>NC_139973.1:34159865-35359865 GCF_963993115.1 Abramis brama
ATGTTCACCAAGGCTGCATTTATTTGATGAAAAATACAGTGAAAACAGAAATATTGTGAAATATGAGCCTATTACAATTTAAAAGAACCGTTTTCTATTTGAATATATTTTAAAATGTAATTTATTTATTTTATTCAAAGCTGAATTTTCAGCATCACAACTGCAACTTGCCGGTCTTCAGTGTCACGTGATCTTTCAGAAATCATTTGAATATGCTGATTTGCTGCTCAAGTAACATTTCGTATTATTATAATGTTGAAAACAGTTGTGCTCCTTAATATTTTTTGTGGAAATCATGATATACTGCTACATAAAAATTTTCGGCAAGTAAGATCTTTTTTTATTTATTACAGATTAATACTTTTATTCAACAAGAACACATTAAATTGATTCAAGTAACAGTTAAGACCTTTATAATGTTACAAATGATTTCTATTTTAAATAAATGCTTTTAAACTTTCTATTAATCAAAGAATTCTGAAAAATATATTATGCAGCAAACTGTTTTTAGCAGTGATAATAAGAACCAATATTAATAATTGAGCACCAATAAATCTGCATATTACAATGATTTCTGAAGGATCATGTACTGTATTATTAATCAAATAAAATCAGCCTTGGTGAGCAGATGTTTAAAAACATGAAAATATACACACACATATATATATATAAAAGAGCATTTTTCTCCCTGCTGAAGATCTGTGAGGTCTGTTATCATCTAATCTGCATGTACAGCACATGTACAGTTCTGAGCTGGAATAAATAAAAATCCTGAAGCCACGTAGCCCTGAATATGAGGACACGCTTCACACACAGACAGATATGGATACAGTAAGATGGCTGTATCAGCAAAACAAGGTGTTATAACATCTCACACTGTATCTAATATAGATCAAACTGCCTCTCTCTCTATCTTTGTCTCCTATTTCAGCTGGGTGAGCTGGACGGGGTGGAGAAACCACAGCCGCACTGGTTTCACACGCTGCAGGTGCGACGGCTCAGAGTTCAGAGGGGCCGCAGTAACAGCGATCCCATGGGAGGAAAGAGCTTCCAGCAAGAGTTCCAGTGGGTGAGGGACACACTAATACAACTCAGACATACAACATGTGATTTAAGCATGTCCACATACACAGCCATGCACAGTGTTGAGAAATGTTATCAGTAACACATTACAATATTGCATTACTTATTACAAACTGTAATGTCACATTGAAAGTAATGCTAACCCTATAAAGGCTGATGCATAATATTAGATACATTCATTTATAAGACCTCTGAATTATCATAATTATTACTGAATTAAAAATCTGTACTACATGCCTTCTGTCATTTGATTGATGGTTTATACTTTTTTAGCAAATAAAATGCCTTTTAGTATAATTGTAAAAACGTCCCCATTCAGGTCATATCACACGTCTATTTGCTCTGAAATCTTTAATGATGTTTATGAAGTAAACGTTAGAATAACTTTTATATTGTTACTAAAATTTCAAGATGAACATTTACTGGGCTGAAGCAACTTAGATTTAATCGAGTATCCCTATACTTAAATTATGTTATAAAGTGATTATTAAATATGATGCATCAGTCTTTTGAGGAACGTTTCAATCATCATTGTACTGCATTGTTTAATATGTTTTGCGCCCCACAGTAAAAACTACAGAGCTTTGATCATAAAACTACGAATTTAAATATATTATATTGGGAGATATAGATTGACAACTGATATTTATATGCATTTTATGTAAGTAGTCTCATAATTTCATCTTACTTTTTGGCAATATAAATAACATCTGCAGCAAATTGCATTATTTTGTTTTTTTCTCCCTAAGTATGAGCTCCATATTCTCACGATATCATACTTAATGGGCCATAAAAGCCTGATGAAATAATAATAAAACTATTATTTTATATTATTATATATTTTATATAGACATTTTTTTTTACTTTGGAAGTGCTATTTTTATATCAGTTAACATGCTCATTCATTTCAGTGGCTGTTGCTTGGTGAAATAACAGTGTGTGTGTTTTATTCACAGAAAACTGGCCTGCAGTTTGGGAATGCAACATCTTATCTTAATCTTGAAAAACTTGGAGAGGGCACATATGCCACAGTTTACAAAGGAATTAGCAGGTTAGTAGTCATATGTAATCACTCACACAGACACACAAATAAATAGTGTAATTGATAGAGCTCAGTTAGATGTTGCCTGTAGGACATTTATTCACTGAGGCGAGATTAATGTTTTACCTTTATGGCAGCATTTAGTTGGCAAGCACATTATTCAGATACACCACCCTGTGGTTTTGTTCCTTTGTATAATAGAAAGCAAATTATTCTTTTCACTACCTCCCTGTAGGCATTCCTTGAGTTCTTCTATAACAGCTTGTTTTACATGGATTCATTTTATAAGGTCATCCTGCAACATATGGATACCCGCATGAGGCCTCAACTGATAGGCAGTTTGATGTTGTTGTACAACAACAAATGTGTTTTAATGAGACATCTCCCATTCATCTCTGTGCAGCTGTTTTAGGATAGAAAGCTTTACATTTAGCAACATTTTTGCTTGTTTATGTTGTTAAAGGAACAATGTTACCTCAGTTACAGAATAAACCTCCTAGCCGGTGAAATGCTTTTTTTCATGAATTGTACAATAAATGATATCGTTCCAAACCCATAAGACTTCTTCGAAACACAAATCAAGAGATTTCAGTCCCTCCATTGAAATTTATTAGGTTTTCTATTGATAGCCAATAGGCTTTAATTTACCTCACAGCCATGAACCATGATTTGCTGCATACTGCAGTCACAGGCAGGTGTTATTAGACCAATGGCACATTCTCTTCACATTTAATCAGACAAAAAATAGAAGATAAAGACTTAAATGTGTGTTTTCTACAACTTACATTTGTCATATTTAAGAGTACACTAGCTAATAAATAACTTCACGGCTAATGGACATCTGAAACTCCAATTCAGATTTCATAAGGTCAGAAGAAGGAAGAGCTTGTGATGGTGTTTATTCTACTTCCTTAGGTAAACTTTTACCAGCAGATGCATGTTTGTGGATTATGCTGAGGTTTTCTGTGTTTCTGGCAGGATAAATGGTCATCTTGTGGCTTTAAAGGTGATTCACATGAAAACTGAAGAAGGAATTCCATTCACAGCTATTAGAGAAGGCAAGTGCATAACACGCACACACACACACACAGCCAAGAAACAAAAGTGCTTATGCACACGTAGGGCAGTGGGGTAAAATGTGCCAGTGTGTTTATAAATTGTGTTGTCCATGTAATTACGAATAATAATAAAAAATTATATAGGGTATATATATATGGGAAGCATTATATATAGATGTCTGTGACTGAAATATGATGGAATAGTGCGTTAATAGACTGTTTTTATAGAAATAACATATTTATGTTCATATTTTTATTTTTTAGATGTTATATTTCTATGTTTTTTTGACATACTACCATTCAAAAGTTTGAGGTCACTAATTTTTTTTAAACGAAATTAATACTTTATCCTCAGCAAGGACACGTTAAATTAATCAAAAATAACAGTAGAGACATTTATAATTCAGATAAAGATGCTGAAGAAACAAATGCTGTTCTTTTGGAACCTGACAAAATATTAAGCCGTAAAACTATTTTCAATATTGATAATAATAAGAAATGTGTCTTAAACAGCAAATCAGCATATTAGAATGATTTCTGAAGGATCATGTGATGCTGAAGACTGGAGTAATGGCAGCTAAAATTAACAGGAATAAATTACATAAATTAATATTAATACATATATAATGAATAATATATCAAGATAGAAAATAATTCTTTTAAATTGTAATAATATTTCACAATATTACTGTTGTTACTGTATTGTTGACCAATTAAATGCATAAGAAACTTCTATCCAAAACATTAAAATATCTCACCGACCCCAAAGTTTTGAACGCTGGTGTATATAATAACTAAGTGAAAAGTGGCTCATCTCACCCCAGTCTCCTCTAAATATGTGATTGTACTGCACTTGATGCCGTATGCCCATGTTATTTGTGATTATTCCCAGCCTCCTTGTTAAAAGGCCTCAAACACGCCAACATAGTCTTGCTCCACGACATCATTCACACGCGAGAGTCTCTCACCTTTGTCTTTGAGTACATGGTGAGTCTAAGATGTTAGCAGTCGCCTTCCAAGATTATTTTGTTTTTGGTTTATTTTTGTCCGTCTGACCTATTTCACATCTTTCTCTTTCACTCCTTCAGCAAACAGATTTGGCTCAATATATGATTCAGCATCCTGGCGGACTTCACTCGTACAACATCCGGGTAAACAAACCCGTAAACGCACACAAACACAACGGGGGCAGAAATAATGAGCTGTCTTTCTCACACTCTGTCTGTTTGTTCAGCTCTTCATGTTTCAGTTGCTGCGAGGATTGTCTTACATTCACAGCAGAAGAATCCTGCATCGAGACCTCAAACCTCAGAATCTGCTCATCAGCTATCTGGGAGAACTCAAATTAGCCGATTTTGGTAGGTTTCGTTTAAACTACACGCATGCAAACACTCACACGCTAACTAATCATGTATTCTAAACTTGTTGCTTCAGGTCTGGCCCGATCTAAGTCCATACCGTGCCAAACGTACTCTGCCGAGGTCGTGACTTTATGGTACCGCCCGCCAGATGTTCTCATGGGCTCCACTGATTACTCCACAGCCCTGGACATCTGGTGAGTCCCTGCAAACACACAAACACTCATTCCTCTTAGAAAGGTTCATAATAGTGAGAGCAACAGTAATGTCTGACTCAAAATGTGTCTCTTTAGGGGAGCCGGCTGCATTTTTATTGAGATGCTACAGGGGTCACCAGCGTTTCCTGGAGTTGCTGATGTCTTTGAGCAGCTGCTGAAGATTTGGACAGTGAGTCTGTACTATAATTGTGTGAAATTTCTCTTCTATCCATTTATTCATCCTCCTCTCCTCCCATTATTCATCTCTCCTCTTCTTTCCTTCTGAGGTCCTCGGGGTCCCGACCGAGGAGAGCTGGCCAGGTGTCGGTGATCTGCCAAACTACAAACCAGGTGTGTGCAAAATCCTTCTTTCATCTGTCTCCGTACTGTAATCTCACAGATGTGTCTGCTATGAGAGGTGATTTCCTGTCTCAACAGATTTGTCTCATTCATTAAATGCTTGTGTCAGGGTATGTTAGTTGCATAAAAATGTATTTCATATGGTAACATCTAAATGAACTGGTTTTATTTAAGTCAAAGAAATGTTTAAATATGATTGAATAAGCTCGATTATATTATGTTACAGCAATGAAAGTAATTTTTGGACTTTTTAGATCAGGAAGAAATAGGTCCTTAAAGGGACAGTTCAACTTTTGTCATCATTTACTCACCCTCATGCCATTCAAACCTGTACAGCTTCTTTCTGTTATGGAACACAAAATAATTATTTGAATTATGTTCGAATTAAGTTGATATTCACTGATGATCTTCCCCTGAATCATAGCTCTCAAATCTCATTCACACATGATGATGCATATATTCAGGCTTTTTAAATGCAGGTGCATCACTCTAGTTTTGATGTGGGTAGAGTCAAAGCCATTGATTCTTGCATGTCTCATCTCATGGCCTCTAAAGTGTGAAATTTAACCTACAAATCATGTGGGCTACTTTTATGGTTCCTTTTACATCAGTGGTCTCAACCTTTTACATCTCAACCTTTTGACAATCATTGTTCACAACAATATTTAAAGGCCCCATGACTTTTCCAGTTGATTGTGATTTACTGGATTAGGATTAAGGATAAGTAGTTTGTTTACTTAAAACTGATAAAACCTGATAAAATATAGTTTAGAAAAATGTAAATTCATTATAAAATTTGTATGAATTTGCAGGCTTAGAAATTACACTTAAAAAATTACATTTAATATATACAGTATATATATATATATATATATATGTAATATTTCGTTGATCACAAGATGAATATCCATTTTCCATATTGAAAATTGCAATGTTGCAAAATTGCAACTCACCTGTAGCATTTAAAAATGATTGGTTTTACTTTTTAGTGTTTTGTTTTAATATATTAAATTAATTAATAAAAAATTAATATATTAAAAATTCTACAGAATTGTGTAGAATTTTAATATTGCCCATTTATAATCAGCTGTAACATATAAAATACAATAATACGCTATGCATTATTTTTAACGTAAAAGTGGGTGTGGCCGTGTCAATCGCTTCCAGTTATTTTAGCTGTATAATTAATGTCTGTTATGCTGCTTGACATTGCAAACTGGTATTTATTATTCTACAGTTTTAATTTATTGTAATAATAAACAAATGGTTGTAGCGCAAAATAGTTTAATTGGTTACTGCACTTTTATTTTCTAATTAGAATTTTATAATAATATTCTATTTACCTTACAACAGCTAGTAAATCTAAAGTCAGGCACATTCACAGGAGAATGACTTACTTTTGCATTGTAAAAAATAAGGTTGATATGCAAATTTGTACTTTGGTGCACCACAGAAAAGTTTAGAATTTTTCTACTTTTGTGTTCCATGGAAGAAAGTCATATGTAAATGTCAGATTTTTTAGTGAACTTTTCCAGCACATCCTCACTTTTTACAGATTTGATTTCTTTGTTATTTTTAAACATCAAGTAAATACAAATGTACCCATTAATTTAGAATTAGAACTACACATAGACACCGTCATCTATTTGCACTGTGTGCGTGTTCTTATATGATTTAGAGGTCATAAATGTGTATAATGACATGGGTATTACAACGTAAACATGGTTTATGAGGACACTTCCTTTGTCCTCGTAAACCAAATGGCTTAAAAAACAAAATAAACCGTGTTTTTGGTCCCCATGAGGAAAACAGCTTATAAACTAAAATATGTTTTTTTGAAAATGTAAAAATGCAGTAAGTTTTCTGTGAAGGTTGTGTTTAGGGGGAGGGTTAGTTTAAGGGCACAGAATATACAGTTTGTACAGTATAAAAATCATTATGTCTATAGAAATCCCCATAAAACATGGAAACCCAATGTGTGTGTTTGTGTGCTTAGCGATGTGTGGGTGTAAACTTGTTGCCAAAGGTCTGTCATTTTAATAACATGCAGTCATACAAACAGAAATTCGCTAGAGCAAATTCACAAAGTCGTGCTGAAGCTGTGTTTCCAACATAAATCATTTTGTGTGTATAGGGGTTCTGTTAGCGGTTTTGTTGGCCATGAGTTGACTTGACACCTTCGAGTCAGACACAAACACACACCTTCACACACTCATGCAGGAAAGGGATTGATGTTTTTCCACTGCAGTCCTGGAAATTAAGTCCAAACTCATTACACAGGTGCACAACTGAGCAATGTGAGGTGGCTTTGGGAAATATGCCTCATTTAGAGTGTGTGGGTACTGATGGAGATGATGTGTGTGGTAGGTAAACTGTTGGCAGGACTTCCCTGCTGTGTTTCTCCATGAATATGGGTTTACCCAAGCCCCAGGCTGCTCTGTATGTGTGTGTGCCATGTGTTGGAGAGAAGCTACATGAACCCGCTGTGGTCTCTCAGGTATATCCAGGTGTGCTGAAGCAAAGTGTGGCTTCAGGTTTCAGCCAAGAATGACCGGGTGGCCCGAGACCACAGCCACTGACAGAGGGACACTCATAATGAAGGCTCCTCAAAAGTTCTTTATAGCAAAAAACATTTCTGAGTGGTTTGAATGTTTCCTTGAATGTTAAAGTTCTTAAATCAATAGTTTAAAAAGCAGTGTTATTTTAGTATTATTTATATACTCTTATATAGGGGTGTGCAAAATTATGAAAATCTTATTTCACGATACAAGACATTTTATTTCAGTCATGACAACTCTCGGAATAGTTTTGGCATGTTATTAAATATGGCAATGTTAGTGTATTTGGTGGACTATCTGCCATGTCTGCTGCTGCTGATTATTGCTGCTGCAGAGCAAGTATTGACTGCAAGTATGTGAGCATGTAAGATATGCTGCTGCTGCTGCATAAATAGACATATATAAATCCTGTAGCAGATCTAGGCAGGTGGAGCTGGGGGAGGTGGACGGTTTCAAACAATGAACCAGACTATTTAAATGTTGAGCAAACAATCTCATTGGCTGCAGGATCAGCAGAGGCCAATCAGCTTGTGCCATGTGGTAATGATGTGATTGCTTGCAGTTGGCATTTAAAAGACCTATCAGCCTGCGCCCTCTAAAGTTTAACTAGATATTTATCACAATATAGTTATTTTTATTTTATTTTATTTTATCTTTGTAATAAACAGAACAAAGATGCAAATTAGTACTTCAGGTATGTTTGTCAGCATCAGAACTGCATTGAATTTTTTAAAAATGTGCTTGATAAATCTTTTTAACGTCAAATTTTGATGTTATTTTCTCATTCATGCATTTTTTTTTTATTGCTCTAAAGTGTCAAACTTTAAGCAGTTCTGTTCTGCGCAGCTATATTTGCATACTGTGATATACACAATTAACAAAATCTCTATTAATAGACACTTTATATCTTCACCATATTTATCATCATACCGCTTAGCTCGACTATTATACTATTTAATATTTTGAATTAGCTTTCGTTTTTTCTTTTTTTTTGTCTAAGTTTTAGCAAATTTGATATGTGCATTTTATTAGTTTGTTTTTTAATATTTCTATATAGCTTTGCTTTATTTTTATTTCAGTTTTAGTAACTTTAGTACTTCAACTTTTTTTTTTATATATATAATTTTATTTCAGTTAGTTGCCAAGACAACATTTCTTACTTTTGTTTCAAATTTAAGTTTTTCATTTAATATTTATATTTTATATTATTTGAGCTTTATTTCAATTAATGAACGTATACTATTTTTAATAGTTTTAGGTAATAATGACAAAATTGCACAAAAGGAGAAATTCAGCAGAATGTTCATGTTGCTCTTTTCCATGTAACAAAAACATACAGTGATCATGGCTTGTCATCTCCAAAGAAAAATGACAAAAAGCAAAATAAAAGTGGCCTTCACAGCTCTTACGATACTGAAGTCTAGTTTACTGGTGTTATGAATGAACATTGGTGCTTGGAACTTGAACTAAGTTACATGTTAGTCAAAATGTGTCACATTGCAAATAAGCCTGTTCTAAAACAACACATTAAAACACAGACAATGAATAACTAAACTGCAATATATATATATTAAATTGCAATATATTGTAATAATGTTTTTATAAAGACAGTTTCCTGTGTTATTAAAAAACAAAGACATACAGTGGGGGAAAAAAGTATTTAGTCAGCCACCAATTGTGCAAGTTCTCCCACTTAAAAAGATGAGAGAGGCCTGTAATTTTCATCACAGGTACACTTCAACTATGAGAGACAAAATGAGAAAAAAAAATGCAGAAAAAAACATTTTTAATGAATTTATTTGCAAATTATGGTGGAAAATAAGTATTTGGTCACCTACAAACAAGCAAGATTTCTGGCTCTCACAGACCTGTAACAACTTCTTTAAGAGGCTCCTCTGTCCTCCACTCGTTACCTGTATTAATGGCACCTTTTTGAACTTGTTATCAGTATAAAAGACACCTGTCCACAACCTCAAACAGTCACACTCCAAACTCCACTATGGCCAAGACCAAAGAGTTGTCAAAGGACATCAGAAACAAAATTGTAGACCTGTACCAGGCTGGGAAGACTGAATCTGCAATAGGTAAGCAGCTTGGTGTGAAGAAATCAACTATGGGAGCAATTATTAGGAAATGGAAGACATAAAACACCACTGATAATCTCCCTCGATCTGGGGCTCCACGCAAGATCTCACCCCGTGGGGTCAAAATGATCACAAGAACGGTGAGCAAAAATCCCAGAACCACACGGGGGACCTAGTGAATGACCTGCAGAGAGCTGGGACCAAAGTAACAAAGGCTACCATCAGTAACACACTACGCCGCCAGGGACTCAAATCCTGCAGTACCAGACGTATCCTCCTGCTTAAGCCAGTACATGTCCAGGCCCATCCGAAGTTTGCTAGAGAGCATTTGGATGATCCAGAAGAGGATTGGGAGAATGTCATATGGTCAGATGAAACCAAAATAGAACTTTTTGGTAAAAACTCAACTCGTCGTGTTTGGAGGAGAAGTTGCATCCAAAGAACACCATACCTACTGTGAAGCATGGGGGTGGAAACATGTTCGGGGCTGTTTTTCTGCAAATGGACCAGGACGACTGATCTGTGTAAAGGAAAGAATGAATGGGGCCATGTATCATGAGATTTTGAGTGAAAACCTCCTTCCATCAGCAAGGGCATTGAAGATGAAACGTGGCTGGGTCTTTCAGCATGACAATGATCCCAAACACACCGCCCGGGCAACGAAGGAGTGGCTTCGTAAGAAGCATTTCAAGGTCCTGGAGTGGCCTAGCCAGTCTCCAGATCTCAACCCTATAGAAAATCTTTGGAGGGAGTTGAAAGTCCATGTTGCCCAGTGACAGCCCCGAAACATCACTGCTCTAGAGGAGATCTGCATGGAGGAATGGGCCAAAATACCAGCAACAGTGTGTGAAAACCTTGTGAAGACTTACAGAAAACGTGTGACCTCTGTCATTGCCAACAAAGGATATATAACAAAGTATTGAGATAAACTTTTGTTATTGACCAAATACTTATTTTCCACCATAATTTGCAAATACATTCATTAAAAATCCTACAATGTGATTTTCTGGATTTTTTTTTCTCATTTTGTCTCTCATAGTTGAAGTGTACCTATGATGAAAATTACAGGCCTCTCTCATCTTTTTAAGTGGGAGAACTTGCACAATTGGTGGCTGACTAAATACTTTTTTTCCCCACTGTAGCATTTCTTTAATAACTTCATAACTTCGCATTTGCCAAGAGTAAATCGAGACATGTTGTGCAAAGGTCTGATATAAGCAATTGCCATTGGTTCTGGTGCAGCTCATAAACATAAACAGCTGAATATAGAGAAGCCCAAATGAGACTTTAGAGTTACACTATATTTTATGGTACTTTAAATGAACGTGTAATGAATTATCGTAAAATAAAGAAATGCAGAGCTGGAACTTGATTATATCCATCATTGTATTTTGAGATGTGGACATTTCATTCAAGAATTAATGCAAGCTTGCAGTCAATTGTGAAGGGGGCGGGGTTTAAGAGAACTACTGTAAATGATTGGAGAAGTCTGACATTTGTCACCAGACAGAAGTCTGTCATTTCACCAGAAGGCCGAGTTATGACATTTTGATTTAACATTACAAGCTCAAAAAAATGTTTTTTAAATACATGGATAACTTATAAAATGGATATTGAATTTTTATCTCTTTCTGGCTTAAATAATGATCCTTCTTGGAGCTTGGCAGCACTCACTATTATTGTGTGGAAAGGAGCAGCGTGAACATTCTGCCAAACATCTCTTTTTGTGCTCCACAGAAGAAAGGAAGTCATATAGATTTGGAACAACACAAGGAATAGTAAATGATGAAGGATTTCAAAGATTGTCTCATTGTCTCAACATGCTCTGAGTGAAGATACCTGATCATAGTTGGATGTTTTAGTGGTCTATTAAGCTAAAAGAGGACTCTTTGTGTTCCTGTAGAGTGGTTCCTGCCCTGCAAGCCCCGGCAATTTCGAGATGTCTGGAAAAGGTAAGACCAGTTCATGCATTCATGCTCGTGCGCGTATGTGTGTGTGTGTTGGCTCCGAGTGGGAACAGAAGGGTTTTTGTATAACGGTCCTCATCTCCCCTCCACCAACCCCCTCTAATGGATGTCTGACCCATAGCTCTCTCTCTCTCTCTCTCTCTCTCTCTGTGTATGTGTGTGTGTGTGTGTGTGTGTGTGTGTGTGTGTACATTGGCCCAGACTCGCTCAGTTACCTTATAAGACGGAGGACCTGGCCCAGCAGATGCTGATGATGATTCCAAAGGACAGGATTTCAGCCCAGGATGCATTGCTGCACCCATATTTCAACACTCTTCCACCTCCGTTAATGCATCTAAGGGACAGTAAGTGCTGAAGAATTTCACTATATGAGCGGAATGCACGCAATTCCAGCTTCAAAGGCTAATCCGGTCCCGTTTCAGACATGATCAAAGTTAAATCCCTCTATAGTTTCTGTCAAAACTGGCAACCTTTTTCAACACCGACTCGAGATGAAAAGAGATTATGCAATCTTAGAAACGTCTTTTTCCTCCTGTCACTCGGTCATTTCTCTTTCCCTAACCTTCTCTCTTTCTCCGTCAGCCGTGTCCATCTTTAAGGTGCCGGGCGTGAGGTTAGAGACGGAAGCGAGGGATATCTTCAGCCCCAGCAGACGAATGAAATCGCCTCTTGCTCCGCTGGCCAAGTGCTGGTGAAAGACTTGTCTTTGTAAATAGTTGGTGTGCTTGTGAAAACCAAAAACACGCCAGCATGAGTAAACGTGACACTGTTGCAGCATGACGGTCAGTTTGTATATGCAGCTTTATCAAATATATTTCTTAAGGAATATCAGATTCAATTTCAAAAGATTCATGTTTTTACATTTTGGACCAGTATTACCTAAGAGAAAGTTTAATGGTAGATCATGACGATCCAAGTCAAAGCTGATTTATCACCAGGATCCACATTTCAAACACTGTATTTTGAGAGCATATACACTGCGAGAGGATCAGATATGTCTCCTTTCCTGCCTCTCCTCTCAGCAAAGTGATGTTTACAGTACACTTTCATTGTGAATAAGTTTGAATTAAATGCACTTATTCATTTTGATATGTAATAATTTTTTGTATATATTGCACAGAAAAGAGTGAGAGTGTGAGAGAGATGAATTGGGAATGTGATATGAAAATGTGTGGAAGAATATACCTACTAATATTTCA
Source organism: Abramis brama (assembly GCF_963993115.1). Lineage (NCBI taxonomy): Eukaryota > Metazoa > Chordata > Actinopteri > Cypriniformes > Leuciscidae > Abramis > Abramis brama. Next base: position 34,172,772 of record NC_139973.1, read on the forward strand.
AAGCTCTATTGTATAGTGTGCAGGTGAAAAAATTACTTGTATGCATTCATAAAACACCTGGAGAGTCTCTCCTGAAATTACCTGTTTTTGTACAGCACATACTCATATTTCTGTGGCCGGCGTGTCAAAACATGTTTAGTACTGTTTTTAGCTAAGTTTGTATCAAGTTCATAATTAATAGTTTCAGTATATTTTGCATATTATGTATTTATGTATGTATGTATGTATGTATAAGATGCAGAGAGTCAAACATGTGCTGCTTCTAAGTCAATGTTCTAAGTGAGAGATGCACAGCAATAAATAACAGCTTCAAATAATAGAAACAATCACTCAATGCTGATGTCATACATATCCACACACTTCAACATAATCTGCAATACTGTGAAAATTGTGTACGTGTTCATAAAATAGTATACAATCCCACTGTGTCTTGACTTCTGAATAAATACCGTAAAAACGACATCGGTAAGGATAGGATAGGCAATTTTCAAAACACATGAACACAAACAGCAGGGAGCAAACAAAAGTGTCATAAAAGACGGGGTTAAACCTCATGTCTCAAAGCACATATCATTACAATAATAATGAACATAAACAACTTAAAGAGCACTGACCTGTACCGCCTGACTGCTGCAGATTCATTTCAGCGTTGATAGTGTTGCCATTGAAACGCATAAATTCGAGTCACGGGTTTCCATCTCTTATAAATTACAGTAGTTATGGCGTGAACGCAGCATAAGGTCGTTGTTTTGGATCTGGAGGAACTGTAAAAGGTGGCTGCTGTTTCAACCAGCATAACAACAAAAAAATGTTTCTGGAACAAATCGCCTACCCTGCCTTTAAGTGGGTTTGTGGTCGTTCACTGATGTCCCAAATGTTCTTGTTCAAAATCCAGAAGGCGCAGAAACCAAGTAGTGGTTTACTTCACCTATTGCCCATGAACAAAACACTTTACCCATGTTCCTCCAGGGGACCACCTGAGGGAACGATAGGTGGTAGTTTCAACCTGTAAAAAAACTAATTGTACAAAAATTAATTTTGCTTAAACGGTGGGTAAAAAAAAAATAGTTTCTTTAAAAATTCTAATATACATTTTTAGTAATTTTTACAGTATATTTTTACTCTACAATGTAAATAGATCTGATACAGTTTTTTACATTTAGCTCATAAATATACAATTATTACTGGAACAGTTTCCTCCATTTTACTTTGGTAAGTAACCACCCTTTTCCACAAGAAGATACCACCTGATCTTACCGATATGTACAGTGACGGACCACAGTTCGTTTTGTTTTATGGCTAAATCTGAAATCGATACAACAAACAATGAATGTTCCAGTTCTTCAGTCACTATGCTAACCATCCATTAAACACACTCCAGATGGAGGGACTACAAAAGGGATGCAAAACGCGTGACAAGATACTAAAAAAAAAAAAAAACCGTTGGTACAAATGAGGAGTGTCTTTTCATTGTGCTGTTTCAGGTGTGTTGTGTAACTTCTGGAGTTTTGTATGAAGATGGTACGAAGAGAAACTTCCTTTCTGGTTATGAAAGCAGTGAATGGGCAACACAATGTTCCAACAAGCTCTCAAGATATCGAATTTCATTTAAACCTGAAGGGCTTTATACACACACACACACACATACACACACACACACACACACACACATACAGGAAGATCAAACCTCTGTCTTTCTTCTTTTCCTCCAGCCTACTTGCGTCTCTCATTTTCCATCTGGCTCTGTCGAAATTGCAGCACTCATGCAGTTCCTTCACCAACCACGTTAGGGCGCCCCATTTCGCACAAATTCACCCAACAGTAGCACGACTATCCACGCCGGGGCTAGTTGACACAAGGGCTCAGTTAAACACAAACATCATGTATTTTCTCTAGCGCTGATTTTGTATGTTGGTTGCAAACATCAAATAGAGACACAATATTTTCTTAAATTAAAATATTATAATGAATAAAAAACTCAAATTAACACAATAACACCACATTGGATAAATTAAGGCAAATGACAAGCCTGGAAATCCAGACCCAAATCTCTCGCAAGAACTCTGGATTTCCAGGGTAGCAACTGACCACAATATAATATAATATATTTTTTATTTGTTGTTTTGTATTTCATAATTTATTATAAAATTTTTGCTTAACCTATAATCTTAAAAAAGGTTATTTTTTGGCATCAGTGGTTCCATGAAGATCCTTTAACATCCATAAAACCTTTCCATTGCATAAAAGGTTCTATAGAGGAAACATTTTTGGTTTCTTTGGTCCTTTATGTTGTCACAATATAAGCTGCCATTAAACAACATGGCTTGTTGTCACAATAGGTCAATATGTTTTCAGTTCACTGTATCCTTAGGCAATAGAGACTTTAAGGTAAATAAACACACCATGAGAAATTTTCACTTGAGTAAAAATGGTAACAACTAGCCTTGGACTTTTTTTTTAGTGTCCTACACCTTCTCCCTAAAGCTGAATTCAGCAAGTTAAATGTATGTGTTGGTTTCTATCACGGCAGTCAGTGGGTGGAGAGTTTTGACGGAGTGATTCAAGGCCATGAAATGAAAAGCTGAGAGCTCAGATGGTCTCTCTCAGTATGTATTTTCCAAGGCTTAACTCACTCTGATGTGGTCTTGTTAACGTTACTGCAGCGCCAGCAAGGTTTTATATGGGTTTATGATATTAATTAATGTCAAAGCACAAGGTCATAAGACCGCCGTTAGGTAAAGTAGAAACTATTAAGTGCTTACTGATGTCGGTAAAGCTCTGACAGATATAAAATAGCATAGGCCTGTATAAACACACGTACAAGCCAAAAACGTCACACAAAAGTACTCTAACAAACACCCACTCATAAAGTGTGCACAGTACAGTGGTGGAGATCCATTACTCACTGCTAAATTAAAGCGATCTGCGATCATGCACATACTCGTTTCACATGTGAGTGTGTTTAAGGGTGCAATTTGAGGAGAGTCAGTTCCAGTTTATTCCTACAGAAACACAGGATCCCTAAGTACAAAGAACAAAAATGAATCTGCCATCTGTCTCCAGTGTTCAGGCATCTCATCCGATATCCTGATGATTTGAGAATGCATGAGGACATTCCATTTAAACCATTCATCTGTCATCACCCACTCCACCCACTGAAGGATACTGAATAACTACTGTTATCTCCAGTCTAACACCCTAAGCTCTCCTCTGAGCTCCTTAAAACACTCTCTCCACTTAAAAATGATTTGTTAGAGGGGAAAAGAAAACTTGAGTCAAACTCCTCAGTAGATGTACATAGTCCAGTCCTTAATGGAAATCTTATCAATCCAACATCAGATCGATTACCTACAATTATTCCAAGGCTATTTTGCTATCCAACTGCCTGGCAACCACTAAAAAACACTTTAGCTTTGGCAACACTTAGCAATAAGAGTATGCAAACAACTGCTTAGCAAAAAAAAAAATTGTAACAAAAGAACACCATAGCAATGCCCTAGTAACTGCCCAACGACACCCTACCACTCAAAACACTAGTAACATCTTAGTAACCCCTTCAGAACATCATTGCAACTATAGCAGAGCTATATGAAGCAACTAAAATTTGTTTTTCTGTGATTTTGCCAAGGCAGGTTCCTGGTTCAACATAATTAGTTGATCCTGGAACAACATTCCTCTCTGAACATTTAGTCCTAAGCATATCCCATACCCATAAACTAACCCTACCCATAACTAATCCTTGAAATCAGAAGGGAAATTATGAATAACACTGATGTAGAAGCACCTAACCCTGGTTGTAAGCCTAAACTTGACATAAACTTTAAACTTGTCCCTCAGATCTGATTGGTCGATTGGAATGTTGTTCTAGGATCAACAAAAATGTTGATTCAGGAACATGTTGCACTTGGTTCACCGTCAGTCAATGGTGTTCATGTAGCATGATGCTAATGGCAATGTCAAGGGTTCAATTCATGGACTGAAAAAAAGTGTATAGCTTGATTGCAAATTGCTTTGAAAAAAAGTCTGCTATCTACTATAACTCACTATCATCAATTTGTTATGTGGTGATTGTACATAAAGAGAGGAAAAACAAATCAAATGCACATAACAGGCTATATGAAATGACACAGGCGCTAAATCATGAATGCAATGTGTCAGGATTTTGCATTAGGCTTTTACATTGAGGATAAACATTAGAAAGGCATGTGGCCAGTTGGGTAACGTTTCAAGGTTGCAGTAGCATTTGTTTGGCACCATGTGTAGCTTAGGAAGGCGACTGTGAAGTGTGAGAGAGTGTTTCGGGTTCTGTGCGTGTGTGGTCTCGGGCTCTCTCGGCTTTTGTAGCTTTCTCTGTTTATTCATGGCTCCTCAAACACATGCAGGAGACAGCTGTTACGCCCAACCTCCATGCAGGCCTCACAAGCCTGGGGCTGGATTTACACACACCAGCCAGATAGGTGTCACTGCATCAGGGGTGAAGTGTGAGGATTTGTGGGAGCTGTCACAACAAAACTTTTTACTGTTAACTGCAGTATGGAAGATGATAGATAGATGTATTTGTGCTTTCGGAGCATGGAGTGAATTAAAAAAGTACAGTTATGTTTGGAATATTCCATCAAAACAGTCTTGAATTTTTCCTTCTTTGATTAAAACGGCCTTTAATCAATTCAAAAGTCTCTTTTTTTTAGTGGAAGGGAGGAAATTTAAGAGACACTATCACTACTTTATTACCTTGTGCAACTATCTGGAATCTTATAAAACACTGGCTTTTTTCCTATTGAGAATATTTTCCTCTTACCCTCCTCCCCATCCCGCTCTGCTCTTTATTTCCTGTCTTCCTCTCCTCCCTGCTCCATGTGAGATTGAGTCTTCAAACAATAAATCCCTCTGCCTGCTCATTTAATCTGCATATCACTCTTCCATTGACCATTATCAACAAAATAGCCACCCATACTTAGCATGCAAATTATCTAGTTATTTGGAGAAAGAGAGAGAAAGAGTGAGGCCCAGTGGGGGGTCTGCTGGAGGAGTGTGGGTTTCCTTTAACATAATGGGATTTCAACAGGGGGAAGGGGGCTATTGTCTTTTGGCAGCTCATTGAAACCCTTCAATTTTTTGGTTTTGTTGATAAGGTAAACCTGTTAAACTGACAACTTTTGTCTCCAAAATGCTTTGAGCACATGCTACTTTCAAGCAATTGTTCACACTGCAAAACCACCTCTGACAACAGTTTAGTTGAGCACACCGGACATGTTTTAACAGTCAGAACTCGGAAGAAAGCTAAAAGGAATGTTCCAGGTTCAAAACAAGATAAGCTGTATCTATTGATCAAGGCATTCAAGCAGAAATTAACAGCTTATGCAGAATTCTTTTGTACAATTTTTTTTTAAGCTGTACAGGTTGTTCTAGGAGTTATTCATCATAAAACTAAAGATTTTACGTGATATTGACACTTTATATAACAATAAAGACAAATTACTGCCTCAGTCTGAACCTTAAATGAACCTTAACTGAAACCAAACTTTTAAAGTGCAAACGCACTTATTCAGTTCATGTTTCTGAGCATTAATTTTTTTAAGGAAATTAATACTTTATTCAGCAATGATGCAGTAAATTGATCAAGAGTGACAGTAAAGATGTTTAAAATTGTTTAAAAAATTATTTCAAATGCTGTTCTTTTGAACTTTCAGAGAATCCTAAAAAAAATGTATGACCGTTCCCACAAAAATATTAAGCAGCACAAGTATTTTTTAACAGTTTGCCATAGTAAGTTTAAAAAAGAGCCAATGTTTCCACCAAATCAGCATATTTGAATGATTTCTGAAGGATCATGTAGTAATGATGCTGAAAAAAATCAGATTTCATTTTAAAATATAATATACTAGAAAACACATATTTTAAATGGACAACCTTTCACAATATGATTGTTTGCTGTATTTTAATCAAATAAATGGCCTTGGTGAGCATAAGAGACTTCTTCTAAAAACAATAAAGAAAAATATAGTAGTGTAACTTTGCAGTTTTATCACACTACAGATTAATGTAACGTGTAATGTAATATTCAACTCAATTTTGTCATTAATTTAAATTATATTCTTTGTCGAAGTGTGTGCATTCAAAAACAATTTAAACTGAACTGTATATAGTCCAACACTTTGTTACACAATCAGCATCTGATGTCTTCTGTCTTTCCACATGTTACATCAGCAAAGCAACGCTGCCCCATCCTCCAGTTCTCCTTTAGTCTGACCCATCAAGAATTCGGCTGTGTAGTTTGATATAGTATAGTTTACATTACATGGAAGTAGGGCAGCACATGGGGGACCAGGCCAGTCACGGCCACCACGAGGTACATCAAATGCACTGGAGGTATTAGGCAGGATTTTCCTGCTATATTAAGAACACAGACACAGGGCTCAGAGGAATGACACAAGAGAGGCTCAAACGTCACTTTTAGTGTCTCAGTTCTTGCAAACATTACATGAATAAAATGAGAGAATGTGAAAATGTGAGGGTTTTGACAGAATGATCAAGAAATTCTCATTGAGGAGACTGTTGCCTGGTTTTTGTAAGCTGCACTTTGTCCCAGATGGAATGTCAAAATATGTATTTTAGAGAAAGAAAGAAAGAAAGAAAGAAAGAAAGAAAGAAAGAAAGAAAGAAAGAAAGAAAGAAAGAAAGAAAGAAAGAAAGAAAGAAAGAGCAGATAAATATGTGCTAATACTGAATGGGAAAGACTGGAAGTTCAGCAAGAAGTACCAATACAAGATGCCAGCATTTGCTCCTTTTAGATAAAGGCGTCTTCTAAATGCATAAATGTAACACATTTTTATGGCATCCAATTTAATATGGCATAACCCATATATAAATATAATAAGCAGTTAAAAAAATTAAAAAAAAAAAAAAAAAAATTTTGGTCAAACAAATCTTTCAAAAAAATTTTAAGTAAATTGAAGTAAAAATGAATCCAGACTCTGAATGAGGCTCAGAAATTAAACAGGACGCAGCAAAAATGCCACTGAAAATGCCATAAAAAATTTTTTTTTTAAATTAGGGGCAAATATTTTTTTTCTATTTTGAATCATTTTATATAGGCTATATTATTTAATTTGTTATAATATTTGTTATTTATTAATTTGGCCTTGAAAATCATCTCCAAGGGGAAATATAGGTTATATATATATATATATATATATATATATATATATATATATATATATATATTTTTTTTTTTTTTTTATAGACAATTTATTTCCAAAACTAATTGAGCCATAATGTTTTGAAATAAAAATAATTACGCATAGTATGTTTTATTTGCTTTAAAAAAAATGTGTCAGCATGCATAAGGTAAAAAAAAAATGCCCCTGAAAATGAACTCCAGGGTGAAAATATTACCTCTTAATAATAAAAAAAAAAAAAAAAAAAAAAAAAAAAAAAAAAAAAAAAAAAAAAAACCTGCTCTGACACTGCTCTGAATCCATTAGACTGCATCTAAGCACTAAGTAATCTGTGGTCAGTTTCAGGCCAACTGGAGCGCTACTCTTTCCTGCATTCCTTCTTGCACTCACCCCTCCTGATTCAGATATTTAACACAACCACCCATTTAGAATGAACCTTCCCTGCGTTCGGTCAGCAGAGAGCCGTTGATGAGGTGTATCAGCAGCAGGAGTGTGTAAATGTACTTTTCCTCCATTTGAGAGAAGATTCCCATTTGAGACCAGACCAAGTCAAATGTATACCAACCCATTAGCGGTGCTGTACACTACACAGACACAATGTTGCATGTGGTGTTTTTCCTAGCGGAGCTGCTTGGGTATTAGTGTTTGACTTTCCTGGTCTGTTTTCACTCGGACTCATGCACCACAAGCAAGGAAATTAATGAAAGGACTTAACAATGACTGAAAAGCACCCCAGAAACAGCTGCACATTATGAAACACTTATTAGTATCTTTTGTTAATAAGTGAGTATCTGTCACAGGCACACACTGAACTATTATTCTGATGAACATTTTTCCCCATTTTAGTTATTGCTTATTGCTGTTACCATATTGCTGTACAGCAATGAAAGCTGGGATTATTGAGGATCTGGGGCCTGTACCATGAAGGTAGCTTAACAAACTCGGGGTTACAGGATTAGTTTTGAGTTGACAAAACCAAACCGATGCAATCAGGCTTTATTGGTACCATGATGCAGCTCATCAACTTTCTCTGTCAACTCAGGCTTTGATCCTTAAGCTATGATTACTCCACGCGCGCGTGCACATAAAAGAGTGACGTCGACACTGAACAACCAATCGCGGGTAAAGCTAGAGCAATATATTTTTCCGCGGAGGAGCAAGAGATAATCATTCATAATTACGATTAATTTAAATATGTATTTCAAGCTCGAAACAATACGGTCTCTGCTGCCAAAGCAAGAGAAGACTGTTGGAGAAAGATTGCTGATTGTTAATGTGTAAGTTAAACAAATACATTCTATATTTATGTAAAATGATGTATGTATATATGTATGTGTAGCCTATATGTGTAATATAGCCAATAGCCTATTTTTGTAATATATAAAAAATGTGCATGTATGTAGGCTACTAAGAAAGATTAACATTCATTGATTTTTAGATTTTTAGATGCAACCCCAACTCCAAATGTTCTTGGCAGCAGATAAAGACAAAATATAAAAATATAATTCAAAGTGGTTATTTCAAGGAGTTAATTCAAAGAGTATTTACCACAACCTTTTATTACTTTTGTGAACATTTTATCACACTTGTTTGCAGCAAACAGAAATAAAGAATTAAATTCAGAAAACCAGAATACACTGGCGGAGGAGTTGGCTCTGAGTAGGCAATAAGGGACGGCCGATTATGGATGGGATTACAGGTGCTGTACAATCTGACCCTGGTGCTGGCTCCTCTAAGCAAGTAACACTGGGTACGTGTGCAATACATTACTACTTTTTTTTTAAGTTTTAAATATGGCTGACTGTATGTTCTGCAGGGAAATACAGTGTCCCTGTTGAAGCTAGCACACATTCACACACACAGACACAGACACACAGACACAGTCTCCCACACAGAGGTCAGTATGCAGCAGACAGAACACCAAACATAACCTGCTTTACAACAGTTATGCTTTACAGTGGCCTACTTTTATTTATTAGGGTGAAGCAAATGATGAAGACACTCTGTCTGTGTGTTCTCAGACAGTTGCTGATGTGAATGCACTGGGCTTTTTATTATGGCAAACATTTGAATGTGTGGCATAAAAAAGGGACTGGCCCTTACACATCTCTTTTGTAGGATTTTTCACAACCTGACCCAGAAACTGAGGCCTCTACCTCAATGGGCTTCAGAAGAAATGTGTAAGGATTTAAAACCCTTGACATAAATTACAGTCAGTCCTGTGTTTGTAGGAAGTCAAGGAACTTTTTGTGATTTTGATGAGCCTCCAGAAAACTTGTAATGATCATGTTTGTGGTGGAATTATGTTTCAGGTGGAAACAGACTCAGTCAGGGCCCTGTACAAAAGGAGTCTTGAACTAGACTGCACACTAAAGGAGTCTTGAACTAGACTGCACACTAAAAGAGTCTCAAGCTAGACTGCACACTAAAGGAGACTTGAACTAGACTGCACACTAAAGGAGCTGACTGTGAGCTGAGGAGGCTCCAAACAAAATCAAACAGCTGGATAAAACTGATCTATATATATATATATATATATATATATATATATATATATATCTATCTCTATCTATATCTTATTTAACCAAGTAACACTTTAGTATGAATATTTATTAATGCAACTTTATCTTGCTCTCTTTCTCTCTCCCATCCCACAAAACCAATAAAACAGTTTGAGACATATCTGCAGTTTCAATGTGCTTTTATTAAGTGTAATATTGTATGGTGATTGCATCTACATCTGCACCAGCTGGGTGGTCAAGTGTGATCGGGTCAGTTTCATCGGGGAGAAGCTGGTTTTGTGTTGTTTCTCGCTCTTTCTACTGGTGGCTATATTGTGCAGAATGGCACATACAGCCACTATCTGTGATGCCCGCTCTGGTGACTCTGAAGCGCCGAACACAGTTGAAATGTGCCTTTAGGATGCCAAAGGTCATCTCTATCTTCACTCTGGTTTTACTGAGGGCCACACTGAAGCGGTGCTGTGGCCCTGTCTGAGGGTCATGATAGGGGGTCATTGTGTAGGTTTTTCTATCTCAGTTCAAATTAACAGTGTTTTGTACTGTACCAAATTTAACTTGCTTTCCTCAAAGCGCTGACACAACACAGACTCAAGGAAAATTTGTAAGACAAGCACTGGAGCCAGGCCATTTGGCATCCAAACTTGATCATATGTTCATGACCACAAGTCATCTGCAGATGAAATGTTTAGTAGATCATTGTTATATCTGTTAATGTTACTATTAATTTAAAGATTCATCTCACAGAAAATAATCATCTCACATATTCACATCATCTCTACCTGAACATTAAGGCTGTGATAGGACTTCCTATTAACATAATCTGCCTCATGTTCCCCTAGAGCAGTGGAGATTGGAGCAATAGACTGCATACATGTTGCAATGACTTGGGAATCCTATCATAAGATTATCAGAAGAATAATAAAAAAGATTCAAAATAATTCTTAACATGTATTATATTGTATAGTACATTTGTGAAATTTGCTTTTTGAGAAAAAAAAAAGTGTTCATGTGATGTCACCCTATCAATATATATTACCGGCAATTTTATAAAAGCCCTCTTTTATGGACATGGTCGATAAATGTCCGGGGAACACTATTAATGAAGCTTTTCATGTACTCCTGCAGAGCGAGGACCATCTTGCGAATGGTTCGACAAACATATGTTTTCCCCTAGCTTCTGTGCGTCACCCGCCGTGCAAGAATGTACCACTTGCACACACACAATAAAAAAAAAAACGCAACGCATTACGCAATACAATTTGCGGTACAGTAAGTGCATGAATTCGACGTGTTAAATTCTTTATGTGAGGCTCAAGAAGTTCGCAAAGATAAGACATTCCTTCCGCGGAAAATCTGTATCTTTCATACAAGTAACTATCAGTTAAGGCAAGGGGATTTTGTCTGGCTAAAAACTCTTTCTCTACGAAGTGCTCGTCAAACAATTTGCGCTGAGATGTCCACCGGATTTGGAAGAAAAGGTGAAGTCATTGCAACAGACACTGGGAATAAGTTACGTCACCTATAATGTTTCTTTGCTCTCAGCTGATTGGTCAAACTTCGGTCTGAGATCTTGAATCCAGAACATAACCTGCCCCAGAGCAGGTTAGCCGTGCAGCGTAAGATACCATGGTAACGAACACCGATTAAAGCCGAGCTACTTTCATAGTACCTAAAACCCAGGGTTGGCGGAAACTAAGCTGAAACATAGCTGGCTAGCCACCTAATCCGGCTTCATGGTACAGGCCCCAGGTCAGGTGAGTTAAGTTAATGAGCAGCTTAATTCAGATAACATTCTTAAATGGCAATCATGTGATAATTTGATCTTTAAGTGACTTTTCCATGACCTCTTTTCTAAACAATCTGACTTTTGTACCCAATTAACAGATGCTAAAAAACAGACAAAAAATTGCACACACTTTAAAAAAAAATATTCTATTAAATTCACCCTAAAATGTAAATTTCATTAACTGATATAATGTTACTACACCAATCTTGGACTAACAAAATCAGCTTTTCTCTTTAAAATGTACTGATAACCACCATAAAAATAATTAATAGGTGGCAAAACAGAAAGTTCAAGGTGAAACATGGCCAATATCCATAGTAGATGCGCAGGGTCATACAAACAAAGACAAAACACCATCTCATGACACTAAAATAATGGAAAAATTAAAGGGGCTATATATAAGAATTTACATGTATTAATTGCTTTTTATTGCCAATATGTGACCCTGGACCACAAAACCAGTCACATGGGTCAATTTTTTGAAACTGAGATTTATACATCATCTGAAAGCTGAATAAATATTAGTTTTCCATTGATGTACAGTATTTGGCTGAGATACAACTATTTGAAAATCTGGAATCTGAGGGTTCAAAAAAATCTAAACATTCAGAAAATCGCCTTTAAAGTTCTCCATTTATATTCCCGACTGTGCTGCATTCACTCACAAAAATAAATGTTTTAAATATTTACGGTAGGAAATTTACAAAATATATTCATGGAGCATGATCTTTACTTAATATCCTAATGATTTTTGGCATAAAAGAAAAAGCGATAATTTTGACCCATACAATGTATTATTGGCTATTGCCACAAATATACCCGTGCGACTTGTTGTGACTGGTTTTGTGATCCAGGGTCACATATGTGAACAGCTTGCAACGAAACTTTAAAAACAAGACCTTTCTCGATTTCAGTTGTCTACAAAAGCCTTGTAGACTGTGTACATTTCGTCATCATTTACTCACCCACAAGTTGTTCCAAACCTGTATGAGTTTCACAAAAGAAGATATATTGGTAATCAGAGTTGACAGTCGCCATAGAATTTTTTTATGGAAGTCAATGGGTGCCGTCAATTGTCTGGTTACCAACATTCTTCAATATATCTCCTTTTGTGTTCGACAGAAGGGAGAAACTCAAACAGGTTTGGAACAACTTGAGGGTGAGTAAATGATGAATGTTTTGGTGAACTATCCCTTTAATGTAAGGGCCGTTTCACACTAAATACATAAGCGTAAAAAAGCATAATACGTAAGTGGCGCGTGAGCAGCATGTGTCTATTGTGCTTTCACACTGGCAGCATTTAGTGTACAAGATGCTCTGAATCACTAAATCTCTATACTGTGAAACAGGAGTTACTCTACACCGCAGTTTTTATCCTCGGCATGAGAAACAATTGGATTCTAACCGATTCAAGTTAGATTTGCCCTTTGGTAAAGATATTTTTTATTTTACCATTCATTAAATTGAATTAGTTGTTATTTTAGGCTAAACAGATGTGAATTGCGTGAAGTGTCTCACCTCTCTCACACACCAAAAGAAAACCAAATGCTTCTTTGGCACCATGAAAGCCACAATACAGTGTTAGGAACGACAAATTGTTGTCAGAGTGTGTGTGTGAGAGAGGAAAGAATGGAGAAAGAAAGGAGATAAACATTGAAGTAATTAGGTGTTAGATTTAGATGCATTATCTGAGTGGGATATTGATATGTCTTTCTTATGGTCTGGTGAAAGATCAAAAGCTCTTCTTCACTTCAATATATTCTTAAAGACTACAAGTGTCATATTTTGATAAAAAATCTGCAGAAAAGCATTTGAAACAGTACAGACTGCTCTACTCTCACATAATCAGTTTTCTTTGAGGGACTTTCTTTCAGATGTGAGTCCAGAGTGCTCCTAAAAAAATCAATGAATCAGTTTTAAGGGATATTGAATACTGTGTATTTGTGTCATTAATTCACGAGAATGCAACGAGATAAGGAACGCTGACAGATTGATAAAATACTTGTAATAGACATTAACTCCAAACATCTTTCTGCCAGAAATGTTGATAAGCAAAAAAGAACATAATGATAAACTTTAGAATCATTGATCAGGTTTATTTAAACTCTGATAAAGGATGATTGCTATCAGATTTGTCAAGCACACATTCATGGAGAAATGGAAAAACTATTTGAAGCATGTCTGAAAAATGCTTTGAATAATACTGTCTCAAAAGCATCTGTTATATGCCTTGCTTTTGGCTTAGACAGAAATAGGGGTTAAAAAAAAGAATATTGTAGTGTGTCACCATATGCTTTTGTGAGTTTTGTCCTGGTTTGGTTTCATCATCATATATTTCTGGCTGTATAAATCTCCAAAGCTCACATACCATCGAGATTTATAAACAACTCTAAGATATAAACATCCCCATAAATACGGCCATTACAGCAGGAGCATGTCATTGCTTTGGCCTATGGCTTTCAACCCGTCCTTGGCCAGCGTTTTCTCATAACAGATTTCTCAGTTATCATAAATACACATGCACAGGCTTTCTGCCCATTTTCAGGTTACAAATCACCAAACTTAACATTTTCACAAGTTGAATGTCCTCTTATATTTGTTTGAGATTAATAATTCAGTCCGGCTCCCACTTCATCACCAAATGGCTTTATGATGTATGTGGCAGAAATCACATTCAGTTGAGGAGTCACCGCTATAAATCTATTATTTAACAACACAAGCATCTATTTCTAAAGTTCTTGCACCAGAATCCCAGATCGCTAAAAAAAAAAAAAAAAAAAAACCTGTCCCATTTAAATGTGGCCAATTTTTGAAGACATTTTAAATCACCTAAGCAAAAAAGTTTTGACTTTGAACCGAAGCATTATAACACTCATTTCACTTCGTCAGAGACATACCTACATATTCATACATTTAAAATAAATGAAAGGAAATTCATTTAGGTGAGGAAGACACTGTAATCCCAGTACCCCACCTTTTTTCTGAAATATTCCTTCCGATCCAATAAGGAACGTTTCGTTATGAAAAACACATCTTCCCATTGGTCGGAAGGTATGACGGTTTCAAGGCGCCCAGCGGAGAGGTGCTAGGGGCCTTGAATGAAGGGCCGCTTGAAACCGTTTTATCATTACTGTGTGGAGCAATGTGGAGTCAGCGTATCAACTTTACAGAGATAGAGCTGCAGATTCAACAGGAGTGGCGGAGAAAGTTTCTTACATTGTTTTAAGGGAGAGGAGGGCCGAGCGTAAAAGGAGGCAGATGTTTGGGAATTCTAATGATGAAATATGTGGATGAGTCTCGAAAAAGGGGTCATGAATACCTGAACGCAAGACTGGAGGATAGTTTGTGACTCGCCTTGTACGAGTGATCGGTCACGTCTGGAGGAATATCACATTGTTGCACAAGTTTCGCGGAACACCTAAATTCCAGTAAGTTTACATTTGTTTGTGTTCGGTTTCCATGCGGTAATAGATTAAGTTTGAGTCTCTTTTTAGGGCTTTATCTGTGTAGATATACATCTTACGACTTAGTCTTAGTCAGTGAAACATTCCTTTGTTTAAAAGTTTCCCCAAAACTTGTTTTCACACTTTTTCATTAAACGTATTACTGCTATACGTTTTATGTTTGGTATTATTTTATTGCTACTAAGAAATTCAATAGTGACTTTTGAAATGGTTAATATTAATTGTTCGTTAGAGACACTTTTTCCAGTAATTAATAGTGTTTATCTAGTTATTCACTAATAATCACGGCATACTAGTAGTTTTTAATTTGCTACTAGTTACGAACCCCATACTCGCGTTGTAACTTTTCCATTGTTACTGGTAACAAATTGCAGATTTTGCTACTGAATTCTAGGGGGTGGTCTTTAATGTAACTAGTAGCCTAACTTTTTTTTTCTCACTAGTTACACTAGCTCAGTAGTTAGTTGTTTAATATGTAATGACTAGTCAGAATGGCTACTTTTTATAGTTACAATAATACATTTTACTAGTAAGATGGGTGTTACTCACGGTGTTACTAGAAACCTAATATTCTGAGAAAACTGAGACTAGATACTAATAAATTTGAATAGTTAAGCATTAAAGATTAAGTACTAGTATAACCTTATGAATAGTCAATAGTAAAGTTAAAATGGGTACTAGCAACAAATACAATGCATTGTAGTCAGAAGTGAATGGTTGCAATGTAAACCCCCTCAGAATTTCCAATCCATTTGCTTCCAGTAACAATGTAGAGTAGTTTCTGCTATTTGGTTAACAATGAACTGAATAGATCATTTAGAAAAGTATGCATATTCAATGATTTGTTACTAGTGAAATTGTTAAAGATAGTAGTCACTATTGGATTTCTTAACATCAGTTAAAATAACTACTAGAAACATAAAAATAGGTACTAGTTATTTGTGAGGAATAAATGTTAAAATGGTTTTCCATTTTCTGTGTTTTCCAGACGACAATCATGGCGGTATGCAACATGTTCATCACAACATTTCTGCTTGGACTGTGTTCAGCCCAGTATCACGGAGAGAAGGGTATATCCACCCCAGATCACGGGTTCTGCCAGCCCATATCTATCCCCCTGTGTACAGACATTCAGTATAACCAAACTATCATGCCAAACCTCCTGGGACACACCAACCAGGAGGATGCAGGACTGGAGGTGCACCAGTTCTACCCCCTGGTCAAAGTTCAATGTTCTCAAGATTTGAAGTTTTTCCTCTGTTCCATGTACGCGCCAGTGTGTACAGTTCTAGAACAGGCAATTCCACCCTGTCGTTCCTTGTGTGAGCGTGCAAGACAAGGATGCGAGGCCCTCATGAACAAGTTCGGCTTCCAGTGGCCCGAACGACTCCGCTGTGAGAACTTTCCCGTGCATGGAGCCGGAGAGATCTGTGTGGGACAGAACAAATCAGACCCCGACATCCCGACGACAGACCCCACGCCACACATACCAGACCCCTTCACTCCACGTGTGCATTTGTCACGCCAAAGTCAGGCTTTCTCTTGCCCTCTTCAACTCACAGTCCCTACCTACCTCAATTACCAGTTTTTGGGGGCGAAAAACTGTGGCGCCCCTTGCGAGCACAAACAACCCCATGGGCTGATGTACTTCAAGGAGGAAGAGGTCCGATTCGGTCGGCTCTGGGTGGGAATCTGGTCTATCCTGTGCTGTGTGAGTACCCTGTTCACGGTCCTCACTTACCTTGTGGATATGCGCCGGTTCCGTTACCCGGAACGCCCCATCATCTTCCTCTCTGGGTGTTACTTCATGGTGGCAGTGGCTTATGCAGCCGGGTTTTTGCTGGAGGACAAGGTGGTCTGCATTGACAAGTTCAAGGATGATGCTTATAGGACTGTGGCACAAGGAACTAAAAAGGAGGGCTGCACCATTCTCTTCATGATCCTGTATTTCTTTGGGATGGCCAGTTCAATCTGGTGGGTGATCCTGTCTCTCACCTGGTTCCTTTCTGCTGGAATGAAATGGGGCCATGAAGCTATCGAAGCCAACTCTCAATATTTCCACCTGGCAGCATGGGCCGTCCCCGCTGTGAAGACCATCACTATCCTCGCCTTGGGACAAGTGGATGGTGACCTGCTGACCGGCGTATGTTACGTGGGCATCTACAACGTTGACGCCCTACGTGGATTCGTCCTCGCCCCCCTCTTCGTTTACCTCTTCATCGGAACGTCTTTCCTTCTAGCTGGATTTGTCTCATTGTTCCGCATCCGTACCATTATGAAGCACGACGGCACCAAGACTGAAAAACTGGAGAAGTTGATGGTACGCATTGGCGTTTTCAGCGTCCTCTACACCGTTCCGGCTACCATCGTCATTGCATGTTACTTCTACGAACAGGCATTCCGTGAGCAGTGGGAAAAAACCTGGCACATGCAGACATGCAAGCGCTTTGCCGTGCCGTGCCCGGCCAACAACTTTGCGCCCATGACGCCTGATTTCACTGTGTTCATGATCAAGTACCTCATGACTATGATTGTAGGAATCACATCAGGATTCTGGATATGGTCTGGAAAAACTCTACAGTCGTGGCGAAGGTTTTACAAAAGGCTGGGCAACAACCAAGGGGAGACAACAGTGTGAACTGAACTTTGTGGACTGCATGTGAGAAATACAGGTCAATATTGAAAGGAAACGTGAACTGCGATCAGGTCACACATAGTATGTTGAACCATGCTGATGGTAAAAGACACTGTTGTGTGAGCCCAGCATGATTCTTTTCTCATTTAAAGCGACATATATAAAGTGCCCAGACTTTGCCAACACTTTTGAAAGCACAACTCCAAAGAAACATGCATTTCTCCAATGGACTAAATTTCGAAATGTTTTTAAAACCTTAAGCCTTGGAAACCCTACTAATGATTTTTATGGAAAAGATGGCATAACTCTTATCTTTTATACTGATGTGGGAACTTTAATGCTGACTTGTTATCAGTTTACGCCGCGATTTCTTCCCCCGACGGCGGCCAGAAATGTCTGCAATTTAGTCTTGTGCCTTGCAGTACTGATCAATTCCTGTTGTTGAATGAATGTCTCTTTTGTTTTGTTTTTTGTTTATTTACCACATTTTGGGTCATTTGCTCATAGATTACATATTTTAGTATCTGGTTGCACATGGCCATTTATTTAGATTTTAGAACTAGTTAAATTTAATGTTCTATGGTCATGAGTTGCTTATTCATCCATGTTGCCATATTAAGTCAGGTCTCATGAAGTAATTTAATATTCCGGCATTTTAAAGGCCTTAGCGGAGTGAAAGTGACTGACAGGATTAAAAATGTTTAGCTAAGAGGTATGTACAGGAGGAAATGTTACCATATTTCATTATTTGTAAATATCACATTTCTGTCAAAAGATGTATGATGTATTTAAGCAGATTACTTTTGTTTAAGGCCTTTTTCAATTTCACTTAATAAAGTGATTAGATTTTTAAAAGCTGCTTTCAATGGCTTGAATTTGTTTGCACAAATGGTGACTTGTCGTTGCCCTGACGACACTTTGATTTTTCTCCCAAAACAGTTGTTAACAAGTAGTTGACTTGTTAAACTGATAGAAGCATAATTTACTACAATAACAGGCCTCAAGTGAGTAGCCCTCCGTGTGTTTCGAGTCCATTAATGGTTTCAGCGTGTAGCTTGAATCAAGGAAAATGACAGAAAATGGGTGAAGAAAAGAATCAAGGGGGTCTTTGATGGTGAAAGAGTAAACATTTCTCTTAAGAAAGAAAAAACCTAAAGTGGCCTACAAAAACAGGATATAATCACGGATGGTGTGAAGTTTGTCACCTTGCCTCTGGGACAACAGGAAGCCCTGAGATGCACCAAAACATAAGATCTCCTCCCTTCTCCAGATGAAACTAGATACCACTTCATTCTTTAGAGTGAGGGAAACGCCCCATCCCACATCCCCATCCCACGTCCCATCCCACGTCCCATCCCACATCCCCATCCCACGTCCCCTTCTCCTGTTTTTTTTTTTTTTTCAGGGGGTTGGGGGATGTTTCTCAGTAACGGCATTTGAAAGGTGATGGGGGTGGGTGGGTTACAGTATCTGTGACAATACAGTAGATACTGCACTAATGAAATAACACAGATTATGATTACAAAACTTCCTCTGTAAAACATATTTTTAATCTGTTATAAACAATAATGTTCATAAAACAATCAAAAAAACTTCACACCAACATTAGATCATGCAGTTGTTTTTCCAGTATGATTATTTGTGTGGGTACATGCACCCCGGTGTCTGATTGGGTGTTGTTGGCACTCGGTGCCTCTGGGGACGTGAAGTGTGTAAAATTCACAGTGTGTGCAGCCAAGAAATGTCCATCCCTTGGATCGACAGTTGGGTTTACAACAGCATAAACTGTCACCATCTGATTTGCTGCCAACACATAAACACACACACTCATACTTCAGGAAACTTGTGTTATATGTTAAAAATATGTTATACGTATGTGTCCCTATACTGATATAATTAACTGATACTGAACTTATGATGCATGCCTTTACATGCTATCAGAGATTTCTTGCCTCCCACAGTCCCACTTCGGAGTCGTGATATTGAGCTTGTCGCTTTCAAGTGCTTTGTTGTCACAAAAAATAGGAATCATGGAGGACGCCCGGTTTACGTATGCCTGTTTCTTGGGGAAAGCCAAAATTTATTGAAATGTTGCGTTTAAAATGTAGCATTTCATTCTTGACAACCATATAAACAACAGTGACTAGATGGTCAGTTTGCAGATGATTTTGAAATTTAGGTCAAATACATGCTTTTTTTCACTGTGTATAAAACAAACAATATGCTTCAAATGGTTATGTAAATATGCACTGACTATAGGACAAGACAAGGTGATGTAGCTGTTCTGAAAGAGACTAATAAATGATACCAGTCACAGCAGCAATCGTTCCCTCCGCCATATTAAAGTTTATGGCATGTCTAACTCGGAAACTTGGGTATCAAAATTATCTCCAATTTTCCCAGTAGTAAATATGACTTGAGAGGGCATTCATGTCCAATTTTCAACTAGGAAACTCGTATTTACGATAATTCCAATAAGATGGCAGCATAAGTCACACTATTAAAATACATTTAACTCAAAGAAAATGTAAAATGTTTCCTTTTACTTTGTCCTGGTGTAACGGACGCAGGCCAGTAAGAGCTGTGAGTGTAAATTTGACCCCGGTTCGAATCCCGCTCGGATCAGGTCGAGTACGTAGGACTGTTTTTTGTTCGCTCATGTTTTGTTGTGACATATGAAAGCCCTGAACCGCAACGTTAAAATAATAATAATAGCCTATTTCAAGATTAAAGTCGAAATAGGCCTATTTCGAGAATAACAGTCGTAATATTTTGAGAATAAAGTTACGAGAATACAGTCTTCCGTAGAAGTTCTTTTTTTCTTTTCTTTTTAGTAGTATAGTAGCTTAGTAAAATAGTAAATTCTACAGGTGCTATCTAACAACATGGCATTACCATTTGTTTTAGGACACCTATAGACAAGCACGAAGGAGTAGCCTAGGTACCACAATCCTGCTCCAAACTTTATGAGGCACGTTGACGCGAAGCCTACGTGTCTTCGTGCTCGTCTATAGGCAACGCCATCTGGGCCGAGGACACTTAACAGTAGGCCTATGTCTCCCTCTTTACCTTTGTGGATACATTTTAAGTGCATCATTCTGTATCCAATCATTTAGCCGGATCCCGCGATTTCCTCAGATATTAAAGCTGGATAACTCCATTCAGTCTGAAAAGTGTTTTCGCCTGTAAAGTAGGCCTATATTCCGGCGCACTGGATATATTTTGTAACGTCCTTAAACAAATGGTAATAGGCCTACCATGTTGTTAGATTAACACCTGTAGAATTTCTTTTTTTTTTTTTTTTTTGAAAGACCTGATAAAAGTAAAAAGCTACTATTTTGTTTAGATCCATGTCCTAGGCTACATTAAAAATGACCACATAGTTCAAACAGAGGCAAATTTCTCATACAGTCTTTATCAATATTTCATTATGTGTAGCCTACACATTGCATTATCAAGCTCAATAGTTCAGCTCTTTTATGGTAAAAAAAAAAATTGTTTTCTTGGGCAGAAAAACACTCTAAATAATGTGCTTGACAATATTTGCTAGCAAAGACTTTTTTTTTTGCATTGATCTTAAACTGCTTCAATATTCAACACCAAAAACATTAAATTATACATTTGAAACTTAGTATTATGAGGTTGAAATATGTAATATGAAATGATTAGTAATGATAAATACTGATGTAGATATATATGGAAAGGTGGAAAATGGATGAAAAGGCTGTAACCCTCAAGACGGAATAAAATTGAAAAATTGTCCATTAAGCAGCAAGAAAATTCAGCCTTTTTTCTAAATGTTTGTTATTAATTTTACTGTGATTTATTCATCAGTGTTTACTTTCTTTTTAAAAAAATATGGTAACTCGGTTTTCCAGTTAAACGGCAGACGTCACATACTAGACTTCTCCAATCCTTCAGTCCTCTTAAACCCTGCCCTTTTCTTACAATTGACTGCAAGCTCGCATTCAGATCTGCCTTGCACAATCTCAAAATTCAGTCCACAGCCGAGAGCCAAGTCGTTTCACTCGGATACACATCCCAATATAGAAAAAAAAAAGGATCTGTCTCTACTTCCATTTCAACGAAACTAAAACTAAAACTTTTTTAAAAGTAATATTTGTTGACGAGTCGACTACCATCTAAATATTTGGAAACATGAATGTCCTTATTGAATGAATCTCCTTAATGTATTGTTTATCGCTGGTTAGGGCAGTGATACTTTGGGCCACAAGGTGGAAAAAAATATTTCTTGAAATTTCAACAGTAACAACAAAGCAACAAATGCTATGGTCTCCTGAGAATTACCCATATATAGTGCAAAAGTCATGCTTAGGACAAAATTCAGATGTTTTTGTCATTACAACAGGTTGTGAATGAACGTTTTGCAATACAACACAAGAAGCCTGTCTGTTTTAGGCTCAAGAATATATATTTTACAGAAATAACAAGATGCTAAACAGTTCTTTTTACACACCAGTTAAAGTCGGCATGAAACTTAAGTTGTGATAGTCTTTTCTTCCATATTGTGACGTATATACGAACAAAACGATGTCTTGAACAAGAAAAAGATGTAGGGCGGGACTTGATTTTGTCCATTGGGAATTGATTGGATCATGTTTGCTATTGCTGTGATCTCATTGTGATTGACAGGTTGTCCCGCCCTCACGCCAGTAAATGCATCATCAGAGAATAAAAGAGATGTCGCTGCAAGAAAGAGGGGAAGTTGTTTTGATTAAAGATTATAAGAGCACATGAATTTGAAAAATATAAAGATGTGCACAGATAAATCATTTATAATAAATACTGCAATGTTCCATAGAAAATACAAAATTGTCCATTTTGATTTCATGGTGACTTTAATAAAATAACTCACAGGTTATCTGAATATGGCCACACCTTGACAATTTATGGTTACCCACAGTCAAGCCTTTTTGGTTAACAGGTACATTTATCTGTGTTGAGCATTTTGAGCACATTTTTGTGGAAATCTGTTACCTACTGTGTGTCCCAGGTGCCTTCAACCTCCTGAAAGAAACATGTTTTCCCAGGTAACTGCATACCCATTACGGAACAGTCTTTCAGCCCCTTGAGATACAATTACCTGACTTTGTATCGATACTCAGCTCACAAACAAAGCTTTAACCTATGTTTTTCAAGGTGTTAACAATGTTTACCTGTGTAAAGAGCTGTCTCAGCAGATCACCCTGATTGTTGAGGTATCTGATGCCTATTCTGTGCTCTCACCTCGATAGAAATAGGCTATGAAAAGGAAGTTGACGGTGGGGTTGCCCAGGGAAACATTCCTTCTTGATACATAATATTTCCCCTTCAGTTCAGTTAAGTTTCCCACAGTGCAGATCAGGGAGTATTTGTGCCAAAAAAATATTGGATTGAGTTGCTACATTTTCTCCTTCTCTTTTTTCTTTCCGTGTATCAGGTAAATTATATGCACCCTTAAAGACTTGTATTTTTTATTATTTTATTTTCTTCCTTGAGGTCCAATTACAGTGTTAATCAAGGTTGCTGCACCAAACAGTCAGAGCAGTGAGCAGTCAGATTATTTTCACTTATTATTTTCGCAGTGCTGCTCTCTGTAGGTAAGGGGGAGAATGGCAATAATACTGCGCATGCGCATTCTGCAAAACACAACCGTCGTTCATGAATGGTATGAATCCGAATCGCGTTGTCTTCGTTAACACAAAGAAGATTTAATGGTTGCTACGCACAACACATGATTAGCTGTACATAAAATAAGCTTTTTTTAAATACAAGTTGTGCTGTAATTTTAATCAAAATAACTTCTCCCTCTTGCGTGTTTACCGTCGCGAGGGCGGGGCCTGGAACATTTTTCACATTTCCGGTTACTCAGAAGCGGAAGTCGTCATAGTTGGGTAAACTTTTATAGCGGTGAATGAGAGACAAATATATTTTCTGTGTTCCCATTTGCTCAAATAGCAAAAGAAAATTTAAAAAGATGGAAAAAACACAGAGAAATGTATAACGGCAGTCAGAAGAGAGAAAGATGTCAATTTTACCGTCACTCCCAGTCCAAGTAGAAACACCCTCCGTGCATCGTTAAGTAGTTTCTTGTAATTTGATGCAAAGGTAATATAATACAAAGTATAGTGTTATAAATGTACATACATAAAAAAAGAAAATATAAAAAAACGTAGGCTACTATTTACTATGTGGATGACCACTACAACTCGTCATCACAGTGAAAAGGGTCCATAGCAAATCCGGCCTTATTTTTTTTCTTGTTCAAGAAGCCGTTTCACTTTGATATATGTCACAATAGGGAAGAAAAGACTATCTCAACTTCCATTTTAGGGGCCGTTTTCCCTCTCCGTTTTCAACTAAAAACTGAAAACTTTTTATGCATTTTGGCCGTTCATGTAACACGACAACAATGTTTTGGGGGCCTGAAAACTCAAACTTATGAAAACGGGTTTGAAAGTGCAAGTTTTTGAAAATGATCGTTTTTGTCTGCGTGTAAACCACAAAAATGTGAATTTGTGAAAACGGTGACGTCATGCGCATGCGTATTACGTGTTCAGTCTAGACGTGTTGTGTTTCTTTTCGAAGTGACTTCGCTACTGACCTGATATGCATAATACAGGGTTTTTAGTCGTTTCCACGGATCCGTGTGAACAGGGATCATTTTGACAACGTTGTCATCTGTATGCGAAAAACGCAAAGGAAAAACGTTTGCATTTTTAGTACATCATTGTTTAAATTGACCCTTTTTGCCCAATTTAAAAGAACGACCTGCTTGTGCTTGAGTCATGAGATTCCTTAGGCTTTACAACTAGCACAATTTTTTTTTAGCATAAATAACCCTCATTTCTCTTAATATTCCTTTCATGACTAATTGAACCAAGTTTCTTAACTCAAATAGGCATTATGTAAACATGCACAAAAGCTACTCATCAGTCATGCGGAGATACAAACGAGACGTTTTTGCAGTTTAGCTGAAATGTAGCCTATATGATGTTTATGGACTTGGGAGGAGCTCTAAAAGTTACAGTATGTTTTCATAGTACAACTCTTGATATGATCCTTTCAACAAAATGTACATGTAACAGAGACATATGCTTTGTTCTAACGCATGCTAAACTTTAATGAAAATGTATGCTCATAGGTGATCTGCACCCTTCCCCCCCGAATAAACACACACCAGCCCTTTTTTTTTTTTGCGAGGGCTCATCTGGTAGTGTTTAGGCTTTCGGAGGTGCTGTATCCCAGGCACAGAAATTGGATCATCCCGTTGGGGTTCGGCAACAGCAGAGGCCCCCACAGCAACACTTTGTGCCTAACAACCAGCATACACATTATTCATGTTAATTATACGCATTATGTTTGAACACTTTAGTAGGACACAACGCCTTGCTATGATACTTGTTATGCACCGACACATAAACCACAAACACAGCGGCCTTCTCAAGTCCTCAAGGTATCAGTGATGACTGAATCTGAAGGTCTTTGATCTGAAGCTGAAACTTTGAAAAAACACTTAATCTTAAATGGTAAAACACAACCTTGTTTTAAAAAGACCCCTTAGGCATTTGTATGGCTCATGTAGCTTCAACACTGTTTCTGAGTGTTCCCTTTCTTTCCAAGAACCTCATTCCATCCCTCTTTTCTTTTTTTCTTTTTTTGTATCTCATCTCTCTCTCATTCTCATAACTTTATCCACCCTTTGCTGTTTTTCCAACACCATGTTTCACTCCCCCCACCCCCCACACACACTTTTCCTCCTGCCTTAATATCTGGCCCTTCCTGGAATCAGACACTTAAAATAAACAATCTCTCTGTACAGCGCATAAGGCCCTCTCTCACTCCACACTGACATTCAGCAGACTGGGATCCTCAACACTGTGGAAACACACTGAATCATAGGGAATAATGTTACTTTTGCATGAAAACTGCAGTCTAAGGAACATTTCAAACATTATAGAATTAACATTAGAAAGATCACACACACTATTAAGTTGTTCCGGTTGTTCATCAAGTGTCCAGGTCCGAGTGGATCAATCCCACAATAACACTGAGATCCTCAAAGTAATTGCTTTAGATAATAATATTGTGCTACAGGAGTGGTCCTCAAATTATTTCTCCTGTGATCAAATCGGAATCTCTAAGTACCACATAGTCACAGCATTCACAGACAAAGAGCAACGTCATACTTTGATATAGATTTTAAGTAAATAACAAAATTTAGGATTTTGGTATTTTAAAATTGTATCAAGATAAGTTTTTACATTGTAAGGCCACATAATAATTTTTTATTTGTACTGACAAAAAGTACCAAATAGAACATTCAAAACAAAATAATGTCGCCTTTTCTAAGAGGAAGTGTTATTAAATTATATATTATATTTTATGTAGTGTATAAAGGTAAATGCATTTACATTTATAAACTGGTGTTCAAAAGTTTTTAGTTATTAAGATTTATGTTTTTAAAAAATAAGTTTATTCTGCTCACCAAGGCTGAAATTTTCAGATACATTTAAAAAAAAACTAATATTGTGAAATATTATTACATTTTGAAATAACTTTCTATTTGAATATATTTTAAAATGTAATTTACTTCTGTGATTCAACGCTGAATTTTCAGCATCCTTAATCCAGTCTTCAGTGTCACATGATCCTTCAGAAATCATTGAAGATATAATTTGAAATATTTGTTTTATTACTTTAACTCTGTTCAGATTCCATCCTCAGACTGGTCTGATATATAAATACCAAAGTGCTGTAAGCGCATTTACATTTCTATATGACATTCCTTTTTAAATATTATCTGTTTATTGTTATCTGCTGTATTTCCCAACTGATAATTATTAATTTTAAAATAAGCTAAGACTTGAAAGGTGTTGCTGCCATCTAGTGTTCATAAATGGAACATTCCCAAGATCATTTCCTATAAGATTTACATGTGAACACACTGTTTTCTGACACATTTTATTTATTTAAAAAAAAAAAACAAGACAAAAGCAAAGTCATAATTCTTCTATATCCCCAAAACCATCTGGACCAAACTCCCTCGCCTCTCGCATAGCATTAAAAAAAATATATAAAATTGTAGGAAACGAAACATGAGTAGTGACACTGTGGCTGTATTTATTGTATGTAAATGATGCCCCTGAGAACCAATCAAACAACATGGTTACCCATTATTTCCAGGCTTTGAAATCCATTATTGAGGTTAAAAGGGAGCCAAATATTCAAGACACGGCAGAATAGAAGGTGACAACACAGATTCAAACAGGGGCAGCACTAATTCATATACATTAGACAAAACCATGCAAAACAAAACCCTACCTGTCATTTACAACAACACAGTGTCCTCCCTCTTGCAATATCCCGTAAGACACGTGCAAGAAAAGGGAAGAAACATTTTACACTTATCTAACATCAGACGACAATTGCACAAATAAACCACCTCTGAACATCTCAGAATGGAGTTTTCTAATGGCATGTATGTTCACTAGCATTAAACGAGTCAGTTTCGGAGATGTTCAAAAGCAATGAAACAGAACTCTTAACGATGGCCAAATACATAAACAGAAGTGAGCAACAGGAACACTAAAGCTGCCATCAAAAATTTGTCTTGATTTGTTGATTGGATTTAACAGCATAATGTAAAGGTTTTTAGCATTGCTTTATGGATAAGCAAGACTGTTTTCAATCAGCTCAGGGCACAACACAACATGTTAACATGTGTCGATGCAAACCATGACCAGAATCCTTAAAAAAGAGGCGCGTGAAGGCAGGGATTGGTTAGCGCAAACACAGACAGAGAGGGGAAAAACATTTTCCACCCCAACTCTTTCAAACTCAGCAGTCCTACCAGATTATCTATTTGATCCAGATGGTTTTTTCTGCTTCCCTTTGAGGTGACAGCAAAAGGAAACAGATGAAATACATGTCATACATACAAAATTATGATAAAAATAAAGAGCATGAAAAATAGAGGTCTAGTCATTCCGACAGCCACCGGTCTGTTCCTGATACACCTCGATCACGTCCTCGTCTTCCATTCCCAGCTGAAAGACAGACAGAGACAAACACGGTCAGCAGGGTCATGACTGATTCCTCTTGTGTAGCTGAAAGGAAGTTTTCAGCGGTTGTGGTTATGGCCACCAGCTGGGCAATGCTGTTGTAATGCATCATCTGTCAAAAAATATTGTGTGTTTTGAGCTACTCTTAAAGTCCCCCTATTACGCTTTTTCAGAACCTTTCATGCAGTGTGTAATATGGCTGTTTGTGAATGTAAAAGTTTTGCAAAGTTTCAAAGGTCAAAGTGCACGATAAATAAAGTTATTGTCTCCCAAAAGAAAGAAACGATTCTGAACTGCCTCAAACGAGTCTAACTTCCTTCTCAAACCTAACAAATCTTGTAAGGTTTGTAACAAATTTGCATAAGGCCAGCCTAAGGTCTTCATTTGCTGCCATTGAAAAACATCTACTTTGACCCTCAAACGCTGTAGTTGTAGCAGATGCCTGGAAGAGTTTGGTTTGTGTTGTCGACATGTCGAGAATACACTGTTTTCTGCGCTGCAAAAGCAAATTCTCACACATGCTGTAAGCGGTCAACCACTCACAATAGACTGGGCCATCTGACCAATCAGAGCAGAGTACTCTCAGAAAGGAGGGGTTAAGAGAGACTGAATCCTTGATTGAACCGTTTCAGACACTGAGAGAAAAGAGGTGATGCTGCAATGTATATTATAAGAAAATTGTATGTTTTTTGCCTTTGGATGCATGTAAACCTATTGTAGGAAACCTGCAAAACAAAACTAGGATCAGAAAAGGCTTTATGTAAACATCTCAGTGAGGAAAGAACTATATTTCAAGACCCAGATATTATATCGGACACCAAAACAGCATTCCAAGTTTATCCTCATTGAAAATAAATCCTTATTTATTGAACCCCTTATATACCATGAACCCTGTCCATGTTGGCATCTGCATAATTTGGCTAGCTTCTACAAAGTGATGGATGATTTATGGCAAAAGTTTGATTGGATCTCTTTAACTTGTTGCAGTTTTACTCATAGAACTGTATAGTGTACCTCTTTGGGGGTCTGGTTGTCTGCAATTCTCTGTCCCTCAAAAAGAAACCTTAGAGAGTTCATGGGTACACCCTGCAAAAACAAAAAGCAAAACATACCATGTCAAAACAGGAAATTACACCTGCAATGAATAAACATTTTTTCTAATACATATCTAAATGTATACCAGCAAAAACAAACACTAGCCATGTATAGCTGCAGCATATTTTCCTGTCTACTGCAGTGCAGCTCTGATATAGACATACACTAGCGTGTATGTAAGATTTATTGGATGCAAGGATGCATTAAATTGATCAAAAGTAAAAGTAAAGACTTTTACAATGTTACAAAAGATTTCTACTTCAAATAAATGCTGTTCTTTTAAACGTTCTATTCATCAAAGAATCTTGAAAAAATGCAGCACACCTGTTTTCAACATTGATAATAATATGAAATGTTTTTTGTGCACAATTAGAGAAGGATCATGTGACAGTGAAGACTGATAATTCAGCTTTGTCATCATAGGAATTACATTTTTAAATATATTCAGATAAAATAGTTACTTTAAAATGTAATAATAGTTCACAATATTGCTGTTTCACTGTATTTTTGATCAAATAAATGTAGCCTTGGTTAGCAAAAGGGACTTCTTTTAAAATCCCCAACTTTTGAACAGTGTTGCAGATAGATTTTATAAATCCCTTATTTGGAAAAGAATTTGAGCAAATGTGTGCTAGTGATCACTGACCTGTCTCTGACTGTAGGATTCCTTCAGCTTCTTTAAATGTGTCGTCATCTTCACTTTGAAGTGAATTTCACTGTTGTCCTGAAAAACGAAATGATAAACTGATAAACGAAATGATAAATGATAAACGAAAGTAGCTTACTACTTTTCAGCACATGTCAGCTTGGACAGCACTGGGTTTAGATGACTTAATATGACCAAATAATGATCTGATAACCTGAATTGACTGAACTAGAAAGCACCTCTATTTACCTGACCAATCACTTTCAGTTTAATATATTCTCCATCCTTCTTCTCGCCTCCATCACTTGAGGGCTTGGTCTCCTGTTTAAGCAAAATGAGTCATTAGATTTTGCATGACATGTTGTTTTGTTGGGTTCAGTAAAACATTCCTTTGATATATTATACTATTACTAGTTCTGATTTTAATAGGTTATAATCGTGCAGAACAACATTGTCAGCCTGATGTAGTTTGTTTGCTCAGTATTTCATTAATATATGCAGTAAAGAAACTGTAATAAGCAGTGTTTTAACAGTAAACACACAGCTAGCCCTACTACAGTAAAGCATCACGGACTGATAATGCGCCCACATAACAAAAAACAACATGTCCAAATGTTTCACAACTTTTCCTGATTAACATTTCTAAAATGAATGAATAAACAATGACTCAAATGTTCAGCATGGTCCATCAGCTCAAGCCTATATGAACTTTGCTTTCAGGGCCCAGAGCAGCTAACTATAGCACCCAGGCTAAGTGAAAGATTTAAGAAAGAAATTCGCCTCTTTTTCAAGTTTACAAACAGAGTAAACGGGACTAATGTACGAAATTCCGGAACCAAAAACAGTATACGAGTTAAAACACTATAGCTGTTAATTCAGCAAGACTTTCCCATCCACAGTCAGTTAGCTAGCTATGGAAACATACAGGCTAAAAGATGGGCCCTCTTATTTTCATTTTCTACAAGTCCGTCTTTCTCTTCTGCTCTCCCAGACAAGTTCGATTTTACAACATAGGTTTAAACTCACCGTATCTGACATGATATTCCGCAATGTGCAGCCCTTCTTTGGATCAACACTGCTTGGTATAAATAATGAAGTAAAATGTGCAGTAATGTGAGGTTTTGCTACCAGCAGACTCACAACACAGCGCCGTTTACGTCATTGGAAAGGGGCGGGACTTCCTGTGGATCGTTGACCCAAACAGTGTTGCTTTTCTCATCGCGCTCTTTCTGATTGGTTCCATTCGCCCTCGAAGAGAATATTGTTGGATACTTCGGGGAAACGTGGGGGAGGCATGTACTGTGCCAAAGCAGAGAGATCTTATCCATTTTTACATTTTTACAAAAAGATAAAAAACACATAAACACCGTTAATCCACTAGACAACCATTTTTATTTTAGACTGTGCATATTCAACATTAACCAAAAATAATGAATACACAATATAAGCACATGGAGCTGGAAATCTTACAAATGAACAGTAAGGAGTTAGTGTTAAGTGCATAACATGTACACGTGGTCCTGTGAATTACAATGAAAAGAACATGAGAAAGATTCCTCCAGTTCAGACGGTAATGCACATGCGCACATTTCTATGGTAGTACTGCGCATGCTCACACTGTCCCCATGTGCACCTCGTGGTGGAGAGTGACTCCTTGTAGCGGAAGGCTCTCAATGTGGGGAGCGCATCCATAAACTTGATTTAGAGCAAAAAAAAAAATATTTCATAATGTTAGTGTTATTTGAAACTGCCGCCGGCTATGCCATATTCAAGGTAAGCATATTTATTATGTTGAGAAAATTGATATCGTGACTTTTTTTTCATTAGTAGTCATAGGTTTTGAGGTTTCTGTTAGCTAGCCGGCGTAGTTAGCAATGCAATTCAGAGTTTCGGAAAGTCTGAAGTTAAATATTCTAACTATTTTCGTGAATACATGTGCTATCTTTCTTTGTAACTCTATACACGACCAATTTGTAAAGCGAGGTCCGTAAGTTACGGTTCAGCGTGTGTCATGTGGCCTGCACTGCAGATTAGCCACGTTGTGTCCTTAGGACTCGCTCACTGGCTGTTCGTCGCGTTCAGACGATTTTCAAATCAACCAATAGTGCAAAACGTTAATGCACAACATTATAAATCACCGAAGAATGCTGTTGTACATGCATAAACGACTTTTAAGAAGCTATTTAGACTTTAAATGAGGCATGCCATCACTGGGGCAAGGGTCCACATGGTCTCTCGTGTAGAGAACTTTAGGGTTTGAGTCAATTTAAGCATCTCAATCGTGACTGAGAGATTGTGTGAGTACATTTTAATCATCAGTTGTGAGAAAAAACACTGTTCTGTTGTGCAGGTCCTGGATGAACAGAAACTCCAGCAGGTGGACAGCCTGTGGAAGGAGTTTGAAACACCAGAAAAAGCTAACAAAGTGTAAGTACTTTTGAGAATATAGAATTTTCCCATGTTGTTGTGTCACTGAAATGCCTGATGATAAAGTATTTATTTATGGCAGAACTACATGTCTTAACCATTCCCACTTTCATGGGAAACCTGGAAATATCAGGGAACTCTAAAATGGTAAAAAGGACTGGAAAAAGCTTGGGCATTAAAGGCACAGTTCACCCAAAAATGAAAATTGTCATTTACTCACCCTCAAGTTGTTCTAAACCTGTATGAGTTTCTTCTGTTGAACACAAAAGAAGATATTTTGAAGAATGTTTGTAATTAGACATTTGATGGCACCCATTGACTTGCATAATATTTTTTCTCCATACTATGGAAGGCAATGGGTGCCGTCATCTGTCTGGTTACCAACATTCTTCAAAATATCTGCTTTTGTGTTCAATTCAAACAGGTTTGGGGTCAACTTGAGGCTTGAGGGTCAGTAAATGATGACAATTTAAAATTTTGGGCGAACCATTGGACTATTAGTCTTAGACATTTTTGTAGTGAATATTTTTGATACGTTTAGATTAAGAGATTTTATTGGACAGCTAATTATAAATGTATTCAAAATCCTTATTAACCACAAATTGATAATCTCACTGCATTTTCTTGGTTGAAAGGGGGAAAAAAATCTGTTATCTCACGGTATCCCAGTCTTTGAAGGTTTCACACGTTTTTCTTGTGTGCGTTCAGTAACAACCTTTGTTTTGTTTTTCAGTGTAAAACTGAAGCACTTTGAGAAGTTCCAGGACACAACAGAAGCTCTTGCTGGTAACTATGCTGAACTGAAACATTGACACCTGTAGTCCTTAATAAGCTTTATTCATATATGCAAAGCAGTTTAAATGTCCATTAGCTGTGTGTCTATGATGTATCTGTATATCTGACTCAAGCATGAGGTTGTCAAACAGTAGTTCGTCACTACCACTGAGACCACAGATTTCCTTTTATTTATCTTAATCTAGTTATAAGATTGAAAATTAAAGGCAACCTAAAAATAGGAAAAGCTCTCATTAAAAATTCTTATTTTCTCATGTCAATATCAGCGGCCACGGCGATGGTGGAGGGGAAATTGGGGAAAAGTCTGAAAAAAGTTCTCAAGAAAATTGTGGCCAAAGAGGCTCACGAGCAGCTGGCGATCACTGATGCTAAACTAGGAGGAGTCATTAAGGTAAATGGTGGGTTTTCCAACTTTTTTGGGGGAAATGTGAGTACATTCCAGTGCAGTTTTAAATCAGCTTTGCTATATGCATTCCAAATGAAATCATGTTACTGATATTTGCCCTATGAAACACTACAAGCTGTGATGATGATGACCATTGAGTCATTTTGCTGAAAAATCATGAGGCATTTTTGTCACTACCTCATCTGAGCTTGTTTATACCTGGACAATTCATTTGGTAGTGCTAGGTTTATGGTTAAGCATCAGGTCTGGTAATGCAAAGATTGTAGGTTTCATTCCAGGAATTTCTAAAATGTGGTGCACTTTAAGCTTCATTAGAACAAAATAGTTGAGACTCTCTGCCGCCCCCTGCAGGAGAAGCTGAACCTGAGCTGTGTGCACAGCCCTGCTGTCGCTGAGCTCATGAGGGGCATCAGAAACCAGATGGAGGGGCTTATCACAGGTCTTCCTGCAAGAGAGCTCAGTGCCATGTCTCTTGGTTTGGCCCACAGGTTAGTTTGCATTTGAAAATCAATGATAAATCTCAATTTAAACCATTCTTTGTTCACGTCAATGATTATTTTTGCTGACCGACTTCTGTGAGGATATTAATCAGCATTCGTCACTACCACTGAGACTTTCTGAGCAGATATTTACATCAGTCTCAACATGCATGCTTTTGTACAGCAATTGACTGGTTTTTGTTTGATCTTTCTTCAGTCTTTCACGTTACAAGCTGAAGTTCAGCCCAGACAAGGTGGACACCATGATTGTTCAAGCCATTTGTAAGGAATACTTTTGTTTATATATTTGCACATACCTGAGCACATGTATAGATGGCAGTGCTTTAAACAGCTGTACCCCTGGTTCACTCTCTTACCTTGCCATATTCTGCAGCTCTGCTGGATGATCTGGATAAGGAGCTCAATAACTACATCATGCGCTGCAGGGAATGGTACGGCTGGCACTTCCCAGAGATTGGCAAGATCGTCACAGATAACCTGGTGTACTGCAAGACTGTCCGCAAGATTGGTTAGTACACACTCGAAAGCATTTGACGAGGATTTCTAGATTAAATCTTATAGATGCTCTTCCCTCAATTTCAGTTTTCCTTGTGAACAGTGATGTACACCGAGGTCTAAAAGTCATAGATTATATGTAGAATAACTTGGAAATAAACAGCTTATATAAACTTAAAATAAATTTAAATTCAAATTAAATGTTTTAGCTTTTTTTATTACATTTTTTATTAAATATTATCTGAATAAAATAAATATTTCAAATTAAGATTTCAAATGTTTAAAGTCGGCATGAAACGGAAGTTGCAATAGTTTTTCTTCCCTATTTTGACGTAAATATGAGTAAAATAGCTTCTCGATCAAGAACACGGGGTGGGATTTTGTCCATCTGTAATTGATTATATGGTTGTGGTTTGCTATTGGTCGATCTCATGTGAGTGACTGGTTAACCTGCCCTCACGCCAGTAAACATGTCAAGAGAAGTGATGTCGCTGCAAGAGGGAGCGGAAGTTATTTTGAATACAAATGTTTTGGGGGGAAAACCCACATGAATTTAAACATGATGTGGCTGAGAAAGTCCTTAATAATAAAAACTGCCCTATTCCATACAAAACAAGAATTGTTTATTTTGATATATTATGTATTATTCATATTTCCACCGTGTAGGTGATCGCACAAATGTGGCAACAACAGACTTGTCAGAGGTTATTCCAGAGGAGATTGAGGCAGAGGTTAAACTCGCTGCAGAGATCTCCATGGGAACGGAGGTGTCCGAGGAGGACATTGCCAACATCATGCACCTGTGCGACCAGGTTTGTTGAACAAAAAAAACAAGTTTAGTATGAATAGTTCTTTTAAATTAATTCTCATTCTTCAAGGAAACTCCTCACCTCTTGTGAATTTATGCGTTTCCCCCCTCAACCTCTAGGTGATAGAAATATCAGAGTATCGCACACAGCTGTATGATTATCTGAAGAATCGTATGATGGCAATTGCACCCAACCTGACAGTTATGGTGGGAGAATTAGTGGGAGCCCGTCTCATATCCCATGCAGGTGAGCACTATTTGGTCTGTAACATGATGCCATTGGTCACACAAGATGAAATGCTGAAGTAAACCTTTGACTCTTAACTAGACAGTTAAGAGGTTAAGTTACTTGTGAATAAACCTCTACACAGCGTCTAATATTACATGTTTCTTTTTAAACTTGATTTGTTTGTGACTCATCAGGATCCCTACTGAATTTGGCCAAGCACCCCGCGTCCACCGTACAGATTCTAGGGGCAGAGAAAGCTCTGTTCCGTGCTCTGAAAACCCGTCGGGATACGCCCAAATACGGTCTCATCTACCACGCCTCTCTGGTGGGGCAGACCACAGCCAAGAACAAGGGTAAAATCTCCAGAATGCTGGCCGCTAAAACGTCCCTTGCCATCCGTTACGACGCCCTGGGGGAAGACACCAATTCAGAGATGGGAATCGAAAACAGAGCCAAGCTGGAAGTCCGATTACGCTACTTGGAGGAGAAAGGGGTTAGTTGATACGGGATACATTTTATCTTTGATCATGTCACAAGCAGTGATGAGGATGACTTTATGTCACAGTCCTGAAAATACCATGTGGGTCATTAAGTCACTATCTCTTCTGAGCTTGGTTTTGTTTGCTCTTTATATGTAGTTATTTTATACAGCACTCTGCTAAAGTTTCAGTGGGAATATTTGCATTTGCAGTCAGAATGATAAATCCTTGATAATTAGTTGTCTATTTTCTGACCTAGATCAGACGCATCAGCGGGTCAGGCAAGGCTCTGGCAAGGGCTGATAAATATCAACACAAGAGGTGAGTTTTTCTTCATCCACATTGTTTTGGGTCAGTAAGAATTATTTTTATTTTTTTTATTTTTTTTGAAAGAAACATGCATTCAGCATGAAAGCTATAAATTGATAGTTGCTTTAAAGACGTTTGCGTTGTTACTAAAAATGTTATATTAAATAAATACTGTTTTTTTCCTTTCATCAAAGAATCCTAAAAAATTTATCACAGTTTCTACTTAAGCATTAACATTAAGAATAAGAAATGTTTCTTGAGCACCAAATCAGCATATTAGAATGATTTCTCAAGGATCAATTTACACTGAAGACTGGAATGGCTGTAAAAAAAAAAAACTTATCATGGGAATAAGTTGCAATTTAATATATATTAAGTTATTTCAAATTGCTTTAATATCAAGCCATATGACATGTTTTACTCTTATTTGATTAAAAAAAATCTTTAAATTTCTGCAGGGAATTTATACAGGCTTGTCATTATTTTAAATCCCTGTCACCTTAAATAGTTTGCTTTTTAATCACTGTTTTGTGGATTCACTCTCCGAACAATTTTGGCTGTTACAAATATTTAATGAGTACTTTTTTGACAGTTAATATTTTATAGTTTTTAAACTTATATTTATGGTATTAGTATAAAATATTTTATTCATTATCATTCTGCTTTAACCATCTGTAACTGATACTCAAAGAAAAAATAATTGCACTTTTTTTTGTATGACATTTAATCACCAGCCAAGCTTAAATTGTGACAGCCCTGGATTTAAGTCTCTTCTTTTTACTTCCTGCCAGTGATGTAAAGGTATACGACCCATCTGGTGACTCAACACTCCCCACCACCTCGAAGAAGAGGAAGATTGAAGAGGTAGAGGAGGGTGATGAGGAGGAGAAGCCCGTAGAGGCTAAAGCCAAGAAAGTGAAGCGGGAAGCCCCCGCAGAAGGTAAACATCCATACAGCAGAACGCTGAGCTGACTGGTTTTCTAGACACTTGTTAAATGCAGATGAACATAATGAATATTAATCACAGGAGAAGGAGAAGCAGAAACAGAGACACCAAAGAAGAAGAAGAAAAAGAAGAAAGCGGAGGAGACGGCTGCAGCCAGCCCAGCAGAGGTGAGGGGGTGGAGTGATAAATTCATCTGTGGTTAACGGTGCATTTAATTCTCTGAATCATTAATATTCCCACATGGAATTTTTTTTTAAAATTCAAGTTCAGCTTATCTACGGACTGAATTTTACTTATGATGTATGTTAAGTAGATCTTGCGGTTTCTTATTGCTGCATTTACTTTATAGATGCCAAAAAAGAAAAAGGAAAAGAAACGAGCAGCGGAAGAGGAGCCGAAGGAAGAGCTGGAAGAAGCAGCAGTCAGTCCAGTAGAAGAGGTAAGAGCTGTGATGACAAATACAATCATGTTATATTTTATAGTTCTGTAAGTCCTAAAACACCATTTTTCCCTTTACAGACAACAGAAAAGAAGAAAAAGAAGAAAAAGGTTAAAGAAGAGGATGAATAGATGAATGGGACTTCTTTTCCATGAACTTTGTTGTATATAAAATGACTTTTATAGAGTTTTGTCAATCATATGATGGTCACATCCCTTTTTTTGTGCCTGGCCCAGCTCACATTCAACAGGTCAAATGGACTGTTGTCTTTTCTTTTTCTTTTTAAGCAATTGATTATTTTTTTTTAATTATAGGACATTTTCTCTCCATATAGCTTGATTGAGAAAAGTTCCTAAGATTTATATGATTTAATGCTCCTTGTGTTGAATAGTACTGGATCATTCATTTCAGTTTGTCTTTTATAAGTGAATGTTTTTAGTTTAAAGTGAGAATAGGGTCACATAACAGAAATCTCAGTCAGGTTTGTCATGTAAAACTGAGTCATTTGTGTCTCAGGATTATTAAATACTGTTTCTAGCATGTGGTCTCTTTTTTTTTTTTTGAAACTTGTTTTGAACATTTTTAGAAAAATATTGGCCATTGAACTCAAAATCTGTAATACTGCACTTAACCCTCAAACCGTATTCACTTTACAGCCCTTAATCCTGTAATTGTGGACAAATGTGGGCACGGGGGTCTCAGGTGTGATCCAACAATTTTTTTTAAATAAATGATATATCACTATCTTCGATAAAATTAAAACTATCAATTTATGGTGTTTTTTTTTATTTGTGAGGTATTTTTGAATTTATTTAAATTAATAATACCATATTTTTTATTTAAAATATGCTTATTTTTATGTTATATTTAATATTTTTTTAACTTCAGTAAAAAACTTCATTTCATTAAATTCAGATAGCTAAAACTTAAAAAATGAGGTGACTTTTGTGACATCTGGTGTCTTATGTTGGTATAAAATTTACAAAAAAAGCAATAATCTCAATTATTTCAATAGTAAATATGGCTTTAGTACTCAATGGCTGCATATAGGCTAAACTCTATAAATCTGTTATAATAAATGTAAGTTTTTGACTTTATCACAAGTTAGAACTGTAATTTAAAATATATATATATATATCTGTGTTTGGTGAGACAATACAAAAATGCAAAATATGCTTAGACAGATATGACCAAATATGACCAAATATGACAAATAAGTAGTAGACCATTTATTCTATATTTTAAACAAAAAAACATTAAAAAAAAAATTAAAAAAAATGTATTGGTACAAAACTGGAAAGAATAAATTACTTTAGTGACACCTGGTGTCTTCTGTTGGTATAAAATTAACAAAAATAAATAAATAAATAAATAATATCAATAGCCACTAGATGGCTCTACTAAAGGGCTGCATGTAGGCTCTATAACTCTATAAAACACTGTTATTATGAATTTAACCACCAAGTTTTTGACTTTATCACGAGTTAAAATTGTAATAATATATATAATATATATCTTTGTTAGGTGAGACTGTACAAAGATACCAAAATATGCTTAGACAAATATGACCCATCAAATATGATGCTATAAGGAAAATACAAAGTAGTTGATCATTTATCATTTATTTTACACAAAAACATCAAATTTCAATAACTCAAAAAACTAATTGGTACCAAACAGGTAAGAATAAACAATAATAACTCAAAAAAGTAAGTGTTAGGTAAGAATAAACAGGTAAGAACAAACAATAATCATAGTTATAATGTGTTCATGCACTTGTGCGCATGTGTGTGTTTGTGTGTGCATGTGCACAGGTGATTTTAGAAAATAAAATTAAAATTCAGTCATTGGCTCATTCAATACTTTGTTTTTATGTGTGAGTGACTTTTTATTAAAAAAAAAACAAAAAACAGCTATGTTATTGGCTCATTGAATGCTTGCTTTGTGTGTGTGTCTGTGTGTTTGTGTGTGTTTGTGTGTGTGTGTGTATGTGTGTGTGAGTGTTTGCCACAATGAGATTGTTGTACAGGATCACCCCTTCATTTGTGTGTATGTATGATATGCATTGTGTTGGATCTAATGATTTTTTTTTTTGACAAAAAAAAAAAAAAGCTCTGAATTACAGTTTTTCCCATTCATTCCTATGGGTGCCCATTTTTGACCCAAATACGGGATTAAGGAGTTTTTTTTTTTCACCCATTTAACATTCTTGAATCGAGTCAATTTTTTTTGTGTGTGTTCAGGTGGCAAACTTAGGAAAAGTAGCCAAGTCTCGTACCGCTCAGATTAAGGAAAGTATTTTTAAAAAATTAATACAAATTATTTTGCCCACATTTGTCCAGATTACGGTTTTAGGGTTAACCTTTTTTATTTAAAAATATTTAGATTCAAATCCAAGGATGATCTCCTTCCCAAAGAGGAAAAAAGATGTTGCTTACAAATTTAGTGGAGATGAAACTCGAGACAATGAGGACATTTAGCCAAATCTTAGGATGGAGTATTTCATGTTTTGTGTGTGTTTTACATTCCACTGTGGTTCCTCCTCTTTCCTTGTTCCCGTAAGATCAGGCAAAGTCAAGAAACTTGGCCAAAATACAGCATAAATTTAGTCAGCCATCAGCGTGCTCTAGGTCTAATGAGCAGGAGATAGAGCAGCTATTTTGATTATCTGTCTAACATGAGAGGAGGTGACAGAATCTGAATATCTCCGAGCCAAGATGCAGTAAATCACAGTTCTTAAGGAGAAAGCAGTGCATTTTTAATAT
Source organism: Abramis brama (assembly GCF_963993115.1). Taxonomy (NCBI): domain Eukaryota; kingdom Metazoa; phylum Chordata; class Actinopteri; order Cypriniformes; family Leuciscidae; genus Abramis; species Abramis brama. The sequence continues at coordinate 34,212,760 of NC_139973.1, forward strand.
TCGTAGGCAAAAAGTTAAAGAACATGTGTGGCTCTCAAGATCTAGATCAGTGGTTCTCAACCTTTTGATTCATAGGCCCCACATTGTCCAAAGTCACCATGACTTTTCTAGTTGTTCATGATTTTCTGGATAAGGCTAATAAAAATATTTTATACTCTTATTTTTACCCTAAAAAATGCTTTAGAGCTCTGCATAGCTATAAACTGTATTCAAATAGTCATTATAGAAATGCCCATGGAGAATTTAAGACAATGGGAAATGTGTGCACTGTAGGAAATCCGTAAAATAACAGAAAAATTACTGGCAGCTCATTACCTGGAGATTATCTTTTTTTTTTTTTTTTATGGACAATGCAGAGTAAAATTCATAATACAGGTAAAACACCTGTAAAAAAATAAATATGGAAAAATTCTTCAAATTAAAAGTACATTGTGCTCTATTTTTACAGATTTTTTTGAGTGGAGTGAATTTTGTTTTGGTGTTTTTTAATAGTTTTATCTTATTTAAAAAAAAAAAAAAAAAAAAAAAAACTTAAGTCATCTTGAGGCCCCCTGACTGAGAACCGCTGATCGGAACTTGGCAAAATAAATTATATATGTATATATATATTTAAGATAAAAGAAATTGCCTTCCACTGTCAAATGCCTTTTTCCAGCAAATTTCTTAATTTGTAAATATTTGTTTGAACATTTGGTGAACAGAAATGGAATAATGAGTCCCTAAGGGGGGTCTATATTAAAAGTGGGAGCATCTGCTTTAATAACTGCAGTGCATATCATCCTCATAAACTGTAGCAGATTCACCCGTTCTTGCATGTGAGATGTACAGTACTCCACTCTTCCACCAAGGCACTTGCAAGTTCTCGAATACGTCTGGGAGACGGTTTGGCACTGCAAGGATGATCAGCTGTCCTTCCTGTCTCCCTGTAGGACTGTCTTAGGTGTCTTGCATTACGGACATTTCAGTTTATTGCTGTGTTCACATGCGCAGTCCTCATGGCTCCTGCAGCAGGTCTATGGCATGTTCACACAGGTGATCAGGGACCCTGGACCTCTTTCCCCTGGTGTTTTTCAGAGTCAGTAGGAAGGTCTCCTTAGTGTCCTAAGTTATTGGAACTGTGACTTTAATTATCTACCGCCTGGAAACTGTTACCCCCGGTTTCACAGACCAGGTTTAAGCCTATAGTCCCAGACTAAAATGCATGTTTAAGCTGTTTTAACTGAAAGTAACACACCTTAAAATAAGACACATCTTAAAACATGTCAGTGCCATTGTTTTGTCTCAAGATGCACACCAGTAATGTTTTTTTCTAAAGCATGTATATAAAAGTTATTGAAATGTCCTATTGAACTAAGGCCTAATCGTGGCTTAATCTAAACCCTGGTGAAACCAGACCTCAGTGTCTTAAGGACTGTTCCACAGGTGCAAGTGAAATAATTGTTCATGGTTCATCGAAGAAGCATGAAAAACATTGTTTAAGCCCTTTGTAATAAAGATCTGTAAAGCTTATTTGGGTTTTACAAAATGTTCTTTAAAATACAGCATCCTTAAAAAGGCACATTTCTTTTTTCTTTTTTTTTTAGTTTACATGTTTCTTTGGATATTAAATATGTTCTTGATGTTTCATTATAATCATCATGGGTTTTTGGAGAATGAGTACAAAGGTTATTTTCATGAACACCCAAGAAAATAATGTTTAAATGGAACTTTAAAAAGAGCTAATATTGTATCAGGCTGTAAAACTCGTTTGACTCTAATTGGAGCCTTTCATTTTAAGTGTTGACATGTTTTCCCCATAGATCCCAGAATTTCCTCAATGTTTCTTGCTGAGATCGCTCCTTAAATGGTGAGAACGAGTTGCGGTGGCAGAGATTCTAAGGCAGCAAACGTTTGCCCTCGTTCTCTGGCTCCATAACCCTTGCCTTAGTAGCGCAGTTCTCTCTGGTCCGTTTTGGCTATTAACATGAGAAAAAGGTTTTATCAGGAACATAGACAGATTTATAGAGTTAGCCTTGACCATTTCATATGGATGGGAGCCCAAAGACCTGGAGCTCTGGATATGAATAATTGAGGATAGGCATTTATGTTCCACACCACAAAAATACAACGCACATTTAGCCACGTAAATGGTGGTTGACATGTTTTAACCAGTGTCTTCTCAGAAATGGCATTCATTTTGTAAAAATAACTAATGCTTGTAGCAAAGGATATTACAAGTAAAATGCAAGATTAGATCTAAATCCTTATACATTTCATGATAATTAACATCTATGTGACTGTTAAATCAGGCTTTTTTTAAAGAACACTAACTACACATAAAATGATACCTATAATAATAATGTGGGAATTTAATAAATTAGTTTGTTAAATTTGCACATTATTATTATATTCCACATTATAATTATATTTTTTCCCACATTTTAGTACAGTCATCAAAACTATTAAATAACACAACTGGAATTATGTAGTGACCAATAAAAAACAAATTCTGTCTGATGCACAGTGTTGGGGAAATTTTATTTTTAAAGTATGTGTTGCAATATTTCATTACTCCCAAAAAAGTAACTAACTGTTACTTAGCAACTTTTTATATAAAGCTACGTTACTTTTGCATTACTTTTTTTTCACCTGGGCTGGGCTTGCTTGTTTGTTTTTTAATAACAAAAGTTACATTTTTGGCACAAAAAGTGAAATGAATAAGCCTCAGGCTGAGGGAAATGCAAAGTCAGTCAATGGGAAGACAAAGTAACTTGCGTTACTTATTTGAAAAAGTAACTCAGTTGTGGTAGCGTTACTTTACTAGTTACTTGAAAGAAGTAATCTGATTACATAACTTGTAATGTGTTACCCACAAAAATGCTGATGCATGTTTACTGTAGTAAGAAGCCATTTTTAACCATTCAGGTTCTGAAGTTACATGCAAACCACCATAGATGATGACCTTTGACCCCTACCCATAACTCTGCATGTCTGTCTTCTCTATGTCATTGTGTTTTTTATTTATAACAACATAAATTCAACGTGACTGATGAAAGTGAAGTACATTTTCTACTATCTTGCAACAAACTCCTCGAAACACATTTTTTTGATATAAGAATAAAAAATTGAGATTAGTTTTATTATAGTTTTGAAATAAAATGAAACATGAAGATGTTTTATCCATGCATGATTTAAACATTGAAGAAGGCCCCAAATAAACTTCAAGCATTTAAGAATTAGCTTAGACCAAAATGTTTTTAAGATAACGAGAGACATAAATTCAGTGTGTGCAAACATTTGACTGGAAGTGTTCATTTCCCTCATTAAGAATTTAGACCATGTCACTAATTTTCTTGTTCATCAAGAAAAGAGGGTAAAGCAGTGGACTTAAGGTTCAACTAAGTCAAAGTTAACAATCATCAACCTCATTCTGTTCACAATAGCTGTCGTACAGATCAGTGACCCACATAAGGTACAGGAAGACGTAATGATGACTATACCTGCAGAACGTATAGATGAATATTATCTTGAAAGACATGCATGCTTTATACAGAATGTTATAGTTGCACAATACTATACATGGCAGTGCATCCTCATTCCTAAGAGTAAGTGCTTAGTAAATGGTTTGTTTTCCGAGCAAATACTGTGAACACTGTAGAGAACACTGTAACTTTTGAAGGGGAAAAATATTCTTGAATGAGTTTTACTGCCTGTAATAATTTTAAACGATCTGCTGAGCTAACCATGATTAAGAGGACATGGGGGTTGTCCACTCATGTGTGGTTACCAAATGTTCCCTATAACAATCCTCCCTTCCCACTAATCAAGACATTCATTTTATTACTATCAAGTGCAAAACATGCATATTAAACCCAAACACTCAGGATACGGACAGCCGGCAGAGATAAAGCGATTTGCTAACTTTTAGTTAAGCTTTGAATGGGAATATTCGGAGTTATCTAACTTCTCTTCCCTATAATCAATATAAGTTGTTCAAAATAATGGGATATTATCCCATGACCTAAATTATTTACTTCATCTCTTAACATTTTTAATAATGTCAACTTTTCAAAATATGAGTTTTCCAAATTCTTTGTGTTCTTGTAAAATACTTGTTATAATTGTTTGTATTCCTATTATTAATACTTCTAATTTTCCTTTTTATATTTAAAAAAATAACAATAATAATTGCCAACAAATAGTAAAAATATTCGACATAATTAAAGACACCCTAATCGAGGAATTCCTAAAATGAAAAATTAAAACTGATGTGATATTACCACAGATAATAATTTCTCTCATTTTGTGCAAACGAATACAAATTAATTGACTTACTATGGAAGATTGGGACAAGTGAACAACTGACTATACAGTATATATGTGGGGTAAACAATTATATAGTGATTTATCAAAATAAAAGGAAAAAAATGTGGAACCATAACTGATAAAAGAGATCGTACTTAAAAAAAATTCCATTCACAAAAAAATGGAGCTGTCCAACAATTCTCAGACATTTTCTCAGTCCGTTAGTCTGCTTTCACCTTAGGTGGGCAAGATGCCTCCTGACTGATCTGTGCTCCTGCTAGTCGCTCTCCTATGTTCCCACAGTAGAGAAGAGAACGCATGGGCCATTTCTGTTGAAGAGGATACAAGTATATCACTTGGAGACCTCAGAATGATTATAGATTGGCTTAGGTAATCAAAAATATCCAAATAAATCCTTAAAAAACCTGGAAGAATGTTACACAATATGAAACTGTAAAATAATCTCTAGATCAGTGGATCTCAACCCTTTTTGTCTTCAAGGCAACAATTTTTGTCCATAACAATATTTGAAGCCTCCCCTCACTCACAGTTTCTACCCAATAAAATATTTTGGAGCTTGGCATAACTAGAAGGATATAATTTCATTATAAAAATAACCAAATACAGTTTTTCTAAGTTGCTTTTCTCAGGTGCATTTCTCAAAACTACTTGTTCAACCTCCACATCATCTTGTGGACCTCATAAAAGCAATTTCTCATTCTTTTAAATTAAAAATGCTTTGGTACATTCATGCAACTGATTATGTACAAATGTCTGCTGTTACCTACATTATCAATTGCTAATGTCATGTTGATCAAAATATATTATACTTTTCTGTATAATAGAATGTTGTATGTCTGTATGTTTTCCTGTTGAGTCTTACTCCTCAAAACATAGGCATTAGTTCCTTGCGTAAGTCACTGAATGCAAAATGGTTAAGTTGTCATAAACTGTCAAGCATATTTTCTATACATTTCTATAAGACATTTTGTGTCCTGAATTGATGAATTACGAAGGTGAATTTTGAATTTCACTAATGAAGGGGAATGTAACGCATTAGATCAACCAATGATAAGCCAGTTCTCAGAGGTGCATCTCATGAAGATTCATTTGGCAAGCAAGCATATATAGACAGAGCACAACACAGTGTTACAAATTCTGTAACACAAACAGGCTCAACAGCTGGGAAGAAGAAGAGGAGTACGGATGAGACCAAGATTAGAGATGTTTCTGATGAAATAAGGGCCGCTAGTGAACCATGTTCTCAATCATGACCTTATGGACGAGGCGGGTCGAAAGGTACAGCCAAATGTTGGGAGAACAACCGTGTCCTCAATCATTCAAACGTTTGAAGGCAGAACAGTTATGTATTCAGACAATGAATGTTCACTATACTGTAATACTGTATACTTACTGTAATGCTATATTACTGTAGTCCACTTGCATTTTACATTATACAGTAAATATACTTTATAGAGACATAATGTAACACACAACCACACACGTACACATAGTATGTGTGTGTGTGTGTGTGTGTATGTGTGTGTGTGTGTGTATATATATATATATAGAGAGAGAGAGAGAGCACTGTGAATCCTGTCCAGTCTCTTGCAATCAATATCCCACGAGTAATATGTAAATTTGCATTGTTGAAATTTATATATGCCATTCAGCTGTAAAGTCTTGTGCTTTTTTTAATCATTGTCATCAAAATCATAGCCATAGTTTACATCTGAAAATACCGACAGAATACACTGTTATATTGACAACATCTAAGCATTTTGACTACCTTGATTGTAAACAATGACTCAAGTACTTGTCATTCTAATGGCACTGATATGTTCATTTACATAAAGACTTACTGCTGAGAGATGAAGTAAGGATTTTAAGCAAGTTACAGGCTTTTGCAGGTAACCCATTGTGTGATGCTGCTTGAATGAATCGTTTTGAGAAATGCACATACTGGTTTGCCAATCTTAAGGATGATTCGAGAAATGTACCAAAGCGACTGAGAAAAACTGTGAAAAGAAATGCCTTGATTTTTAGCGGTTTTAGCATTTTTCATAATTTTATGCTTGTTTTGTCTTATTTTAAATAATTTTAGGTCATCTTGAGGCCCCTTAGAAGTTTGTTGAGGCCCCTTAGTGTGCCCCAGCCCCCTGGTTGAGAACCACTGCTCTAGATAGATAGATGGATAGATAGATGGATGGATGGATGGATGGATGGATGGATGGATGGATGGATGGATGGATGGATGGATGGATGGATAGATAGATAGATAGATAGATAGATAGATAGATAGATAGATAGATAGATAGGTTTTGCAAGTAGTGAACGTAGTGAAGAGTCTTTCACCTTCACGGGATGCAGGTACTCTGCTCTCTGTAGGATGGGATGGTCCCCCAACATCCCACCCTGGTCCAGGGTTTCGGTCAAGTGGGCGATGTAGTTGGTGGCCAGGACCAGCACGTCCAGCTTGGAGAGTTTTGTGTCGGGAGGGACGGAGGGTAAAGCCGCCTGCAGGCTGTGGAAGGCTTGTCTGAGGTTTCGAACACGACTCCTCTCTCTCGCTGCATTCTCGGGAGAGTTCTGGCTCTTATATGCCCTGGATAGAGTTGTCGACCCAGACTTTGCCTAAGACAAACCAAAGGAATGAGGGGAGACTTTTTGATATGTTTTGTGAGTGTTTAGAGGTATAGGTCCCACTTTATATTAGGTATCTTTAACTTCTATGTACTTTTAAAAATAAATAAAAAATCAATTGTTAGGTTCAATGTATTTATTGTTTTCATGTTGTATTCCAAAAAAGCTTTTGAGGTGCATGTACATATATATATTAGAGCCCGACCAATATGGATTTTTGGGCGCCGATGCCGATACCGATAAAAAAAAGCCAGATACCGATATATCGGCCGATATTATTTATGTGTATATTATAATACAGTAGCAATATTATTTATGTGTATTATAGTACAGTAAGTTTGGACACACTTTCCAATTTTTACCCGTTATTATCAATCTAAATTAATCTCGTTTTTTAATTTAACTTAATTTCGTTTTTCTTTATTTAAATTTCGTTTTTCTTTATTTAAATTTCGTTTTTCTTTATTTAAATTTCGTTTTTTCTTTATTTAAATTTCGTTTTTCTTTATTTAAATTTCGTTAAATTTCTTTATTTAAATTTCGTTTTTCTTTATTTAAATTTCGTTTTTCTTTATTTAAATTTCGTTTTCTTTATTTAAATTTCGTTTTTCTTTATTTAAATCTACCCTTTACTGTGTCAGTAATTTTGTTAGTCAGAAAAATATTAGACTACCTTAAAAGTATCGCTTAATTTAACAGACCTGTGTGTGTGCGTTTTATATCACTAATGCAGTGTCCATTCTCTGCCTGTGAGGTGTGCCGCTTCCCGCTCGCGCTGTTCTGTAGTTTACTAAAAGTGTATTAATTCTGAACGTGTCGCGTCTCGCGTGTCCATCTGGCTACTCTTAATGCAAAATGGCCCTATATAAAGTGTTATAATTACATAAATTATTGAAATATTGCTTGATGTTGTAACGTAGCAGAATGAGCTTTAACACTGTGTCTACATGGACACGGCCGTTATTTTTTTGCCACTTTTGCCTGTTCTTTGTGACAGCTTTTAGGTGCTTTATTGGCAGCGCCATCCTTACATAAATCACTGCACGCTGCATTTTTTTAAATATTAATTTATCGGCCATTATAAATGCCGATACCGATAGTTAGGAAAATGCCTAATATCGGCCGATAATATCGGCCCGCCGATATATCGGTCGGGCTCTAATATATATATAGAGGTACATGCACCTCAAACGCTAAATGTGTATACATACAGTGAGAAAAATAAGTATTTGAACACCCTGCTATTTTGCAAGTTCTCCCACTTGGAAATCATGGAGGGGTCTGAAATTGTCGTCGTAGGTGCATGTCCACTGTGAGAGACATAATCTAAAAAAAAAAAATCCAGAAATCACAATATATGATTTTTTAACTATTTATTTGTATGATACAGCTGCAAATAAGTATTTGAACATCTGTCTATCAGCTAGAATTCTGACCCCTCAAAGACCTGTTAGTCTGCCTTTAAAATGTCCACCTCCACTCCATTTATTATCCTAAATTAGATGCACCTGTTTGAGGTCGTTAGCTGCATAAAGACACCTGTCCACCCCATACAATCAGTAAGAATCCAACTACTAACATGGCCAAGACCAAAGAGCTGTCCAAAGACACTAGAGACAAAATTGTACACCTCCACAAGGCTGGAAAGGGCTACGGGGAAATTGCCAAGCAGCTTGGTGAAAAAAGGTCCACTGTTGGAACAATCATTAGAAAATGGAAGAAGATAAACATGACTGTCAATCTCCCTCGGACTGGGGCTCCATGCAAGATCTCACCTCGTGGGGTCTCAATGATCCTAAGAAAGGTGAGAAATCAGCCCAGAACTACACAGGAGGAGCTGGTCAATGACCTGAAAAGAGCTGGGACCACCGTTTCCAAGGTTACTGTTGGTAATACACTAAGACGTCATGGTTTGAAATCATGCATGGCACGGAAGGTTCCCCTGCTTAAACCAGCACATGTCAAGGCCCGTCTTAAGTTTGCCAATGACCATTTGGATGATCCAGAGGAGTCATGGGAGAAAGTCATGTGGTCAGATGAGACCAAAAAAATAGAACTTTTTGGTCATAATTCCACTAAACGTGTTTGGAGGAAGAAGAATGATGAGTACCATCCCAAGAACACCATCCCTACTGTGAAGCATGGGGGTGGTAGCATCATGCTTTGGGGGTGTTTTTCTGCACATGGGACAGGGCGACTGCACTGTATTAAGGAGAGGATGACCGGGGCCATGTATTGCGAGATTTTGGGGAACAACCTCCTTCCCTCAGTTAGAGCATTGAAGATGGGTCGAGGCTGGGTCTTCCAACATGACAATGAAGCACACAGCCAGGATAACCAAGGAGTGGCTTTGTAAGAAGCATATCAAGGTTCTGGCGTGGCCTAGCCAGTCTCCAGACCTAAACCCAATAGAGAATCTTTGGAGGGAGCTCAAACTCCGTGTTTCTCAGCAACAGCCCAGAAACCTGACTGATCTAGAGAAGATCTGTGTGGAGGAGTGGGCCAAAATCCCTCCTGCAGTGTGTGCAAACCTGGTGAAAAACTACAGGAAACGTTTGACCTCTGTAATTGCAAACAAAGGCTACTGTACCAAATATTAACATTGATTTTCTCAGGTGTTCAAATACTTATTTGCAGCTGTATCATACAAATAAATAGTTAAAAAATCATACATTGTGATTTCTGGATTTTTTTTTTTAGATTATGTCTCTCACAGTGGACATGCACCTACGATGACAATTTCAGACCCCTCCATGATTTCTAAGTGGGAGAACTTGCAAAATAGCAGGGTGTTCAAATACTTATTTTCCTCACTGTATATGCCACACCTGTGAGGTGTATGGATTATCTCAACAAAGGAGAAGTGCTCACTAACACAGATTTAGACAGATTTGTGAACAATATTTGAGAGAAATAGGCCTTTTGTGTACATAGAAAAAGTCTTAGATCTTTGAGTTCAGCTCATGAAAAATGGGGGCAAAAACAAAAGCGTTGTGTTTATAATTTTGTTCAGTGTATATATATATATAGGTACATGCACCTCAAAAGCTTTTTGTATACATGTGTATATATATATATATATGTGTGTGTGTGTGTGTATAGGTATATGTACACAATATGTGCATTGTTTCTAATTATTAAATTAAATGTTAGTAGTTGAAGACAACATAAATCTGTTATACAGTATAGGGTCCAGAAAAAAATCACTAACAAAAATGCTTCTATTTAGATTTTTTCATCACAGATTATATTGTTAGCACATTTTTTTAAAAAAGAAATTAAACTAGAATTATATGCATTTTTTAGTTTTTTTAATAATATTAAAATGAATATTTATTTGTTAATTTTATTTATAATTTATAATATTATTGTTTTTTTATATTCATTTAATTATTAATGTTTATTTATAAATTTCAATGTAAAAAATCAAACATTCTGCATTAAGCTATTTTGGGACTAATTTTGAAAACAGTCACACTATGTGAAAAGTCATGATATTCACTTTTGATGCGCATGTTAATACACAAACCAAACTGATGATTTCTCATTACTCATAATAACCAAATGATTTTAAATCCCTTTGAGCGCAAACCATCCGCTACTTCGTTCACTCACCCACTTCTTTGGCTCTCTGTGTGTTGCCTGTTTTACGCATGGTTGTGTCCATCTGTGCGTCCTCACACTCTTTCCTCCCATCTCTCCCCGCTCCTGTGCCACATCCTCTCGTACCGCTCGCTCAGCCATGGGAACCAGCGGCGAGGCCCCCGAACCAGTCTCTAAATGACAGCACTTTAGTGTCTCCCTCGAGCTGATTGAAGGTACTCGGCCCTCTCTTCCACCCAAAGGCCCAATGTCCACTGCGCTCGGCTCCATCCCCTCCCTCTGCCTTATCTGGTGAGGTAATGTGGGGATCTTCAAGCGGTACGTTATCTCTCGCCCTGCCTCCCACGGGTGCTCACTGCCAAGGGAGCAGACTCAGGAGAGTTGCATGGTGTCCCCAGGCAGGTCGGCAGCAGCGGAGGGTCTTGGGAAAAACAGAGAGACCTTTTGCAGCTGCGGACCCACAGCAGACGCAACCTTGACCCCTCGGGCTGCTGGGTCGACGTGACCTAAAACAATGAAAAGTTACTGTGTCGGCTGTCAAACGTGATGGGTGTTGATCAGACTGCATGGGACTAGTATGTCAAGGATGTCTGGATAAAGAGACGTGATGATACATTTAAACATGAGATATTGCTGTTACTCTAGACCAGTGATGTACTGTAGAAGGACATGGGTATGATCACATCTGCTGTCTAACTGCTACTGGCTGACAAGACATCACGTATTTGAAAGAATGCAGGAAAATGGAACAAAGTTCTTTTGTACTTGCACAATTTCTTGAACTATGGACTTGGTGTTTCTAGTCACAGAAGAATAAAAAAGACTACTTCCATGTTATATAAACACATATTTATATACTTTCATTCTTCTTTAGGGGAAATAACAATAGAATGAAATAATAAAAAATGTCAACATATGCCTAGTAAGCATAACCTAGCATGAGAGAAATCACAAAACTTGGCAATGAGTATGTCTGGGTCATATTTCAACAATTATATATAACTATATATATATATATATATATATATATATATAAAACTTTATATATATATATATATATATATATATATAAAACTATATATATATATATATATATATATATGTTAAATGCAATGTTTATATTCGGTGTATGATTATAGCCTACTACTTAACTCTTATGATAAAAATGAGTAAAAGAAAATAGTTGTTTTTTTAGGTGAAAGTGTGTCGCCCATAAAATTTGGTTTAAGAAGAATTTGATGAGAAATCAAATTTAAATTCAGATTTTTTTTTCTTTTTTTTTTTCTGGTACTGTGCGATACATTGTTGAGATCTCTTCTGTAACACTAGACATGTGAGATAATTGGTGCTTTTTAGGAAGAAAAAAAAAGATCTGAGAAGCAGGAGAGAGCAGGACATTTTTTTTATTGTGCTGCATCTCATTGCTGTGTTGGTGGAACAACTGAGATATTAAAAATATCTACAGAAAATGTTGTTTAAATGGGTTTGCACTGTAACGAACTCACTTTGAAAAACCTTTTACCATCTTTTCCTCACTGGAAATCCGAAGAAACTTCAGTAAATTTGGACTGGAGCTCAACTCAGACGTGACTAGTTGCGAGCACATTTGTCAGTCAGTCATCGATTGCTCTGCGAATGACTGTCATGTCTTCCACCCGCACGCATTGGGAACCACATGGTGGGAAAGTGTCTCCACACAGAGTGAAGTTCGCCTGTGTTTTCTATATAGTTTTGCCGTCTAATAAGATAAAATGTCGCAGGTACAGGCTCGGTTCTTCACCGAAAACAAAAAGTGAGTATATATGGTGTGCTTAACACAAATAGCTGAAACGTTTAGCTGTATGTTAACTAGCTAGATAACCAGCTGAATTTGCTTAGTAGTATTTACAGTGTTCATATGATGGTAAATGTAGGCTGTGTAGATGTAATATGCTCTTCTCTGTAGGTATCTGATAGATGATGTTCCGTTCTCCATCCTTGCTGCCTCTGAGGTGGAGGATCTCAGTGGTGTCATCAACAAGCTTCTGGAAGCGAAGAATGGTGAGCTTGTTTATTACCAGTCATTCATTTAGACGTGTTTTTATCTTGTTACGGTGCAGCATACTTGCCCACTGTACGACTTCTTAAAAATAATTTTCCAAAAATTGTGTGGAATCTAATTATAATATCTGGTCACACTTTACAATAATGTCTCATTTGTTAACATTAGCTAATGTATTAACTAACAATGAGCAATACCTTTGTTACAGTATTTATTCATCTTTGTTAATGTAAGTTAATACAAATCCAGCTGTTTATCGATTGTTCATATTAGTTCACAGTGCATTGACTAATGTTAACAAATACACCATTTGATTTTAATAATGTATTAGTAAATGTTGATATTAACATTAACTAAGATTAATAAATGCTGTAGAAGTATTGTTCATTCTTAGTCCATGTTATTCTTATTGTAAAGTGTTACCGATTCAATCTGTTGATTTAATGATTAGATTCTGACTTTTGAAGCTGCAGCGCTTGGTTATATTTTTCTTGTATTTTTTAATTTTTTCTTTAAATTCACATCATTTATGTCTCTTTTTCCAGCTGGACACAAACATGTTGAGTTTGATTTTCTGGTTCGGGGACAGTTTCTCCGCACTTCACTGGCCAATCACATGGAGACAGAGAACATCTCAACGGTATGGCATTGCATTTAATATAGTCTCACCAACACAAATCTATAGACTGCCTACAGTTTGTTCACTGACCCTTTGACTACGTTCAGACTGCAGGCACAAAAGTCGGATGATTTTTTTTTGCCCATATGTGACTGTCATGACAGTGTAAACAGCACAAACTACATGGAATCTGATCTTTTCAATTCCGATTTGAGCCACTTCCATATGTGGACCTAAATTCGATACAGATCAGATGTTTTGCAATGCGACCTCATTCTGAACTGTCAAATCGGAATTCATGCAAATTTTATGTCACTCTAGTCTAGATCAACATTCGTCACTATTCTGTGTTCATGTGAGTCACTTCAAAGATTTTACCAGAGGCGGACAGAGTACACAGCTTCATTACTTGAGTAAAAGTACAGATACCCCTTGCTAAATTTTACTCAAGTACAAGTAAAAGTACTACAGTCAGATGTCTACTTAAGTAAAAGTACTAAAGTACTTGTTTTTAAAAGTACTTGAGTATCAAGAGTACAAGAGTACATTTTCTAAAATTGCATTACTACTGCCACAGTGCTTACATTGGTAAACACAGCAAACACTTGAAGCGAAAACTATCATTAACTTGTTCAGAAAATTGAAATAGTCTGGCGAGGTGGGGCCACGGGTTCGGGATGCGATACTTTTTCCCCAGGATGGTAGGGGAAGACTCATGAATATTCATTAGGGAAGTCATCCCTGATTGGTCTGATGACCTACCCCTAACCCCACCCCTAAACCTACCCGTCACTGGGGTTAAGACCAATCAGGGATGACTTCCCTAATGAATATTCATGAGTCTTCCCCTACCATAAAAAAAAATACTCCCGGGATGGACCTGCTGCGTCTTCATCCATTGTTTCGTCCATGGTTTCGTCTCTTATCTAAATCTGACCATGGAGTTGACTTTGGCGGAAAGCTGAAGGTGATTGCTGATAGGCTGTCCCAATCAGTGGCGCCTGCACAATCCAATCACATTTGAGAGGGAAACAACAAATTGAGGGTTTCCGAGATGTTTCTTTTTTCCTTTTTTTTTTTTTAGAAGAAGTAACGGGTACTCACAGTTATGGATAGAAATGTAGTGGAGTAAAGAGTACAATATTTGCCTCTCAAATGTACTTGAGTAAAGTCATGAGTACTCCCCAAAAATGATACCCGAGTAAAGTACAGATCCCTCAAAATTGTACTTAAGTACTGTACTCAAGTAAATGTACTCCGTTACTGTCCGGCTCTGGATTTTACATACCTGAAGTTATCATGATGGTTGTGAAAGGTGTCAGTGTAAAGACAGTGATGTGTTAGAACTTATAAGTATGTTTTTTTATATTGCCTGTGCATAAATTCGCTGTCTTCCGCAGCAGATAAGACGATAATTAAATGTGTACTTTAATGTTCTCCGTGTTTCACAATTACATACTTCCCTACTATATAGCAGGAAAAAAAAGCCAGTATGGCTGCATCCAAAATCGCAGGTACTTATTTTGAATAAGTAATCACTTCACGACCACTAAAAAAGTATGTTCTATATAGTATAAATATAATCTGGACATACTACATTCGGCATGTTGTCATTATCATGTGACCTACCAGCATCAGTTGCGTTGCTTCATTGTCATTCACGAATCCTCTCCAGTGGCCTCATGGGGTATTAAAGTGTCCATCGTATGCACACTTCAGAGTACTTTTGCCTACTCTTTTATGAGTAATGTGAATTTGGACATACTACTTTTGTCACATACTGTTTTTCACCTACTATATAGTTGGGAAGTATGCGATTTCGGATGCAGCCTTTGAGAAAAGAGTCCAAATTCATACTATACATAAAACAGTAGACAAAATATGCGATTTTGGACGTAGCCTATGTGAGACTAAGCTTAGTAGTTCACCTAAAAATGAAAATTCTGCCCTTTATTTGATTTATTTGCCCTTGTGCCATTCAAACCCATACCGCTTCTGTTTGTCTTGGGAACTCAAATAAAGATTTTTTTTTTCTATCATTATTTTTATCCATGCAATACATTGTAAAAGTAATCCATATGAATTGGTGTGACGTTTAGCTTTTTTCAAGCTGTGTTTAATAGTTAAACTGCTATGAAAGTGAAACAGCTAATCTGTTCAACATGCAAAAACATATATGATTACATGCTCGTGTGTGTTTACAGGAAGAAGTGGTGGAAATAGAATATGTAGAGAAGTTCACAGCCCCACAGCCAGAGGAGTGTATCATGCATGATGACTGGATCAGCTCGGTGGAGGCAGATTCTGAATGGTGCGCTTCATCCAAAACATTCTAAAAAGAAATCAAAAATGTCTTTGCTTGGACAGTTTTGTGGCTGATCTATTCAAGTCGTTCTCTGCTTTGTGCCCAGGATCCTCACAGGCTCTTATGATAAGACTGCACGGATCTGGTCAATGGAAGGGAAGGCTGTGATGACTGTGGCTGGACACACTGATGTTGTGAAGGATGTAGCCTGGGTGAAGAGAGGTAAGAAACGTACAAGTGTTTATTTGATAGATAACCAGTATGAGATGCCTAATATGCGTTTATGTGTGAATCTGAGTGTATTTATATTGATGTTTAAGACAACTAATGATGCATGAGGTTTCTGAATTTATCCATTTGATGGCTCTGTGGCTTTTAGATGGTCTGAGCTCTTTGCTCCTGACGGCATCTCTTGATCAGACAATCATGTTGTGGGAGTGGAATTCCGAACGGAATAAAGTGAAGGCCCGACACTGTTGCCGAGGACACGCAGGAAGTGTAGACACAGTTGCCGTTGACCCTACTAGGACAAAGGTTTGTGTGTGTTCGTTAGTCTTTCTGTCTGTTTGACTTTGCTGTATGATGTACAAATTTTTATTTATTTATAAATAAGTACTTTTATTCACCAAGGATGCATTAAATTAATCAATAGTGACATTTTATAATGTTACAAAATATTTCAATTTCAAATAAATCGGTATTAAGCAGCACAACTGTTTTCAACATTGATAATAAGAAATGCTTCTTGAGCACCAAATCAGCATATTAGAATAATTTCCTGAAGGATCATGTGACACTGAAGACTGGAGTAATGATGCTGAAAATTCAGCTTTACCATCATAGGAGTAAATTACATTTTATAATATATTAAAATAGAAAACAGTTATTGTAAATTTCAATGATATTTCACAGTATTACTGTTTTTACTGTATACATATTTTTGATCAAATAAACAGCTTTCGTGAGATAAAAATATTTTAAAATTCTTACCATCCCCCAAAATATGAACAGTATTTATATTTTTGCTTTTTTAATTAATATTAATAAGAAATATATGTATGTATATATGTGTATAAATATATGTATTAGGGATGTGCAAAGCAGCCGGTATTTGTATCTGTATTTGTATTTGTTGAGGGGGGAAAAGTATTTGTATTTGTATTCGAGTAAAATTCTAAATAGGTGTAAAAATCCAGTTTTTTTGCATTACACTTCTAATTTACGTTATAGTGTAAGTATTCTTTAATTATATCCATTATAATAATTATGGATATGCAATATTGGTTGATGTTTTCCTTAAATCCAGCAATGAACATGTAACAACAAATGTCATTAAAAAAAAAAACAACATAACAGCCATTACCTACGTTAACGTTACTCTGTCAACACACAGCCTTGTCTAAATTACCGAGCTAACAGAGCTACTAGTGTTGTCACGGTACCAAAATTGCAGTATTCGGTACCAATACCAGTGAAAATCCACGGTTCTCGGTACCAATTTCGGTACCAAAGCTTAATTTAGATTAAATTTGCATATATTAAAGTGTATATCACGGTTACAAAGATGGAAACTGTAGTATTAAAAACACTTTACAATAAGATTCCATTTGTTAGATAACATTAGATAAAATGACGTAACAATAAACAATAGTTATATACTGTCGCAATTATTCTCCTTGGGGTTAATTTAAAAATACATTTTTTAAATCAAAAGTTAACATTATTTACGTTAACATTATTTAATGCACAATGAATGAAGTGAACAAACATGACCAATCAAGTGTTTGTATTAAATAACATTCACAAACATTAATTAATGTTGTAAAAATATATTGTTTACTCAATGTGTTGATGTTAGACAATGCATTAAGTAATGTCAATGTATGGTATCTTATTGTAGTGTTACCAAACTACACAGGAGATAAAACGTGTTTTATTTGACCTGACTGTACTTTTATTTAATCCAAAACTGCATTCATATTTCATTTTAAAAGGGCTTTTTAAACCTGCTTAGAGCTATCCAGCCAAGAATAAGCTGATATAACATGATATAACGGACTGATATAACATAATGACGGCTTTTTATTTCATTTCTCATCTCCATAAATATAAAGCTAATGCAAGGGCTAGAAATCAATAAATTCTTTGCTGATACTTCCTCGTCATCATGGAGAGCGCAGTTCGCACCGCTTTCTCCTTTTCACAAGCGCTTGCTCTCTCGTGGCGTCTGTCGTTGCTATGCAACCGCGCCGCTCATTTGAAATCTGCACGCGCAAAAAACGCGCTATGTGAACGGCCCCGTATGACAACGTGACATTAGCCTAATCCAAAATATTTCCATATGTGGCTCTTTCCTCCTTTCTTATCAACAAGTGGATTTACAGCCACCACATCAGCAGCACCGCCGGTCAGGAAACGCAGCTTTTTGAAATAAAGTTTTTCTTGTTCCCGAATACAAATATTTTTGAAGTATTTGTTCGAAATAAGTATTCGTACAAAAACACATTATTTGTGCCTTTCCGAATACCGTATTTGGGTTCGGCTCCACCCCTAATATGTATATATATGTGTGTGTATATATATATATATATGTCATTTATATTTATATTTGCACCAAAAGTAACATCATTGATTTGATTTGCTAATCATGTCTCATGTTTTTTCCTCTTCAGTTTTGCAGTGGCTCATGGGACAAAATGCTAAAGATATGGTCAGCAGGTACGTTTTTAGAAACCTTTTTTCTGTGAAATGCCCTTTTGAATTACACAAGAAAAAATGTCCACCATCAAAAAAGGAAAACAATATAATACATTTATAAAAACCTGCTTGCATTGTTGTTGTCCTCAGTGCCAACAGAGGAAGAGGATGAAATAGAGGAACCCAACAGGCCACGCAAAAAACAGAAAACGGAGCAGATGGGGCTCACGCGGGTGAGTATCTGTACATGTTCGTGATTCAAAGACTCTTGCTATCAGTTAATGGTTTGCAGTTTCATAAATTCTTGTTCTGCTCTAGACTCCCGTCATGACTCTTTCTGGCCATAATGAGGCAGTGTCCTCAGTGCTCTGGATGGATGCAGAGGAACTGTGCAGTGCATCGTGGGATCACACCATCCGTCTGTGGGATGCAGAGACTGGCGGGCAGAAGAGTACGCTAGTGAGTGACACCAGTTCTTCATAAAAGAGTAGTAATAGATAGAGTTTGGAGTCAAGAATTTTGCACCACTAGTGTAATAAATGCATAATCTTTATGGGCTGCTGGATTTAGAGACTGATGTTCTTGCATTGCAGATGGGCAGTAAGGTTTTCAACTGTATCTCATACTCTCCTCTGTGTCGCCGTCTGGCCTCGGGCAGCACCGACAGACATGTGCGTCTATGGGACCCAAGGTCTAAAGGTGACTATCAGAGATTCTGTATAATAATGCCATCTCAAACTGGCAGCTATTTTCATTACTCATCTCAATTTTCATTTTCCAGATGGCTCTATAGTTCTCTTGTCACTGACGTCCCATAATGGTTGGGTGACGGTGGTCAGGTGGTCTCCATCTCATGAGCATCAGCTGGTGTCAGGATCTCTAGATAATGTGGTCAAACTGTGGGATATCAGGAGGTGTGTGACTCACAGATACTTTGCACCACAACACCGTCCTGTTCCTGCATGCGTGTCCCTAACAGTCGTGGTTTCTTCTTTACAGCTGTAAAGCTCCTCTGTATGATCTTGCTGCCCATGAAGACAAAGTACTGTGTGCTGACTGGACAGAGAATGGGGTACGTCAAACCATCCAAATATTTGAAACTGTAAAAATAAAGATCTACTTTAAACTGACTTTTTTTTTTTAGTTTATTTGTTTTGGTAACAACAAAAGTACCAGAGGTACATCAGCTTAGATAGCAGAAGATGGGAACATGGAAAATGGTTTAAATGCATGTAAACCATTTCATGGGGTCTTTAACTCTTTCCCCGCCATTGACAGAGCCCTTTCACTGTTATATGGTAGAGAGAGCTTTAAGCGTCTTCTGAAAGAGTTCAGAATCTCTGGATCAAAACACAGGGTGCTCATTTTTTATTTGTGCATCCTCGCTTCCTTTCCTCGCGTCTCAGCTCCACTCCCTGTAGGGTGCGAGGGAGGGATGCAGGCAAAGAAAATGAGAACGGACGAGTTGAAGGAAATCTTATTTGTATCAGCTGTGCTTAAAGGATCTGCCCTTATGTTGTTAAAGTTTGGTTGTTTAAGAAATTAATAAATAATAAAGATAAAGCAAGATGCCCTGTTGATATATCTGTGATATATGGTTTATTTAAACTGCAAAGGTAAAGCATAAATTAAAATTATTGTGACAGATGTGAAGTGGGAGGAGAATGTATATGTGCGTCAGGTTTCTCGACAAGAAAGACTTCCTTATAGGATACACCTGTGCTGTGCATCCTCTCTCATAGCTCCTCTGGAAGCTTCCTCACCCCTCGTTCCTCGCTTCCTCTCGGTACAATTAGAGAATTGAGATGTCCTTTAAGATGGCTGAATTCAATCGATAAAGAAACAAGCGATAAAGGCATTGCTTATGCACAATGTAGTCTTTGAAAAAAAACTTGATTTTCTCTTTTTGTTCAAAATGTTCCTTTATTTTATGAAACTTTACGGTGGCCGAGAGAGCTCAACGCGCTGCAACTGAAGAAAACATGCAAATAGAAAAACACCTGCAAATTAAGAAAACATCTTCATCAGTTTCACAAAACACGTGTGCTCCAAATACTCACAAGACAACCAAATACAGAAATGCGCTGCAAATAGCACAGACCACAACGGAAATGTTTCCAGGGGACCCCAATAAGTGACGAACCCGGCTGGGACGTGCTTATTGCTCGTGAGCATCCCTATGCCCTACTCCCTTCGAAGGGCAGAGCCCTTGAAGTGGGGACTTTGGAGTGAGAAGGGCACTTGTGTGCTATTATGTGGACGTTTGGATCACACTTGGTGAAGGGAGCAACGAAAGACAACTTAATTTCCTCATCATTTTCACCTGGGATGTTCCCATGACAACGCAGCGCGGTGTCCATCAGCTGAATATCTGTTCTTACTTAATTTGTATTTGGAGCACACGTGTGTTGTAAAACTGATGAAGATGTTTTCTTAATTTGCGGGTGTTTTTTCTATTTGCATGTGTTTTCTTCAGTTGCAGCGCATTGAGCTCTCTCAGCCACCGCAAAAATTCAAGTGTTTATAATAAAGAATGCATGCAGCTAGAATAAAATGGTTTTGTTTGAAATCAGAGGCTCTGTTCTTTCTTTTGAAACTAAAGCCGTTTCTCAATATGCGTTCTTGTCTGTACTTGTGTTCTTGTGGACTTGTGAAACGTCATCAGTCTGTTCCAAGCATAGATATCATATATAAAGGCTAGATGTCTCGTGCTCGCTGCTGGCCAATGGAGGTCGACGTCCGCACGTGGCGGCCATCTTGCCACAGTGTGCTCGCTCACTCGTTTAATGGTGCATGTACTTTTAAATAACCATAACTTGCTCAATTTGCTACCGATTTTCAAACGGTTTGGTTTGTTATAAACGTCAGAGATGTAGTTATGACACTGCATACATACAGTGCATACATATGAATAATTATAACATACATGTTCAAGCATTCGGAATTATAGCCACGTTAATAACGTTTGCAGTTAATAACTGTTCATATAATCGTACTACAAAATATTCTGGGGGCCATGACATTTTTCTGTGTCAAAAATGCTGGCAGGGAAAGAGTTAACAGTGATTAAACTCTGAGGATATTTCTGTGGGTGTATCTCAATCTCTCTTTTCTTTGTCTGCTTTTCTCTCTAGTTGATCTTGAGCGGAGGAGCAGATAACAAACTCTACACGTACAGATACTCCGCCTGCGTTTCGGATGCAGGGGCATAGAACTGTCTTCTCTCTTGCCAAGACCTCAGTGCATCTGTCATTTTACTTCAGGATCGCCATGGGAACATAAGCAGCATCTCCTTTGCTTTGTAACATAAATTGTATTCTGGAAACCAGCTACAAACAGACAAGAAGATTTTACAGCCTTAGAGAGGCAAACACATCTGTGTAAATCACGTGTAAAACCATTCTTATGCACGGTGTCGCATCTGATTCAATGGGACAAATTTGTTCTTCTGTTCCACGAAAAAGGCTCATTGTCTCATTCAGTTCTTGAGTAAATTATCTAATTCAATTCAGGGCAACAATTTACATAAGAGTGGGTTTACCAATGATCTACACATAAGTGCTGCTCATGTTTTGTATGTAAGGCATAGTCTTATGTTTTTGTTTGCTTTGATATTAAGTTTAATCCTATGATGCTCAATACAGTGTCTGAAACCAGTCATGTGTCTATTTTTACTCTGTTGCCTTTTCATATAGAACAAATATTAAATGACTGTCGTTTAGTTGTGTGAGATTGGTAAATTGTGAAGTGTTCTATAGTTTTATTTACTTTAGAAGCTATATGTTTTGAATGTGAGTTCTTACACACATAACGTCCTGTTATTAAATATTGTACCTTTCCAGACAATGTTGAACTTTGAACTGTATTGTACTGAAATAAATTCTAAGTTAAAACGTCAACGGTGTTTTATTTCACTGCATTGTGAATGATATTGATATAGCGCTTTGATAGTTTGCGCACTTGCACGTGCAGCCTGCAGGTGGCGGTAGGTGTTCGGGGTTGGTTTACATTTGTCCATCGTTTTTTTCCGTAGAGAAAGCGTGCTGGACATGGCTGCTACAGCACTGACGTCTTAATGAATCCTCTTGCAGTTTTATTATTAAAATGTGTTAAAACATCACTCAATTCACTATAGGTTAGTGTTTTCTAGGGCTGACACGATGGGAAAGAAAGATAAGAGTGATCGAGGTAAGATAGACGCCATTCTTAAGAAATAAATACATGAATTTAATCAAAACAGTTTGATGGACCAATGCAAGATGTGCTGTTTAACGTTAACTGATGTAGCAGAGAACACTACGGTGGCACGATTGTTAAAATATAACCATGAGCTTATTTTGTTCATAAGTAATGTATAAACAAATGTTTAAATACATGACATTCAAGTTCAATAGAAATTACATCAGAGAGAAATTGCATCACTTGAACCGTATTGCAAAGACAAAGTAGATTATTTCTGTGTACTTTTTTCCCACAAAGGTTAGTGTAGATGTTGCTTCTAAATACTATTAAAGGGATAGTTCACACAAAATTGAATATTCTGTCAATATGTACTTACCCTCAAGTTGTTCCAAACCTGTATGAATTTCTCTCCTCTGTTGAACACAAAAGAAGATATTCTGAAGAATGTCGGTAACGGTATGGAAAACTGTATGGAAGTCACTGGCCACCGTCAACTGTCTGGTTATCGACATTCTTCAAAACATCTTTTGTGTTCAACAAAAGAAAGAAACTCATACAGGTTTGGAATAACTTTGTTAACTATCCCTTTAAACTATCACTAAGGACACCTGAACCAGCAAGGTTTGAACTAAAATCAGATCTTCAATAGCAGGATTGATCATCACCTGTTTAAATTGCTGAAGTAGTTGTTTATTCACTTTAGATAAGAAGTCCAAGAAGCGTTATTATGATGAGGAAGAGGAGGATGAAGAGCTGGTAGGCAGTGAGTCTCAGGAGGCCATTCCAGCAGCTGCTGGGAAGCAGGTGGAGGAATCCAGCACTAAACTGGATGAATATGGAGCCAAAGACTACAGACTACAGATGCTTCTCAAGAACGACCATTCTTCACGACCCCTTTGGGTGGTAAGACTGAAGATCCTTGATCGATTAGCCATTTACAGCAGAAGTCGCCACCATTAAGAGGGTCCCTATCCCTTTATCTGTGTGTCTGACTCTTGTAGGCTCCTGATGGTCACATCTTCCTAGAGGCTTTCTCTCCCGTGTATAAATATGCTCAGGACTTCTTGGTGGCCATATCAGAGCCAGTGTGCAGACCCATACATGCGCACGAGTACAAGCTGACGGCCTATTCTCTCTACGCCGCCGTGAGCGTCGGCCTGCAGACCTCTGACATCATTGAGTACCTGCAGAAACTCAGCAAGACCTCTGTGCCAGATGGCATAGTGCAGTTTATTAAGGTGTGTGTGAGCTGGTAGTCAAGTCTGTCTGAATTTTACAATTTCAACAATTTCTATATATATACCAAAGCCACTCACTTTCTCTCTCTCTTTGTTCTTCTGCAGCTGTGCACAGTAAGCTACGGTAAAGTCAAAATGGTCCTGAAACACAACAGGTCAGTTTGTTTTTACACATTGTTCATTATTTAATTCTCACTAAAGTTAGTTATGTTGTTGAAAACTCTGTTTATTGAATATATAGCCTATGGAATGATTTGCTGTTATTTCATTGGATAATGGGTGGCATTTTGAGCAGCTGGTAGTATGTAGTTAAGTGGAAGTTGGTGAATTGTAAACCATTTTTTGACTAACGTTAATAAATTATTCTAAAGTATTCTAAATGAGCAACAGCATGCCCAAGTTAACTCACTTGCATAAAACACACCCAAACCATGTCCGCGTACGCACAGTTAGTGAATGAGAACCTGTGTGTGTGTGTTGAGAACAGGTACTTTGTGGAGAGTGCGTTCCCTGATGTCATTCAGAGGCTGTTACAGGACCCTGTGATTCGGGACTGTCGTCTTCGGTCTGCTGATGGTGAGGAGACTGAGCTCATCACTGAGGTCATCTCTAGCAAATCAGCAGTGAGTATGAATGCATACACAGTCTCAATTTTGCATATAGCACAAAAACATAAAGACACTTATAGCGAAGCAGAAAGCTCATTTTTGGTACCAAAACCTGTTGTGTCGTCCTGTCCAGATCTCAAAGTCTCAGCAGGACAATGGTGGTCCATCCACCTCCCAGCCTGCAGATGAGCAGCGCTCAGGAACTCAGGTGCCAGATGACATCTTCAGTTACTACGAACAGATGGATAAAGAGGAGGAGGAGGAGGAAGAGACGCAAACAGTGTCATTTGAGATCCGTCAGGTGTGTGTCTATGCTTGAACGAGATGTTACTTGATTGTGAATTTATAATTTGTTTACCTTGACAGTTCCTCCATTGACTTTAGATATACAAAGACAGTGCACTCATACTATGAATGGGAGAAAGTGCAATGCGCAGTATGGCGGAATAAGCCCCGCCTTCTAAATAAGTCCCTCCTTTACCCCTGAGTTAAAAAAATTGTGTTAGCTGTCCAGTCGTTAGATTAGAGCATTCAATTTCACGCGCAATAATCAAATTCCTTTTTCGTGTTTCTGCTGAACCTTGGTAGGAAATGATTGAGGAAATTCAGAAGCGCTGCATTCAGATGGAGTATCCCCTGCTGGCGGAATACGACTTCCGTAATGACACGGTGAACCCTGACATTAACATGGACCTGAAGCCCACCGCTGTGCTGAGACCATATCAGGAAAAGAGTCTGAGGAAGATGTTTGGAAACGGTAGAGCTCGATCTGGAGTCATCGTCCTGCCTTGCGGTAAACTATCTTTGAACATCTGCACAGTGTTTGAATTATTTCTTCCCAGAGGCAGGTGATGCTTAGTCCTGTACTATAGCAGAGCGTGGCTCTGCATCCACAGCTAAACAGACTTGACTTTGGAATATGTAATTAAAAAATTAAATGATATTATTTGGCCAAAATAAATATGAAATTAGCAATTTTAGACTATTTGCTATCATTTTCTCTTTTCAGCAATTATGATAAATACATGGATATTCAGGAGTTTTGCCTCATCTTGAATGGATATTTGTAATAACTATTAATGAAATATTCATTTTCCAGGACAATTTTACTTCAATAAAGTATTTCTTTGTGATCAGTAAAAATGTATAAAAATGTATAAACATAGAAAAACTGTTGAATTAAGTACTTTAAAAGATGTTGTCACATTTAGTCTCTTCCGTTGGTTATCACTTTCATCCATCACAGTAGGGGTGGTAACTGGTAGAGATTTTGGACTATCTTCTCTATCGCGGTTGCGCTCGTGAGGTTTCTGTGCTGCATGGTCACGAAAGCTTATTGTTTGCATGCGTTTTAAGCATTGCGGTTTAAAAACAAGTGATTTTAAACTGTTAAAGAGCAATTAGCTGGGAAACATTCTCTTTTCAGTATATGTGCGCGCTCTCTGAGAGACGCGCGACATGAAGCCGCAGTTCATATAGCGCGAGAACTGAACTGTTTTTTTTTGTCGCCTAATTGGACCTGAACGGTTAAATACACATGCATATGTGTCTAAGTGACTATGCATTTGCAAGTAAACAGAGTTATTTATGTCTTAAGTGAACGTAAACAATTGAGAAAGAAAATGTTCGAGTATATTGGATCCATTAAAGGGACAGTATCCAAATTGACCTGCTGTCGTTATTAATGTTTTTTTGTTTTTTTTTATTTAAAAGGGACAATGCACATTAATTAACATTTTTTGTTTACACTCAAAATGTAAATGCGCCAGAGTTAGCTAGAGAGCTAATTTTCATCTGTAGTCCCTTGGCAGGTCGACACAGCATCATAATACAAAAAGAATACATGCATAACAGAAAACTGTTTAAGAAAATAGATACATAAAAATAAGTACAATACCAAGAAGGGCAGTACCTACGATAAGATAAACCAACTATTAATGATTGCAGTTTTGAGTGTTTTTAATCCATTTCTTAAGTGTAAATTTAAATGATAAATAGCTGGTGCTCTCTCTGAGTTCAATAGGGAGGCAGTTCCAATAATTTGAGGCCCGTACTGAGAAGACTGTTTGGCCAAACTTACTACGTCTATACGGTACAACACAGTCTCCCCTGGTAACTGCCCTTGTTGCCCTGCCACTGCTGTTCTTCTGTTGTATAAATTCACCCAGTGGTGGAGGTGCAAGCCCATGTAAAATTTTAAAAATGAGGCAGGCATCTAAATAATGTAAAAAACTGTCAAAATTTAATAAATTATATTTAGTAATAATATTACAATGGTGATAACTGATAGGTTTTTGATCTAATATTTTTAAGGTTTGCTTATAGAGGGTTTCTATTGGTTTAAGAGTCGTCACATTTGCTTGGGACCAGCTTGTAAAACAATATGATATGTGAGAAAAAATCATGGCATACATAAAAAGTTTGGCTGCCTCTGTGGTTAAATAAGGCCTTATGTGTCTGAAGTTAGCCAGATTATATCTAATGGTATTAACCACCTTTTTAACATGCTTTTTAAAAGTTAAATTAGAATCTAAAATAATACCAAGGTATTTAAACTCAGACACAACCATGAGTTTTTCTCCTTCAATAAAAACATCAGCCTGCTGTGCACTTGTAGACCTCTTGGAAAAGAACATACAGACTGTTTTGTTAATGTTAAGATGCAGATCTGACATTTTAAGCCATTCGGAAACATGCACCAGTGCTTCAGTTAATTTAGTTGCAG
Source organism: Abramis brama (assembly GCF_963993115.1). Classification (NCBI taxonomy): domain Eukaryota; kingdom Metazoa; phylum Chordata; class Actinopteri; order Cypriniformes; family Leuciscidae; genus Abramis; species Abramis brama. The sequence continues at coordinate 34,239,705 of NC_139973.1, forward strand.
CCTGTTGTTTGTTTTTGGTATGCAAATAAAGAACTGTATCATCTGCATACATTTGTACATTAACAGATTGACAGACTGAAGGCAAATCATTAATGTACAGGCTAAACAAGATTGGGCCCAATACTGATCCCTGGGGTACACCAATATTACAGTCAAGATATGAAGAATAAGAATTACCAATATGTACACTCTGTTTCCTGTTAGTTAAATATGACTCCATCCATTTCATGGCCTCGTTTGAGAAATTAAAAAAAGATAATTTTGATAATAGTGTCCGGTGATTAACAGTGTCAAAAGCCTTTTTAAGGTCCAGAAACACTGCACCTACTATACCACCCTCATCTAATTGTGACTTAATATTTTCAAGGAGGAAACAGTTAGCTGTCTCTGTAGAATGATTTGTGCGGAATCCAAATTGCATTGGATGCAAAGGGGTGTAGCCCAAGTTTAGATGTATTTTCAGCTGTTCTGCTACCCATTTTTCTGTCACCTTGGATATCACTGATAGAATGCTAATGGGTCTATAATTTGACACCATTGTTTTATCACCAGACTTATAGATCGGAGATACTACTGCTTTTTTCAAAGAGCTTGGAAAAGTACTTTGCCTAACTGACAGGTTGATCAGATGTGCAATAGGGCGTGCAAGTATGTCCCTGTGTAATTTTAAAAATGAGGTATCCAAACCATGTGAATCTCTTGCTTGTGAATTCTTTAGCGAAGTTATAATTTTTATAACCTCTGATTCAGATATTTCCTTTATTTTAAAAATAGGTTTAGCTTTATCAATAGGGATAGATGGTATAGTTTCAGTTGGGATACCTTGAGCCAGCTCCCTGACTGAATTTATAAAGAAATCATTAAATGTACTTGCTATTATATCATTATCTTGGGTCAGGATTCCATTCACTTTGAGTTCAGGTAAAGTTATCCTTTGTTCTTTATTCCGACCAGTTAATTTATTAAGATTTCTCTAAATAAGTTTCCCATTTCCTTGAGCTTCATTAATAATCCTAATAAAAAACTCTGCCTTAGACTTTCTTAAATTCCTTAAAACCTTATTTCGGAGTGTTGTAAAGTTAAGCCGGTCGCTACTATGCCCTGATTTTAGAGCCCTCTTTAAAGCAAGGTCTCTTTCTTTCATTTGTTGCCAGAGAGTGTCATTTAGCCATGGTAAGGTGGTCTTTTGTCCATGTTTACATTTCACCTTTTTTGTGAAAGCTGCTCTTATCTCGTTAATAGTAGAAATAAAAGTGCTGCAGCTAATCTCAGTATCTCTGCTGGTTAGGAGGTCAGACCAGTCAATTTGGTTTATAGCTTTTTCTAAATTAATGGTTTCGTTTTTAGGAATTTTCTCATAGAATTGATTTCTTGAGGTCGAATTTACAAATTTTTTTCTAGTTAGTTTCCTTACCAGCAGTGTGATATTATGATCGGACAGACCAGTCAGCAGATTATGTGATGTAGTTACTCTCTCAGGTCTATTCGTAAATATCAAATCAATTTGAGTCTGAGAGGAGTTGGTTATTCTTGTTGGACCTTGTATCAGTTGGGAAAGATTGAATTTATTTGTTATCTCTAAGTTTTTTTCTCTCAGTTTTTTTATCCCAATTTATATTAAAGTCGCCCATTAGTATTAACTCCTTTTTACCATCACATTGCTTAAGAATATTATGGAGATGCTCATAAAATATGTTATTGGTTGATGGTGGTCGATATAGGCAAATGACAATGAAAGACATTTGAGGAGATAGTGACATATTCAACCCAATATACTCCATGTCTATTTCCTGTGACCATTCAATGAGGTTACATGTTATTGTGTTTTTAACATATACTAGCAATCCCCCCCCCCCTGCCCTTATTTCTATCCCTCCTAAACACATTATACCCAGAAATGTCAAAGGCAGCCTCGGGTGAGTGCTTTTTAAGCCATGTTTCGGAGAGACCAAGAAAGTCCAAGTTAGAGTGAGACAGTAAGTGTTCTAGCTGATTGCTTTTAGAGACAATGCTACGTATATTTAAATGTCCGCCGAGTAATCCCTTGGGTTTAGATTGCGGATCCCAGATCAGTTTCGCATGATTAAGAGTTTTAAAAAAGTTAATTCTTCGATTTTTCCGAATCGCCGGATTTAGTCCCCAGTGTTGCTGATTGAAAGTGGGCTGTTTAACTGGATTTGCGGTTTGATCGGCCCTATTTTCTTGTGAGGGCAGAGCAGTCAAAGTTTGAAACTCACCGCTACCCGGCGTTCGCGGACAGGAACGCTCCCCACACAACACCCGAGGCAAGTCCCCAACAACTGCGGCTGCAACATCCAAAGCAGGGACAGCACACCGCGCATCGGCACCAGAAAAAAGCGCCACGTCGAGAGCGCCGCTCGCCAGCAAGGACGAAGCAGCCAGGCCACTCCATTCGCTGCCGCTGTCCACCCAAACTAATCAAACAACAAGAAATGAGAAAATCTCTCACTGCTCTTGACTGAATCACTTTTGTAACTTTGATAAGAATAAGTGTAATATTTAATTTACACAGTGAAGACTATGCATTTTTATACATTTGATTACTTTATACATTTTAGGCTATGTAGCATTTCTTGTGCTTGAAGTTTTTCAGTTAGGTCTATTACATTTGTGTCTTTGTTTGATTGTAGTTTGTTTTCTTTGCTCTTTTTTTAATCAGTTTACCTGTCTTCAGTTAGCTTGAGAGATATATATATATTTTTTTTTAGGCTAGTATTAGTTTTTTTAAATGATACTGAAAGATAAGAATTGATCATTGATAAGAATTATGAAATTTCAATGGTATCCATTTTTTTTATATCATTACCTTATTTAAAGCAAATATAACTATATTGTTATATATATCGTTATCATGAAATAAAAGTACCCATATAGTGAAATAAGATTTTGGTGATATCGCCCATCCCTACATCACAGTTTCCAATTCAATTGCGCAATAAAATACGGTTGTCAATCTAGAAACTTTACAGTGTACTTAGTAGCATTAAAAACTCAAAGAATTTACAATTGAGTTACCAGAGCAACTCGGGGTTAGAAGCTAACTGAATGGTATTATTGAGTTAAAATAAATTGAATCTACATTGACGTCTTTTGTTATTCTACTCTTCTTTCCCACAGGTGCTGGTAAGTCACTGGTAGGCGTCACTGCTGCCTGCACAGTGCGTAAGCGCTGCCTGGTGTTGGGAAACTCCTCCGTGTCAGTGGAACAGTGGAAGGCTCAGTTTAAGATGTGGTCCACCATTGATGACTCCCAGATCTGCCGTTTCACTTCAGATGCTAAGGACAAACCCATCGGCTGCTCAGTGGCCATCAGCACCTACTCTATGCTGGGCCACACAACCAAACGCTCATGGGAAGCTGAGAGGGTCATGGAGTGGATGAAAAGTCAAGAGTGGGGGCTCATTATTCTGGATGAGGTGCACACAATCCCAGGTAGGCTGTGTTTGGGAGTGCAACTTGACAAAATGTCAAGCAAGAAATCACATCTTCCATGCTCTCTCTGTTTTTTTGTTTTCCTCACTTCACAATAGTTAGCTCCACCCACAGTGAAATTTCAAGACGGAAAACAATCCGTAATTCAGTCATCACTGCTGTTGTTTTGATTTTGAATGGCGAATATTTTTAACAATTTAAGTCAATGGGAAATTTTCAATTTTCAATTGAGATATTTCTAATATTCTAATTATTTTTGTCCGTCCATTGAAAGTCTAGGTAACCCTTTACATTTCTGCATTTGGCAGATGGTTATATCCAAAGAGACTTGGATACACATTTTATCAGTTCTTTCTATCCCTGGGAATCAAAAGTTTTTAGCGCCATGCATTATGAAAGATCTTCTGTTTGAGCTACAGGAAGACTTTAATAATCAACATGTTCAAGCTTCAAAAAGTTCATAAAAACATGAATCGAGCGGTTTATTCTAAGTGTTCTGAAAAGACGTGATCGCTTTACTGTATATTATGAACAGGTTTCATTTCGGCTTTTATTCACAAATATAGAGCACATCAAATCAGTTATGTGTGAACCAGTGAGGTTTGTTCTTATCCATAATTTTTTATTGTTTTAATATGTTCCTTGAGGTTCACTTATAATATTAATAAAGTTTAAAAATAAAGTAGATAAAGTAGAAAAACAATTATTTTCAACCTTCATTCTGACCCTCTGTCTGAAATGATGAATTTTTAATGGGTTTTGACCTTTAAAGCTTGTAAGTAAAAGGCCACTGTTATGATTTGCTAACATCACTGCATAGGAAACCGTATCAACGCCCACTCGCTATTGCACACGAGTAAGTGTTTTAAAAACATTATTCATATAAACCCATCATTTACATAAGGTTAGTGATGCAGCTGCTGTCAGATCCAGTACAGTTAACTGCTTCATCTTTCTACTAAAGTTTCTTTGCAAACTCTCCATTACACTGTACCTCGCTGACAGAACAAAATGCTCCGAACAAACATAATCCTCAGACGTGATCCGGGATGCCAATAAAATAAACCATCCACTTGTTTCCGACACTGGGATCCTTCTGAAGTCTGTACAGAGACGCCAAATAGCTGTTTAAACTGGACGCGTCAAAGCGATCGTTCTTTGACTCTTCCATTTGCCCTGTTGTCGACAGACTCAAGCACATGGAGCGTGTCAGAAACTGAACTGGCCCTTTAAATTTCTTAGTTTAGAAAAACCAAAAGCAGCCACCCAATATCAAATTTACAGCAAAACAAAGTTTTAATGTCTGTATCTTCAAGCTGAATTTCAAGCAGAAAATCAAAGAGCAGCAAAATAAAATTGAATATTTGAGGAATCTTCTGATTGGCTGGAATTTTGTCATTTTGCTCAGCATGCTTTCAACAAGGACAGAGAAATTATGTGTTTAATGGAATGTAAATGGAAACCATACAGATTCTTGACTCTTTTGTGCTTGTCTTGCAGCAAAGATGTTCCGTCGTGTTCTGACGATTGTCCAGGCTCATTGTAAACTGGGTCTCACTGCCACACTAGTGAGAGAGGACGATAAGATTGTCGATCTCAACTTCCTGATCGGGCCGAAGCTCTTTGAGGCAAACTGGATGGAACTACAGAACAATGGTTACATTGCTAAAGTCCAGTGTGCTGAGGTGAGCTGTGAAAAACCATTGTGATCCAGGAAATGAATCGAACTTTTCTCCCCATAATACAAAATAAACAACAAATGTTCTTTTCATGTGTGTATTCCACAATGTGAATTGCTAGATTGATCTCTGAAACGTGTCGGGGGGGGGGGGGGGTCAACAGGGTTAATGAACTTATTAAACATTGCATTTTGAGGCTTTGGAGCCTGGTGCACAAAGAAAATACAGTACTGTTATTCAATATTGCTTTGTAATTGATGTTCTTACTAAACAAAGCCACACTATTTAGCCACATGAGCAGAAAACCACATGTACCGACCTATGCATTGTTCACTGTGTTCTGAACACAGTCTTCACAAAGAGGTTCTATAAAAAGTCAAACTTCCAATGCAAATCAGGCTATTTATCACATGTTTGGTAAATCTTTTAGCATGGTTTGTTTAACTAAAAGAATAAATATTGCAGTCAAGTCAGTCAGTGACGCAAATATATAAATTACATCTATAGCCTAAAAATATACAAAATTCCTACAGACTTTGAAAAAAGTATTTTCATGGAAATTTCTATATTCATTGTAAATGTTTCTTGTTGCGCTTTTTTATTCTAGTGAAGTTAAGTATTACTATGCAGTTTTAGGCTATGTGAATAAGAGTGTCTGGTTAATCTAAAAACAAATATAGATCTTAACTGCAGAAAGTGTTTAGAAATGTGGATCTAATATAAAAAAAAATTCTTCCATTTTTTATATTAAAAGATATATATATTAAAAAAGATACATACATACATACATACATACATACATACATACATATATATATATATATATATATATATATATATATATATATATATATATATATATATATATATATAAAAAAAAAGCTCATCCATGTAATCCTAAAGTAATCCTATGTGTTCTTAAAAGACATGATCACTACTGTAGACTATTAACAGGTTTAATTTCGGCTTTTATTCACATAGATAGAGCACATCAAATATAGTAAACAGCAGCTCGAATGTGCATGAACCAGTGAGGTTTGTTCTTATCCATAATTTGAGTTTCCGTAATGTGCTCCATGTATGTGCATTTGTGTCCTTTCAGAAGACTTTTTGGGTGTTGTATAGAAAATTTCAAAAGTGCTGTGTGTGCTTTAAACCTACATTTCCCTTGAGTGTTCACAGTCCCTGTGTCTCTAGGTATGGTGTCCCATGTCTCCTGAGTTTTATCGTGAATATGTGGCCATAAAGACGAAGAAGAGAATTCTGTTCTACACCATGAATCCCAACAAGTTCCGTGCATGTCAGTTCCTGATCCGCTTCCACGAGCGGAGGAACGACAAGATCATCGTCTTTGCCGACAACGTCTTCGCTCTGAAAGAATACGCCATCCGTCTGAACAAGTAATGCCTTATTTTATTTTACATGTTCACACACTTGTGTATACACCAGCGCTTTTACCTCAACATTGTGCTTCAAGCAGATGATACAGGCTGCAAAATAAAAGTTGCTGCCGCTAGGGTCCGTCAATGCAAAAATTTATTTGGAAATCAAGCCAAAAATACTACATGTATTTCAATTAATTTATGCATGAATTAACTACTTGTTATTGGTTTCCACACATAACACTTGCTAAATTACTGTAAAATTGCCAGATTGAAAATCTGCTGTTCATCCAAGTAACAGCTTTTTTGGGGGGTTTTGGTTTCTCTTATTGGTGGAGCTTTTAGGTGGTGCAGTTTTTCATTGGGAATTCAGCAATTAAACATGATTTTTAATAACTCTTCTACAGAAGCATATACCATCACCTAACAACCTCAGAGGTCATGTTATTTCCATTTTGAAAAGTTTAACCAGTATTGCTAAATGAAATCTCTATGGAGAAAATGAATGGGTTTTTTTTTTCTGAGCTTTTCTTCAGGGTCTTTTGAGGACTAGTAAAAGATTTGTACTAGAGTAATATCAACAAAGCCATAGCTTACTAAAAGCCTGGAAAGGAGCAGCTTTTACAAAAGAGATCCACACACTGGATTTACGCAAATGTTCCAAAACATATCTTAAACACATTTCAAAAGGATTTTGAATGCATGTTGTAAGGCCATGACGCAAACCTGAAAAACAGAATAAAACCAATCCTGTGTGTTTGTTTCTGGGTGCTCTAGAAAGCAGTAAAAGTTCTGTTGGACTGTCCCTGGCGCAACCTGTAATCAGCTTTACGTTACTGTTAATCACTTTAACTTTGCCAAATGAATGGGCTTTTCCTGGTAAAGTTCTTTCAAAGAAATTGAAAGGCTAGACTCTAAATCTCTTTCTCTACCGAGAGGTTGTTCGAGGACTTGAGGTTGTTCGAGGAGCCTGAGGGTTTGTGAGGTGAAATTCGCAAACTTTTGTTTGTTTTTATTTTTAGAATCTTATAGTTTATATAATGCATGTGTATATACAGTGAGATTCTACTGAGTGCTATTGCATTGCATAGGTCTCTAATCAGATTTAAATAAATTTGATCACTACTGTAGACTATTAACAAAATTTTTTTTTTAAAGTGATGCCATAGGAGAAACTTTTTTTTTTTTGTGTGTGTGAAGAACATTTTAAAATTCTGAAGAACCATTTTCCACTAAAAAGAATATTTTGCGCAATGGAAAGGTTCCCTGAATATTAAAGGTTCCTCATGGAACCATCGATGTCAACAAATAACAATTTTATAATAGTGTATGAAGGGTCAAAGTGTCCTTCAAAGCACAAAATATGGCATGTATGATTTTTTTGATTTATGTGTAAATGCACACATACCACCAGCTAATTACTCTTCGACAATGATGCTATATAAATATAGAGAGCTACCGCAAAAACAGAAATGCATCTCTCTTACACTCTCTCTTTTCAGACCGTATATTTACGGACCCACATCTCAAGGAGAACGTATGCAGATCCTTCAAAACTTTAAACACAATCCCAAAATCAATACCATCTTCATCTCCAAGGTAAACTGCTTTTCTCTGTCCATTTCCTTGTGAAACTGTGGATAAGTATTTTTCTTTTAATTTTTGAGGTGTTATTCTTAGCATCTTTTACACAAGTAAAACAGTCTGCAACAGATGAAAATCAGTAATGCTATTCAATTTAAATGGCATCTAATGAAATATCAACAGCCCTTTTACACAGTCAGATGTTGCTGTATAGGAGAGTTCAGCAAAGGTGGCTGGCACTGTTGTGACGCTTTAATTCCTTTGAGACCTTGACGTTCCACCCATTTAAAAGAAAAGCACATTTCTGCAGTTTAGGTGATTTAGAAACGCTAATAACATTCTTGTGTTTAAGATCATTTGTCATGATGACCTGACAAATCTCAGTACTGGACAAGCTTTTTTTTTCTGGGATCTAAATCAGCCAACAAACCCAAAACATCATGAATCTAAATGTCTTTAAACTTGTTTTTCATTGCTGAATGTCGTCAAGATCATTGTGTCCACAAGTCATGGTAAAGTAAATCAAGCAGTCATTTTTGGGGCGGATGCTAATATTGCAGAAATCACACACTTCAGCTTTATATGGAAAAATGCATTACTCATTTTGAGCAAATACAAAGGGATCAAACATCCAACAAAATGATGGGCATTGTCAGAAACATGCATGTGGGTTACTTGAGAGACTGATTTTGGGGATGCTGTTCTGACCTTATTAACTTTACATTCTACCTTAATGCAAATGATTGGAAATGATTTGGTGGGAAAAGTGATGCACATGTGCTGATATGATTGTCCTTAAAAGTCAGGCTATTCAAATAAGATAAGAGTATCTGCATGGGAAAGGGCTGTATGCAAGGTGTTTAAAGAAGGTATCTAATAGACCTTATAATAGCCGCCGCTGCACTCTTTGTGTTCTGTCTTCCGGTTTGTATTTCCACAGCATGAAGGTAAGATCTTACAGATTTATGAATGAACTACTCGTTTAGAAATCTTCCCAGTCTACTTATATTTATGACATCTGATTCAAACATTACATTGCTCATGATAACTTTTGTTGACTCCACAATAAGTAAATCCACTTCACCAGCTAATTACTCTTCGACAATGATGCCATAATATAAAGAGCTACCGCAAAAACGAAAGTACATTTTTATGGATGTCCTTAAAAGCCTACGAATAAACAAAAGCACAATTATGATGAACGCCATATTTTTTTTTTTTTTTTTATCCCCATTAAATGCCTTTGACTTGTTCTGCAATAAAGTTTAAGCTTGTTTAATTATGATAAAGCATTCTATCTGGTAGACAACACCAACAAAATGATCAAGAAACTGTGTGTTGACTTTGTTCATATCACAGAATAACATTTATCGCTACATTTAGTGATAAAAATGCTTTTTAGTTTTAGATCCAGGAAATTAAGGATTTACTAGTGTATTTAATGAACTAACTGAAAGGCGTTGAAATTTATTTACAGTGTTTTACATTTTGAAATGCAACAACATACCAAGTTGAACTTGTGTAGCTAGGTCAAGGATGTTTTCTCATACTTGTTCCCTTTATCTGGCCCTTAAAAAGCCATTTTGACTTTTGCGTATCTTTTTGGTACCCTGGTAATCCAGAGTTCTCGTGAGAGCACAAGTTGAATTTGCTCAGCGAGTTACTCTGGTGTCAAGTAATGATGCTCATTAAATATGCCCCTCGATCTGAGCTGCACCAATCACATCGGGTTATCTGATATAGGCGGGCCAGAGGCGAGCTAAAGATGACGACAGCGCTGTGACGTCGAAGTCATTAGTAAACATCGCAAGATGGCTATGGATGAACACCAGTTGTTTGAAACGGCTTTGGCCGCTACAATGAACGAGTTAGACTTGGCTTTTTATCTAAAACAGGAACAGAAGACGCCGCTCGAATCGTTCCTCTGCAAGAAGGGCGTTTTTGCTGTTTTGCCGACCGGATACGGCAAGAGTCTAATCTTCCAGTTAGCTCCGCTGGTAGCTAAGCGTATGGGGTTTATTGTTGTGATTGGTCGTAGTGTTATCCAATTGCGTGCAGTGAGATTTTCAAGTGCATGCGTGGTGCCGCCCCTTGAGCTGGCCGATTTTCATTAGTCGACGCCAGACCATTAATCTTTTAAATTTAGGTCTGGATTTCCAGGCTATCTTTTTTGCAGGTTTGATTGTTATTCTTAGGGGCCCTTCACACAGAACTCGTTTCTGTGGTTAAAAACGTGAGACGCAGGTCAGTGGAACGAAAAACTAAAAAAAGACAGCTTTCGTTTTAGAATATCATGCGCGAGACTGCAAAAGACGGTCAAACACGTCCGCCTAGCGTATTTACCTTGAAAAACAATGGGAAAGAAGCGCAGTGGAATGGAAAATTGCGTTCTGTGTGAATGGACCCTTATTCTGTCGTCTCTTGTTCTCTTCTTCTGTCAGGTAGGAGATACTTCCTTTGACCTGCCGGAGGCAAACGTGCTCATCCAGATCTCCTCTCATGGCGGTTCCCGTCGTCAGGAAGCTCAGAGACTGGGCAGAGTGCTGCGAGCCAAGAAAGGTAGCAACTCTTCCACCATCATTATGGGATACCTGGATAGACCATTTAGACGTTCTAGTTCTAAATTCTTAGATGTTGTATATTACAATACATGTTGTTATAATATAATTATAATACATGTTTTCTGAGATCTTTTAGAATTCATAGTGAAGGAATTGCAGTGAAATATTTTAGGATGAATTATTCCTTTAACCATTTAACTAATCATACAACAAAATGTCAAACAAAAGCTGTATATAATTATTTTTATTTTTTTTACAGGTATGGTTGCGGAGGAATACAATGCTTACTTCTACTCACTCGTCTCTCAGGACACACAGGAAATGGCTTATTCCACCAAGAGACAGCGCTTCCTGGTGGACCAGGGATACAGTTTCAAGGTTTCAAGGCTATACGTGAACTGCAAATACCTCAGTTTGATTATTCTGATTGGGAATGCTAGCCAAACAGGAAGTTAAATTGGGTCTTGGTCTGTCACATATTCTTTTCGTCTCTTTTTAGGTGATCACAAAGTTGGCTGGGATGGAGGAGGAAGACTTGATGTTTTCCTCTCGTGATGAACAGCAGCAGCTCTTGCACAAGGTTCTGGCAGCATCTGATCTTGACGCAGAAGAGGAAGTGGTGGTGGGAGAAGTGGGAGGGAAGCTGCAGGTATCTCCACTCGTTTTTGTTTCTTTCTGCTGCCTCATTTGTTTGCTCAGTGTGTGTCGCTGTTTTGAGCCTGGAAAAACTTGTAACCACAGAAACGGCAAACACAGGTCTTAATGGTTTGAATCGAGATTGCAATCTTTTAACGATTAATCGTGCAGCTCTATATATTTTGTATAGAAAACATACTTTCTTCCAAACTGTGCCTTGAGCGAATTAAATGTTTAGATCAACTGAGAACAGGTTTATAGACCTTATGTAGCCCCGCCCCTTTTCAGCGCTGCACTTGTTGTCTTTTGTCTTCCGGTTTGTAATTCCACAGCGATCTTAAGAATTTATGAAATTTCAATTTTAAATTTAAATGTACTTAAAACTGCCCATTTTAAAATCTTCCCGGTCTACTGACATATGTTAAGACATCTGCTTTAAACATTGCAATGCTCATGATAACTTTCGTTAACTCAACAATAAGTAAATCCACTTCACCAGCTAATTACTCTTCCACAGCGATGCCATAGAAATATACAGAGCTATCGCTAAAACGGAAGTTCAAAGACAATATTCTAAAGATGGCTGCGCACTTGTTTCTCTGGCGCGTAAGGTCTTTAGCACTGATGTATATTTAAGCATCATAATGATTGTGTTAATCTGTAAATGCGTTAAGATGCTTTGTTAACCTGCTTAACGTGCCAGTGAAGATATACTGTTTTCTGTAGTTTTCTCGCCGTATGGGAACTATGAGCTCCATGTCTGGTGCAGACGATACAGTCTACATGGAATACCAGGCATCCCGCAGTAGCAAGGCTTCGGGAATCAAGAATATCCATCCACTGTTTAAACGCTTCCGCAAGTGAACATATTTCCGGACCGAATGAAGCAGTGACAACATCTGGAAGCACCAGGACCAAATAATGAACTTCCAGCAGCTGGGCGGCCGGCATATTCATAAAAGACATGTTATGGCTGATTGTCTCAGACAGAGGCATTTAAAGACTAAGAAAGAAGAAAAACTGCTGTAGTTTCAGAAAGATTCAAGAATCTAATATCTATAGTATTACAAACAGGATGTTTGTAATTATACAGTGATTTGTTTGAATTTGTTATGAGAAATTTAATTGCAAAGAAAGAAGACTTTTGTACAGTATGTAAAAGGCAAAACAACCTGTTGTTGAAATGTACAGGTAAACTTTTATCAATAAAACATACTTTGGTAGCACTAATAAGATGTTATGCTTTTACATTAGTGCATTAGGTTACTTAAATGAACAATATTTACAGCATGTATGAATCTGTATACATTTTTTTATTGTTCACAATGCATTAATTAACATTATACAATGAGACAGGAATAATTGATGGTGGTGTGCATATTTCTTTAAATCAACGGTCAATTATTCCACATATTTTGCAGGATTTTGTCCATATTAACACTTTTTCTTATGCATCAATTACATTTACAAGGAAAAAAATTATGCTTTTTACTCCATTACAATTTCATATTAAGTAAACGTCATATGTCATCATGACTTTAACATTTCCTTAATTATTTAAAATTAAAAATAGTATATTTGTAGTGTAATCTATCATGCTCGCTTAAATGTAACTCTAATTGTATTTAAACAGCTAATTAAAAATACAGAGGCTGCATTTTTTTTTTTAGAAGAATGGTTCACCAAAATAGGTAAATGTCATAATTTTCCCACTTTCATTGTCATTCCAAACCTGTATGATCACAAATTGAGAAGTCCTGAAGAATCTTTATGATTTTCCTTGACCATCATGAAAGTGGATTTTTTTCATCATAAAAGTCCATACACGTCATGTACTGTATTCCAAGTCTTAGGAAGCCATATGAGGCTTAAGGAACATTTTGACATTTATGTTGTTTATTCACTTTAAATCTAGCTTGACAGCATTACTTTCACTGAGTGCAAGCAGTTTGGACATTCTGCTGTACATTAGGCTATACTCCTTTTGTATTCCATGGAGTATAAGTCATTCATGCTTTGAAAGATGAGAGTGATTAAATGACGACAGAATGTTCATTTTATTTAGTGAAGTATCCCTTTCGCACTTATTTTGAACTGTAGTGTCATGTGTTTAATAATAACCATCGCTGTTGATGGATTATTAGTCTAAAAATCACTAAATGCAAAACAACTGTAAAAATCATTATTATCTCTTGTTTTCAAAGCTCAATTTAAAACGCTAACGTCTTACTTTCACTCAATTCATTTTACTTGGACTTGACAGTTTATATTTTAATGTCAGTAGGCCTACAACCAATCAGAAACAAGCATTCAACAGCTCCGTTGTGGTATGATAAAATGCATTAATCCATTTTTAATGTATGTAGATATGACAGAGATAGTTCACCCAAAAATTAAGGTTAAGTAAATGATTAATATGTTTTGGGGGGTAAACTATTCCTTTGACATTAATCAAGATTAATAAAATGCTTTAAAGAAGGCTGCTCTTCATTGTTAGCTCACATAGCTATGTTAGCCATATTGTAAAGCTCGCACCCGTGTTGATGGAGTGGAGTCTGTTGTTTATGTCTAGTGAATGCCTTGTTATTTCACAATGAGCTTTGTTGATGCCTGCCCACATTTGCTGAATCATATAATCCAACTCTAGTCTCCCACACCAGGAGGACTCCAGAATCCCTATTCATCTTAAAACCTTTGAACTTTGTAATCTTATTATGGATGGATATTAAACAAGGCTGATATTCTTCAGTGTGCAAAGTATTGAAAGGCAGGAATGGGTTTTAGCCTACATTTATGTATTTAGATGTTCTAAAGCGAGAACAGTAGGCCTATGTGTGTTCTTTGGAAATTAAATCTATTATTTTGTTGTTTTTACCATTTGAGCTACAGGAACATAGCCTACATATTATCATTTTAAAATGAATGTTCTTGCCTTGCAAATCTAAGGTGATTAATCATACATGAAATATTGCACATTACTAATGCCATCCTGCCAGAAGTTGTTTCAGGTTCAGTTCCTGTGGTTTGCCCTCAAAATTAATACATACTTCTGCCGGAAGCTAGTTATTTTAGTCAATAAAGTTGTAATTTTTCTTACACAAACACATCGCTTCACTTCAGAAAGTCTTTATTAACCCCTGGAGACGCGTGGAGCACTTTTATGATGGATAGATGCACTTTTATCATGGATGGATGCATTTTGATAGACTTCAAAAAATATACGGCCATTCACTGCCATTATAAAGCTTGGAAGAGCCAGGACATTTTTTAATACATCTCCGATTGTATTCGTCTGAAAGAAGAATGTCATATACACCTAGGATGAGTTGAGCGTGAGTAAATCATGGGCTATTTTTTATTTTTGGGTGAACTATCCCTTTTAGAGTTGGGATAAAAAAATAAAAAAAGATAAATACTTAATGGGACATGGATTAAAGGCAGTGTAGGCAGGGCAGATAACTGACAATTAATCATGCCTTTTCACTTTTCCCTGTTTTTTATTGTTTGGTTTAATTCAGGTATGTGATATTGATGAAGCTTGGGCACAAGTATCTGTTGGTGTGCTGACTGTCATTGATGAAGAAGAACCTCTCTCTCTAAATAAACTCTACCTTTGCCCAGTGTCTACTGCCTCATTGTTGAGAGAGGTATTGTAATGGATAATCTGCAGAACCTGCCTTAGGCAATTTGCATCTATTTTGGTCTGTTTTATGCTTTATATTTGGATTACCCAAAAGACGTGAAAAACACTTTTAACTTCATTCAGAAATTGATGCTTGGTTTGGGACAGAACAAACTCCCACCAAAACTGCAACCTCTGAAAAAATCTCCTGTTGAGTAATCAGATGTGCAAGATTGATGATGTTCGGCATTAGATTACATTCGTTTATCACAGTGGAATTAGATTAGTTGATAGAAAAATAAAAGGGAAGCTGAGGCACTTGTTTAAAATTTAAATTCTCATGTCGTTCAAAACCCGTAAGACCTTCGTTCATCTTCGGAACACAAATAAATATATTTTTGATGAAATCTGAGAGCTTTCTGTCCCTCCATTGACCGCAACGTCATTGCTACTTTCAAGGCCCAGAAAGGTAGTAAAAACATCGTTAAAATAGTCCATGCGACTACAGTAGTTCAACCTTAATATTATGAAGTGATGAGAATACTTTTTGTGCGTAACCACCCTGAATCCTTTACAACTTCTACAGCCTTTATTAATCTTAGTTCATATTAATTTCAACATTTACTAATACATTATTCAAATCAAAGGTTGTATTTGTTAACATTAGTTAATGCACTATGAACTAACAATGAACAGCTGAATTTTTATTAACTAACATTAACAAATATGAATTAATATAATAGCAAATACATTGCTCATATAGTTAATGTTAGTTAATACACTAACTAATGAACCTTATTATACAGTGTTACCGTTTTTTTTTTTTTATATTAAAAAATTAAGGTGACTTTACATAAATTTTATACCCCAATGCAAACTTGTGTGGACCACCCCGTGTCAGTTGTTAAGAAAACAAATACAATAAATGTACCTTTGAACTGTATAATTGCCTTACATTTATTTGTCCAGTTGTAAATGTTATCTTTGTAAAATTGTGAAACCATTCTCAATGATTTATAATAGATGATTGACAGCACTTAAGTTATTGAGTAACGCTTAACTTAATTGCTCTTTTTAAGGCAATCGGTTTGCGTGATTTTAACAAGTAAACTGGATTGCTTTTGAAGTATAGTAAACTCAGTATTTCCAAGTTGTATGCAGAAAACATCAGAGTTAACACAACTAGCATAAATTAGTAGTTAGGAATACTCACAATGTATTTTACTTGAAATGATTTAGTTGTTAAAAATAGTAATTCTGAGTAGTCTATACTAAGATAAGTACATCTAAAGTAAATGATCAAGTATACTATACAAATTAGTTTTAAGTTACTGGAACTCTCTTGTAAAGCCGCGTTTCCACCGAAATTACCCGGAACAATTTGTCCCAGGAACTTTTTTACCAGGAACTTGGTCTCACCCCTCAAAGTTCCTGAACTTTGAAAAAGTACTACCTCGCGAGCAGGAACTCGGACCCTGGTTCCTGCGGTGTAAACACACCGAGTAGGCTACCACCCCAAAGTTCCTTAAGTTCCTGCGGTTGAAACACGGCCAAGTGTACACTACTAGACAGGCACCTGTTAGTACTACATACTATTCCTATTTCACTTTACTCGTTTTTACAGTGTACATGAATTATTTGTAGGCTGCTAATAGGCTACTTAATTTGTCATCGAAACATTATTTGGGAACTGCAAAAAAAGGTAATATATAATTTTGTATGTATGCTATATGGTGTAAAATAAGCTTTTGCATTATAAACCTTCATATGTGTGTGTGTTTGTTGTTTGGACATCGTATCATAATTCATGGGCCATTCTTCAGATGGTCTCATTCTTCAGATGGTCTCATTCTTCAGATGGTATTAGAACAAATGTTTTCTTTTGAGTTCATGTCAGTCCAGTTACTGTGAAACAAGTGTGTTGTTTGGGGCCACCTGGGGGTAAGAACCTCTATTTTACACAAATACAAATCTCATCGAAACATTCCTCAGCTCTGAGCAGGACACTGTTGGCCACTTTCCCAGAGGCTTGTTTTTGAAATCCTTGAAGAAAAGGGGGTTCATCCCCTTGGAACTGCTTTGGGTTGTACTGAGGACTACAACAGAATACCATATCCCCCCTAAATGTATCCGTCTCATACCCATCTATACACTGATCCCCATCCTCCTCCTCCATCTTTTCATGTATTGTTCCTTTTCTTTTATTGTAACCTGCATAATCTAAATACCCCATTACTTAAGTGTTTCCGACGTACATTAAAGTACGCAACTTAGAACTGCATGAAAGACTTAAAGAGTCCTGCTGTATGTTTGAGGCCTTTTATTCTAGACCAGGGTTCACCAATCTGGGTCCTGGAGGGCCGCTGTCCCTGCAGAGTTTAGCTCCAACCAGCTCCAACACACCTGTTTGAAAGTTTCTAGTATGCCTAGTGAGACCTTGATTAGCTGGTTCAGGTGTGTTTAATTGGGGTTGGAGCTAAACTCTGCAGGACAGCGGCCCTCCAGGACTGAGATTGGTGAACCCTGTTCTAGACCCTCTGTTTGATCCTCTTTGAAAGAAAAGAGAGAATCAAGCACAAGTGAATAAAATGTTTATGCAAGATTTTCATCTTAATAAGAATTAAACCTGAACCACCAATTAAAATTTTGTTTACTCTTTCAGAAAAGAACATTTGCGTTGCATTACCTGCCTTTCTTTAAATCTTTTTTTATCCTTCATTTTAAGACTATTGCACCTACACGTGAAAACACGCAGAAGGAAAGCCTGCTGCTTATCTTTTCTAATAAATTCACATGATTTCTGGGTGAAAACCGACGACTCTGACCCAAGTATTTACTTGTAAGGGAAAAGCCTCAAACAACACCACACCACAATTAGTTCTCTCTGAAAGATTGTTTAGCCTCTGTGTTCTAATACCAGTGTTTGGCAACCATATGCATGAGGCTTCTGACCACACTTAACCATAATCATATTAACAATCATAATCCTTTAATCTGCCTTCATAGTTTTATCATGTAGCGTTTTCATTGTTATATGCGCGTACATGGAGTGAAATGGGCTCAGGTGCAGCGTTTCAACGAGCAGTTCAACAATCTGCATGGCACACACTAAACAGGGAAGGAAATGTGGAGGTAATGAAGTGGAGCAGGTTAAGATTAATAATAAGGTAATGAGGGGGCAGAGCCTAACATCCCAGACAGCAACACAGTGTCGGCCCAGATCCGGGCCACATCTGGTACATGTGGATTCCACCCGCACCAGATGTGGGCCGAATCTGGGCCGACACTGTGTTGCTGTCTGGGATGAGACCAACAGCACATGGCAAACGGCACAACAAACAAAAGTGTTTCACAAACACAAGTCAAGAGAGCACATGGCAAATGAACTGCATCATCATGTGCTCAAACTGAAAACACCTCATGAGGGGAACAAGCTGTAGACCAAATTTGTGAACATGAGTTCACCAAGTAGTCTACAACACATACTAAGCAACCAATCAGATTTGAGGGACAAGTTTATAGTTTAGATTATATAATTTATCTCTGATTTTAGGGATAAGTTATGGGTAGGGTTAGGGTAAAGATATGGTTAGGACTAGATTTTCAGAATGCTGTTCCATGTCTTGGCAAAATCACGGTGACCAGCTATAATTGATTATCCTAATCAACCCCTAACCCTATATATAACTGGTAGTTCTCTTGAAATATTTCACCTTATTTGTTTCAATATTTGGTATTAAACACATATTTCTTGGAAAGAAATACCTTATTTTTGAATGCGGAAGTAAGCTATTTACAAATTAGTGTGTATTACGATAATAAATTAAAAGAATAGGAAAACATTAACAAATACCAGTTTGTAACATTATGCAGCATGATGAACTGTTTTTGCACAGCTAAAATAACTGAAAGCGAGTTACACCGAAAGTATTGCACATTCGAGTTTAAAATGGCCACGCCTGGTCTTATGTTAAAAATAAGGTGGAAAGTTAATTGTAAAAAAATGAATAATTTCCACTCAGCAAATTACTTTTGGCACAGATTTGGCCCAAATAAACAGCTGAGCTGTGGCCCAGATTAGATTGTGTTTGTTGGCCCAAATATGGCCCACATCTTCTTTGCCAGAACTGAACCAAAGCAGTGCCATAACTCCACCAAGCATGAGCCAAATAATACAATTGTATGTGGCAATGTGAGCCTTGTATGCAAACTTGCGATCTGTTAAAATCTAACGGCCCCTATGTGGCCTACATGCAATGACAGTATCTTGGGTTTAGTCTTTGGACGTGCATGTTTGTTTCAGGTTTGAATCAGATCTTCTCTGATGTAGCAGAATTTGCTAGGTGGTGGTGCATGGCGCTGTGGATTATACAACTGAAATAGTCCATTTGATATTTGCTAATATCTTATTTGTACAATCTTAATCTGCTGAAATCCACTATACACCTCTCTGTTTGCTAGGAGAACAAAAAGTTTTAAGTTAGGCTACATTTTAACAGCGCTCTGATATAGCATATCAGATCAAAGAAAGCAGGTTTTATTGTTTATTGTTCAAGTCATGTCAGAAAGATCTTATTTTACGAGTTGAATGCAGCTATAAACAAGGTACATGGCAGTGAGAATGCCATAAAGGTATAGCTATCAGTGACATTATTGTCAGCCTTTTTTATTTACAACAAAATAAGCTAATTGCCTGAACTAAATATTATAACAATACAATAACGATAAAGTTTAGGCTACATAAATTAATTAAAAACATAAAAAGCTTTGACAATTTTGACAATTAAAATTAATTGTGTTAGTAGGCCTAGTTAATTTTAACTACTTAATTAAATAATAACTAAATAATTAACTACCTACCTACCCCCCTAACATTTGTAATAATTGTCAATTATAGGCTATACAATTTCTGACTAATTTTACTTTGGGTGAAACGAGGCTAGTCTGGTTACTAATGCGGTCAGCTTAAGTGCTTCCAACCACAATCGATTTATGTAGCTAATTTCCTAATTAATGTTGCAACAACAGAAATTCCTTCACTTAAGCTTTTCATTGCACACGTCCAAATGCCTCGTGGGGACCGCTGTTCATCCCAGTGCCACTGGCAGAGCTAGGGGGTGGCCAGGCTTGGTCTAATGGTCTTGCCCACCCCTTTGGCCACCCCTCTCACAACTGCTGTTGCTGTCTCTTTTTTATTGACAAAAATTGCGTTTTTTAAAACGCTGAACCGTCTCTTTAAGACCACAAAAAACGTGAGACTTTTCAGACGCACACTCCAACTTCACCTCAGCGCCAGGCGCAAGTCAAACGAGTGCGGAAATGTGCAAGTGCCGAATGAGCTTCAGCAGAACATCAGACAGTGATATGCACATAGTAAATATAGTCAATCTTTCTCAACTGGTGGGTTGCAAGACCGTTTTGAGTAAGTCGAATAGTGTGCAGTCAACAACAAACGTAATTCTCTTTTTTTCTGATGCTATACTTTTATTTTAGAAAATGTGTGTGAAAGCTTGTGACACTTCTGAGATGCTGAGAAAAGCGCGTTGTCCTTATTCAGTTGGCTATCTTTGGTAAGATGAGATGTTGTCAGGCCAAATGTCAGTAAAACTAACTTTTCTGTCATACGGCTGACAAACGCGTTGTACTGTGCTTGCGGTACGCACATCACGCGCAAATGCGGCGTGCTGTAGCCGTTGTTCTGTCGTCAATTAACTCATGTGAGAATCAAAAAGGCGATTAAAGATGTGAAAACTGCATGCATGTATTTGTTATATATGCGTCACATGTGTCTGGATTAAAATATTCTGCAATGTGAGATCACAATACAAGGCACAAACTGATATAATGTTTTAATGTCCAAATAAATGTGAGCACTGTGCATTTGTACTAGAAGATAGGCATTCATTTTGCGTTAATTTGTAAAGGACACCATAGACGTTGGAACAGGGGGGGCGGGGGGGGCGGCCGCCCCCCCCCCCATTCCCCCCCCCCCCCCCCCCCCCCCCCTCTGGGGGTCAGCTAGCTGTTTGTTTCGTTGTTTTTGTTTTCCGTTGTTTTTTATATATATATATATACACATATATATATATATATATATATATATATAAATAAATAAATACAGAATCTGAATTAAAATGTGTTTGATTTAAGCCTATTTCAAAATTTTGTGTCATAAAATTTCTTGTTTTTAAGCCTTTCGCACGTACGTTCACACTGGTGTGATTAGAACGGTCAGTGCATCACAGGATCAACTGCTAAATTCAAATGTTGAATTTAGCCAGAGACAGGCGCGCTCAGAGCTGTCATATATCACAACTTTTCAGTGTTTTCAACCACATACTGTTTATTTTAGGTTTCAGACATAGAAATTCACATAAGTACTAAAAAAAATACATTTAGAGTTTGTAAAATACACACTGATGTCTATGGAAGAGGTAATAATAATCCTTTCCATTATAATTTGACACGTTTTATTCACATCAGATACACATTGTGTAAGTAACTTTAATGTTTACTCTATTCTTCTCCCAGTTCACCAGCCACTTACTTTTAAGTATTTCGGGAGAAGTGGATGAATTCACGTGTTGTAAATCCAACAGATCCGATTCTCTGACCTGCGTCTGCGGCACAAATTAATATGGCGGTGTCGTGCCGAAAAGTGATGGTCTGCCGAAAATTGATTGCATTATTTTTTGCAATAAGTAGAGGCTTCAATCATTTTGTTGTAAGTAGAATACTGCATTTTATGGGTTGTTTTCGACATTTAAAGGTATTTTAACAGGTAAAAACGGCTGGATTGGTTGGTACACAACAGGTAAAATAATGCAGAGTCATAAGGATAATTGCAAAAGAGATCATGTCTTTATTTTATATATAGCATACAGCTCAACTAACGCGATGCGATCGTTTAGGTTTTTAAACAACAATACAAAACATTCCACTTGCATGTATTTGACAATCGGAATATCAGATATTTTATGCCATAGCTAACACATTTGTGAATATTCTGAATAAAAAAGGGAAAAGATGACATAAAAGCAGATCATCATTCATTCAGCTCTGTTGCTGCTGCGGTGTGTCACGTGACAAGCAATGACGCGTCACCATGGAAACCATAAAGTGACATTCTAAATAACGGTCGCCTTGAACCCCAAGCAACCCCCCCCCCCCCCCCCCTCAAGAATCCCGCCCCCCCTCTCACAATATAGTTCCCACGTCCCTGAAGGACACACACAAAATGGATATTTTTTTAAATCCATAAAATAACTAATTTTACATTCTGGCAACATTACATTATGAAAAACATAACATTTTACATTATGTGCTGTTGACTTCCGCCTTGTTCACATTCTTGCACATGGGGATTCAAAAGAGAACTTTTGTTTTCCTTTTTAATTTAGGTATGATAGAACTGTTGCAATTATTTATTTTGACAACTAATATAGAAAGTTAATTATTTTTTTGAAAATCTCAGAATTGGTTGAAGAGTTCATTGATTATATAAAACGCATTGAAGGTTGAATAATCTTTGGACTACAGTATTTATCTGCATGTTATCTCATCCATGAAGATTCAACAATGTAACAAGCTATTGGAGATTTTGAGAACCAGAACCAAGCTAACTGAGCAAGTTGAACTTTAGCTATAGTGTCTGCCCTTTTATTACCATTTAATTAATTTTAATATGAGGTGGTGGGTAATAATTAAAAAAAAATATAAAATTCACTCAGTATTCCATGATTCCTAATCTCAATTGCAATTAAGTACAAATTAACTTTATTCAGTTGTGTAGGCACTAAAACAGTCCAATACATTATAGTCAAATTATTTTTTATGATAAAATAATTCATTAATTAAGATATCTGTGCCACCCCAGACTGGTTGCTGGCCCTTGCCTGGCCACCCCTATGAAAAAATCCTGGCTCCGCTCCAGGCCCCTTCTCTGATCCCGCAGATCTCCCGTGGACCTTTTAAAAGCCGCTGAGCACCACTCAACAGTGCGCACTCACTCCAGTCTGCGAGCGCTTCCACACCTACAAGAACCTCCTGACTTCAACTTGGTGGCACAGTCTTTGAGATGGCTCTTCAAAGCTCTATTCTACACTTGGCCCACAAGAATCTGCTCCAGGAGTCATGCAAGCAGTTTCTCCGCCAAGCCCGCGGGCTGCAGAAGTCCACGGCGAGCGGCTCTCTGGAGATCGCGGCGCACAGTCAGGCGGAACTGAAGGGAGAGAACGAGGTGAGCCCGGCCGCAGAGGGGCTGAAGGAGACCACAGTGAAGACCCTCCAGGAGATGCCCGGACCCAGCACTTTCTCGAACCTCGTTGAGTTCTTCTACCGGGATGGATTCAGCCGCATCCATGAGATCCAGGTGAGGAGACGGTTGATGTCAGAGGGGACGCGTTGTAGTTGAAAAGGGCTCCTTTGTGTGTTTGCATTTGCATTTACACTTTCAATACACGTTCAGTGGAACATACCCAGACGCAAGCATGTAGACTCGAATGTTTTCATTTACTAACAGGCTACTTCTATTTCATTCTCTTCGTGTGCTCTGTATTAACTGTAACTTTACCCTCTGTAACGTTTTATTTTACGGCTGGCAGAAACAGCATTCAGTGTCAGCAATTTCTGTTGCAAGAATGATAAATAAACTTTGATTTGTTTGGAACAAAATTCGGGGTGTTGAATTACTTTTGGAGTTGCATAAAACAGCGAGTTGAGTCTCCACCCCACCATGAGGGACAGTTACAAAACTGTTTTTTTCCCAGACCCAGACGCAGTGTATTACCCCAGAGTGCAGTCTGGACGATGGGGCGGGGTGACACGTGTCGCTCCGCCTATACCCAATTTAATTGGTTTATTTTACAGCAATCTTATTGGCCTAGACGATTCAAGCCTGAGCATGCATTCCTTTATGTACTATTTTGTGAATGATTTGGTCGTATTAAAGAACTATGCTAACTCTAATCGTATCTTATTATCGGTTTACCATCGTAATTTTAGTTAAGAAAAAAAAAAGGGCTTGTATCATTTGGTAGCCTTGTCTTATTTGCCACGCGTGGTTTAAAGGTGCTCTAAGCGATGTCACGTGTTTTTTAGGCCAAAACATTTTTTGTCATATACAGCAAACATCTCCTCACCATCCGCTAGCTGCCTGTCCTCTGAACACACTGTAAAAAAAACACGGTCTCTGCAGACACCTCAGGCTCCACAAACGGCAACAAAAACAAACTGAGCAAACCCACACCACAAAACATAACAAACTGTTCCAGCCAATAACCGACAAGAAGGATTTGGGGGTGGGGTTTGGGGGTTTATGCCGCGTTCCAGGCAACCTGTAACCCGTGTTTTTCCAACTCGTAACTGGGAGTACATCATTCCAGGCAACCTGTAACCCGTGTTTTTCCAACCTTATACCCGTGAAAGTGCACTGGAACGGCAGTCAAACCCGTGACTTCCCACCCGTGAACTCGTACTAGATCGATGTACTCCCAGTTACGAGTTGGAAAAACACGGGTTACAGGTTGCCTGGAACGCGGCATTAGTGCGCGGATGAGGAGGAGGGAGGGTCTAGCTAGCCTCCGTTTTGTTTGACAGTACTTTAAACATCAACAAGAAGTGACGTCACCCAACATCACTTAGAGCACCTTTAAAATAAAACTAGAAAAAAAAAGTTCGTTGTGACAAACTTTAAGTTGGCTTGAGAAAGTTTGGACCATAAAGTTTGAAGAAGTTTGAAGTAGTTTGAAGTTTAAATTAGTTTGAAGTTTAAATTAGTTTGAAGTCTAAAGTAGTTTAAACACACTTTCGGAACTGTGTCTTACTGTAATACAGTGAATTATCATCATTTGTGTAAAATCCCAAGTTTGTTTTTATTCACTGACACCGATCCTAATGGAAAAATGAACAAGCATACATTAATCATGTAAAATTACGGAGCCCTGCATGACATTTGGAAAATATTGTCTACTATCAGCCTAATAGGCTATCTC
This sequence comes from Abramis brama, assembly GCF_963993115.1. Taxonomy (NCBI): domain Eukaryota; kingdom Metazoa; phylum Chordata; class Actinopteri; order Cypriniformes; family Leuciscidae; genus Abramis; species Abramis brama. The sequence continues at coordinate 34,264,614 of NC_139973.1, forward strand.
TCCTTGCAATGCTATAGTAATTTAATGAAGTCATGCTCATTGCTCACTTAAAGTGGCACTGACTTATCTGCTGGGTAAATTAATAAATATAATATAGCTAAATCTCAAACAGTGTATCATTTATATCAGCAACATATTTCTTTATATCTCCCAGCCCTGAACTGCTCAATATTAAAGCTTATATAGGCCTATATGTCTTTTTGTAAAGCTGCTTTAAAGCTACACTGTGTAGGATTTTCTTCCATCTAGCGGTGAAATTGTATATGACTACCACCAACTGAATATTACTTTCTAGCCCCTCCCATTCCGAGGGCATTTTAACTCCTACGGTGGCCGTATTATTTCAAATCTGCCGGCAGTCATGAGTAATCTCCCCCTCGCATTCGTCACGGTGCCACTGAGTGTAAAAACGCGAAAGGCGAAGCTTGAATTTCCAGGTATGTGCCTCTTTGTCTAATGTATTTTCAAGATGGATGCGCAACATGGCTTCCAGTTTATTCACTTACGAGAATACTTGATTAGTTGGTTGAAGTGATTACACGTTAATGAGAATGTATAATTTTGAAAGAACAAAGTGTTTTTTGCTAAAAATCAACTTAAAATATTACACAGTGTAGCTTTAAAACAATGTGAATTGAGCGCTATACTAATAATTTTGACCTATAAATCGTGGCCATGCACTTATGAATTCGTTCCCCAGATTTAGCAGCACGTAGGTTATATTACACGGCGATCTGCCTGAAGGGATTGTTTTGTTGTACAGTAACTTCATCTAACTTAAGTCGTATTAACTGTTTAACTCGTATTAAGTTAATCAAAACATTATCCAATTGATTATTGAAATCGCCATGGTTATCACTTAATATTTCTGTAGTACGGCCAAACAGCATAGTAGATCATTCATAAACTCGTACATAAAGGAATGCGCATGCTCATGCCTCAAGCGTCCATGCCAATAAGATTGCTATATTATAAACCAATGAAATTGGGGGTGGGCGGAGCGACACGTGTAGCCCCGCCTTAATGTGTTGCCCCGCCCCAATCATCCAGACTGCAGTCTGGGGTTACTCGACGCAGTCTGCATGCAGGATCAAGTTCGAATTATTTAGCATGCACCTCAGGTATGCAGCTATAAACACGACCAGCTGTCCGACACGGGTTTACGCCATTCAGAATGAATATTAAATTCCTGAATGTGAAATAAGCAGGAGTATTAACCATGATGCAGAACTGCATTTAAGAAAGTGTAATTTAAATATCACACACACACACACACGTATATATATATATATATATACATATATATAATGTATAATGTATATAATGTATATATATATAATGACTGGCATTAGTTTACATGTACATGAGGGATCAGCTATATTGTGCCTCTGAACATTTAGAAACTAGTCGTCTTTGGACAGTGAGAAAAATCAGATCGCTGAGGAGACACAGAGGTGCCTTTGTGCTGTTTTAGTAGGAATGGTACAGGGCAGGCGACTTGAGAAGGGGGTGAAATTGGGCAAGCTCACATTGAAGGCTGTATTTGCAAACAGCTTCAAGTATTTGCAAATGGGCCATCTATACCAGGAAATGTCTTCCCATGCATACTGAACAGTTGACGAATAGCCATACGGTCTTTGTGGAGATATTGTCAGTCGGGAAATTACTAATGTGATATTGGAAAATATATTTTAATGCTGTATCATGGTTATGTTGTCTCCCATATAGCTGTTCTTATTTCACAAATGAATTTAGAGATTAAAGGAAAGCCAGCATTAGAGTACATAAAGTACATCAGTAACAGTAAGTACTCAAACTGATCTAAACAAATGAACGTTAGGACCCAATTACAACTCTCTGCTCTCTACTTTCACTATTTCTGAGGTATTGACGATGTGTCTGTGACAAGGTTCAAAGGGTGGAAGGAAGAAGACAGGGTCACCATGTATGGAACTCGTGCTTTTATTTATCTCAAAACAAAAACGGCACACACAGCACATTTACCGTAGTCTACTACAGCACACAGATACAAAGTCCAATAATGACTGCAATCAATCCTCCCGGGCAGCACAAGTTCCCAGTCCTCTCTCTCTCTTGCTTCCTCCTCTCTGGTGGTATTTATGCAGTCTCTCCACACCAATTACTGCAACAAGACACAGGTGTCCGAACAGAGAGTGAAATCCCGTCCCAGGAGATGATAGCGGAGAGTGAGCACGGCCCACCTAATCGCATCTCACTCCTTCTCTATGGTGCTGTACATCGTCTCTCTCTTGGAGAGTTTACGACTGATGTACAGCACCGGCCGTTCTTCACCCCCCACCTCCTGAGACAGGACTGCTCCAAGCCCCTTGTCTGACGCGTCCGTCTGCAATAAAAAGAGGAGAGAAAAGTCAGGAGAATGCAAGAGTGGCCCGCCACATAGAGCAGCCTTTACCTGGGTGAAAGCCTGCTTGCACTGCTCCGTCCACTGGATCGGATCTGGCGCTTCCTTTTTAGTGAGGTCAGTCAGCGGGCTGGTGAGGTCCGAATTATTAAGTACAAACGTTCTATCATATCCCGCCAGCCCCAGGAACTGCCTCACCTCCTTTTTGGTCTTGGGTCTCGGACAGGTCGCAACTGCTGCCGTCTTGTCAATTTGGGGACGCACCTGTCCGTGGCACAAGTAGAAGCCCAGATACCTGACCTCCACACGCCCAAACGCACACTTTTTCAGGTTGGCCGTTAGTCTGGCCCCTCTCAGCGACCTCAGAACTGCCCGTAGATGCTGCATATGACGCTGCCAGTCATTACTATAGATGATAATGTCATCTAAATAGGCAGCGGCATATGCAGTGTGGGGCCGGAGAATCCGGCCCATGAGGCGCTGAAAAGTGGTAATCCTTGATTATCCTTGAGCCCCGAACAACCCGAATGGAAGAGTAACGAATTAGTGTAATCCAAATGGTGTTGTGAAAGCTGTTTTTTCTTTAATAAAGGAGATAAGGGGATCTGCCAATATCCTTTCGTTAAATCCAGTGTCGAGTAAAATCGAGCAGTACCCAGCCGATCAAGCAATTCGTCAATCCGCGGCATTGGGATATGCGCCGAATTTCGACACAGCATTTACCTTGCGATAATCCCCACAGAATCGGATCGAGCTGTCTGTTTTAGGTACCAAAACTATCGGGCTTGCCCAATCACTGTTGGATTCCTCCATTACTCCCATCTCTAGCATCGCCTCTAATTCAGACTAATTTGTGTTCAGGTAATCGCGCACTGCCACACCCGGCTCTGTCTCAATGTGGTGCTGAATGAGGTCCGTTCGACCTGGCAGGGGCAAGAACACATCTGCAAATTCTGCTTGCAACTTGGCTACATCAGTGAGCTGGGAGGGCGAGAGGTGATCTCCTCCCGGGGGCAGGAGCAAGAGATTGGTTCTTAGTGCTCACTTCTGGCCCGAGATCCTCCTCTCACCGCCATCGCCAGCATCACTGACTCCGCCTCATTCCATTTTTTTAAGAAGATTGAGATGGTAAATCTGATGTGCCCCGCTCCTGTCTGTTCGTACCACCTCATAATTGAGACTTCCAACTCGCCGTGTGACCTCGAAGGGTCCTTGCCACTTCGCGAGTAATTTTGAACTTGAGGTTGGGAGTAATACGAGCACTTTATCTCCCGGTGCAAACTTGCGTAATCTGGTTCCCCGGTTGTATAGCCGGCTTCGTTTGTCCTGATCCTGTAACAAATTCTCCATGGAGAGCCGCCCCAAAGTGTGTAGTTTTGTTCTCAGTTCCAGGACATACTGAATTTCATTTTTACTGTCCGAAGGTCCGTCCTCCCAAGCCTCTCTCAGGACGTATAACACCCTGTGGGGCTGATGCCCATAGAGAAGCTTGAAAGGGGAAAACACCGTTGGAGGCTTGCGGGACTTCGCGCACCGCAAACAAGAGGGGTTCCAGCCATTTGTCCCACTCGCCACAGTGTCTAATGTAGATTAGCCTAAACTTAGCCTTAAAAAAAATCCATTGGAAGTAAAAAAAACATTTAAATTACTAGTGCAAGCTATAAATGATTCAGATCCATGTTAATCAAGTTTACAAATCTTCTTGTAGACGGAGCATTCGCAGAAGTATGGGAAGATCTTTAAATCTCGATTTGGACCTCAGCTGGTGGTGTCCATCGCTGACAGAGACTTGGTGGCACATGTTCTCAGGTCTGAAGGTGTGACTCCTCAGAGAGGCAACATGGAGTCCTGGAAGGAGTACAGAGATATGAGGGGAAGATCCACTGGACTCATCTCAGCGTAAGTACCGACTGCTTTCTCAACGGTAGAGGTTCAAATCTGGGCTTGTAACCGTTTGTCACTTTGGATTAAAATGTTACACTCCATTCATAAGTTTGGGATCAATAAGACTTTTGATACTTTTATTCAGAAAGGACAGATTAAATTGATCCAAGTTGGCACTTGGCAGTAAAAACTTTTACATTGTTACAAAAAAAAAATCTATTCCAGTAAATGCTGTTCTTTTGAACTTTCTATTCATCAACGAATCCTGAAATAAAGGACCACAGTTTCCACAAAAAATATTAAGCACCACAACTTTGATAATAATAAGAAATGTTTCATGAGCACTTAATCAGGATATTAGAATGATTTCTGAAGGATCATATGAGACTGAAGACTGGAGTAACGATGCTGAAAATGTTAGCTTTGCATCACAGGAATAACTTATCTAGCTAACAGGGAACGTTGTGGCAAGGTTCTTTCATAGTTAGGAACAAACATTTTTCCAGTAATATTAAGAAAACATTTGTTCAAAGTTATCTGGCCTTAAATAATGTTCTCAAAAAGGTGTCACGCAAAATTTTTTTTGGTCACAGGCAAAACGTAGATTAGGGTCCAATTCTCACTATTAACTAACTATGACTTTTGCCTCAATAAACTCCTAATTACTGATTATTAATAGTTAGTAAGGTAGTTGTTAAGTTAAGGTATTGGGTATGATTAAGGGATGTAGAATATGGTCATCTAGAATAAGGCATTAATATGTGCTTTATAAATACTAATAAACAGCCAAAATGTTTGTAATATGCATGCTAATAAGCAACTAGTTAATTATGAGAATTAACTAAGACCTTAAAATAAAATGTTACACTTTTTTTTTATTTATATATTGTTCATAGGTTGGGTGAATGTTTTTTAGATGTTACTAGTTTCTAAATGTTCAGAGAACACAGACAACGGAATGTTCCCTTAACGTTTGCATAACCAAAAAAAAAAAAGTTTTTTTAAATATTTAAAAAACTGGATATTTTAAAGAAATAACATTTTTATAACTTAATGGGAACGTTAGCAAAACATTCTTAGAACATATTTTTGTTAGCTGGGTACATTTTAAATTACATTAAAATACAAAATAGTTATTTTAAATTGTGATAATATGTCACAATATTACTGTTTTTACTGTATTTTTAATCAAATAAATGCAGGAGATTTCTGTTATAAACATTAAACATTCTTACAGACCCCAAAACTTTTAGAAGGTATTAAAGGTAAATGACACATTAGTAATGTCAATATGTTAATTTTGATTCCTGTCTGTGCTAACAAATATCTGATGATTTCTCTGTCCAGCGAGGGTGATGAGTGGCTGAAGATGCGCAGTGTTCTGCGACAGCTGATTATGCGGCCCAAAGATGTGTATGTTTTCTCACCTGATGTTAATGATGTGGTGGTCGACCTGGTGAAGAGAGTGAAGACACTGCGCAGCCAGCAGGACGATGGCCAGACTGTCCTTAACATCAATGACCTGTTCTTCAAATATGCCATGGAAGGTGAGCTTGAGGGCATTGTGTGTGTTTTTGTGGAAAATCTAGTTTTTATATACTAAAGGTGCCCTGGTCTGATATATTACATTTTACACTCATGATTTGATTAAAGGACAGGATTTGGATTTCAGTCAACATCAGGGTTTTCCTTTATAGGGGTTTGATTTCCTCTACCCTTAACTTGGGGATTTTTTTATTTATTAAGAGGAGAGTCAGGTATCATAGTGGCCTTTCTAGAAAGGAATATGAGGGCTTTTGTATAAAGGAAATTTTATCCAGCTAAGGAGTTTGAGTCTTGGGGCCCTATCTTAACGATCTAAGCGCATGGTCTAAAGCGCAGGGCGCAAGTGAATTTAGGGCGTGTCCGAATCCACTTTTGCTAGTTTAATGAGGGGAAAAATGGTCGGCGCGCCAGGTGCATGGTCTAAAAGGGTTGTCTCTATTCTCTTAATGAGTAATGGGTGTGTTTTGGGATTAACGTGCGTTAAACCAATCAGTCTCATCTCCCATTCCCTTTAAATGCCAGTTGCGCTCGCGCCATGGCAGATTGGTATTTACATGACGGACTTTGATAGTGGAAAGACCGAAGCCGTCTCCAGAGCGCAAACGGATCTAAAATTAAACGGATCTGCTCGTGCGCAAGGTAAAAGTACGCAAGCAGACCATCTACGGGACAAGTCGGATTCTGCCATATCTTTTTGTGAACAATAATAATCTTTTACATTGTTATCCTTTTAATTTTAATATTTGGCATGTTTGTGTGCTGCTGTGCGTCCCTGTGTGTTTAATAAGCAGAATGTACGCGCGTTGTGGACCCGCCTAGGCGCACGTTACTAACGCGCTCTTTAAATAACAACAACAACAACAAAAAATATTGCCCATTGACTTTAGACCAGGGGCCTGTACCATGAAGGTAGCTGAACAAACTCGGGGTTACAGGATAAGTTTTGAGTTGACAAAACCAAACCGATGCAATCAGGCTTTATTGGTACCATGATGCAGCTCATCAACTTTCTCTGTCAACTCAGGCTTTGATCCTCAAGCTATGATTACTCCACGCGCGCGTGCACATAAAAGAGTGACGTCGACACTGAACAACCAATCGCGGGTCGCGATTTTTCCGCGGAGGAGCAAGAGATAATCATTCATAATTACGATGAATTTAAATATGTATTTCAAGCTCGAAACAATACGGTCTCTGCGGCCAAAGCAAGAGAAGACTGTTGGAGAAAGATTGCTGATTGTTAATGTGTAAGTTAAACAAATACGTTCTATATTTATGTAAAATTATGTATGTATGTGTAGCCTTTACGTGTAATATAGCCTATTAGCCTATAGTCTATTTTTATAATATATAAAAATGTGCATGTACCGGTACTAAGAAAAATTAATATTCATTGATTTTTAGATGCAACCCCAACTCCAAATGTTCTTGGCAGCAGATAAAGACAAAATATAAAAATATAATTCAAAGTGGTGAGTATTTACCACAACCTTTTATTACTTTTGTGAACATTTTATCACAAACACTTGTTTGCAGAAAACAGAAATAAAGAATTAAATTCAGAAAACCAGAATACACTGGTGGAGGAGTTGGCTCTGAGTAGGCAATAAGGGACGGCCGATTATGGATGGGATTACAGGTGCTGTACAATCTGACCCTGGTGCTGGCTCCTCTAAGCAAGTAACACTGGGTACGTGTGCAATACATTACTACTTTTAAGTTTTAAATATGGCTGACTATGTTCTGCAGTAGAGGGAAATACAGTGTCCCTGTTGAAGCCAGCACACATACACACACAGTCTCCCACACAGAGGTCAGTATGCAGCAAACAGAACACCAAACATAACCTGCTTTACAACAGTTATGCTTTACATTGGCATATTTTTATTTATTAGGGTGGAGGAAATGAAGACACTCTGTGTGTTCTCAGACAGTTGCTGATGTGAATGCACTGGGCTTTTTATTATGGCAAACATTTGAATGTGTGGCATAAAAAAGGGACTGGCCCTTACACATCTCTTTTATTGTAGGATTTTTTCACAACCTGCCCCAGAAACTGAGGCCTCTACCTCAATGGGCTTCAGTGCTTATTAAAGTATCTCAATGGGATAAAACTGATCTCAGTATGTATATAGTTATATAGTATATATATATATATATATATATATATATATATATATATATATATATATATATATATATATATATATATATATATATATTAGTATAACTTATTTAACCAAGTAACACTTTAGTATGAATATTTATTAATGCAACTTTCTCTTGCTCTCTTTCTCCCTCCCATCCCACAAAACCAATAAAACAGTTTGAGACATATCTGCAGTCAATGTGCTTTTATTAAGTGTAATATTGTAATATTGTAATTGTAATATATATATGTAATATATATCTGCACCAGCTGGGTGGTCAAGTGTGATCGGGTCAGTTTCATCGGGGAGAAGCTGGTTTTGTGTTGTTTCTCGCTCTTTCTACTGGTGGCTATATTGTGCAGAATGGCACATGCAGCCACTATCTGTGATGCCCGCTCTGGTGACTCTTAAGGGCCGAACACAGTTGAAATGTGCCTTTAGGATGCCAAAGGTCATCTCTATCTTCACTCTGGTTTTACTGAGGGCCACACTGAAGTGGTGCTGTGGCCCTGTCTGAGGGTCATGATAGGGGGTTATTGTGTAGGTTTTTCTATCTCAGTTTAAATGAACAGTGTTTTGTACTGTACCAAATTTAACTTGCTTTCCTCAAAGCGCTGACACAACACCGACTCACAGAAAATTCGTGAGACAAGCACTGGAGCCAGGCCATTTGGCATCCAAACTTGATCATATATGTTCATGACCACAAGTCGTCTGCAGATGAAATGTTTAGTAAATCATTGTTATATCTGTTAATGTTACTATTAATTTAAAGATTCATCTCACAGAAAATAATCATCTCACATATTCACATCATCTCTACCTGAACATTATGGCTGTGATAGGACTTCCTATTAACATAATCTGCCTCATGTTCCCTAGAGCAGTGGAGATTGGAGCAATAGACTGCATACATGTTGCAATGACTCTAGGGAATCCTATCATAAGATTAACAGAAGAATAATAAAAAGAAGATTCAAAATAATTCTTAACATGTAGGCTATTATATATTGTATAGTACACTTGTGAAATTTGCTTTAAAAAAAAAGTGTTCATGTGATGTCACCCTATCAATATATCTTACTGGCAATTTTATAAAAGCCCTCTTTTATGGACATGGTCGATAAATGTCCGGGGAACACTAATGAAACTTTTCATGTACTCCTGCAGAGCGAGGACCACCTTGGTTTGACTAACCGTGTTTTCCCCTAGCTTCTGTGCGTCACCCACCGTGCAAGAATGTACCACTTGCAAAAAAAAACAAAAAACAAACAAACAAAAAACCCGCAACGCAATATTTGCGGTACAGTAAGTGCATGAATTCGACGTGTTAAATTCTTTATGTGCGGCTCAAGAAGTTCGCAAAGATAAGACATTCCTTCCGCGGAAAATCTGTATCTTTCAAACAAGTAACTATCAGTTAAGGCAAGGGGATTTTGTCTGGCTAAAAACTCTTTCTCTACGAAGTGCTCGTCAAACAATTTGCGCTGAGATGTCCACCGGATTTGGAAGAAAAGGTGAAGTCATTGCAACAGCAGACACTGGGAATAAGTTACGTCACCTATGTTTCTTTGCTCTCAGCTGATTGGTCAAACTTCGGTCTGAGATCTTGAATCCAGAACATAACCTGCCCCGGAGCAGGTTAGCCGTGCAGCGTAAGATACCATGGCAACGAACACCGATTAAAGCCGAGCTACTTTCATAGTACCTAAAACCCAGGGTTGGCGGAAACTAAGCTGAAACATAGCTGGCTAGCCACCTAATCCGGCTTCATGGTACAGGCCCCAGGTTTCAGTTGATCAATGGCGCAGTCCAGAGCCATAGAGAGAGAAGAGTTGCGACACTCGTTGAACTCACTAGCGGGGTGGTCACGTGGTTCATGTAAGCCTGTAAAGTTCCACACACAGGTCGCGCTGTCATGTTCTTCTATGGGACTGACAGCAGCGATTGCGAAATTGAATGGTAAATATAAATAAAACACATACACAAGTCCTTGTTTGACTATTATTGCATATTTTTAAATGTCAGTTTTACATTTGGAGTGGTAGGGTGACAACTGAAAGCTATATAGCCTATATACAGTAAGTAATACTTAGATACGTTTTGGAGGGAAAGCTTCACGTTCGTGTTAGCATCGGTAGAACAGAGAGGGATTAAGAAAGCAGGGTAGCTAGGGTGACCACCATCAAACAAACCAAATGTGGGACGATGTGGAACATTTTTACCAACACTAAAACATAAACCACCCCTGTGTTTCTGCACCCTTCAAACTGATTACCTTTAAAGATAGTTTTATTATTAGGCTATTATTATTATTATTATATAATGTCTAACTTAATAAAAACATTTGAATTCTGCCTTTCACCTGATAAAAATTCTTTGTTCTTTAGTCCTTTCCAGAAAACACCATTAGCCTACATCACAATGTAACATAACATGTCTTTATTTGACATGTCATTTAAATTCAACATCACTGAGCCCAAAGGCAGCGGCATCATGCAGATCACTATTTTATAAACAGATCTGACCAAGTCCAATTAAAATCCAACAAAATAAACAATGAACAAATAAAATATAAAATATGAAATTAGATCATTGACAGTCTTATATATTAAGAATATATTAAACCAAAAACTTTCATATTTTTAGAAAGGATGTGAATTAAAACCACCACAACAAGTTGATAAATTCTGTTGAATTAAATAGTTTAATTTAATTCATTATTATTTAACATTATTTTATTTAATGTTTTCTGACTGGAAACACATGGAACGAATCACCGGTCCACATTTTGATTGACAGCTGTCACAACCTACTAGTGACCGTGTTTACTCCTTTCCTTTCAACCATTGTATAGGATTTTAAAAAAGGCTGTTGTGTTTGTACTTCTGACGAAGCGCTGTTAAATAGCCTATAGGTGAAAAAATACACTGCAAAAAGAAGAAATAAAATGCTTTCTTAAAAAGGCAAAAGAATGCATGCACGTTTTCTTAATATAATAATTAAAAATCAATAGACGGATGAAAATGCGGGACATATTCTCAATATGCGGCGTGTGGGACAAGGGGTGAAAATGCTGTGCGGGACAACGCAAAACAGGGCGGGTGGTCACCCTAAGAGTAGCTAGCAACAGTCCATTCAGCATTTAGTGTCCAGTCCTTTTCTTCTGATGAGGCATGAGTTGACCACAAACCAAGATAATTTTAAGACTAACCCATACACAAAGTATCAAATATATGTAAGAATAACAACTCATTACGCTTGGATGAATGAATGCAATAGTATTTTAGTAATTTTTTATTAAACAATGAGTGAGACAACAAGAAAAAGACAACAAGAAAAATTGTGTGTGGTCATCAAGTTTATGAATTTCAGGAGAAGTTGAAGAACATCACAACCACTCTCTGTGATGTTCAATGGTGTCATGTTCATTGGTTACAACTAATATTTTATAGATCAGTGGTCATACCATGGTTTGCTGTGCAGCTTTTGGATGCTCCAATCGTTCTGAGAAGGGTTAGCAAATGTATGGCTTCCCCAAAGACCAAGAGCGCAGGAAAAAATGGATGGCAATGGTCAGCCGTCAAAACCTGCAAATGACAGGGTCCAGCTACAGAAAACTATGTCATGTAAGTAATGTTCACACAGGTGACATCACTTACTAGCATTTCAAAGGGCATCATATTTGTAAATGTAGAGAATTAAGACTTTTCAATGATATTTGAAGTACAATGGAAACTGACCTTACAAGCCTACCATACCATGCTGTGCCAACCATATTCATTCACCGGCCTAAGCCGAAGAGAAGGAAATCCCCTTCAGTGAGGGTGCCTCCAGCACCAATCAAAACTACAATGGACCACACATATTACAAAAAATTAAAATTCAGTATAGTACATGCAGCGAACAATATTCTCCATTTCATATAATTCAATGATTATTCATATTAGTAAACCCAGCTTCAAAACAACCAGTGGGCAGGGATTCTCCGAGGATTTGCATACAAAATGTTAGGGGTGTAACAATATATCATGTCACAATATATCGCAAGACAAAAATGCAACAATATGTATCGTGGATAGTTCACCCAAAATAAAAATTACCCTGTGAGAAAAAAATTGAACCTTACTGGTTGCCATGGATGTATTTGGCCTCTCCATTCCCGGCACACCGTCCACAGCCTCCAGTCTCCTCTCATTTCAGCAGCCATCGCCAGCACCAGCCGCCACCACATGCAGCAGAGCACAAATCAGTAGACAAGCGCTGTACTGTAGGTCAATGCGTTTCCCTACTCATAGAAGAAATTAGTCACACTGTTTAATAAACATTTTATTCAACCTTAATGATCCTATAGAAGATTTCAGGCAGTTTCTCTTTTTTTTTTTAAATAAAATATTTTACAGTCTTTTATTTCACTTTGTGAAAAGTTTCTGGCTTTGTTCAGGCAAAGATGCACCTTACACTTTTCACAGTAGAGAGAAGAGATGTTGGTGCAGTGCTTGCATATGTCAGGTCTCCCATGTTGGAAAATGATCAATGCCACCCCATCTTACATAAAAAAAAAAAAAATAAAAATAAAATCACACTGCAGCTTGGCCATTTATGGGATGTTGTTGGATTGATTTATTGAAAGAATACCCAAAATGTATTTTAAGATGGCATTTCAGGCATTAATTAAATCATCAAAATAGTGTGTGGTTGTATTGTGGTGGGAAATATGTAGATTTCATTACAGAAATGTTACATGAAAGTTCAGGGATAAAGCACCCATAAACCTGCAGTATCAAATTTGATACACACATTTTTTGCTTGATTAAACTGTAATATAGAGAATGAATTGTTAGGTAATTATGTATTGTTTCATTACAGAAACTATTCATTTGAAACAATTAGTAACAATAGAAATGTTATTCTTACTGTAACTTCTTGAAAATGAGCAAAGGTTTTCCTGCAAATCGCGTGTGGATGTTTTAATGACGGCGACCATATTAAAGGCCAAAAAAAGCTTTTTAGGCCGTGGGCCAAGTCTGTTTTTCTCCTTTAGTTTTCGATTTGATAGATCTCCTCCAGGGAACTGGTTCATTTTTTATAATTAGCTATATAAATTGTTGTTGAGCACATTACTGCTTGTTTCCAACGTCAATTGTTGCACATTAAAATATAACGTAGATATAATCTCGCTAGCTAACCACAAAATGTTAGCCGGATCAATCAGTCGTCTACCAAGATAAAAAAAAAAATATAGAATTAAGTTTTGCATATACAAATAAGATAAGTATATGCATCATAAAGGGCCTCTGATAAAATATAGACAGTGGACCATTCAACATTGTTAGTAATTTAATAAACTTACCTCAGAAGTTAGCCTACTCCACGGCCAGCAATGGAAATCTCCATGCGTTGAATGAATTGTTTCGAACTTCCGGGAACTTTACGAGGCTGCATACCCCGGAAGTAGGCGGCAAAAAGCTTTACAACGGAGTCCTATGGGAGTGTCGCCACTCTGTTTTCTCTACCACTCTGGCGCAGTCTATTTCAGTTGCCTCAAAATAACAACGCGCCAACAATGCGCCAGAACACACCTCGTTTTCAGACCAGCACACACATGGGCGCACAAATAGGCGCAAATGCATTTGCTACGTGGCACAGGACGTGAAAATGATAACTGCGTCGGACTGAAACTAGAAAAAAACACTTGCATCGCGCTTGGCGCTGCATTGCGCCGGGTATAAGATAGGGCCCTTGTTGTTAATCAGATGTTCCACAGACAGATGAGGGTTTTGGGATTTGGAATTTATAATACAGTATTTTTTGTCATATTTTCACATTTATTTAAATAGTGCTTTATACAATAAACTAGTGTTGTGTAACTAGTGAGTTTATAAATAACTCAGTGTTGCAAAGTTAATCGATGATAAAAACTTCTATTTTAACAATAAAGCAGCTCTACAAAAGACAATTAGTGTAAGGGGTTTTACAATCAAAGACCCAGAACCAGATATGATTAATGAAGACCCGGAGTCAGAATTATAATACATTAAAGAAAAGATTTACTAAAGATAGTTAGCAGTTTCATCAGCAGAAGTCAGCTTCAAGACTCACACAGGAGTTCGTAGGCCGCCCCGCTTACAGTTACAAAGATCACAGCAATTATACCCTTCACCAAGGTCTAAGGTCTTTGCTTCAGGTTGCAGTTTCTGATTGGCTAAGAACACATAGTTTCATAAAAATGAGGTAGCTCTCTCTGGATAATTTGGAAAGTGACTTAGCCAATGTGTCACTTTATGATTATGATCCCACCTAGTTGTCTGTTTAAATTTGGACCCTCAGTTGAATTTAGACAAGAGTTTTTACCCCATAATGGACGGCAATCTTCAACTTCACAATTCCAATTTACATACTAATCCAGAGAGTAATTCAGATCAACATCATAAATGACAAAATTAATCATCATGTTATTGATCAACTCAATTCAGTTCATTAGTTATTCAGTTTAGTTCAATAATAGTGTCAATGTTGCACAGTTCATCAAGAAATAACTTTGATTTCGCCATTGATGAGCTTTGCAACATTGATACTATTAGTGAACTAAATTGAGTATCACTGAATCAATAAATGAATCTGCTGCAAAGTTCATTAATGATGAAACAACTTCAATTTACAATAGTGTCATTAATTAGCTCAACTCAGATTTGTGTTCACATCCAATTGTGTCTGAACAGTTAGATTGACAATATTTTCTGAATATAAATGGTCTTTTACTTTGTCTTTTGTTGCTGTTAAAGAAAACCGCCAACTAAATTCTTACATAGCCCTCTGATCAGCCCTCTCTAGTTTGAGTGTTTGTAGATTTCACCAAAACAGTAGACTGAAAATTCAGGTCAGATTCAGATGAACGCCTGAAAACCTTAGCAAGTAATTGATTTTAAAGTCCAACTGAAATCAAAATTGACCCTATTTACTTTGTTAGCGCATATTACTAGTCTTGTGGTGAAAAATTAATCAGTGCAAGTTAATACACAGAAAAAAATTGTTTGCCGTCGTAATTTTTAATCAAAGTCTGAAAAGTTACTTCCGGTCTGGAATGGCGTTCCTTCTCTGATGATGTAGGTTTGACGGCTTGGCTTGGGAAACGCTTAACCACTCCCCTCAAACCGTTAGTCTGCTATGAGTGAGAGATGGAGAGGAGGAGCGCTAGAGTAAAACCCTGCCCTCTGTTCAATATTCCGTTTCACTGGGAAATACGTCACAGCACTGGAGAAAAGTCGTTTGCAACTTCCGGTTCACGCAGACTTTAATTGTAGGGGATAATTTTCAATAGGCAAAGCACATAAATGTGAAGCAATATGATACAAAAATCACCCAGTTTAAATGTTTAACTCTTTCCTAGGTGTCGCAACCATTTTGTACGAGACTCGCCTGGGCTGCTTGGAGAATGAAATTCCCACGATGAGTCAAGAGTACATTGCTGCACTGCACCTCATGTTCAGCTCTTTTAAGACCACCATGTATGCCGGTGCCATTCCTAAATGGCTGCGTCCCATAATTCCCAAACCCTGGGAGGAATTCTGCAGCTCATGGGATGGACTCTTTAAATTCAGTAAGAGCAGAGGGAACCGTGGTGGGGTTTAGTGTCATTGTGACAAAGTTGATCTTCTACAACTCTGACATGTTTGTACAAATGTGTGTTTTAGGCCAGATCCACGTGGACAAGAGGCTTTCAGAGATAAAAAAGAAGATGAAGAAAGGTGAAGAGATTAAAGGAGGGTTGCTGACTCACATGCTGGTCACCAGAGAGATGAATCTAGAGGAGATCTACGCAAACATGACTGAAATGCTTCTGGCTGGAGTGGACACGGTAAGAACCTGTCCAAGGGCTGCTGGGAAGGGGATAAGACATCAGCGCTTCTCAGCTTGTGGTTCATGACTCATATTTTGGGGCATGCAAAGCTTTTTACTTCTGGCTTTTTAAAATCAAAAACTGTTGTTAGTAACAGAGCTTATTTTCTGTAATAATCTAAAAGCCAATGGAAAAATCCTATGGGGTTTTTGTCGAGGGAACTTCCGGGTTTGCCTATAAAAATATGTCACACTCATCTGACACTTGGTAGACACTTAGTTCCAATGTTGGCTAGCCAAATTAATCAAGTTATACACTGTTTCTCATGCCTTCAGTAAAGTAATGCTGCAATATCTCCAAGCAGTGAATGTGTGTGTGGTGATTCAAGAATCCAGAACATATTGTGTGTTGAGACAGCTGGAAAAACGGTTGAATTTAATGTTGATGATAAACAAACCTTCTCATGAGTCTTAGGCGCCTCTTCCTCTTCCCGTGAACTCTTTTCAAATGGTCAGATCGTAACGGGTGTCCATGGTTTCCATGGAAACCTCAGTGTTCACCTGACCTCACGCTGACCTCTCCCCATTCGTCTCACCCACAATAATCAAGACCCGCCAAGACTCTCCCATTTCGTTGACGTGTCTGTTGGCGTCCTCTTCCCTTTGATCTTTTCCTATTTTTTTCTTTCAGCCATAGGATCAGATTAGCAATCTAATTTTTTTGAGCCAAAACCTGTCATGTAAACGTTCCCTTTCTGCCTGTCTGTCTCTCTGTTCACCTCTATGAGGCAAGGTGCCTGTTATGCGTTAATGCTTAATAAAGGAACCAGTCACCCAAAAAGAAAAGGGTGAGCTTTGTGATCACTGGAGCTGAACACACATGACAGCAGCATTTTTAAGCATTTTTAATGATGAATGGAGGGAATCATGGCAGGTGTTTCATTACAGGATGAAGGAGTGTGTGTGTGTGTGTGTTTGTGTGTTGGGGGTTATGGTATCAGTGGTACATTTACCTTTTAAGAGTCCTTTTTAACATTTTTTAACAGTCACAATGTCTTATTATACCTAAAGGAATGTTAACAATCAAATGAAACCAGCATCAACAAATTCGATCTTTGCACTGCCAGATGTAAAGTGGCACAGAAGCTGCATCTGAATTGGCATTTAGATGAATTTTCACTCCAATTACAATTTCATAATAAGTAATGTTATGAGGTTAATGTATTAAATATAAAATTGTGAATGAAGAAATATAAAATTATGGGAAATAATATATGGGGAAATTAAACTAAAACTGCCCATAAGTGGTGGCAAGTCACTGTCTTAATGACTGAGTCATTGAATCATTCATTCAACCAATTTGTTTAAAATGGCTGATTCATTCTATTAGGAACAATGCAAATGTGAGACATTAAATCAGTCATTAAACTGATTTGATGAAAAAAATTAATTCATTCAGTAAAGAAACACTGTGCAATAGACATGCAACAGTGCTACTGTAGCTTTGGAACTATTTTAGTTGCTGAAATAGAGCAAAAACAAGCAGTATTGTGTCTAAAATGTGACTTCTTGTTTATTGAACTCTTGTATAAATCAATATCACATATGCATCATGCTCATACTTAGGAAAAACAACAAGCTTATCATATGTTATAAATAAAACAATAACTAAATACAGGGGCATTTTCCCCCATATCTTGAATTATGGGGGGATTTTTATTAAGTTTGATGGCATTTTGCACCAAGCCCCTGTTAATTTCCGACCCTGTTGTAGAGACATTCTTCAGCAGACAAAGAAATTACATAGAGTTGATATTACTATTCTCTAATAAGTCTTGACATTTTGTACTCTCTTACCCTCTGCAGACCTCTTTCACACTGTCATGGAGCACATACCTTCTGGCAAGACATCCCATAATACAGCAGGAGATTTTTGAGGAAGTGGACAGAGTGCTGGGTGGGCGCGTCCCAACTGGAGAGGATGTTGCTTATCTGCCCCTTATTAGAGGGCTTGTCAAAGAGACACTCAGGTAATCTATGCCCACCACTGTTAAAAGGCCCAAAAATAAAAATTCTGGTTATTTATATGGTAATCAAGAAATTAACACTATCAGATCAAGAGATCTGCAGAATGCATGGTGTTGTTACATAAACACTTTTTTAACCCCTCCGTCTCTTTAACACATGCAGGCTTTTCCCTGTTCTCCCTGGAAACGGACGCGTTACACAGGATGATCTGATCATCGGAGGTTATTTCATCCCTAAAGGGGTAAGAGCATATATCATTTGACTGTATGTGTATGCATATTTTTATATGCCCGTGCCATAAACATGTCAATACTTGCCCCTGTAAAGTAGAGAATTGCTTCATGCCTTCATGTCTTTCCTGCAGTTCTAGATTTATAAATTACCTTGACCTAGATAGGATGTGCCTAGAA
The DNA here is from genome assembly GCF_963993115.1 of Abramis brama. Taxonomy (NCBI): domain Eukaryota; kingdom Metazoa; phylum Chordata; class Actinopteri; order Cypriniformes; family Leuciscidae; genus Abramis; species Abramis brama. Next base: position 34,282,853 of record NC_139973.1, read on the forward strand.
AAAAAACACACACTTGACTTGTATTTCACTGTGATAATCGCGTTAAAAAGATGACACGGTTGTTCTACAATAAGTGAATAACCCACTAGGGGGCCTCAGTAAAATGCTAAAATCACAAACCACCAATAGAATAGCTATTAAATCATTAAATAAAAATCAATAAGCAACAACTTCCTTTGTTCGCAGACTCAGCTGGCTCTGTGTCATTACTCCACCTCAATGGATGAGGAGAACTTTCTCCGTCCCGGAGAATTCCGTCCCGATCGCTGGATCCGCAAGGATGCCTCTGACCGCGTCGACAACTTCGGCTCCATCCCGTTTGGCTACGGCATCCGCAGCTGCATCGGGAGGAGAATAGCTGAGCTCGAGATGCATCTGGCTCTCACACAGGTGTGTGTGTTTGTAAATGTGTCTCAAAAGTCAGCATCAGGCAAGATCTAAACCATAACAGTACTATTGTTCATGAACCTTACCAAAAGAAGGGAGGCGGGGGGGTTATTTTTAAGTCTATTTATAAATGTCTAAAATGTTACAATTAGTCTATACATTTTTTTTATTAATAAAATGAATTCATAATCTAAAAAAATCTGTGTTTATATCTATAAACTTTTATCCCAGTACTTCTGTTATTATTTGATGTTGGCAACACAGAAATAGCAATAGTGTAGTTGAAGCTGTTTGTGAAGCTGATCCAGACATCTTGCATGACCACTACTCTCTCTGGCTCAGTGGCAGCGCGAAAGCAGGTTTAAATATTTCGGTGTGATTCGTGATTTGTGATCGTAATTTCCAAGGTTTAATATACATACTGAAGCAGAATCATTATCATTTAGGAATAAGATCGCATGTGTGTTTGAATCGAGATCGCAATCTTTTAATTATTAATTAGGCATACATATGGGACAATAGCCTATGTATTTTTGTATGTCATATGTGTACCAGACCTAAAAAAGTACCCCCCCCCCCCCCCCCAAAAAAAACCCGCCCGCCCGTCCGCTTGCTTCCGCGATCCATGCTATTGTTATACAGATTGTAGCAATAAAGACATATTTGTTGTCATTACTCCTGTAATATATGTGAAGTGTAATCCCCTTGTCTAATGGTGTACTGATGTTCTTCTCTATCACAGCTCCTGCAGAAGTTCCACATTGAGGTGTCTTCCCAGACCACTGATGTGCGTGCTAAGACTCATGGCCTGCTCTGTCCAGGAGCACCCATCAACCTTAGATTTGTGGACCGAAAGTAATCTGTCATTACACTATGTATTTGTCACGGTGACACAACCATCTATCAGCCCATCGTCACCAGATCAGCACGCTCCGCCCACTCGTTCACTCTCCCCGGACTACTCCCACTGCGCAATGTGACGTCGGAGTGACGTCTTTTCTATGTAATTTTTGGACGTCCAATTTCGGTCTACTGAAGGGGTTGTTTTGTAACGCCGGGCGACGTCTTTTTTCGACGTCTACCGCACATCTAATGTTGATGTTCGTAGGACCTCCGTGTAAGGGTTATTTATAGTCCAAATGTGGTCATTTGTGGACGGCTTTTCAACATCGAATTTAGACTAATTTTAGATGTCGTTTTTATACAACTTCTATAACTGTAGTCTCATGTTTCAAAAGGGTGGAGGACATGTTTTCTGTACCATGTATTTACATTTACGTTGCAAGCGTCAACGCTCTACTGTTTGAGCTACAGCATTACACCTTTGTATGCATCTCCAGTTATCACCTGCTGCTGAGACAATCAAATGGAGTTTTTGGAAAATGATCCAAAATAATTATAAATAATCTGTATTTATATGTATTAATCATGTTGATAACAACAATGTTGATATTTGTAAATAAAAAAATATTACATATTAATCATGTACATTTCCTGCACCTGTCATAGACGTCCAAATGACGTCCAAAAAAATTACCCAGTTCAAAGGTCTAATGTTGAATTCAATATGACGTCCAAGTTGGGTCATGGTTGGACGTCCAAATAGTGGACCTAGTTTGGACGTCGAATAGATGTCCAGAATTGGTCATGGACCGACGGACCCAATATAGACATGATCTGCACGTCTATCCGAAGTCCAATGTTTAGTGGGCTGATTCAACGCACCTGCACCTCCTCATCAACCTGCACTATATATACCACACACAACCTGCACACCATTGTCTGGTCTCGTCTAACCACACACAGACTCATCTCTTGCTACAACTCCCGTTACCAGCCTGAGACTTACCTGCCTGAGTGACTACCCGTCTTCGGATGCCCATCTTCTGTCGTCTGATCCCGAGCCGTTGTGTGTGTTCAGCCTGTACCATCCTTCAACCACCTGAGGGTTGTTCCATAAAACAAGATTAGAATACAAGCGAGGCTTATTTTGGTTAGCCAGACTTATTGTCGGTGGATCTGTTTCATGAAGCAAACTTAAAATAGTTCAAACTCAGTTACTCTGGCAACTTATGCTGGGAAACTAACCTGGTCCGGGGCAGGCTAACTGTCAGCCTAAGTCTGAGTTAATGCTTAACCAGAATACCGTTAACACTGACCCACTTGGAATGTGATGATATTACATTGGACTCTCTGGCATGCTGCCATTTTATTTCATGTTATCACTATCAGTCCAAAAATGAAAGCAAATGCACTTTAATAATAAATGCAATAATTTTGAACATGAAAAAAAAGTGTAACACATGTAAAGAAGTAAAGTTACATTTGTTTAGTTGGTGTGATTTTTGTAATGAATCAATTAAATGTCTACAAATAGGGAGCTCAACCCATATGTGTCAGACGCATAATCATGGCGTATCCTTTCATTGATGAGGTGGTGGATGAGGGAGTGATAATCATACGCAGGGCATTTCAAAGAGAACGTACTTTGCATGAGCGGTAGGCCTGTAGATTCTCGAGGGAAGGGATAGCATTTATTTGTAGATTATTGAGCCCACACATCGCAAATAGCACACGGCGCAATAAATCGCTCACAGTACCGCAGACTATGTGCATTGCACTTCGCTTTTTTGCCAGCGGAACATTTTTGTACACAGATGAGATGCAGAGAATATCAGCAAAGCATCGGTTTACCGCTCTTTACGAACTGTGCACCTGTCTTTAAAAAAAAGTGTTCATCACCTTCCCTGGCCACAGAGCGATTTGTACTATTAAACAGGGCTTTTAAGCCAGTTAAGACCGTAAGCCGCTCGTTGTGTCGGCTTGCTGCGCCATTCCCCTCCTATGGACTGGATACGTGCGCCATTCTTGCTCCAGTTGAGTTCCCCTTTAGCCAAACCCTGTTGAGTTCCTCCACACCCCTTCGGCATTGGACGTGGCGTCCGATGCTAGGCCTACCACTCATATGCACTGGTGGAACTTGTGCTAGGCTGGGTCCATATGTTGTGATCCCTATGGCGAACCCATATGTGTATTCTCCACGGTATGGCACCCTGAGGCGAGCCCGTGTCTTTCCGTTGGCAGAGCTTGCCCTGCCGTCGCTAACGTTTGAGTCCTTCCCCCTGTTATAGTCTGGAGCCACCTCAGTGACATTCCATATGCTGTACTGCCTGGTAATTCGCCCAGTCCATATGTGTATCCTCCACATGTTACCTCCCTACGGGCTAGATGTGGCTTCCATAGCATCCCTCCTTCCATCGAAAGGGCACGCTTTCCCAGTGTTATCCAAGTCTAACTGAGTGGGTCTTGCGGAACAGCAGTGACTTCCCTGGCCTAAGCCCTGTCCTATCTCCGCCTCAATAATGCGGGGTGGTCAGGAGGCTTTTGTCTAGGCACTGGAAGGTGGCAGCACTAGTGGTGTTTTAATGGGGATCCCAATCAGTATGGTACATCCGACTACGTCGAATGTGACCGAACCGAAAGGGAACGTCTCGGTTACGTATGTAACCCTCGTTCCCTGAAGGAGGGATCGGAGACGTAGTCCCGTCGCCACTACTGCTGGACCACCGCTGACTCCGGGCTCTGCTCAGCTCCTCAGCGAAAAACAAGTGGTGCGTGCATTCGCTTCCGTGTTTATACCCACACTGTGGGGCGGAACGCGAAATGCAAATCTCGCACGCCAATGTGCATTGGCTCATTTTATCAATACTCGAAGATGACAGGCTCCCTAAGCGTGATCCCAATCAGTATGGTACGTCCGACTACGTCTCCTTTCCTTCCTTCAGGGAATGAGGGTTACATACAGTGCTATGCATAAGTTTAGACACCCAAGCTAAAGTTGACTAAAAAGAGGAATAAAAAATCATCTTTTGGAAATTGAACTTCATGCCTTAATTAAAAAAATTAGGAAAAATCCAACCTTTAAGGACACCAATTTTCTTTGTGAATGAATAATGTATCGTAAATACATAAATGTTCTTCCTTAAAATACAGGGTGCATAAGTCTGGACACCTGGACACAGGTTCAATTTACCGTTATGGAAACGATTTAAGCGCAGCTGATCCATTCAAGTCAGGTGTTGGACTTCAATCTCCACTTTTCTAAGTGGCCTTTATGGAACAACCCTCTGCACCTGTGATCATCATATTCCACCAAGCTAAATCACAGTGCAACTGCTTGAATTTCACATTCACCCTTCCATCGACCAGCGTTTGTTCCCTGTATCCTATTAATAAACTTTGTTTATACGATCACCTGTTTGTTCTCTTCTGTTGTGTGACAGTATTCATGTAAACCATAATTCACACTTTGCTTCTTGAAGTCCAAAGATGTCATTGTGTGTAATAGTGCCTCTTCTAGCTTTTGTCTAACAAACAATGTTTTTTTTTACTTGTGTGGAGTACCTCTAAGAACGTTTTTATTAGATTATTGTTAGTTGTCTTGTTTGAATATTTATAACCAATCAGCTGACCAAATATGTTTTAAATATTTAAAGAGACACTACTTTATGGAGTCGGATCAACACGAATTACTTGGACAATTTTATTCATATGCATTTACATCATACTAGCAGTGTAACTTTTTTCTTGTATTTTTTGTTTTGTTTCACTCCACCTTAAAAATCATTGTGAAATATGATCAAAAAGACCTTGTGTATAGTTGTTTTACTATTAAATTAGCTTTAGTGCTAAGCTCATTATTTAACATTGTACACTTATGTAAAGTCAAAGACTTCTAGCTTACAAGTAGGAAATTCCTAAAGCAAACATGAGTGAGTAAATCCTATTACAACTATAAAGCTACTTTAGAAGATCATGCTAATATCCTGTCCAGTGGATACTAATATTAAATATTGTTTAAAGAAAACACATCTAATCACAACAATGCCCATCTTAATTTCAGTATGGCTATCTAATTTGTTAATCAAGAATGATGATTTTGTGTTGGTTCCACTAAAACTCTGTGATGGAAAAGATTGTAATGCCAAATGCAAAACTGTGCCTTTTTTGTGCACTAGCCTTATAGGCAACAAATGGATAATGGGACATGCTAAAAATGAACGGCTTTTGGTTAACATGAATATTGGTTGTGAGGGTTGTGAAGTACTACATTGTGTGAAATTTGGAAGTTTTTGATATGTGGAAACAAGCTTTTGTTATTTTGTTATTTGTTACAAACTCAAGTTACTGAAATTTGTATGAATAAATTACACTTAACTAATTCATATGTTGTTTGTTCTGTTTAAAACAAAAACATAATAATCTGTCACTACTAACTACACAAAGTGCCTCTCAGAAACTTAACACTAAAATACTGTATAGAACTTTGGGTCAATAAAGATGATCTTTTTTGACCTTCTAATTGAGAATTAATTTATATAGGCCTACTTAAAATTTGATATACTGGTGATGACACATGACTCTTCAAAGTCAAACACAAAAAGTAAAAAAAAAGTTCCCCATTTATACAACTCTATGTAATCTTCATCTTTATCCACCAGATGGCATAATGGTTTGATTAACGTGAAAACGAATGAGAAGGTCAAATAATTAGCATTTATATATAGACTTAAAGTCATTCAAAATGCGACGTTTGTCGTTTAGTAATAAAGACTGAATTATCAATATTACAAATTACCTAATTAAATATGCCAAAGGCAAGCGAGTAGGTGCACTCGCGCACGCAGCAAACATGCCTGTAAATCAAATGGGAATTATTATTTGAGCATTCATTGTTCTGATTGGTCGAGAACAAGCGAACCACGTTCTCTGATTGGCTACAATTTGACACTGGCGAGTCTCTGGCCATGCGAAGCATTAGATGACAGTCGACAGATGGCGCTGTGGAGACACGTGAGTTGATTGAGTCAAAGGATCGCGGTGCTGTTCCAAAGTAGTGTGTGTCTGCGTGTGCACTGTGTAGTGTTTTTAAGTGTACTTAATACGAAACATATTTTGCTAAATGTGTCGTTACGCTCTTTTGGATTAATCTTCTGAACAGACCTTCTCAGTTTGTGCATTTTTATCGTCCTAGTTCGTGATTCTCAAAATTTTTCTCAGTCTAATTGACAACAGTTGATCTTAGTCAGGTCCAGCGTGTAGAACCCAATGTAAACAAACCCCGGTCCGCGGTCGAAGATTAGCTGTTTTTATCCACAAATTCGCCTGGAATCATCGTCAACGGCTTTCACTGGCCTTTAAAGTGTGTTGGAGTCAGCGCGAGATGATTTGGCCGCTTAGCCAGGCCTTGGACTGAAGTTAAAGCCATTTATTTGAGTGTCAGAGTGTCAGATTCGTATCGAGGCCTCATATCTGTGGATGAGGAAGTGAACGGACCGAGCTCACCCAGGTGATTAAATGCTCTTTATTTATATGTTTTATTAGGTGACTGCATAACAAAGACATTTTAATCAGATAAGTCTGTAAGAATCTCTCTGTCAGCTGTTAAAGCGCGAAGCGGCTCGTTAGCATCCTGGCGCAATGCTAATTTGGCCTAGAGAGCTAAGCGGCTAACTGTGTGTTTATACATATAATATAAGTTATTATTAACATTGTGTCGTGCTCCAGACAAGGCTAAATCGAATGCCTAAATGCCATTGTGATCTTAATTACATATCAGCATGTCAACGCGTTTGGTTACTTTGACCTGCCATAGTTTTGACAGGTAACGTTAACGTTATGTATGCTATCTAACGTTAGTTAGCTTGGTTACAGTTATTAGCGTTGCGTGCCGTTAGAGTTTTAACTGACATTTCCTTTTACTGTTTGTCATATTATGTATATATTTTTTTGAGTTGCTAATATGTTTTACTCAAACTATCATACATAGTCATAAATGTGGTAAGCCAGTGTCTTGACTTATGACATGCACTGATAAGCTATTTATCTGAGCTATTGATGTTTAACTTACTTGCACTTTAGTTGTCTTGAATTTAGGAGTTTAATATAGATATTTATTTGTGTTTAAACACCTCAGTGTCAGACAAGCTGCTGCCATCCTGTCCTATTCAGTTCAGATTTTGACAGCTGCCTGCTGAAGGACACTAGCTGGGTCTTTTAATGAGAGATTGATTGCGCATATTGAACAATTGTAATTTCTTGTCCTAGACTAAAGCATTGGTTTCTAATGTGCTGCTATATAAAGATTTTTGCTGTTTTGTGGCAACAAAGAACAATATAGTGCCAGTGGTTTCACCAGCCATAATAGATCGTCAATGGTTTATTGTCACTTAGCATATATTTGTATTATTTCATTATTAATTAATGCAATTATTTATGTAATAAATGGATTGTTCTCTTGTACAGGAGAAAGGATCCCATTTCATGGGAGAATCCTCTTTCCTTTACTCCTGGGTGAACCGGTGATCTGTCAAAATGGGTATGTATTCTGTTTGTAAATATTAGACAAAATACAGTTATTTTTATTTGTTAGTAGTACAAATGATGTAATGTCTTTAACTGCTATATATTTGCTTCTAAAAAAATGGCTAATGTACTTATTATGTTCATATTTTACTGCAAAAAAGGTTATGGACACGGTTATGGTTAGGTTTAAGGGTGGGTCAACAGTGTAATTAATTACATCTGTAATTACAAGTAGGAATTTTTAAATATATATGCAATGTAAAACACAAGTGCATTGCATCAAATTATTAATTTAAATATTAGTACGAAGTAGTTAAAGACACTTAATATAAAGTGGGAGTATAAATAATAATTATTATGAGAATTTGTAATACTATTACTAATATGTTGCAGATGAACAGGAGGCCTTGAATTCCATCATGCAAGACCTGGTGGTGCTGCATCGGTCCAGTCGACCATCTGGTCTGTCTGACCTGAGCAAACCCAAGGCCTCTTCTCCAAAGAACCAGGTTTGCATTGCCTCTTTTGTAATTCACATCAGCACCAGCTGCTTACTGTGTTTTTTCCCCCAGAGAAATTAGTTGGAGCTAAACTTCAACTAAACATTGCCTAAGTAATAAGTCATTACTACTCTCTTATGTCACTTGCACACATGCACACATTGCACACAGAGCATGTACTGTGAATGTGACCACAGCTGAACAAGGGTGATGATGACATCAGTCAATGTAAACAGGCAAACCACTTACACATACTATAGCATAGGGTTAAGCCTGGTTTATACTCGCCATGTCCGCACGAGCGTATGGTGTGCACTGCAAAAATGTGCACGTTAAGTGCACGAGACCCCATTTCACGTGGCGCGTGGATGCCATTTTTTTGCATCTTTGCGCGTGGCTCAGCTTCTGAAGATACACGGCATTGAGTCGATTCTGGCCGAGCAAGTGTTTATTATAACGGGGCAGAATCCGAATCTCATCTCATTACTTTTAAAGAAGCTTCTCTTTTACTCTTTCCTTTGGACAAGTACTTTTTACTCTACTCGCACTACTAATGGTACTTTTACTTGAGTATATTTTTTCAGTGCTCTTTCCACCCCTGAATATCCTCCACAACTGACTGCAAAGTGGCATTCAGATCTGCTTCCAGTTAGTTAACGACACCCAACTTCCTACGAGACAATCAATAAGTCCCACCCTACGTTTTTCTCATTCCAGAAGCTGTTTCACTCATATACTTCACTATAGGAAGGAAAAGACTATGCCAATTTCCATTTCATGCTGACTTTAAAATGTCTCTGTAATTTTCAGCTTTTTAAAAATATGCAATAGTTTTCTCAATATTTATGTACTTTTTTCCATCTGAGCAACTTTTCTTTTAAATCAAACGGACTGTGTTGAACAGCCTAAGTAGATTCAAAATGTTTAATGTAAGATGTAAAATACTGAAAATAAATTCAGTAACACAAATTTAATCATTCTGTTTCAGGGTTGTAACAATACACTAATTACACAAACCGATACAAATCATGATACTGAACTTGTGATATGAAACTAACTTTTTTATTATGATTACTTTATTATTCTTAAATTATTATTATTATTTTATTATTGTCAGGGCCCAGAAATATTACCCCATTGCATTATTTTACATTATATTCAACATATATATATATATATATATATTTTTTTTTTCACCAATTTGAAGTGGCAAATTATCTGATTATTTTTTTAAAAAACATTTTAATTACTTTTTACAAAAACAAACGTTTTAAAGGTACTCTAACCGATGTCACGCGTTTTTTAGGCCAAAACATTTTTTGTCACATACAGCAAACATTTCCTCACCATCCGCTAGCTGCCTGTCCCCTGAACACACTGTAAAAAATGCGGTCTCTGCAGACACCTCACGCTCCACAAACGGCAAGAAAAACATCACTTAGAACACCTTTAATAATATATTAATATACCACATAGACATGGACAATTCAAACTGATTCGTGGAAGTTACCTACTTTAATCCCCTTTTTATACTGAAGTTTCAATAAGAGGCATCATTAAAACATCTTTATATTTACAGAATTACGGAGTTGTGAGAAAAGGAAGGAATGTGAAGCTAATCTAATGATGTATTCGCAGTGGGTTTTCCAGTTCTGTACATACTGTTGTGAATATGATTCATGTGCATTGAGATGCGTGTAAAACTGTGTTTGCTTCTCCACAGAATGACGTGCGGGTGAAGTTTGAGTACAGAGGAGAGAAGAGGTAATAAAGTCCTGCTTCTGCTTTTCTGCTCTCCACTTCCTATTTTTATCACTTCCCTCTTGAGGTTTCTCTTAATTAAACCTGTCCGACCATGCCCTGCAGTCACTGTGTAATGGATGTTGTTTTAGTTTGTCCAAACCTGCGTTTTTATTCCCAGTCCTTGAGGATCACTTCACACAAGATGTTTTGCTCTAACTCTAAGCCAAATGAACTAAGGAAATTAGTGATGTAGTTTGATTTGTCATGTGGTTGTGTGCATCTGGGTTGGTGTATACAAAGGCTAAGAACCTAAAACTGCCAGAAAAGACTCCTTGAGTTGGAATATGAATTAATAATGTTCTTTTTTTGGGGGGGGGGGAATTCTCATGTAATCACTATAAATTCAATGCGATGCTAATGATGTAATAATTATAATTACAGAATGCATTTGAAGGAACTTTTTTATTGATTCTGTTAAAGTAGCATAATTATGATGGTGTGATGATTTATAATTTATTATCTGTTACTCAAGGATCCTGCAGTTCCCTCGACCTGTCAGTCTGGAAGATCTGAGTGCCAAAGCTAAAGTAGCGTTTGGGCAGAGCATGGACCTACATTACACCAATAATGAGGTAACAGAATCAACAGCTTTATCACACTTAAAATATACTGTATTTATTTGAATATTTTGTGGCTGCCACAGTTCTTGTTTTCCTGACGATTTACCTTTTCTCTTTCCGGTAGCTTGTGATTCCATTGCGTACTCAGGATGATCTGGATAAAGCTGTGGAGCTGTTGGATCGTTCAGTGCATATGAAGAGCCTAAAAATCTTGCTGGTGCTCCCCTCTTGCACTCAGGTCAGCGATCATTATAAACCATGCTCAGAGAGAAAGTGTTAGTCTGAGACCTGTGATCTAATATAAAAGCTAAATGCCTTAAATGTAATATAGATGTTTACTACTTGCGCTTTTAGAATTCTGTCTCCAGTAAGGACCTGTTGCCTGCTCATGAGAACTTGGACAACACAGACTTCAGTGCTGCAGATAAAAAGAGCATGCTGGCACTCATAGGTGGGTTGCATTCAGTGTTTCTGAATCGCATCCTTGTCATGAAGTCAACATAAAATCGAAATTTACTTTCTTCATTTTATGTTCTTGCCTATTGTGCACAATTGGTGAATTTTAATCTGAAGGAAAAAAATCTTATTTTCTCAGTCAGCATAAAATCACAATTGACAATAACAAATTAAATTCATGTGCCCTCTTAATTGGTAATCAAAATAGTTTCCCCTCCCACTTGCATTGACATCTCTTCTCTTCTCTGATGACATTTTTTCTGGTTTGAGGGCGGGACAGCCTGTCACTCACATGAGATCGCTGCGGTAGCAAACCACACCAATCCAATGAATGATCCAATCATATCCCGATGGACAAAATCAAATCCCGTACTACTTTTTAAACTTGCGTTTAATGATGACTTAAAAAATCTTTTATCAAAATATACTGGACGGATACTTTTTCAATCCCACTGCTCCAAATAACTGAATGTATTCTGTTCAGATTATTAAACTACACAAGGTGTATCTTCAAATAGAACCACAACATAAATGACATTTTCAACAGCATTCTGTCTTTGTCCTCTCCCTCTTCAGGTTCTCAGTCAACCGATCGTAGTTCTCCTCCTCCAGGCTATATTCCCGATGCTCTGCAGCAGGTGGCCAGAAACGGCTCTTTCACCAGCATCAACAGTGAGGGCGAGTTCATACCAGAGAGCATGGACCAGGTACATAGTCTGATAACACGTCTGGTTTGGTTGATGTGGGTGCACTAAAGCAATAGCATAGTCAGTGTCCTGATGGCTTGTTTATCGTGTCTTTCTCTCTTTAGATGCTGGACCCTCTGTCTATGAGCAGTCCTGAGAATTCAGCATCAGGCAGCTGTCCTTCCCTGGACAGTCCACTTGATAGGTAAACGACTAACTGATACGTGCCTGCAGCCGTAATCAAATTGTTGCAGAAATCAGTGCCTTGTCGATAGGCGTCTTGTATAGGTGCATTACTGTAAATGCAATTTGTGCTTGTTTACAAACTCAAGGATGAGTTCATGTATTTTCGGTGAAATTTTGTTGGTAGATTTGAACTTGTATTAATAGCATTCTTTTAACCTGTGTCAGGATGCCACATGACATGACCAGGCATCCAGTGACAATCACAGAAACTTTTGATCTCACAGACATACCCTACCGTTCAAAAGTTTGTGGTCAGTAAGATTTTTTTTTTTTTTAAGAAATGTATGCTTTTATTCAGCCTAGGTGCATGGAATTGTTCAAAAGTAATAGTTCTACTTATAATGTTACAAACAATTTAAAATAAATTGTTATTTTTAAATGTGTTGTGGTTTCCAAAAAAAAAAAAATAGCTGTACAACTGTTTTCAACATTGATAACTATAAGAAATGTTTCTTAAGCACCAAATCATCATATTAGAATGATTTCTGAAGGATCGTGTGATACTGCAGTAACGGCTGCTGAAAATTCAGCTTTGCCATTGCAGGAATAAATTAAATTTTGATATATATTAAAATTTAGAGGTATTTTAAATTGTAATAATGTTTCACAATACTACTGTTTTACTACATTTTTAATTAAATAAATTCAGCCCAAAATCTCACTGACCCCAAATTTTTGAACGGTAGTGTGCAGTTCACATTTGTACTTGGATTAATAATACTGAGAATACTGAGTGACTCTTTCACTGCATCTCTTACAGTGAAACCTATCCCAAATCTCGTATGCCTCGAGCCCTGAGCTACCCAGATAACCATCAAGAGTTCCCTGGTAAGCTCTTGCTGACCATTCTGCTTTGATGTCACATGAGAGCTTACGTTAGATTGAATTCCTCAATCTATCGTGTTTCTGTTTCACAGAATACGATATACCAGTGTTTGAAAAAACAGGGAAGGGAGGAACCTATCCTAGGCGATACCACATCTCGTTTGGTTTGCAGGACTACAGCGATGGTGAGGTTATATTGTATAAATGGATGCTTTAGTCATTTTTCTAAAAAGCAAAACCATGCATCCTCGAACTTGCATGTGCTGTTCCTAAATTAGATCTTCTTTCTCCACTCAGGACGGAAGACCTTTCCGAGGGCGCGGCGGACACAGGCTCATGGTTTCCGTTCTCCGGTGAGCTTCAGTCCTACAGAGCAGCAGAGCCCCAGCACTAGCAGTGGAAGCAGCATCTTCACCCCTGAGCTAGAGGAACCAGGGCGCAGACGCCGTGGCAGCGATATAGAGCCCAGCTCTAACCCTACTCTATCAGTCATGGACATCAGCCCTCCCAGCCGCTGTGAGTGGATTTAGGGCTGAAAGGATTAAGGGCACATATTGTGTTGTACCCGTTTGCTTTGTACTAACATTGTTCCCATTGTGGGTGATCATGGTGTTTACATGCTTGAACTTGTCGGCCTGTGATCACAGAGTGATGTTTTTTTATAAGCAGATGAAACTTATTCTAGTTCTGATTTGTCAAATGTGACATTACTAAATGTCCTTGAGTTTGACAATAACACATTTTGCATTTATAATTTGCTCAGGTGCATATTTATTTTGCTTTCCAATAACCCAATAATTTAAATGTCTTCTTGTGCACAATGTATAAACTCCTATTCAAAAATTTGGGGTCAGTAAGATTTTGTTCTGCAAGGACGCATTAAATTGAACAGTAAAGATATTTGTTCCAAATATTTCTATTTCAAATTAATGCTGTTCTTTTGAGATTTCTATGAATCAGAATCTTGGAAAAAAATATAATGTTAGAAAAATATTTTGTCAAAGTATCATGGGTTTCCACAAATGTACAACTCTTTGAAATGTAGCAAAATAGTTATTTTAGATTCAAAAAAAAAAAAAAAAAAAGCACAATATTGTGTTTATTGCTGTATTTTTTATCAAATAAATGCAGCCTTGGTCAGCATAAAAGAGACTTCTTCCAAAAAGATTAAAGACATCTTACCAACCCCAAATGTTTTAAATGTGGTGTACATGTGCAACCAACCAGTAATATCTTAGCCTACTTTTTTAGTCCTGTCCTACAACATTTCTTAACCTACTGTAATCAGCTATAAATTGCTTTTTGAAAATGTATAGTCTTTTATAAATTACAAATCCAGTAAGCATGGAGAGCTAGAAAAGTCATTTAAATTATTTGGTTAAAAAAACAATATAAAAATATATGTATAGTGTGTTGTTCTTGGTTTAATCTTCTCTCCTCTCTGTGTTTAGCCCCTCGGGCTCCTACAAACTGGCGTCTAGGGAAGCTTTTGGGGCAAGGAGCGTTCGGGCGAGTGTTTCTATGCTACGATGCGGACACAGGCAGAGAACTGGCTGTTAAACAGGTTCAGTTTGACCCGGATAGTCCAGAAACCAGCAAGGTGAACAGCTTTTTCAGGCTATGTAAGATAGACACCTTTAAATTTGGTGTCTAATGAACTTTTGCACTTTGTTTGTGTGTGTGTTCAGGAGGTTAGTGCTCTGGAGTGTGAGATTCAGCTGCTGAAAAATCTTTTCCATGAGCGCATTGTTCAGTACTATGGCTGCTTGCGGGACACGCATGAAAGAACGCTTTCTATCTTTATGGAGTACATGCCTGGGGTAAGTGCATGTTAACTCACTGACTTGGAACACACATTCTTGAGCACTGATTGTCGTGTGGAAGCTCCTAAACTAAACAATATATTTTTTAAATTAGAATATAATTTTGAATGTTTATGTGTAACTATATTAGTGCCTAATTACAATGTTGTTAATCTCAAAAACAGTAAATATACATAACACACTGACAGCTCTTGGTTCTTCACAAGTCGGACATGACTGAAAAGATTAGTAAATGAGATGTTAATTTAACTGCCCCAATAGATTCAGTGAGTTCATTTAGTGAAGGATTTGTGCAACCAGTCAGCCTGTCAAAAACATTTTTTTGTGAGAGAAAGTTTGACAAGTTACAGTCAGGATGCTAGTAGATACTTTGTCTTATGGAATGTTGAATATTTGTCCATAGGGCTCCATTAAAGACCAGCTGAAGTCGTACGGTGCTCTGACGGAGAATGTCACACGTAAATATACACGGCAGATACTAGAAGGCGTGTGCTACCTGCACAGTAACATGATTGTACATAGAGACATCAAAGGTGAGCCAACTGCATGCCCTGATGTTATCAGTTATGACGAGCTGAATTGCATATTCTGCAATAATGAAAGTGGTTTCTGCAATAATGAAAGTATAGCACTCAACCTTGGGTTTAACTAACTAAACTTTCTTTTAATGTCTCAATCTTCCAGTGCTTCTGCATTGTACATTAGCAGAATATTCTAAATAATTTTAAAGGGGAGTTATTATGCTAAATTAATTTTTATGTTGTTTTTGAACATATTTATGAGTCTGCAGTGTGTACACACTACCACTCTATTGTAAAAATCCATCCACTCCGTTTTTTATTTTCCCCATAAATCTGAAACAAAAATACAACGTTTAAAGTTCAAAGCAAAGGGAGACATTTTCTTTTAAATAAATTGCCTTTTAAGGACTACAACAAACGGCTGGTAGGGACTACAATGAGCTTCTTCACGAGTTAGTGACATCACTAACCCTAAAATTTACATAAACCCCGCCCCCGAGAACACACAACACTGTTCTATCTACATGGAGCATATATTCTCTGGCTCTGTATGCATCTTACAACAGTTCCCACACAAGCGATTTACAAATTATCATGACAGAATATGCTAAGCAGTAGGTACTGTACATTCAACTGCTTCCACTTTAATACACAGCTCTAATATACACCTGCGATTTATTACCCTGCTGTTTACATTCACATACCTGACCGACTGTGTTTGTGAATTTTTTGTGTTTTTGACATAGCCTTGTGTGTATTTGACAATTTGAGCACAATAAGAGGCAAAAGACGGGACTCACGGGATGCGCCGTCTGACAGCCAGCTTTCTGTGCGCTCATAAAACCATATATCAGAAGTTTAAAATGAAATGGCATTAAAACGCATAAACTTTCATGATGAAGAACTGCAAAGTCACGTGGCTGCGATAGAGATTATAATCAAAACCAGAGTATCCAGGCTTGAGGTGTAAAGGCACAGGGGGTGGAGAGCAGCAGCTCATTTGCATTTAAAGATAAATGCTCGAAAACAGCATATTTTTGCTTTCACTGAAAAAGGTGCATTTGCAACATGGTATAATAAATGATCTGTGGGTTATTTGGGTCACATTCTGGGGGCACCTGAGACTTAGGCCTATATTACATCTTGTAACGGTACTTTTGACATTCTTATAAATATTATATATTCAGGTCAAGATACCCCCACCCCCCATAATGATTTTTTTTCCCCCTGTTCTTTTATTCATGTAGGTGCCAATATCCTTCGGGACTCTGCAGGTAATGTGAAGCTGGGTGACTTTGGAGCGAGTCGGCGGCTTCAGACCATCTGCCTATCCGGTACGGGCATCAAGTCAGTGACAGGTACACCGTACTGGATGAGCCCTGAGGTCATCAGCGGAGAGGGGTATGGCAGGAAAGCTGATATCTGGTAAGCCCTTAAAGTGTGCATGAAAATTCCTCCACATTGTGTTTTCTTTTTTTTTAAATGTTATTGTAAACAATTCATCCATACGCGTTTCATCTTTTGTGTGTCTCATGTTAATGATGGTAATTCCGCTCTGATTCCAGGAGCATCGGCTGCACCGTGGTGGAGATGTTGACCCAGCGGCCGCCCTGGGCGGAGTACGAAGCAATGGCAGCCATTTTTAAAATCGCCACACAGCCCACCAACCCCACTCTGCCGCCTCACGTGTCGGACCACTGCCGCGATTTCCTTAAACGGATTTTTGTGGAGTCTAAACAGCGTCCCGCTGCTGAGGACCTATTGCGGCACACTTTCGTCTACTAGCCACTCCACCTTCCATCTCTGACCAATCAGAGACTTCCATATAAGTGTCTGTAGGAGCATTCCCCTTTTGAGACTCCTCCCAGCAGGCCTAAGAGCCCCCACTGGACCAGAGCGCATAGCGAAGAGGGCAATGGCCTGATCTCACACCTCTGCTGGGGCAGGACGGTGATTTGGAGCAGCTTGATTCCGTACGAAAACATTGCACCTTAATTTCACTCTGGGGTAAGTACCCCTAAAGACTAATGGATATCGGTACCCCAAAAGACTAAAGGATGTTGTCTTTTAAAGACTCTCATTTCTTTGTTTTTAATGTTTTAAAATCCCCCTTGATTGTGAGCCTTGGCTCTGGGGAGTATAGTTGGGTTCTGGATGCACTGGGTTAATGCAGGATGATCTCGGAATGTCAGCCCCAGAACAGGTACGCCAATACGCTGCTAAAGGGTAAAAGGAAAAAAAAAAGAAATGAAACCGAATAGATGACAGGATGTATGGGACTCTCCTGCTCAGCTTTCATGGCTCCTAAAAGTTCTCATTTTCTTGCACAGTCCTCCTAGAACCTACACACATGAACTCTGATCGAAGATCTTACTGTAGAATATTTACTCACTATGCTGTAAAAACATTTACGTTTGCTGAACTCTCTCTCACCTTCCGATCGCAACCACGTATACCGGAGTGTGTTCACTCTCTCCAGCTCTAGAATTCGTCAGGATCTCTTGTACCCGTTCCTTTCTACCTTCTGCTTCGTTTCTGTTTTTACTGTGTGCCTTTTTACAAACATCTTCCTCTTTTTTTTTTTTTTTTGGATTCTGTCTTAAGTGTCCAATCATTTTTCTAGAATTTTCTATGTTTAATGCACAGCTACTCGCAAGTCTTTCTGACTTTTGGTCTGTACAGGAATTATTTAGAACAGCTCGGCTCTTCATACTGTTTCTAGATCAGCATAAGCAGCTCCGCTCTGCCTTTTCCCCTTTTGGTCCCTCTGCTGGCAAACTGATCTCGGGTCAGATTCACCTGTGCATTCTTTCAACACAGTGCCGTACACTTCAATCTGATCAGGTAGGCAGGTTGAATACACACACACTCACCAAAGCGAAAAACCTGAACCACACAGGCAGGGTTTAGTGCCTGGACATTAGTTCACCAACATTTTACAGTATGAATCGCTCTGATTCCACTATAAATCTCAAGAACATAGAGCGTTAGATTGGAATAGAGAAACGGATTGCTCTCGAAAAAGAAAGATGAAACTGCAAGTGCACTTCCAGTAAACACAACACAACGTGGATCCTGTCTGCTGATATTTTCCATGCAAGAAGTCTGATGTTGTAATTCATCAGCAGTGTTGTTCTCTTCAGAGTTTCTGCAGGTTTCAGAATGTGCAGAATTTCACAGATCATAACAACACTCAGCACTTGATAGTACTTAACGGTTTGCCTGTAAATTAACCTCGCTATCCCACGATGCCTTGGGACTTGTGAAGCACTTGGTTACACACTCTCTGCTAGTGCATTTAAGTGAGCAGTCACGTTGCTGTTCAAGATCTCTCCTTCACGTAGTGCTGTAGTGCCTGCCTTCATGTAGGTGAATACATGCATTTTTGGGGTTACCCTTGCTCCTCCCATAATCCATTGGGTTTGTCTTCTTTATTCCTTGTCACAAACTGCCGTTCCTAATTCAAAGGTTAGATTTCCCCTCTCTCATAAATATGAGAGTACGGTACTTGTAATTTAACATGCGCGTCTGTTAATTTAATAGTCGTATAATGGAAACGAACATTTAAAGTTCAAGCAGTGATTTCGTATTGCTTGCTTGTAGTGACCTGAGTATAAGAATAAAAATAAGCTCCGTACTTACATGACATGTTCGAACAGGATACGCTCTTGTGTGTAAATCTGTAAATCATTGGTCAAACTTACACATTTGGTTCAATGACATGCGCCATATATTACATTAGCACATGCTGTGATGAGAATATTTTTAACTTCTGAATCAAAATGATTTTGATATATATTTTTTGGAGAATACTATCAAATATGTCAGGGTGATACAACTATCCTGCTATCATAATGATGAAAAAAATCCACATTAAAATAAATGCTTCACTGCTTTTTTAATATTTGAACGGTTGTTCAACGGCTAAATCAAAGTCATATAGAGGGAGATTTGCCATTGACCCACGTGTCCACGGATCATTGTTAGTTTTAAAACAATGGACCAATGAGCATGTCTTAAAACACATTCTGGTCGATTGGGATCTGTTGTGTTGTTTTAACACAAGAACGTGTCCTGTATGAACGCCAGGCCAAAAGATTGTGATAACATGAGAGAAACTAGCTTTGCTGTCAGTAGGTACAGTAGGTACAGCTATAGTAACGGGACTCAGAATTACACTCCAAGCAAACGTTTACAGTTTTGTTTTCTATTAGTGACTAAGAGAGTCTACCTCCATAGTGTTGAGTTAATTTGGCTGTTCCAGATCGTGATATCTGGGTACGAAAAACATGGCAGACCCACTCACACAATAGACAGCTGTATTAACAGTTCTCTATTCGAGTTCAGACTTTGGCCTACAGCCATTTAAAAAGGGGCAGGCCCACTTTGTAAGCCCCATGCAGCTCTTCTTTTTCTTTCTTTTGGTTTTCTTTTATGATGCCATGTATTGCCAACCTTGGGTTGCTGTGGCAGTATTTGAAGGAATTTCTCCGCACCCAGTATGATGAGCAAAATTTCTGCTCTGTATAGGTTTAAAGTGCCAGTTCGTAGAACTAAATCCATTTATTTTCATTTAAGCAGCGAAAGCATTACTATTTCAAATGGTGTACAGACATACTACAAGAAAAGTAGGCAAGTGTATGTTTGTAATGTATGTACTGTTAATTTCTTTTGATGCTGAAATGTTTGCACATTTTGAGACCATGATTTTTACACTGATTTTAATACTTTTGCCAGTGTTCGTCAGTCATTTTGCGTGTGTGAGTCTGAATGCTTGTTTTCTGTTCAAGAGAATCTGAGAAAACGGTTGCCCTGGTTACCAGCTTTGTTGGCTAAGTTGGTCACATGGTCACTCTCTGATGCTCACATTTGGCACTTGTCTGCCACCGTAATGCCATTACCCGTTCCTTGTGAAATTAACACACACACACGTGGTGTCTGGTTCTTTTATGAATTCAGATTTAAATAATGAGAGCCAAATGTCTAAATGCTGACCAGTGCCAAAGAAACTGACTTAGACCAACATGACTGGTACCCTGGTTAGAGGATGGTTTAATGCAAATCGGGAATCTTCCTACTGGAATGTAATGTCAGATTTTTTTCCACCACTAGGTGGCGTCACATGACTATTTCCCTGTATATAAAATGTTGGATTTTTTTTTCCTTCAAAATATCTCTCGACTTAACAATAGAGTTCCGTAGCTGCAGAATGCATTCTGTTTAATTTATGATAATAAATAATTACGGGAAGTTCTCCGTCAACTCAAACACGCCACTGCTGCCACTCCAGGGTCATGAATGCACTTTGTATTTGTTTGTGTGGGTGTTATATTGTCTGAATGTGTCTGTGTGTGTTTGTCTGTGTTTCAAAGAGACTCCTTTTCTGTGTGCCGATTGAGTGAGATTATTGCCAGCGCACTCAATGCCTTGCGCCTTGTACAACTGATGACAGAAAAGTTGTAAAAAAAGAAAGAAAAAAAAAGGAAATACAAAAGAAGATAAGAACTCTGAAATGTACGTTTTTGTAGACAGTACACTTATCTGGTACAGAACTTGTATCTGTTGTTTGTTCTCTTTGTCTATTGTATGAGAAAAGCCATGTTTATAATTCAATTTGGTTTGTGACCAATAAGCCTGTTTATATCAAATCTGTATATCAGTGGTACGCATATTTTTTTTATATATATATTTTTATTTTCTCTCTTTTTTTAACTCAAATTCTACGCATGATTGGCATCTCTGTGGTCTGCTGATGGCAGCACTGATCGGGGTATTTGCAGGATGACATTATGAGATTGTCTATGACGGCTGGCACTTTGTAAAGTGTTGCTAATGATGATGAAAATAAATAATAAAAGATATTTATTTCACATTTCAGGGTGCTATATTGATGTTGGTCTTAAGATTATACAGTGCGCTGTGTCTCAATATAATTATCGGTTAAGTTTAGTTCTCAATGGAGGGCTAAAATTATCGGGAAATTTGGTGCATGTTTCAGCTGTGAAGTATTTTTACAGCTAGAAATTGAGAGCAATATCTATAAATTATATTTTAACATCCTTATCTCTTTTAAAATATATATATACACTACTGTTCAAAAGTGAGATATATTTTAAATGTTTTTGAAAAGTCTCATGCTCGCACAGGCTGCATTTATTTGATCAAAGATACAGTAAAAACAGTAACAGTCAAATATTATTACAATTTAAAAACTATTTTCTGTATTCATATATTGGTAACACTATAATAACTGCACAATATTTATCATTAGTTAAGCATTAGTAAACAGTTCATTCATCATTTATAAAGCATTAATAGACATTAATAAGCAGTTTATAAATACAGTTATAAATGCTTTGTTCTTGATTTATAAGCATATCTATAAGGTGTTTAATAATTGTATTTTCATACTTTATTAATGATCAATTTATCATTTCTAAATGAACTATTGCATTATTTACAAACCAGTTATTTAGGAGTTGTCAGTGGTTCATAAGATCACTTAGAAAGTGTAAGTAAATGATTAATAAACTATTTAAATGTACATTCATACATATTATTCAGAAATATAGTAATAGTTACTTAGTGTGTTAATAAATGCTTTATTAACATGTATTTCTACTGTAATTCAGGGTTAATTCAGTTAGTTAAAGCATTTATTAGTGGTCAGTTAACTATTTGTGTGAGCTCATCTAAAGTGATGACTATTTATGCTTTGTAAAGCATTTACAAAGGAGATTTAAAGGCTGTTAAATATTTTTATGTTCTGTATCACTGTGTTGTGTTTCTTTCCTTTTTCTGTTTAGAAGATCAGTGAGCCTTTAAATCTCCTTTGTAAATGCTTTACAAAGCATAACTAGTCCTCACTTTAGATGAGCTCACAAACATAGTGAACTGACCACTAATAAATGCTTTATAACTACCTGAATTTACTACATTTACTTACACTTTCTAAGTGATCTTATGAATCAATGACAACACCTAAATAACTGGTTTGTAAATAATGCAATACTTAATTTAAAAATGATAAAGTGATCATTAATAAATTATGAAAATACAATTATTAAACACATTATGGATATGCTTATAAATCAAGATTAAACATTTATAGCCATATTTATAAACGTATTAATGTTTATTAATGCTTTATAAATGATGAATGAACTGTTTACTAATGCTTAACTAATGATTAATAGTGTGCAGTTATTATAAAGTGTTACCAATATATTTTAAGGTTGAATTATTTTCCTGCGATGCGAACCTGAATTTCCAGCATCATTACTCAGATTACAGTCACATGATCCTTCAAAAATCATTGTGTTGTTTTTGCATGATTTTCCAGCGCTGTTTTTCCTTTATATTTAACTTAAATTTTTAACTGTAAAAAAAAAATAATCTTGCAAATAAGTGTATTGTGATTGTCAAAACATTTTAGTAACTAAACTGAACTGTATTAGGTTTAGTTACAACATGTTACAATGTTTATATGGTAACAGTTACAATTTCTGGTAAGATACGTTTTTTATTATTGCTTGAAACAAATTTCAGGATTTCAATTCAGTTCAATTCTTGTGATTTGATTTAATTTACTGATTTGGATAAATATTAGGTACACAAGATCTCAAAAAAAAAATCTCACCTAATGCTGTAAACATACAGAGAGCCTTATCAGATGGTAAAATTATTTAAGGTTAAAAATAACTTTATTTAACAAATTAAATATAATGCGTTTTTTTATTATAATAACAACTTTATTTAATGATAAGTAAATATAATAAATATGTAATATAGTAGCCTATGTTTAGCAAAATACTCTCTATAGCTCTTTTTTTCTAGCTAACTTACGTGCTATAGCCTATTATGGTCATCAAATGGCTTTCCTGAGGTAATGTTATGTGACAATTGTTCTCCAGCTGTTTTATTGACCCTTTCCGCGGTTGAAAAACACTGATTGATCGATATTATGTATGATGAATATACATTTCGGTAAGTTGTACGTTTTCTTTTAACATTGTTCATTCGTGTTTATTTACTATTAGCTAGAGGTGATCAGTTTACGTGTCGCTAGGGATCTTTCACGTCACATTTACAAACGCCAAAACAGTGTTTATTGTTTGAATTTCGTAATAAAATTGACAGAATCTGAGAGCTGAGATTTTTTTATATCATAAGTAACCTGCTCTGTCTAGTCTGTCGGTCTCCGTGTCCTCTTTGCTTCGCGATTTTTCTGTGCAGCTCTGCAGTAACAGTAGAAGGAAACGGTTTGAAACCAGGAAATTCTACTTTAGAAGTACATTTTAACAAAAAACCGGGACAATTCGTGTCCCGGGAAAGAATATTAATTTTCCGGGACTGTCGCTCAAAAAAGAGAACAATCCCTGGAAAACCGGGACGGGTGGCAACCCTATAAGCCACAGCTGAAAAGAAATCCCGCCCAGTGTTTTGACATGAACTATGTGCTGGTATGCGTGCGACCAGTTTCATGTCGCCTTTGCAACACACGCCAAACATGTTGTCTTCTGCGCTAGTGAGAACTGATCGTGTCGCAGCTCATTTTGGTAGAAAATATGCTCCATTTCAGGAATTGATCGCACGAAATCTAAACCCATCTAAATTTGTTACTAGTAGGCTCTCTATATTTTCCCACTAAGTAATCTAAAAGTGATTAGTTACTTTTCCAGTTTCACTAGATAGGCTACTAGTAATTATTTAGACAGTCCTAGTATTTAATAATTTCATGGGCTTCTGTGCTTTTGATATCACCTATTATTAACATTGCTGGGTAGTAACTGATTATGTAATATGGATTACCAGATTCCAAAGTAAGTGCTTGTAATAAGATTATATTACATTTTAAAATAGGCTATTCATAATCAGACTACAGTTACTTTTTAATAAACAAAAGTACTTGTATATCGTATAATTTAATTCAATAGTGCCTAATATTTAATTTGTGTCTAGTAGCAAAGAAATAAGTACCAGTATAGTCTGGATTACTTGTTATAGGAATTTAAAAGGTAGTAGTAACAATTAGTAGTTAGTTTTAAGGAATAAAGGTTAAAACAGCTTGCCATAAAGATTAATGTTATAGGTCAGATGTTGTATTCAGGCTTGTATTCCAAAGGTTGATTTAAACTGAATTACCACTGAGTCCAATTACCAACTACAGAGCACAAAAAGATTCTTTAACGGTTGTTTTCTGAATGCACGGATAGAATGTTCCCACTTCCAGATACAAATCACTGTAACAGAGTTTCTGTGAAATGTCCCTTTATCTCTGTGTGTCAGCCCCTGTAAACAGCAATCTGAGTGCGACCCGCAGGATTTGGCCAATCGGAAAACTGTTCTGTCAAAACATTGCTTTCTTTGTGGCGCCCAACATTTCAACTTGTGGTTTAATTAATGGTGTGAGTTCAGGGCAAATATACCCGGCCGTTTGTAATTTCAACATTCCCTTACATTTGGATGGTACTTGAAATCTTAGTAAAGACGATCAACAACTGGATATTGGATGAAAAAAAATAGGAGAAAAAAAAAAAGGACGGAAAAGACATCTGTGGTACCAAACCAATGTTGCAAAATAATGTTAGCTATTACATAAATAACCCATTCTAAAGCCATAAGCCTGTTTAATATTCAAACCTGAGCAGTTTCTATCCCTCCATTGAAAGAACAGTTAATAAAAACTTAAAAGTGAATCCATATTATTTGAGTGGTTTTGTCCAAGTCTCGTGAAGAGATATAATCTATTTATATGAAGATGATCTAATTTATCACTTTTATTTACATCTAAACAATGATTGACACACACACATTGCACTCTTAACAATAAAGATTCCAAATGGAGGTTTTCACAGCGATGCCATAAAATAAACCTTTTTGGTTCCCCAAAGAATATTATCACTTTGTCTTAAAACAAGCATTTTTGTACGTTTTTGTAGACAGTACACTTATCTGGTACAGAACTTGTATCTGTTGTTTGTTCTCTTTGTCTATTGTATGAGAAAAGCCATGTTTATAATTCAATTTGGTTTGTGACCAATGAGCCTGTTTATATCAAATCTGTATATCAGTGGTACGCATATTTTTTATATATATATATTTTTATTTTCTCTCTTTTTTAAACTCAAATTCTACGCATGATTGGCATCTCTGTGGTCTGCTGATGGCAGCACTGATCGGGGTATGACATTATGAGATTGTCTATGACGGCTGGCACTTTGTAAAGTGTTGCTAATGATAATGAAAATAAATAATAAAACATATTTATTTCACATTTCAGGGTGCTATATTGATGTTGGTCTTAAGATTATACAGTGCGCTGTGTCTCAATATAATTATCGGTTAAGTTTAGTTCTCAATGGAGGGCTAAAATTATCGGGACATTTGGTAAATGTTAATTTCTTCTTTTTTTATTTTTATTTTTTATTACTATCCGTAAGCAAATATACCTTAGTAGGGTAAACAGTAAACAGCTAAAACACTACCACTCAAAAGTAACACACCTTCAAACAGTTACGCCTCAGGGTTTTCATTTTTGACAGTAACATTGTGTCAAACTATGTGTTTGTGAGCTGGCAAACCTAGTGAACTACAACTACCTACCTAAATAACGCGCATATGATGTCCAAAAACCCTGCCGCGTTTCAAGATGTTGTCTCGGTAGGCAGCTCACTAGGTTTTGAGCCACAGCTGAAAAGAAATCCCGCCCAGTGTTTTGACATGAACTATGTGCTGGTATGCGTGCGACCAGTTTCATGTCGCCTTTGCAACACACGCCAAACATGTTGTCTTCTGCGCTAGTGAGAACTGATCGTGTCGCAGCTCATTTTGGTAGAAAATATGCTCCATTTCAGGAATTGATCGCACGAACCATTAAGTCTCAAACAGGCGATGTAGACTTGCAGAGCGCAACAGCTGTGACTGGAAAATACAAAACCATCGATGATCTACCGGGACCCAGTCTGGCCACTACCGCCTACTGGCTCTTCGTTAAAGGATACGCTGATAAAAGTCATGCAATGCAGGTAAAATACTTTTTGTGTGTGTGTGTGTGCAAAATTTGTATGCATTTGTTTTGAATTTTCGAAAGTAGTTTCGCTCAAACAGCTGCTTAATGTGAACAGGTGTTTCTGTGGGGGGGTTTTAATATGTAAACAGTTATTAATAGATCGAATGTTCATTTAGGTATACAAATATGAATATATATTAAATTAGCCTATATAAAGCAAAATAACTGCACAATTACTAGAAATGTGTACCTTGATATTATACAATTTGCATACATACAACATTTGTGAAAAAATACACATTTTTTTCCAAGACGTTTCCACCTGACTTTAAACCAATTCTGTAGAATGGCTTTTGATTTTGGTGACTCAGGAAATCCTGTCTGATGCTGACAGCTGATATTCGTAGAACGAGAAAACATTATGGAAAGCCCTTTTAACATGTATTCATTAAAACAAACTAATAGACCCATCTAAATTTGTTACTAGTAGGCTCTCTATATTTTCCCACTAGTAAGTAATCTAAAAGTGATTAGTTACTTTTCCAGTTTCACTAGATAGGCTACTAGTAATTATTTAGACAGTCCTAGTATTTAATAATTTCATGGGCTTCTGTGCTTTTGATATCACCTATTATTAACATTGCTGGGTAGTAACTGATTATGTAATATGGATTACCAGATTCCAAAGTAAGTGCTTGTAATAAGATTATATTACATTTTAAAATAGGCTATTCATAATCAGACTACAGTTACTTTTTAATAAACAAAAGTACTTATATATCATATAATTTAATTCAATAGTGCCTAATATTTAATTTGTGTCTAGTAGCAAAGAAATAAGTACCAGTATAGTCTGGATTACTTGTTATAGGAATTTAAAAGGTAGTAGTAACAATTAGTAGTTAGTTTTAAGGAATAAAGGTTAAAACAGCTTGCCATAAAGATTAATGTTATAGGTCAGATGTTGTATTCAGGCTTGTATTCCAAAGGTTGATTTAAACTGAATTACCACTGAGTCCAATTACCAACTACAGAGCACAAAAAGATTCTTTAACGGTTGTTTTCTGAATGCACAGATAGAATGTTCCCACTTCCAGATACAAATCACTGTAACAGAGTTTCTGTGAAATGTCCCTTTATCTCTGTGTGTCAGCCCCTGTAAACAGCAATCTGAGTGCGACCCGCAGGATTTGGCCAATCGGAAAAATGTTCTGTCAAAACATTGCTTTCTTTGTGGCGCCCAACATTTCAACTTGTGGTTTAATTAATGGTGTGAGTTCAGGGCAAATATACCTGGCCGTTTGTAATTTCAACATTCCCTTACATTTGGATGGTACTTGAAATCTTAGTAAAGACGATCAACAACTGGATATTGGATGAAAAAAAATAGGAGAAAAAAAAAAGGAAGGAAAAGACATCTGTGGTACCAAACCAATGTTGCAAAAGAATGTTAGCTATTACATAAATAACCCATTCTAAAGCCATAAGCCTGTTTAATATTCAAACCTGAGCAGTTTCTATCCCTCCATTGAAAGAACAGTTAATAAAAACTTAAAAGTGAATCCATATTATTTGAGTGGTTTTGTCCAAGTCTCCTGAAGAGATATAATCTATTTATATGAAGATGATCTAATTTATCACTTTTATTTACATCTAAACAATGATTGACACACACACATGCACTCTTAACAATAAAGATTCCAAATGGAGGTTTTCACAGCGATGCCATAAAATAAACCTTTTTGGTTCCCCAAAGAATATTATCACTTTGTCTTAAAACAAGCATTAAAAGTAATTTTAAGTCATCTTGAAGCCCCCTTGGACATTTGCTGAGTTGGGAACCACGGCATTAAATGAAAAATGGCTATTTAAACATTTTACAGAATGACACACATCATACTGGGGGGTTGTCCCTGTATTATTTGTTGCTAAATGTGTATGATACACATATTATTCAGGTGGAGCATAAGCGCCTGTATGGTCCGATCTGGCGCTCACGCTTTGGGCCGTTTGATGTGGTAAACGTGGCGACGGCAGAACTTCTCGCACAGGTGATCCGACAGGAGGGACGATACCCAGTGCGTACTGATCTGCCTCACTGGAAAGAATACAGAGACATGAGAGGACAAGCATATGGAATTCATGTAGAGTAAGCTCTTCTCCCCTTCACACATTGTCTTTCTCTAGACTTTCTTGGAACACAAAAGGAGAATGGAGCTTTCAAGCTTGAAAATACATGCATAAACACCATAAAGTATGATAAAAGTGGTCCATTAGCACCACATCCTCCGAGCGATACAATACCTCTGTGTGCCAAATAGTACAAACAATTATTATTCACTGATGAGACCTGGATCAGTTCTATTCATGAACAAATCATTCAGTAGTGTTGTGAACCGCATCAGATGATTCATTGGAAAGATTTGACTCCAAACTATTTCTGTCATGATTCTCATAAACTGTGGATCTCAATAATAACAGAATAAATTTTGGTTTGTTCCTTGCACAAAGCTCTCTTATCATAGATTTTTGTCATTTTGGAGTTTGACAGCTTCAGTCCCCAAAAAGTTAAATTTTTGGGGTGAACTATACTACCGTTCAAAAGTTTGGGGTGAGTAAATGGGTTTTTAAATTTTATTTTTTTAATTTTTTTGGTATTTCAGCACAGGCCCTGAGTGGTATCGTATTCGTAGTGCCCTGAACCCTAAGATGCTTAAACTGAAGGAAGTAACGGCATACGCACCCATCATTCACGAGGTTGTGTCTGATCTCCTGCAGCGCGTGGAACTCCTGCGTCTGCGCAGTCAAGACCAGGCCACCGTCACTGACCTCGCCTCTGAGCTCTACAAATTCGGCTTTGAGGGTTTGTATGGATGTAGATGGGTTACAATACCCTGGAGCTATTCACAGTGACATGTGAGCAAACAGCAGCACAGTGATTTTTGTCTTTCACACTATTCAGGAATCTCCTCTATCCTGTTCGAAACGAGGTTAGGCTGTTTACAGGAGGAAATTCCCACAGAAACTCTGCGGTTCATATCTGCCGTTAATGACATGTTGGCACTCTCAGAGACGGTTCTTTTTTTCCCTCGCTGGACCCGTCACATCTTTCCGTTCTGGAAACGGTTTGTCCAGGCTTGGGATGACTTGTATGACGTAGGTATGCTGAAGTTCAATGTCTGCATTTGGGATGCACAATATACAGTGGATATGAAAAGTCTTCACACCCCTGTTAAAACTGCTTTTTTTTTTATGTAAAAAGTTTTATTTAACACAAAAATGTGTTTGTATATATATATATATATATATATACACATATATATACACATACACACATATATATATATATATATATATATGTATGTATGTGTATATATATATGTGTATGTATATATATATATATATATATATATATATATATATATATATATATATATATATATATATATATATACAGTACTGTACAAAAGTCGTAGGCATGTTAATACCCCCCCCCCCCCAAAAAAAATAGTTTTAAGTCAGTTGTTTATATATTTTGCTGTAGTGTGTCAGTGGGAAATACATTTCCAAACATTCTTTTTTGCCATTAATTGTAATAATCCAGTGAGATTTCTGTATGCACAAAGAATCTGACAACAGCCGGTATGATCTGATCTCACCATCATCGAGTCCGTCTGTGATTACATGAAAAAAACTGAAAGAACTGAGACAAACTAAATCCAGAAGAACTGTGGGAACGTCTCCGAGATGCTTGAAAAATATTCCTGCAAAGCTACAGTACTGTGAAAAGTACTGGCACTTGTGTTAAAATGCTGTAAAGTGAGAATGCTTTCAAAAATAAAACCACAAATTGAATTTATTTATGATTTAACTTCTATTAACTAATTCAAATCAATATATGGTGTAACGACCCTTTGCGTTTAAAACGGCTTTTGTCCAGGTACACTTGCGCATAGTTTTTCAGGTAGCTTTGCAGGAAGGTTTCTTCAAGCATCTCGGAGCTGTTTGCAATATGCAAATCAAACCAAAGTAATTGAAAGCTCAACACAACAAATGTTTCAAGTGGTTTCCTCAAATTCAACTGGAAATTCAACTTTTAATGACTTCTGCATTCCCAAAATTATTCAACCGCCTGAATAGAATCTCTCACAACAGCACAAATCAGGAAAAACAGGTGTTGTCTCAAGCACTATTGACGCAACTAATCAAGGTCTTAATTAGTTTCATCAGGTGTGCTTGAGCTAGAACACATGGTACACAATGGTCCAAAAAGTTAAGAGAAGATATCATTGCCCTTCATAAACAAGGAACAGGATTAAAAAATAGCAAAGTCACTAAATGTTCCTAGAGACAGTTGGAAACATAGTTCGCAAGTTCAAAGTTAACGAAACAGTGGTTACACTACCTGGACGGGGCAGAAAAAGGAAGCTATCAATGGCTTGAACCAGATTTCTGAGAAGGCAGGTTCAGAAAAATCCTCGAGTGACTGCAAAAGTTCTGCAGCAAGACTTGGTGGCAACAGGCACTGAGGTTTCAGCTGCTTCATTTTTGTATATCAGGAAATCCTAGGAGAAAATGTCATGCCGTCAGCAAGGAAGCTTAAACTTGGGCATCACTGGACCTTCCAACAGGACAATGATCTCAAGCATACCTCAAATTCCACCAAGGCTTGTTTGCTGAAGAAGTTCTGGAAGGTTCTACAGTGGCCATCACTGTCACCTGACTTGAACCCCAAAGAAAATCTCTGGTGGAATTTGAAGAAGGCGGTTGCATCACGCAATCCCAAGAGTGTTACTGAACTGGGGGCCATTGTTCATGGGGAATGGGCTCAGATTCCTCAGAAACGCTGCCAGAAGCTGGTGTCTGGTTATACATCTCATTTGCAGCAGGTCATAACAGCAAAAGTGTGTTCTAATAAGTACTAAAGATGCTTGCCATGAACGGGTTGGAAATTTTGAGATAGCAGAAGTCATTAAAAGAAGCATTTTCAGTTGAATTTGTGGAAACCACTTGAAACATTTGTTGTGTTGAGCTATTTCAATAACTTTTGTTTGATTTCGGTGCACCTGTAGTCTCTGTCTGACATATATCTGATATGGTGGAGTTACTGGACATAAATAATTTTTTGAAACAACAGTGTAACTGATTGCCCTTTCTGTCTGTGTCTGTTGTTCTTTTGTCCAGCCCGACATCTGATTGATAAGAAGGTGAAGCAGATCCATGATCAGGTTGAGCGTGGAGAGGAAGTGGAGGGCATGTATCTCACCTACCTTTTGTCCAGCGATAAACTCAGCTTAGGAGAGGTGTACATCAGCCTCACTGAACTTCTGCTGGGAGGCGTGGACACCGTAAGAATATGTTTATTTGGAACCAGTCAGACAGGAAGTAGATTAAACGATATGATTTTCTATTAGTCAAAAGTTATATTCAGTTGAGGATTTATTATTCAGAAGTAAATTATGTTACAGAAACAATAACCTGCACAACTGGTTCAGTTGTTGTGAATAAGGGAGTGTTTTCTAGGTTCTATTGTTTTCTACCTGTCGAAAACAAGAGAAAAAATGATGTTCCTGTGAAAATAAGAAACAAGAGACAAACACACAGGCACAAACTTGAAACTGAATGAAACTACAGTATTTATTAACCATACCAGAATTTTAATATTGGTGCATCCCTGGGTGATACTTCCCTTGTGAAAAAGTACACTTTAGCATACTTTTTACAGAAATAATTTTGACAAATATTTTTTTCAGACACTTAAATTAAAATGTATCATAGTTTAAAATTGTATGCAATTAGCTGAATTTTACAGTGTTTTTTGACTCCATTAAGTAGGACCTAAGTACATCTTTATATGTCATTTCACAATGATTTCTGTTGTCTTCGAAATATGGTTAAAATGCTGAATGTACTGACATAATGGTATGGTAAACTTAAATATATTTGGTTACACTTTATTGTAAGGTGATGTTGTTACATTGTACTTACTCAAATAAGTACCGAGTAATTTTAATTAACTACACGTACTTATGGTTTGGTTTAAGGTTAGTTACTTGTAATTATGCATAATTTACTGTTACTATAGTGAGTACATGTGGTAACGCATAATAATTTAGTACATTTAAAATGTTAACAAATGTAATATCAAATGAAGCATACAGTTAAAATGATAATAAAGTTCTTAAAGTGTTAGCATGTTAGTCAACACATCAAAACAAGTGTACTTTTTTTAAAGTCTGACAAAAGACTATTAAAACATAATGATTTAAAATGTACTTTAAAGCAAAGCTTTTAATTTGACATTATTACAACCTGTACTTAAGCGTGTTGAGAAACAGTCATGAAAGTGTGACCTCTTCAAGACCCTTAAGTGGCCTTTTATTTAATTAAAATGATATTGTCTGTAAGTAAAGTTCTTAAAAATATACTGTTAAGATTTGAAGTGCACTAAAAGTGTACAATCTTACAGTGGTTTATCTGAGTAACTAGTCGTTCTTAAGGAAGGCCTGAATGATTAGGGTCCTCCAGACTCAGATCCGATTTCTTAGTGGTGTTCACGCATTTGGAAACGTGTTCTTCACTTGTAGTTACTTTTAATCAGTTGGGGTCAAGGTGAGTTCACACAGGTGTCCTTGCTGAGTAACCCAGGTGTAATTCACATTAATCACATTAACCATGAACTTACAACAAGAACGTATTGACCATCCTGCCCATCCCTAACTGATACAATAATGACCTTTAACATGCTGTACTATGCTCCTAATCTCTGTGTAAATGTCTGTCAAGGCTACCGTTTATCGGATTTCCAGAGCTATCTGCTAAATTGTGTTCCACTTTTAGCATCAGACAGGGTTGATAACCTGTATCGCAGCATTCTTTGCTGATGTCTGATCGGTTTCAGCGACACATTTACATTTACATGACAACAAAGTACTAAAAAGTTTTTCCTTTATGTTTTTCACGTACAGACGACAATGTTGTCAAAACGATCTCCGTTCACATGGATCTGCAAAAAGGATTAAAAATGCTGTATTATTCATGCCAGGCCAGTAGTTGGCGATGTCACTTTGTAAAGAAACACTACGCGCCTATAGACTGAACTCGTGAGACACATTCGCCTGAAGCCACCGGTTTCACAAATTTGCGTTTTTGTAGTTTACACGTAGACGATAACGCTATAATTTTCAAAAACTGATAAAAAAAACCCCAAAACGCCGTTGTCGTGTAAATGAACAGCCAAAATGCAAAAGTTTTCCGTTTTTAAAAGGAGAGCACTCTAGCCCACTCTCACCCTCTGGACATAATTAACTTAGCCAATCAGGTGTC
Organism: Abramis brama; assembly: GCF_963993115.1. Taxonomy (NCBI): domain Eukaryota; kingdom Metazoa; phylum Chordata; class Actinopteri; order Cypriniformes; family Leuciscidae; genus Abramis; species Abramis brama. Next base: position 34,316,362 of record NC_139973.1, read on the forward strand.
TCTATCATAACATCAGCTGAGATCTATGAATGCATTATTGGATAAGATAGTCAATCTTTCTTTTTTCTTTGTCCTTGACAGACGTCTAACACACTATCATGGACCTTGTACCACCTTGCACGTGATGCAGAGGCACAGAACCGCCTCTATAACGAGATCGCATCCGTTTGTCCTAATAAAGAGCAGCCGAACGCTGAACACCTGACCAGGATGCCCTACATGAAGGCTGTCATCAAAGAAACTCTCAGGTAGGGGAAATGCACAATAGTCCAGCCCCAAACACTTTTTGTGGGGAAAACAGTACCAATTTATTGTTCATGCATCTTGAAAGGGGTGAAAGAGACCAGCTGTTTTCTATATTACGCAGGAGTGGCCGAACATTATTCAGTTTATGCTGAGCACAATAACCTTTGCACAGCCCTTATTTAAACAGTCCAACATCAATAATCTCCTCCACAGTGAATAAACACTGGAGACACAATCAACTTGCAATGAACTTGATACTCAGTCTTTGGAAATGAGTGTGGGTTAGCTTTAGTTAACTCTTTCCCTGCCGTCAATTGTAAGACAATGCTTCCCCGCCACCATTGATGGAAATTTCCAGTTTCCCGTGTTTTCACTATTATATGAGGTAAGGCCAGGGACAGATTTACCTCACATTGTGACAGGCAAAAGCACGTATGCTTTTTACCACCCACACCCAAACTGACCAAAACAGGATTAAAAATTATTGTTTGTTTTTAATCATTTAAAACAGTGTTGTCAAATCTGATATTGTGTCTTTATATGTGATCATATACTTGCATGTGTCATTATATTATTAACAGTTTACCAAAATCAAGCTCAAATGAATTTAGGAAGTTTTTGTCCAGGGAATGTCATGTTTTTCATCATTAGAACGGCTACACCTTAGAGCAGTCGATCCTCACAGTCACATCTTGTTTTCATCATCATAAATGTAATCGCTCGTTATTTTTTTCTTTCTTTTTTCTGTAATTTGGCCAAAATCTCACATTATAATGAAGCGCTAAGCAGAGGTTATTTTTTCCGTGACTCAACGACAAATGCAAGACGCTCTTCACCACTCCTCAAATACTTTTATATATAAAGTCAATAAGTACAGCGTTTTCTTTACTTAAGAAACAAAGGAACAGTTCTTTATTTACCCTGGCCTTGCATCGTAAATAAGCAGAGATGCTCCAAACTGCTTGTGGCACTTCATTCACGATAGAGATGGGGCGGAGTTATGAGGTTTGACGGACAGTTTGAGGATATGGCAAGCCGTTTTAGTCGTAATTGCATTACGTTACTTGTCGTAATTGCATTTTTACTGGTAAGAATTAAATTTGAGAGCTCTACAATTCAATTCTTACTAGTAGCAATTACAGTTAGAGAGCTCTCTAATTCAATTATTACTAGTAAAAATTACAATTACGGAGCTCTACAATTGAATTGTTAATAGTAAGAATTACAATTAGAGAGCTCTACAATTCAATTATTACTAGTAACAATTACAATTACAGAGCTCTCTAATTGAATTTTAACTAGTAAAAAAACGAATTAAAGATATGTATAATTGCAGAGCTCTGTAATTGAATTAAAGAGCTCTGCAATTGCATTCTTACTAGTAACAACTGAATTGTAGAGCTCTCTAATTGGAATTCTTACTAGTAACAATTCAGTTGTAGAGCTCCGTAATTAAAAATGAATGGAAGTCAATGGAGACATATGACTAGTAAAAATTCATTTGTAGAGCTCTCTAATTGTAATTGCTACTACTAAGAATTGAATTGAAGAGCTCTCTAATTAAATTCTTACTAGTAAAAATGCAATGGCGACGAGTAACGCTGGGTACAATTTAAGCTAAAACGGCTTTCCATATGAGGAGGAGGCAATGGAGTTATGAGATTTGGTCACAAGCTCTTTTTAATACTTTTCATTGGTTAAATATTTGCAAAAACCACAGACAGACGTAAAGAGTGACCATAGTAATGATTTATGTTAATATTACGATATTTTAAATTGCTATTACGCATCTTCTGAAGGATTACTGAATCTCCTGTTCAAAACACAGGCGAAGAAGAAGCAGAAACAAGGGATATCATATGTAAACAGATGCATATGTAAAATAACACGATCAGGACGTGCTATTGGACTGTGAAGCTTTGGGGGTGTTGATGGACTCGATCTCCGTGTTTTGATCATCGTTCTGAATCCCATCCAGACTTAGTCTTTGACAAAACGCGTTTTTCTCAGCTTTTCGCTCAAAGTTGCTTTTTTATGAAACTCCCAAATTCAAGTGTTGATAAAAAAGGAATGTATGGAGCTTAAAATATGACAATATGATTTGAATTTGAATTGTGTAAATTTGAATTATTTACAAGTGAAATCTAACAAAATTGAATTTTAGGTGGTAGTTTAAATAGTTCTGAATTTGATTTTTTTAAACGAATATTGAACATTTGAAATTTAACAAATTGAAATGTTTTTATGGCTGAATTTTATAGACATGTATTTTTAAACAGCTATTTTTTTTGTTCTGAATTCATATACTGCAAATATTCAGTTTAAAAAAATACAGATTCAAGTTTTCAAGATGAAGAAATTCGGAACTTCAAATTCAGTTTTCTAAAATTCAAGTTCAAAAATTCAAGTTCAAAAATTCAGATCTTACAGAAAGTAGGTCACAGGTCATCCACAGGGAAGAGTAAAGGATCTCAGATAAGTCGAACAGAGCATTTTGGCTGCACTGCAGTAGTTTTCTGCCGCAAACGCGGTGGAGGTTCAAGATAATCCATGTATCTTTCGTTCAGTCGTTTTTTTATTTAATATTAAGAGTAGAAAAATGAGAAAACAGCTTGTGTATTAGATTTCTAATATAATAATAGTCCGCTGCAGCAGTTGCACGGAGCTTACAAAACGTGTGTATTGCAACTATAGGCTACATTTAATTTTCTCATCAAACAACTAGACTAACGAATGGCTCGGTACAACAGAAGAGCCTAGAAAGGGCTTTTTCTCTGTGTAGACCAGCAGTTGGTCTGAATTTTCTATAACCTATAGCCTATTTTCTGGACTGTATATAGTGGTTCTCAACTCCAGTCCTCGGGACCCGCTGCTCTGCACATTTTGTATGTCTCCCTTATTTAACACACCTGAATCAGATCATCAGCTCGTTAGGAGAGACTCCATGAACTGAACTGAGTGTGTCAGATAAGAGAGACATACAAAATGTGCAGAGCAGTGGGTCCCGAGGACTGGAGTTGAGAACCACTGAGTCGTTTTATCATGAAACACGCTGTGATTTATTCCAAAGTGACTCAGGCATATAACGTTAAATAATCTAAATGTTGACTTTCAAAAGTAGGCGCGCCAAGAAGGCTATTCTCTGTATTTTGGTTCATTTTTGATGTGCGCCAGAAAGATCTAAAGAGACAGAGACGCGCTAAAGCAGCGCATCATGTTGCTTTATTTATTTCTGGCGTTACTTCATATCGCAGACTGCTCATTATCAAAATGAAACACAGTCAACCAAACATATAAAAAGTTATTCTGCCTAATTTAATTGGTCTGCTGTACAATATAAAGGGCAAGCTGTGCCGCACACAGTCCTACTTGTTATTCCAAACATTTCCCTTGCTGTAAATACGCTGATTTAGCCTATACGTGTATTTTGGGACTCGACTGAAGTATGACGCCTTTTTATTTGTATTATAATATAATATATTAAAATACATAATCTTCTGAGTTTTATGATGTAGGCCTTGTGTGTTTTATTAAAATGTATTTTAATTTACATCTGAAAAGGATGCGCTTTGTGCATTCTCTGACATTATATTTATGTATTTAATTAATATTGAGTATCAATTGATGTTAAACAAAACGGTGTGTTATTTTCTCTGGCAACTAAACTTCCAAAAAAAAAAAAAAAAAAAAAAAAAAAACCTTCCAAAGCAAAGCCATTGTGCATTCTCTCCGCGCTCCGCAGCTTTTCCACACAGATTTTGAGAACTGGCCAGCTAAAAAAAATAGGCCAAAGAAGTAGACAAACGGCTAGTGTCCGGGAGATGCAAGGTACGGTATCATGTTGAGAGAGAAACAAAAAAATTCAACAAAAAAATTAAAATTAAAATGAGAATTAAAAAAACAACAACAACAACAAAAAAAAAAACATTTTAATATTAGCCTATTCCGCAATAGTGTAAAAGACCTGTAAATAAAATACAACATTTACATGATAAACACTATTAACATGTATGCTATGTGTTGCCTATTTTACTTTCCCTTACTGTATGACAAATTAATGCAGAAAACAACAAGAATGAAAAATAAGTAGCCATGTATAATAAAATAACAATATATTTTAGCCTATATATTTTAACAATATAAAAATAGCCTATATTGTGCCCTTTATTACAAACAACATTTAGCCTATTTTAAACGCCAAGCCTAAACAAATTTATTTAAATCGAAACGGTCGCGCATCTCTCATTCAGTCAAAAGTTTTCATATTTGCAATGTAACATGTGCTAACTATTAATATAAAGAAGGCTTCCTTCATACTTAAGTCGAGTCCCAAAATACACGTATAGGCTAAATCAGCGTCTTCACAGCAAGGGAAATGTTTGGAATAACAAGTAGGACTGTGTGCGGCACAGCTTGCCCTTTATATTGTACGCAGACCAATTAAATTAGGCAGAATAACTTTTTATATGTTTGGTTGACTGTGTTTCATTTTGATAATGAGCAGTCTGCGATATGAAGTAACGCCAGAACTGATAGCCTATATATGTTGTGTGAGAGCACGATGCGCGAGCGCCATCTCTTGGATTTGTTCCACTGCTGGGAAATAACTTAATACTCTGTTATTTATAGTCATACAGATAATATGATATCATTCGAAACAGTAAAATGTATATTTTTATTTGTGTATTCAAAATGACTACAAAATATCATGTCATTGAAAAATAAATAAAACAACATGATGCGCTGCTTTAGCGCGTCTCGGTCTCTTTAGATCTTTCTGGCGCTCACCAAAAATGAACCAAAATACAGAGAATAGCCTTCTTGGCGCGCCTACTTTTGAAAGTCAACATTTAGATTATTTAACGTTAAATGCCTGAGTCACTTTGGAATAAATCACAGCGTGTTTCATGATAAAACGTGACTTAGCCTATACAGTCCAGAAAATAGGCTATAGGTTATAGAAAATTCAGACCAACTGCTGGTCTACACAGAGAAAAAGCCCTTTCTAGGCTCTTCTGTTGTACCGAGCCATTCGTTAGTCTAGTTGTTTGATGAGAAAATTAAATGTAGCCTATAGTTGCAATACACGCGTTTTGTAAGCTCCGTGCAACTGCAGCAGCAGACTATTATTATATTAGAAATCTAATACACAAGCTGTTTTCTCATTTTTCTACTCTTAATATTAAATAAAAAAACGACTGAACGAAAGATACATGGATTATCTTGAACCTCCACCGCGTTTGCGGCAGAAAACTACTGCAGTGCAGCCAAAATGCTCTGTTCGACTTATCTGAGATCCTTTACTCTTCCCTGTGGATGACCTGTGACCTACTTTCTGTAAGATCTGAATTTTTGAACTTGAATTTTTGAACTTGAATTTTAGAAAACTGAATTTGAAGTTCAGAATTTCTTCATCTTGAAAACTTGAATCTGTATTTTTTTAAACTGAATATTTGCAGTATACGAATTCAGAACAAAAAAACTAGCTGTTTGAAAATACATGTCTATAAAATTCAGCCATAAAAACTTTTCAATTTGTTAAATTTCAAATGTTCAATATTCGTTTAAAAAAAATCAAATTCAGAACTATTTAAACTACCACCTAAAATTCAATTTTGTTAGATTTCACTTGTAAATAATTCAAATTTACACAATTCAAATTCAAATCATATTGTCATATTTTAAGCTCCATAGTATGCATGAAGCTAGAATAAAAGAGTTTTTTTGTTTTTTGATAAGAGCAGAGGGTCTGTTCTTTCTGATATATTGCATGTTCAGATATTCATACAACAAAGTATTCTGGGGGCCATGAAACTTTTGTGAAAATGATAAAAACAATGCTGCCGGCGGCTGGCAGCTTTTTTCAAAAGCGCTGACGGGAAAGAGTTAACAGTCAGTATCATAAATGTCAGCACTTAAAAACAGCCCTAAAGCAGTTGGAAAGAGAAATGTTTTTACACGGGACATTTATCTTGGAAAGATGCCTTATAGAGATATTTCCAGAGAAATTCTGTTATGGATTCGTTTTGGTTTGTAGCTGCCAAACATTGTTCAATGTTTCGGTCGACCGCTCCTGAACTGTGGGATCCAGTCAAGTCCAGTTCAGTTGGGGCCGGCCTGTTTTTACATAAAAGTCCCTATTTAAAGTCTGCATCATGTGCTGGGTTTACAATGCAGTCTGCCTTGAAATGTGCCACTAAAACTATTCAGGCTGGACTGAACGTTCAGCGATCTTGTTAAACAATAAACTTTACTTACAAGATGCTCAGTTCCAAATTTATTTTCTCACAATATGATGCATTTTAATCATAGAATGTATCCTGTTGTCCCTGGTAATGGACGTCTGGCTGTGGATTCGGAAGTAATCTTGGATAATTATTGGTTCCCTAAGAAGGTACCCACACACACACAGCTCAAAAATATCAAATCTCTCATTAAATATCTCCATTTAATGAAACATTTAATAGCCTAATTCCAGTCTTTGTGTGTTTTCTCTCTATTTTTCCTCAGACACAGTTTCATCTCTGTCATTACGCTGTTAGTCACGATGAGAATAATTTCCCTGATCCGGAGCGTTTTGTTCCAGACCGCTGGCTGAGGGCCAGCCCGTCTCGCTCTCAGCATCACCCCTACAGTTCAGTCCCGTTCGGGGTTGGCGTGCGAGCCTGTGTGGGGAAGAGGGTAGCAGAGCTGGAGATGTACTTTGCTCTGAGTAGAGTGAGTTGGATGCTTTCACACTATCTGCTGCTTTAATTTCACACCCATTATATTTATACTACATTTAACTATCGCTATCACTCTTTCTTTAACCCTTGACCCTTTTGCCCCACAGCTGATGCAACATTATGAGGTCCGAACAGAGGAGGGGTCCCCATCGATACAGCCCAAAACCCGAACACTGCTCATTCCCTCCCAACCCATCAACCTACAGTTCATCCCTCGAGCCTGACACCAGCCGTCTCCCGTCCATCTCTTTTTCTAATCAAAATGAGGACTCCTGATTCAATTCATTTTTGCCTTAAACGCCCAAGGGTCCATACCCACAAACCTGTTTCTGTGAAATACCGTGTGAGGTCATCTACGGTAGAAGGTGGAAGTGAGTCATCATTCCAAAGAAATATCAACTGAGCTGAAATATTCTAACAGATTTTTACAGCTGAGATGTTCGCATCGTCTGGGTCGCACTGTTTAATAAGAATTTGCGAACAATCTAAAAAGTCCAACAGAGCGCTATGTGCACTGAATCTCTGCTTTCCCTTTAAACTCTTAAAGAGCACCAGTAATTTTGCCAGAGGAGAAAGATATGGAAACAAAGATCCTCTGTTCATGAACTGGTGGCGATGATTCTGCAGATCGGACGACTCACTAACTCTGCTATGGCAATCAAGAGTCGCATCGAGCAGAAAGAGTGTTCTTTAAAAACATGTTTTCCGACGGTATTATTATTTTTTTAATATGCTACCTTCCACTGTTTTTTTTATTATATTAATTTAATGTTGATGTCAGGGCATTCGTCCAAACCTTGATCAAAAAGTTTTTTGGGGGAAATCTACTCCTCTATTTTTATATATTTGTTAATTAACAGACATAAAATGAGTGGATTTACATGGCCCTTTTGGGCCGGGCTGAAAGCAAATGACAGAATTAACCAGAAATGCTAATTTATGTAAATAAACCTGTTGCCAAACCACCCACATATTGACTTCCATCAGTGTTCTTCCTTTCTTTTCAAAAATCATAAACATTTTTACACTGTATACACCATTGTAATAGACCTGGAGTTATTATAGATAACGAAAACAAAAAATAAAACCATAAAAAAATGTCATTAATAAAACAAAAGATAACTGACAGAAATATGTATTTCAGCTAGCAAGGCTATAGTTCTCATTTTCATTTAGTTTACCTTGATGTATTCAAATAAATAAAAAGGAATAAAATCTATATAAAAAAACAAATAAAAATGACAAAACAAAACTGAAGAATTACTAAAACCTTAACTAAAATGTAAAATAAAAATAAAAACTTCAAGATAATAATAAAAACTATAATCGTTTGTCAATGATACTAATACAACACCAAATAGACCGAATGTAGATAAAAAGCAATTCTAGTGTCTCAGTTGCAGTGCACTATGTATTACAGTACTAATTCTAGTCAAGTATGCGGTTCTGTTGCCCAACAGTTCATGTTCTCTTCTGAAGCCACTTCGATGAGTGCAAAACTCTTGAGCAACAGATTGACATGGTGATTCCTGTCACGTTGTATCCGTGGTACATTCGATTTCACATGTACAAACTTGTGTTGTAAAGGAAGTATTTCTATTAATGTGTAATAGACTTTGCTCTGACTTTTCAAGGTCTGACACTTTATTAATTATTTACATCATTATTATTTTTTCAATGACAACTAAATTGACAGGCAGGAGGGAAGTAAAATGCTAAAACCATCGCTCAGTGAGGGATTGAGAGTTAGCTTGCATGAGGATAACAACTCGGAGGTGTCTTTTTCCCATATTTAAAAATAAAATCTTGATATTTTATTATTTATGTGTGTTATATTTTATCCAATATACCCAGAAATATTACAGCAAATAAAAGCAAGTGATACATAATGTCTAGAGCATTTTTATAATAGTTTTACACTGCGTGCTGAAAATTTGAAAGAAATGGCTTCTATTAAAACTTGCTTAATCTTGACTCTTTAGATATAATTTCTATTCTTAAGCATTAAAGTGGTGCTGCCCCCTCATGGTCATTTTATTTACTACAGGTACATTTAAAGGTGAAGTCTTTCTACGCTTTTAGCGGCACCAAACGTTACTTCAATCTGTTTGCTGCCGACTATCTGTTTTTTTTTTTTTTTTTTTTTTAATGATAGGGTGGGAGTGTTTTGTTCTTTTTAGGAATTAGTTTTAGGAAATAATTTACATCAATAAAATTTTAACGCAGTGTTTTCAAATCATGCATAATTACAAGTAACTAACCCTAAACCACACCCTAACCGCAACTCTGTAGTAAGTACATGTAGTTAATTAATATTACCCAGTACTTACTAGAGTAAGTAAAATACTAAGTAAAATAAAAAAAGAGAGAAAAAAAACATGGGTTATGCTTTATTTGAGTGTGCCTTTGCTACAGTGTGATTATACAAATAAGTATTAGTATTAATTAATAGTACTAGCATTAATTAACAATATGTATTCATTTTAGAATTTGGTTTTGGGTTTGGTTCAGGGTTATTTGTTTGTGCATTTGCAGTTACCTACTATAGCTACATAAGATGTGTAACAGGGACACTGTAAAATAAAGTGTTACCAACATTTGTAACTTTCATCAATCTCCAATCTCATTAACAACGAAGAGAGATCCTATAGCAGATCCTGTGGATTTTATAATATTCACAGACAATACCCAGGCCCGGATTAAGAGGACTTTGGGCCCTGGGGCTATAGCAACACCAAGGGCCCCCTTTCATCTGATTGCCACACCACAGTCTATTACTGCAATAAATATTTTTTTTATTGTTATTAATCAATGTATTTAATTAATGTTTTTCTTTATCATTATTTATTATTATTATTTTTGCACACTAAATAGTCCAGGCTATTTAACACATTAACCCTCTACTGCACAGATTTTGATGGAACATCATGATAAAAATTACTCCACATAATTTCTTGGTTCATTTTGTGAACATTTTATTGAACATTTTTACCCCCTCCTCTTCCATGAGTGCATTTATGGCTATTTCTCTCATTTTTATCTAAAGGGACAAAGTAAGCATTAATAAAACATTTGCTTAACCCCTATTCAGATGGTAATTGTTTCTCATGTGGATATCTGTAAAAAATTATTTACAATTACATAAATGCTATGATTGTTATTTTATTTAATAATTAAATATAAAATTATTTCTAATTTTTAATTTTTAATTAAAGGGTAGGCTACCTTAATTATGAAACTAAAACTAACAGTAGGTGGCAAGTCACTGTCTTAATAAGCGAGTCATTCATTCAACCGATTTGTTCAAACGGCTGTTTGATTCAACGACGAATCAAACGAGGAGTCAATGAATCATTAAATGAACCCATTCGTTCAAAACGCGGATTATTGGAGAAGGGTCTGGCTGCAGACCTGCACTTGCACTCCCAGACTTGCACTCTCAGACCTGCACGCTCAGACACCAGCGCTTCCTCTGCAAGTGACGTCACTTGCAATCGACGCGTAGTGTTGTGTCGGATTGAGAACAGCTCCCAATGTCGTTCAAAAATCGTTTCTGTAAGTAGCCTATATACATATAAATAAATATATATCGTCGCTGTCTGGCGGAAACCTCGTATGTCCAAAGTTTGTCAATTTCATATTTTTTCACAAATCGATGCTATTGGTCAGTCCCCACGTGGTTCTGTTATTTTCACAAATTATTAACCAATCTAAAGTGTTGAAAATAGCTAGAGAGCAAATCTCTTAACTCCATTGGATACTTCAACTGTCTGAGAATCCTCGTAACTCCACCTCTTCTTCACTTCGCGGCATTTTGTCTCCTCAGGATTGAAAGTCGCAGCGATTAAGAAATCCTCGTCGAGCAACACGTAAAGCAAGCCTTAACTCTGATTTTATCTGTGTTAAGCTATGATATCAGTTATTGATGTATTTTAAATGTCTACTTATTACACGTGTGCATTTAAGTTTTAAAAGGTATCTAATATAATACTTGAATTGAATTAAATGTTTTGGATACCAGCATTAAATTATTGTTTTTATTATTATTTTACTGACTCGAAGTTGGCACTGTGCATGTAAAATACCCCAAGTAGCAAGGTTTTAATTTATGGGAGAAAAAAGGTCTGCCTAAGTTACTGGCGCCAAGTAAGCCTATCTTTGGATAATTCTGTATGTTTTTTAGACAATAACGAGTGAAAATAGTTAGGTTAGATACATTTGAGTAGGCATGTTTTGTTAAAAATCGATAACTGTAATGCTTCGGTGCAGAAGGAAGCCCGTGAGCCACGAAGGTAAGTTTGCGTGCAGATTAGGCTCATTTCCGCCTATTAGACAGCCTAGTATTTTGGTATTGCATCACTCATATCTCTTAAACGTTTAAAATGGAGTTTAGGAAGATGTATGTAACCACAATCATTAAATAGGAATAGCTCTTAAAGCCTTATCTCTTGTCAAAAGGCTCAACGCGACCGCAGACTGTGTCCGTACTACTCTTATCAATGACAGCGTAACCTCGTATATCCCTGCTCCCAAGTCATAAATGTAGTATCTCCGATTAAACATGATTTTGGGGAAATGTTGTGTTAATGTTGGTACACAACAGTATATGATAGCAATAAGGTATAATACCAACTTTAACGATACAATGTTTAATAACAAAAAATATGCCGTTTTTTTTTTTTTTAATTTCCTGAAAAAATAAATAATATAACAATATTTACTGCTGAAACATATTTCCGGTTAATTTGTGTCGATTACAAGTGACGTCACAGGCAGAGGAAGCGCTGGTGTCTGAGAGTGCAAGTCTGAGAGTGCAAGTGCAGGTTGGAGAATTCAGTAACGAATCACCACTATCAGTTTCATTGATTTTTTCTGCTGTGGTTTCATTTTGGAATTTTCATCGGCGAAATGACGACAAACCAAAACGTAACTCTCAATGTTAACTTATTGGTCAACTCATTTATTGTTGCATAACATATATCACATTAGCAATTGTGCTGATATTTGGGGAAAACTGCGCTTTTACTTGTGTGATATATTTATTTTCTATTATGTAGGCTAATATTACAATAAGACAAAAACTTATCGGGGCAAAAATGCCCATGTAGGCTACCTTGGATATTGGACCTTGATGTTCGTCAAAAAAATTCGGCCGGGGATTTTTACGCGGGTGGGTGGTGGGAGAAAAAACACTGACCGACTATATAGCCCCTATAAATATTGAAAATACCTTACGACTCCACGAGAAACAATTAACTTACCATCCAAATAGTGCTTAACTCATTAACTTACTTCAGCTGCTTGCTTACCTTCTTCGACGTCTAAAACACGCGGATCGGTGACGACGCAGGAGGGTGAAGCTAACTGTGGGCTGCTGCCGCTGCACTCGGGGTCTTCCACGAGCACGAATGAAAGTGAACCAAAGTAGTTAGTTAGTTTAGGAATTTTTGCATCCCTTTTCTGCCTTTCGAGTTTGTTTTTCCTTTTTTGTGCACCACTATCACTTTTTTTCATCATTTTTGAACTCCAGCGAGCGATTTATACCCATGTTCTACATGAAAGCATAACGAAAAGAGGCGTTTCCCAACGTCATGGCGCAAATTGTAGAGTTAATTTGATTGGGCAGTGAATTATATCAGTCAGGCACATTTTCCAATAACTTCTTGTTATTTTATTATACACAAATCAACCACCTATGATTTGACAATCTCATTTCCTCCAGCCAATCACGGGCCCCCTAATCCCGCGGGCCCTGGGGCTTCAGCCCCACCTAGCCTTTATGTTAATCCGGCCCTGACAATACCCAGTCTATGACAATACCTCAATGGATAGAAGTGGACACACATCTCTTTGTTTTCTGTTGAGGTAACAGTAAATATTTCATAGCTTTGTCTTGTAGCCTATTTAACCAGCAGATGCATGAATTATTAACCCAAAGGATAAAAAAAATCTTACTGTTTCTTTTTACTTAAAATAAATAATCCCCAATCTTTTTAATTATGTATTTTTGAGAGTTACATAAAGAATATGTAGTCTGTTATTCTATAACTGTATTATTGTGCATAGGTGCTCACTGTATATGTAACAATCATGCCTGGTGGTTCGGACAGAGATTGTTTTATGATTATTATTAAGCGACTTAGTTTGGATGAATGGCAGCCATCTTGAGCTTAAACTGACACCTAGTGGTTTGGATGCCGCATCACAAAAACGGGAAAGTTTTCACTTACTAATGAAATGCTTATCCAGGATTAAATTAATACGTGAACTTTTTATTGTTATTAGAATAAAGTTTCTAATAACAGCGTGGTTACTGAGATTCGACATTCGACTAGTCATGTGATCATGTCAAGCTTTCCTGACAAACCAAAATAATCTTTCATCCCAAATAAAGTAAAATTAGAATACATTGTGTTGCTGATATCAATCTTCATCTCATGTCAGTATTGTTTCAAACACATAAAACTTTTCTTTATATGTAAAACTATTTTACACGTTACATGTAGTGACTATAATAACTTTGGCCAACATTATGCATCACTACATGCAACTAACGCTAAATCAAACCCTAACCAGTCATTTAATACAGTATTAAAATATATTATTAAAATACTACCGTGAATGACAGCAGTAGCCCAATGTTTGTGTGTTGTTCATATTTCATATTGTTGTTCCATTGTTCTGCTTTCAGACTGATTCATCAGAAACACAGTTCAGTCAGTCACACTTTGTTATACTGTTCATGTGCATCATAGTGCATGTAATTGCATCCCATTGGAAGAACTCACTGTACATAAATCTTTACTTTTTATATTTACATTTAAAACAATACTGTTTAGATGACAGATGCACAGATGAACAAATGATATAGAACACATTATGTCCAAGATGAAAAATTGCCAGCTTTATTATGAACAACATTCCAGAGTTTAACAAGTGAAATACCTGCTAGAATTAGTTTTTTTATTTTTTATTGTATGTTTATTTACACGTATTTCTGAGATCTGAACGCTGACAGCAGAAACTACTCTTCAGAAATCAACAACATCCATTTTTAATTGACTAATTTGAGTAAACACCTGGTCTGATATGATTCAGATGATAACTTATTACATACTAAATCTGATGACGTCAAATGTAAAAATCAGAGGGTCAGGTTTTGGAGGCAGTGCTGACTACCAGGATTTCGTTTTTTTTTTGTGTGTGTGTGTGTGTGTGTGTGTGTGTGTTGGTTTTTTAGAGCCTGACAGGAATAGAGGGACCGTTTTCCTCTGCTGTGTATCTATTATGGCAATGTCAAAAATATTATGTACAAATTTAAAATGATACAGAATAATACATTTAAATCTTTAGTTACAAGTACAGTTATGAGCATTGTGACGATTGTGATATTGCACAACTTGTCGTCATTGCGATACTATTTGTTGGAAAAGTGCAGAATACTTTGTACAGAACACTGAACTGGTTGACAGAACTGAAAGAAAATAATAAATCTGTCACGCCTAACAGCTGTAAAAATAAGACACTTGGGGGAAAAAAACCTTTCCAAAAATAAAAATCTCAGTAAAAGAAAATATACACAGTGTGCAAATGACTTGGCATAGACAGACAGGGGAAAAAGGGGGAGCCCCATTTGAAAACAGTCTGTTGCGCGTAATGGAGCGTGTTGATGAGAAAGGATGACGTTAAGATCCATACACATCCACACGTAATTCACTGACAAATTCACCTCAGTTTCCTCTCTATACAACACAATCATTTTTTTAAATTATTAGCAATATAATATATTTTCTTGAACTTCCTTTTTTCTATTGTTTTCTTTTTTTTTGTTTTTTTTTGCCCATATCGACTATGGGAGGTGATGTCGCACCATTTTTCGTAGCGTGCATCTGTAGTCCTCAACTGTACGGCAGAAGGGAAAGGGGCGGGACTTCCTGTTCTGTCCGACCAACAGTAGCTTAACAGGAGGTTGAGTGGCATGTATCAGCAAACTTTCCCAGAGTAGGCTGGTGAAACTGAAGGGTGAATGTGAGTAGTGGTTTTATTTTGAGGCGTTGAGGGGGCGTGGCTTTACCGAGTCGAGGATAGCACGTGACCCGGCACCCAGCCCTCTGCAGCAGGTGATTGGCTGTTTGCAGGTCGGTAAACCAGGCACATGTTCTGCTGATTGGACGCCAGGATCTGCACCGTCTCGCCAACCACCACGCAGATCTCGTCCTCCTTCACGGCATTGTAATCCTGCTGCACTAGCACCGAAGACAGGCCGTTACACTCCCCCTCGTCCAGCTCCTGGAGGACAAAACCACACGCACACAAATGAAACATTCTCATTGTGAATACACAACTGGTCAAAAGTTTGGAATACTTCAGATTTTTTTTTTATGTTGTTGGAAAAAGTCTCTTGTACTCACCAGGGCTGCATTTATTTGGTTAAAAAATATAGTAAAAAAACAGTATTGCTAAATATTATTACAATTTAAAAGAACTGTTTTCTATTTGAATAGACTGTAATGCATTCCTGTGATGCAAAGCGGCATTTTTAAGCATCATTACTCCAGTCTTCAGTGTCACATGATCCTTCTGAAATCATACAATATGCTGATTTGCTGCTCAAGAAACATTTATAATTATTATTATCAATGTAAAAACAAATTGTGCTGATTCATATTTTTGTGGAAACCGTGATACACTACCATTCAAAAGTTTGGGTATAGTAGGATAAATAATAATAATTATAATAATAAAATAAATAATTGCATACTTTTATTCAGCAATGATGCATTAAACTGACCAAAAGTGACAATGTTATATAACATAATTTCAATGTTTCACAAAAATATTAAGCTGTTTTCAAGAACCGTTATTAATAATTAAATACCAATAATAACTGATAAGCACCAAATCAGCATATAATAATAATAATAATAATTCATTACATTTATATAGCGCTTTTCTAGGCACTCAAAGCGCTTTACATAGAAGGGGGAATCTCCTCAACCACCACCAATGTGCAGCATCCACTTGGATGATGCGACGGCAGCCATATTGCGCCAGAACGCCCACCACACACCAGCTTACTGGTGGAGAGGAGACAGAGTGATGAAGCCAATCAGTATGTGGGGATAATTAGGAGGCCATGATGGACAGAGGCCACTGGGCAAATTTGGCCAGGATGCCGGGGTTACACCCCTACTCTTTCGAAAGACATCCTGGGATTTTTAATGACCACAGAGAGTCAGGACCTCGGTTTTACGTCTCATCCGAAGGACGTTGCTCTTTGACAGTATAGTGTCCCCGTCACTACACTGGGGCATTAGGACCCACACAGACCACAGGGTGAGCGCCCCCTACTGGCCTCACTAACACCTCTTCCAGCAGCAACCTGGTTTTCTCAGGAGGTCTCCCATCCAGGTACTAACCAGGCTCAGCCCTGCTTAGCTTCAGTGGGCAACCAGTCTTGGGCTACAGTGTGACATGGCTGCTGCCATATTACATCATTATATTTCTGAAGGATCATGTGACACCGAAGACTGCATCACAGGAATACATTTTAATATATATTAAAAAAGTTATTTTCAATTGTAATATTTCGTCTTAAACTGTAATTTTAATCAAACAAATGCAGCTTTGGCGAACATTAGAAAAAAACAATTTGACTGGTAATGTATGCAAATTAATGTGGACTTCAAACGTATATGTCCTCCTTCATACGGCCGAGCGCTTCAGGACAAAAGTCTGTTCCTCGCTGTCTCCGCCAGTGCCAACCTTGACCTTCTACTGGCATGAGAAATAAATAGCTGGGTGAAAAGCTTAGCTTCGAGACGCTTAAAAATAAAAAGTAGCAAGTGGCTCCTCCAGTCTGGAATTCAGTGATAGTGTGATTTATTAGGGACACAGAATGCAGGGTGTGCCAAGGCCAAGTTACAAGCTCACCAGAGAGAGAGAGAGAGAGAGAGAGACTGCGGCGAGAAGAAAAGACTGAACGAGAGAAAGTAGAACGGAAGAAAGAGACCCTGCAGAGAGAAGAGAAACAGGTACGGAACACGGGCTGAGCTGGAAAACTAGGCCATTCTCCCCACTAAGAATAACTAGCAGGAACCTCTCCTCCCCTCAAAGACAATTAGACTGGAACTTCACAGCACTGCAGCATGGACACATTCAGCTCAGCGAGGAGACGCATACACACTGCAGAGACTAGTGTACTGTGATCTAATTATGTTTAATTACATCTATCTGGCCTAGATGAGACGCTAATTAAAAAGGTCTGGGAAACTAATTGAATTTGTTAGATAATACACAATCCTATTTAAGCACAGAATGCAATTGAGATAACTGGTCTCCTGTCACACAGGTCGTTTAGGGTGCGTTCACACTAGAGCTTTTGCTGTGGAAGTCAGTTTGACGTCAGTCCAGATCGTTCGGTAAGTGTGAGAGTGGTGAGACGCAGACAGCAGCATAGTGTCGGCCCAGATCCGGCCCACATCTGGGCCTGTGTACCAGATGTGGGCCAGATCTGGGCTGACACTATGAAATTAATTGTCAAAAAATGGTGTCGTTTTGAACTTCCTATTCATTAAAAAATCCAGAAAATAAATGTATTACATTTTTCAATGATTTCTGAAGGATCATGTGACACTGAAGACTGGAGTAATGGTGCTGAAAATTAAGCTTTGTATTACAGGAATAAATTAAGAGGCGTCTTTCAAAAATATTAAAAAATCGAATCGACCCTCGACCTTTTAAACAGCAGCGTACATATTTTTCATAAATAAAAACCTATTAATACTTTGAAAAAAATGTATTATAAATATATGAAAATTAAGTTGACACTTTATCTATCTTATTTAATTTTTTTAAAGAATTTGTGATTAATCTCATGATTTCTGAGCAGTGTTTAGAAAGCATGATGAAACAGTAATGTCAAATTTGGTAATTTAAAATATTTTATATTTTACGTTTTTTTTTTTTCTTTGAACTTTTCCAGTGATCCCTGTTATCATGATGGAATTTGCCTACATTCAGAGCAATTCAAGCTTGAAGTACCACCTTATGTTTAATGATATGGACATAAAGCAACATAAAAATAACAAAGCCACTTTTTGTCATCTGCCACAATAATGTTATGTCTTGGAAAATCTTCATTTGGGTGCTTTTCTTCAGCAAACATTGATATGTTATCAATTTGATTAATTAATTGCCATATTAATTTGCTTTAAAACATAAAAAATAGCTAACTGATTGACAGCCCTAGTTATTAGTTTACATGTAGATTTGTGTACTATTTTTGAATCATGCTCACCTCTGCATGCTTATTGGGCTTGTGGGCGGGGCTTCCATTGGGGGCGGTGTTGGGTTTGAGGGGGGTGGAGGGGTGAGAGGACGAGGAACGGCTGCTATTGGACAGCTGCCTGGTCAAAGATCCTCCACTCTCTTTCTTGTGGTATTCCTGTGGGTTCTGAAGAGCTGATCAGAAAAAGATGAGCAGCAGGTTATGAACGATCCCGGAAATAAAAAAATAAATGTAAAAGGAAATAAACAGCACTGAGATCTGTTTGTTTTTTGTTCATAAACCAGCAACTACCAAGATACCAAATTCCACGCCCTGAACCCTTTTATAATGCACTCACCGGAGAGGAAATTGATCTGCATGTCCAGTAGTTTTTGGATGCTTTGGACCCACTCTTTCTTGATGTCGATGTTAGCGGCCTGTAGCGTCAGTCGTTCAGATGAGCCACGACATAACAGAACAAACTTACAGGGGTCACTGTCCGCATGTTCCTCCAAGCTCAAGAAGTTCACCTGCAAAGGTCAACACACACACAAAAAAAGTTGCACAACATTAAAAAAAAGACTTATTTGTGACCCTGGATCACGGGTATAATAATATAACAAAACCAAACCAAACCGCGGGTATAATAATATACTCGCACGGGTATTTGTGGGAATAGCCAACAATACAACACATTGTGTATTGGTCAAAATTATTGATTTTTCTTTTATGCCAAAAATCATTAGGATATTAAGTAAAGATCATGTTCCATGAAGATATTTTGTAAATTTCCTACCGTAAATATATAAAAAATACATTTTTGTGAGTGGATGCAGCAAAATCGCAAACATAAAGTACAAATTTAAAGGCGATTTTCTCAATGTTTAGATTTTTTTGCAAATTCCAGATTTTCAAATAGTTGTATTACCATGCATCATACATGTATGTATGATGACCATACATGTATGTAACCATTAGGGGTGTGACGAGACGCTTACTCCACGAGACGAGACGAGACACGAGATTGGGTTCACGAGAACGAGACAAGACAAGATTTTTACACAATTTTTAAGAAATCCTCAATGATGAAATGTATGAATGGAAAATAGTCTTTTATTCAACTGAAAATCACAAAATGCAAAACAATTTAGGTGCATTTTGAAATCAACTTGTAATGAATGTTATTTTACTTCTATTTTAATGAATTCTATGCAGTAAAGGACATGCAAACACTGCAAAATGTTTTGCTATAAACTCTACCGTCTGGCTTCTCCCCTGTACGATTTCACATGAGAAATCTAACTCCTTTCCACAAATCAAACATAAAAAATAAATAAAACAGTATAAATAAAATTAATATAAATAACTGAAATAACACTTTAAATGCAAACAGTGTGTATCCATAATCAAAGTACTGCTCTCTCAAAACTACAAGTTCAAACATACATTTTTTTTTTTCTTCAAGCATGAAAAAGAGATAAATTAACTACACAGAACAGACTAAGATTATGGTCATGTTCTTTTTCAAGAATATAAGCATGTCGACGATTTCTGGCAGCAGTTGAGACCTTTGGGCAGTAACTAGGGCTGCACGATATGAGGAAAAGCTGCGATGTGCGATAACATTGTTTAATATTGCGATGTCGATATGACTTGTGATATGTGAATGTTAGCTATACTGTGCCCATGTCTTAGTGCTTTAATAGGTTCTTTGCGTGATAGGTCAAATGTTTATTACCTGCCTGGTTCAGATTACACTATTTTAGCGCGATTTTGGCACGATCCGTTTCGTGGAGATTCGTAAAGGACAACAGGCGTCGGGACGCAAGATTCGATCGTTTCATTTCGTATAGTGTGTCATAGTGGGCGACAACCTACGCGTCTGCGATGCTTCAGGACATCACGACAGAAAGACTAGCATGTTTAATTTTAACGGTCCTCCACGACGGGTTGAGTGTGAGCGAGAGTGAGTGTGCGCGAGTGAGTGAGAGTGCGAGCAACAGTGAGTGTGCGTGTGTACGCGCGCGAGTGAGCGTGTGTGTGTGTGTGCGCGCGCGCGCGAGTGAGTGAGTGAGCGAGGGACAGTGAGTGTGAGTGTGTGTGTGTGCGCGGAGTGTGTGTGTGTGATTGGCCCGGCACACAAATGATTTAAAAGTGGCAGGGGCATCTTCAATACTAATTTCACCCTCACGCTCCATCACGCTGACATCACAACAACTCACGAGACAAAGTTTCACCTCAACGAGAAATCTCGTCGCGTTTTAATCTCGCGAGATCTCGCAACACGAGATCTTGTCACACCCCTAGTAACCATACATCAATGGAAAGCTTACTTATTCAGCTTTCAGATGATGTATAAATCTCAAAAATGGACCCTTGTGACTGGTTTTGTGGTCCAGGGTCACATTTATTTACTCAACTTGGATCAACTTGTGCTGAATGTACCTTGATGCTCTTTTTAAACTGGTACCCTGGTGTAGACGAGCCTTTCCGAAGCAGCTCGCTGAAGATGACGATCTGTTCGAAGAGGAACACTCTGCGCTCTTTACTGCGGGACAGAACGCCAGAGTCCTGCTCTGTCACAAAGAACGTGTCCTGCTGCAATAACTTTCCCTGAGCTGTCAGCTTCCCCTGTGCAAAGAAACACAAGCAATCCTAAGCAATCCCCCGAGCACGCACTTCTGTTTCTGTGATCTTCTAGATCAAGTCAAGATACCTGAATTTTTTGGGAGCGGTTGTAGACTGCATTTACCTGCAGTGTGTACATGGCCTGTGTGTCTTTGTGACTTTATATGCCATCTTTAGGTAGCAGTTTACTCTTTTTGGATGCAGTTTGTGCAATTTTTAGAAAATTCCCTTGATATAAAGTAACAGCAGTTTTCTGCACCAATTATTTGGAACTTCATTCGTTTGTTAGTCTATTACATCATGTGCAGCACAGCACAAAGTTCAAAACAGTTCAAAGTCAGTTTTGTTGACGGACGCCACATTTTATCACTGTTTTGTTCCTAAACATGTATACACTTCTGTAGCAATATTTACATGTGTAAAAGTATTTATTCTAAACTCACATTTTACTAATGGATTTCTGTTGTAAATCAAGTATGTAAAAGGGATAGTTCACCCAAAAGTGAAAATTCTGTCATCATTTACTTCTCATCATTTACATCATTTCTTTCTTCTATTGAACACAAAAGAAGACATTTTGAAGAATGTTGGTAACCAGACAGTTGATGGTAGCCACTGAAGCCATTCTTCAAAATATCTTCTTTCGTGTTCAACTGAAGACAGAAACTCATACATGTTTGGAACAACTAGAGGGTGAGTAAATGATGACCGAATTTTCATTTTTGGTTGAACTATCCCTTTAATGTTACTATTACTACTGTATGTTACTGAAGTCTAGCCTTAAAGCTTACAGCTGATTGGTCCGTTGTTAGTGAATATTCTAAGTTGTGCTTTAGCGCTTCCAGTTTATAGAGATTCAAGTTTTCACTATGCTTCCAATATAAACCTGATGTTCGCAATAGTGCTATATAATTATACTATTAGATGCATCATTCTGATTTGCGAAATAATAACTATCAGTGTAAATTTGAAGCATTTATTGCTTCTGCCAGTCAGGCAAAAGTAATTCCCCTTTGCAATTACATTTGTAATTATAATAATTACAGTTACAATAAATACAAATTAGCAGTTTATTTTCATGAAGTGTTTTTCTGTTCTCGGTGAGAGGTGAGTTTACCTCGTAGCCCTGCAGTCGTCCAAGATTCATCATGTCGTTACATTGTTTGGGCACCAGGGACATCAGCTCAACTGCTTTCTTCAGGACAGAAATTACAGACCAGCAATGTCAATACAACACTGGACTCTTCAAACAGAAGCGTATGAGATGTATAGAATTTATTTAGGTTCATAAAGAATTGCTTAGGTCACCTACCTCTAACTCTTTACAGTCCAGACCTGCTTTAGTGCTGTACTTCAAAAAGTCCTTCAAGTCACAAATAAAGCAAAGACAAGAAACTTAAAATAAGATAATAATTTGACCATACAGCAATGTTGTTATTGTTAACCAAAACTAAAAATATATTTAAAAAATACACATTAATTAAAATAAAATAAACGTTAACTCAAATAAAATATTAAAAACTTAACTTCAGTTAGCAACATTCATCATTTCTGTTTAGCACTGAAATTACTCAAACTAAAACTGAAATAAAGACATAAAAAAACTAAAAACTAAATTTTAATTTTAATATTAATAGACAAAGTATTAATAAATGGTATATTAATGATACTAAAATGGTATATTATAATTGTATATTAATGATACTAAAATAACACTGCCATATGGTAAAATAATAATAATAATAATAATACGAGTAGTAATACCTTTAGAAAAATGTACAATTGTAGTCATAGTTTTGCTTGGGCATTGTGTGTGTGTCTGTTTTTGCTAAAATCTCTTTTGCCATCTCTCACACTCTTAAGAAAGGAAGGGGGATAGATAAAACTGACTTTTTTTTTTTTTCAAATTACCCATCAAAAAAGAAAAAAGAAAAACAGGAACACAGTGCAAACTGTAATAGACTGAATAAAGTGAATTATGAATGCGTAATTGTTCCTTCAGGGCTTGCCGTAGAGAGTATATGTTTATGCGAGGCTTTAGTGAGAAGGGGATTTACATTCAATAAACACACACTGTTCTGACTCTGCCTCTTATTTTATTAGTCACTTAAGTGAATAAGAACCTGACAAAATCCCTCTGTAAACAATAAGCATTTGCTAACGCCCACCCGCTGCGCAGAGAGACGTGTGTGTGTGTGTACAGACTCCCTGATTCTACAACAATGTAAATGAGGCTTGAAAATCAAAGTGTGATGCTGACATAAGGTTTTCTGGGAGTTTTTAGTGTGCTGCTATGTTGTGGCTAGGGTATTCTGGATTGTTGCTGAGTCAAGTGTCTGTATTATTATGGTTCCTAAATACACAGCCATTTAAAAGTCTGAGGTCAGTAAGATTTGTTTTTCCAAAGAAATGAATACTTTTATTCAGCAAGGACTCAATAAACTAATCAAAAGTGACAGACAATCAAATTGTTATAATTTTTTTGTTTAATTTTCTGTGCACCAAAGAAAAAAAAGAATCCTGGTTTCCACAAAGAAATTAAGCAGCACAACTGTTTTCAACATTAATAATAATGAGAAATGTTTTTTGAGCAGCAAATCAGCATATTAGAACAATTTCTGAGGTATCAGACTGGAGTGAAGATGCTGAAAATTGCGGAAATAAATTAAATGTAAACAAAAATTATTCAAATGGAAAACAGTTCTTTCAAATTGTGATAATTTTACATAATATTAATGTTTTTACTGTATTTTTGATCAAATAAATGCAGCCTTGGTGAACAGAAGAGACTTTAACGCAACAACATTTAAAAAAAACAACGTACTGACCCCAGATTTTTGAACGGTAGTATATGGCTGAGTTTTAATGCAAGTCTATGCTGTTTTGGTGAAGTTTAACCCCGGGTTATTGTCAAGGGGTCAGAACATTTTTCCAAAAGAGTATTATATTATATAATATTTCTTTTCAATAAAATTTAAATAATAGTACATTTATTAGGTCCACAGACAACTAAAAACAAACAAATATGCAACAAACAATAAATAAGTTGCAATATGGAATTAATTGTGGAGGGCTTCCACTGTGAGGTTGAGTTACCAACTGAGTTGCATAAATCCTGTTCTTGTGTGAGTGAGTGAGTGAGTGAGTGAGTGAAGAACAATGCGCAGTACTTACGTCGAATGTGTTTACGTGAATACTCACCAAGGCGGGCATTTTGACATATTCTGTGGCTACTATGCTTGTCTGTGTTCCGCTCCCCAGACAGATATGGGTCCAGATCCGGCCCACATCTGGGCCGTGAGGAATCCACGTGTACCAGATGTGGGCCGGATCTGAGCCGTCATTATGTTGCTGTCTGGGTCGGAGCGTGCGCACAGAAAGTATCCTGTCAGTAGCAGATTCAGTTTTCTTTCGTGGCTTTTTTATATTTCTTTTTAATATCAATCTTATCCCATTTACTATCTCATTCATCCATGTTTCGTTAAACTTCAATTAATAACAGTACTGTCCTCTGAAAGATGCGCAAATTATCATAAATTCTACACATTTATAGGACATAAAAGGTCTCTGCGGCAAAAACGAATGTAACCGGTAATATATTTCGAAATGTCTCTTGGGACAGCATTAGCACCGTTTTTGCGCTGTTAACCCCACATTGCGGTGCCACACTTGGTCGAACTGTGGTCTCCGGCGCCGGAGGCGCGCGTGCTAACAAGGGCGCTAAAGACCGCCTAGCATCGTCTGTTACACTCACCCCCCTAAACCTTTCTCCCATCCGGGTCACGGCACCAAATGTAACCGGTCCTACTTGATCCGCTACGAGCGGGATTCAAACCGGGGTCACTGGCGTGGGAGGTGGGCGCGCTAACAAAGACCGCAGCCGCTAGCGTCAGTCACAACTCACAAGCGTGAGTCACAATTGTCAGTCACAATTGGAGTGAAGAAGAGACTGTTTCATTCTTACCTTTATAGTCCAAAAAGTCCATTCAGGACAACCTGATAGTACAGCTGTCAGTATATAATGAGGACTGGCAAAGTTAGAGCCTTTGTGTAAACATATTGTGTACAGCGTTTGTCCAATCAGTGACACTGACACCGCAAATATGCAAATAAGGACGTTAACCTGAGGTTTATGAATGTACAGTGTGAAACGTCAGTTTATGAATACCAAGGATTAATTGTTAACCTCAGGTAAATTATGAGGATTCCGTTTACCCGGGGTTTAGAATGACCCAGGTCTAACTATTTCAAGTGTGAAAAGCCCTTATGTTTACCATGGTATGTATTGTAAACGTATAAGTCTCATCATGATTGTGTAATTCAGTGGCTAATACCTTGAGCAGGAGCTGGTATTTGGTGATCCTCTGGATGGGTTTGATCAGGTAATCACTGATGGACAGTCTGGAGTTTATCTCCTGCTGCACCTCCTGACAGAAACTCCAAGAACATCAGCAAACGAGCACTTTACTTCAGAGGAAACAGAACTGAGCTGCTCAAATCACACTCACCTCGAAGAATCCGTCATATTCAGCCACAACAAACTCTGAGCGGGGCTTGTTCTGACAGTAGATGACATACATGTGTAACCTTCTCTCCTGCATAATAGAGGATGACATTTAGAATGAAGTTTACTACAACACATAGACACACACACAGAGTTTATTCTGTCGAACTCACATGTTTGATAAACAGCTCGGCCAGTCTGTCGTGGTCCTGCAGACATTTCTCCAGTTCACCGAGGAAGAACCTTTAAAAATAAGAACAGAAAACATTCTGTGACGTGTATAAAATTCCCTCATTCAAACTGAATAAGATTCTCATCAGAAATTCAGTCCGTTTCCTTCTTCAGTGTGAGTTATTGTTGATATATCAACAAGGAAATTGAATGCATACGTTTTGCATGCTGATTATTTTTTATTTGGTATCAAAAATTACAATCTAGAAAAAGATTGTGTTCCATATTATGAAAATAGTGTGAAAGACTGTGACAGCATTTGAGTGAATACACATTACAGTTTAAAAGTTTGGGGTCGGTAAGATTTTTTTACTGAACAAAAAAACAGTATAACAGCAATGATGTGAAATAGTATTACAATTTAAAAGAACTGCATTCTATTTTAATATATTTTAAAATGTAATTTATTCCTGTGATGGCAAAGCTGATTTTTCAGCATCATTACTCCAGTATTCAGTGTCACATGATCCTTCAGAAATCATTCTGATATGCCGATTTGCTGCTCAAGAAACATTTATTATTATCAATGTTGAAAACAGTTTTGTGCTGCTTAATAGTTGATGAAGTTATGAATCTTTTCAGGATTCTTTGATGAATAGAAAGATAAAAAAACAGCATTTAATTAATTTAATAGACATCTTTTGTTATATTATAAATGCATTTATTTATATTAAATACTTTCCTAAAAAAATCTACTGAAATCTTACTGACCTCAAACTTCTGAACGGTAGTTTACCAAATATATCAAATTCTATATATTATATAAATCAACACTCCACAAAAAGGATTTTTTGGACTTTGTAGTTATTATTTAATGAGGATATTATACTTTTTTTTCTGTTAGTTCCTTTAAATAAAGCAACAAAACTTCACTGAGTATTTGAGTGCCTTTATTAGATTAAGTTATTAGTTTTTGACCAGCTGCAAAAAACTATTTCTAGCCTAGCATTAGGTTTTGTTTAAGAAAATAGCTGTGGTTTACTCTTTATGCCAGTCGTAGATTTGATGAATGTTCCCGAATACGATCTTATCCTTCCCCGTCATGTCCTCCGGAATACCTTTTTCCCCAATCCTTTTCATAAAGTCCTGGGGATAATGAGAAAAACAGACATTTGGA
The DNA here is from genome assembly GCF_963993115.1 of Abramis brama. Lineage (NCBI taxonomy): Eukaryota > Metazoa > Chordata > Actinopteri > Cypriniformes > Leuciscidae > Abramis > Abramis brama. Next base: position 34,343,082 of record NC_139973.1, read on the forward strand.
AACTCTACTTAATAATAAATGTTCCTCTGTGGTTCATTGCGGCACCTTAGGAAAAGTCTTATCAATAACCCCTTTGCACTGTATATGGTTCTCTGGAGAAAAAACTGCTCTTGATGTCACATTATACTCTATGTTTGTCAGATCACTGTAATCATTTTTGTCCTGCAAGTAATATATAAGGTGACTAATGCAAATCAGCTGTTTTGATTGTGAACAAAAGTATCACAGAGGTTTAACCAAATGTTGAAATGTGCTGTGTCATGACAGGACATCTACATTTGTAACATGAAACAGATAACATGTGTGCACCTTTCTGAATGATTTTGTTGTTATCTGTCACATACCTCAATTATGACACCCAGATCCTTCACATAGTCTCTCTCTGTCTGCACCATTTCATTTAACACAAACCTGTAGATAGTAGAAATATGAGAGATATCAGAATACACCACAACATCAGCAGTTTCAACTAGTATACTAAGATTTGCATCATTATTTGTTGTTGAATTCATTTTAATTCACTCAGGCTTTGAGCAGGTCAGATGAGTACTTACATTCGCCCTCTCATGGCCTTGTTCTTCTGCTCTGTTTCTGGGTCTCTGGGCGTCTGATCAGACGGGGAGACGCTACCCAACACTGGGAAAGAGCCAGGCTCTGGAGTCTGAAAGAGATAAAGTGAAAGACGGCGAGAGAGATAAGAATCAAAACTGAAAGGGAATGCACAAACAATGAGGACAAAGTGTATAAAGAAAAGCTAAACATTTTGTTATTTGCAAACCCAAATGAATTATTTCTTCTATGAACAAGATGTTCAAACTGGTTAGGTGAACTGAATTAAATTATTCATTTAAAAGATCTGAAAAAAGTCATGGGTTGACTGAAGAAAGTTAAGGTTTGTGAACTGATGAAAAGCTAACAAATAATTAAATCCTAAAATTGTAAAATTAAAATAAATAGATCATTGTAAACTGTAAAATGAACAATGAGTGACAACCGCATTCTACAACCAAATTAACCCCCTAATAATGCAAAAATTCTATGCAGTGTGTCCAAAACCAAACTGAACAACTAGTTGTTAATGACGTATTTAACCGTGCCATTAAAAGATTCATTCATGCAGAATGTTGCTATGGTTACCAAGCTATCAATCATAGTGACCACAAACAAGTTGTTGGCTGCAGTTCACTAATAACAAAGACTATCAAAAAATATAAATCGAAATAAAACACTTACTAAAAAGAGGACATTTTATTTGTTTACCTGTAAGTCATGTGACCATTAACTAACATCAGAGAACTGTGAACATCTGAATGTGTTGCTGAATTATTGAAATGGACCCTTTTCACAGACTGTGATGATGCGTTTTAACGGTCATCAGCATAGTAAATCCTGCGATGTTTTTTGTATTTTTTATAAAAATGTATGTATGTATATGTATAATTGCATAAAATTACACAAAAAAAAAACTAGTAAACGTTGCTGTGAGGGTGTTTCTAATACAGCGGCTGTGGGAGTGCCTGTAAAGTTGACATCTTTCTCTCTTCTGACTGCCGTTATCAATCTCTCTCTATTTTCCTCTCTTTTTGAAGTTGTGAAAACACTATTGTGGAGTTTTTCTTTTGCTATTTGAGCAAATGGGAACACAAAAAAAATATATTTAATGTATTATCTCATTTATTGCTATAGAAGTTTACCCAACTATAACGACTTCGGCTTCTGAGAAACCTGAAATTTTATTTAAAATAAATAATTTATGTTAAAGGAGTTTGTCTGACAAAAAAAACATGGTTTAGAACAAGATGAGAGTGAGTAAATGATGACAAAGTTTTAATTTTTGGGTAAACTGCCCCTTTAACAAAAAGGATCAAGGATGCCAAAAAAAAAGAAAAAAAAAAAAAAAGGAAAAAGCAACAATAAAAAATTTACGAAAGTCTGTGTTTCACCTTCTCCTCCTGAGCGGAGGAGTCCTTGATGATCTCCATGGGGGGAGGGAGGGGTGTGTGGGGCTCGTCTTCAGCCTCTTCTTCTCCTCCGCTGTTCACTCCTCGTCTTCCTCTCTTTGGAGAAAGAGTCATTCCCATTTAAATAAAAAACGCCACCCTTGAGCCAACAGGAATCTATCATTCATGACTTCTAACAGCAGGCACGCTCCTCATAAAACATGCACCTATACAGCAAGCCCTTTTACATAGATTTGTAGGTTACTACACTAAAATATGTTAGATGTGGTACCAGATAAAAGGAGAATGCATTTCTACACATTGTTTGGTATGTGGTATTATTACAATGGTATTAATAGAATGTTGAAACACTGCAGTGTAAGAACATTTCCTAAATAGTTAATGGTTGTCGTACCTCTTCGGTGCTGTCTTGGTGTGACGGCCCCAGTTCTACACTTTTGCGGCCGTCTCGTTTACGTTGCTTATTGTTGGGTTTTTTAGCGTTAGTGTTGTCGCCCTTGCCGTGGCTGAGACGCCGTACGGGGCTGGTGAGCCATTTTTTTAATGTGTTTCCAGTAGTTCCAGAGCGTTTGGGTCCCGGGGAACCGGTTGGCAAAGAGGTCACCGATGTCTGTGGCTGCAGTGATGCGGAGGACTCCGATTTGACCTCTGAACTTCCCACAGGATAGTTTTCTGTTGAATAAAAAAGACAGGGAAATTATATAGAGATACTGACCATGCAGAAATCCTACAATGGAATTAATAAACAACCAATAAAAAGTAAACACAATTCTGACAAACACAATTCTGATTGGGTTCAGTAAGATTTTTTTAAAAAAATTAATATTTTTATTCAGAAAGGATACATTAAGTTGATAAAATTAGCATCAGTGTTATATTAGTATAATTTATATACTACAGTTTTTGTTTATTTATATATATATATTCTATTTCAAAGTCTTTGGAACATTTTCTTCATCAAAGAATCATGAAAAAAATGTATTACAGTTTCCACAGAAATATTAAACAAATATTTTAGTGGCTTTCGCCATGTATAAATTCTACAATGGATGTAACAGACAACCAATAAAGGCAATCACAATTTTGACATAATATATAACCTAAGAAATCGGCATGTAATATACAACCTCAGAACATTTACAACATGCTATTTAACCCCTGAAAAATTTGCATAATATATAGAACATTAAAAAAGGTCTTATACCAGCTCGGAGATGTTCACTGCAGCTGAAACATCAAAAAACCCACAGAACCAAATCCAGCAGCTGAAAGCCAAGAAACCTGAGCGCAATGTTGGACATCAGCCTCTCTGAGGTGAAAGGAAAAGCAATCGTCTAGTCTATAGGCCACTAGTTGGTAAAGCTGACAACTGTAGAGTGACAAAACCAGCTTGACCTGATCTGAGCATAAAGGCGAGTCCACATAGCACACATTACAACAAAGGCAGACAGCGCGTCACAGTGAAAGGTACTGTGGACTTTACAGCACATGGAATTTAACACAGAAAAATTTACTTATCCTTCAAATTGTAAAATCGAATATTTAGTCAATTAAACTATCATACTGAAGTACATAACAGTTAAACATTTCGTTTTAGCATAAAACTGGTGTAATAGATCTGCTTATCAGACTTGTCTGCGTAAATCCCCAATCTTTCAACTCATGTTATGACTGGCAAAAGAGGTAAAGCCAGTTGCTTTCTTTCACTTGGCATCCAGAATACCACAAAGGCACATGGAAGGGATGTTAGCTAACTACTAGGTGTTTTATTCAGAAAGGACAGCTTAAATTGATCAAAACTGACAGTAAAGACTTTTACATTGTTACAAAAAAAAATCCTACTTGAAATAAATGCTGTTTTCAACATTTCAATAGAAAAGCAATTGGATGGCATTTAAATATCCTGGCTATCCATCCCGTCCTCAAATTATCCTTCAACATTCTGAGCTCCAAAGCTGCTACAAACTGCTGAGTTGACTGCGGAGCTGCAAACTAAAACCAGGAATTACATAAGAAACACAAAACAGAACAGAAGTTTATCCTCCTGGACATCTATTCCCTCCTCATAGAGACAATGTAGACAACTTTACAGCTCAAACAACATCCCCCAACATTCATGTTAAGTGCTTTAACTAAATTATGAGCTTTATGTTTGTGCTTTTTAAAACCCACCAGTACCACCGCTAGGCTTCCACTGTAAGTGCATTGCTGTAAATGCATTTGATCTGTTTTTAGGATCTAAGGGATGAGTCAAAATGATTTTCTGTGCTAATTAACAGCGTCCATAGACATTTCTGTAAGTAGCAAATAACCAGGAATCCTTAGAGGATGGACTGAGATAACCAACCTGATGCCTCATGCCCACTGCTGTCTGCTTCAGTGCAGATCATTAACTCAATGCTTACCGTAGACATTGCGTAAGTGACTTCCCATGGGGTGAGAATGGGACAAAGGTCACTTCCTTATTACGAGTTTCTTCAAAGAGCCATTTACCCCCATCCACCCCTTGAAACTTCCCCGCCAAAACCCCCTACCAGGTATTGACCAATCAGATCTCGCCCTGCTTGTCCTGACAGCCTCAGGGAGGATCCACGCTGATCACGTGCGGGGATAATGCTCCTTTGTTAGAGTTATGCTTAATTTCCTTAAGTTTCACTGCTGTCATTACAACAGGCGCCTGGTGGTTAAACATTCCAACATTAGCAACAGACAAACTGAATCTTCACACTGCTACCTTTTTATCTAAATTTCTCTCTCAATATCAGATGAAACACCCACCTGATATAACCAGTCACCCACACACGTGCGCAAGCTGCTGATGTTACATTCTACCCAGAACAAAAACAACAAAAAGAAGGACTAAAAGTCCTGTAGAAAATGCAGGAACAAATGTATTGTGTTCACACTTTGTAGGGTGAGCAGCAGTACTGCAGTACTCCAATTATTGTTGGATCTCAAACTAAAAACAAAAACAGGAAAAAAAGCATTTTATCAAAATGCAATATTAATCTATTAAAATGTTAACATCGACCAATGCTAAAGAATACTTAATGTGACACCGTACATAAATAATGACTATTTTAATATAGTAAGGTTACCTAACAGTGAACAATACAGTTGTTACCGTATTGATTAATCTTGGTTAACATTTGTGAATAAAAATACAACTGTTCACTGTTAGTTCATGTTAGCTCAGGTCCATTAAATAATATTAACAGATACAACCTCCGCTTCACGTCGGGGTCCTGATGGTCGGGGTTTGTTCTGTGATAACAACCAGTTGGATGTACATCATCCATTCCATATATCTATGCAATATCTATACAATGTATGTAAATACATTAATATGGCATTATTCACATTATAACCCAGGCATAAAATCTTATACAAAAGTCAGTCAATAAGTGTACAGTGTCATCAATCTGTCCACTAAGAGGTTCTTGTTCAAAAAGAAAGTTCGAAGACCCCTGATCCTAATTCACACAGCCAATTGCTAAGAGTCAAAATGTGCAGAATCTTCAAAGAGCATGTTATTCTTCAAGAAAAAAGGGCAAGAAATGATCAAACAGAGGAGAGAACTTGATTTGAGCTTCAAAGCTGAGGGAACAGCAGACACATTGGTTTGTTGATGGTGAAATTAGGTTACAGGAAAACAGAGAAGCTTGAGGGGGCAGTATCGCTCACACACACACAGCTTTCCTATTTTTTTCCATTAATTATGCTTTAAACACAGTAGATATGAAAGAGGGAAAAAAGAAAAAGGGATACAATTTAAATTTGAATGATGTATTTATGAATAACAAATCACCCTATGACGTAAAATATAGGTAACCGCTAAATTATCTATTTTTTTTTATGTCAAAAATCCTATGTTCGATACATGAGGTTAAACTTCAATGTTTATGAATGAATGTCAGAAAAGTCATTTTGAAGGGTAAGATGGGTAAAAAAAAGCTTGAGGTGTTCCTGTAGCACAATCCATTGAACATGGTTCTAGCAACACCAAGGACATGGATTACGTTTTTAAAATATATACACTAATTGCACTGTTAGTTGCTTCAGATAAAAGTATGTAACAACTGCACATTTTGACTTTTGACAATGTAAATGCTTGTCGACCTCCAAAAAAGACAAGATTGCTGAAAGAAGAATCGTCATTGCTTTTGCATTAAACACGAAACCTTGTTATCTGTAAATAAGTGTTAGTTGAATCACTCAAAACACCCTTGAGCTCGTCTGAGATCTCCAGGATTCAGATCAGTGAACCGTTACATTAAATACCAGAGTTCAGATGAAGAGATGCACATACACCAACAACAAATTCCATTAAACACACAAAACTCAGTCATAATCATTAACCCAGACACACAACACCCAACTCCCACAGGGCATGAACAGACACACACTGCGAAAAGAAATTCAACTGAATGCATCTGCATACATTCCACAAGCAAACAGACTGTGTTGACTTACGCACCTGCGCCATCACAACAGCAAATCTTTCCCAAAATCCAACTGAGACAAACTCCACAAGAGCAACACGACCTCCCACTCCGCATGCTGCTCGGTCACCGTCTCATATGTGCGTCCAGAGACAGGTGAGAGAGACAGAGAGGAGGAGAAAGGGAGAAGGGCGGTATAGGAGGTGGAGGACGCTTTGACTGAGCCCGCTTTAATACTGAAGCTGGAAGTTCAACGCTACTCTTTTTCACAATAAAGAGGAGGGGCCAGGGGGCGGGGCCAGGGGCCACTGAGACACACACACACACACATTCAGAGGGATACAGGAAGGTTCCACTGAATTCATTGAGGTCTGCAAAATCCAATATGCAAAAATAGTTTTTTTCTCCTCAAACCAGACTGGAGGAAAAAAAGCAGAAGTCACAGTTTTTGAGTTGTTCCATGGAAAGACAAAGTAGTATTGTAAGTGTAGTTCATTCGTGTGTCTGTGTGTGTAAATCCTTACATCAGCTACGTCTGCATGCTGCAGTGGCCCATTTTTGAAAGGGTGTGTCTATATCACAAGATCTCCATCCCCACTTCAGCAGTTTCAGGAACACAAACATACATACAACTAAATGGTCATATTATACACATAAATATCTTAAGCATCAAACACATTTAAGATATGCAAACATCAATGAAAAGAAAAGCAAGAAAAGCACTCACGATAATAACCTGCGTTTACACTCTTAAAGGTAGGGTAGGCAATTTGCTTTATAAACACTTTTTGTTATACTGGTTGAAACTCTCTTCACATCCTGATAGCAATCAATAATAGAAGTGGTCTAAATATAAAAACATGTACATATATCTTCTGTGGAAGTCTCAGGACCAAAAAATGTTTGTCCGAATGCAATGATAGGATACCTGCCTGTCAACATATGCATTTCCATACCTCTGTGCACCCTGCTCGTGTGATATATGTCATTATTGTAATTTTATATGCTGTGAGACATGAGGTAATTTAACACCGTCTCTCGTGACGCTTTGCAGACTCTGCTCTGAGATGCCACTGAAGAACCATTTTTGGTTCCCTAAAGAACCTTTCAGTGAACAGTTCTTAAAATAACCGTTTTCCTCTTACTGTGAAGAACATTTCAATAATCTAAAGAACCTTCTTTTTCACTATAAAATCCTTTTGTGTTCCATGGATGTTAAAGGCTCTTCACTGAACCATCAATGGCAATAAAGAATCTTTATTTTTAAGAAAATTATAAAATAAACTGAAGTACTTTCAATTTGCAAGGTTATTCAGTTGATCAATGGAAAAATAGACATTACCTCGTGGATATTTATTATAAAAAAAAGAAATTTCACAATTTATTAAAAATAAAAAATGTATGATTTTTTCTTTTAACTTAGATTCATTGTTTGGTGTTTTTTTACCTTCATGTTTGCATCTAACGGCAGCTTCAGTTAAGCGATTACTTTAACAATTAGCGATTGGCTCTTTTATATAGAAGGCAGGACCTTATTTTGCCATATTTCATGTTGCAAGTTTTGTAATATTGATTTGCAAAAACTGTTACAATGCTACACTGTAAAAAAAATATATTTTTGATTATTGGAGTATAGGTTTTATAAGAAAATATTATTTTAGTTTTCTTAAAAATGTCACATTTAATTCAGTGTGTTGCTTGCCATTTATTTGTAATTATTTGTGAAATCTGTTTCAACACCAATTTTCTTTCAGTATAAATGAAAATGTGAAACGTTGTGGCAAACTTTCTAAGTACAGCTCAATTGAGGAGAAAGGTATACTATATTTCACATGTTTTAACTATCTCATGGAGGACAGTCAGTGTATGACATTTTCTTTTCTCCAGGTTGGCCCTACTTGGAATTACATACCTACATTGTACAGGTTAACTATGTGACAACCGGCAGGGCAACATTTTGGAAACAAAGTTCCAAGAACATCAACATGACGGTCCAATAATAGGGCTGAAGTTCCAATAACAGAACTGAAAAAAGCCCAGTCAACAGAATGAGGTGTAGCATATAGCGTACAGTTTACCATCAGGACAGAATCCTTCATGCCTGACTAAAGATTTTCCATGCTTCTAATGCATTACTTTCTGTTTACTATAACCCTGTTGCATCAGATATAGCACACACATACACACACTCCACATAACCACAGCAATGTCACCTACTAACAACCAACAGGCAGAAATGTGAACAGGCATAGAAAAAATCCAAATGACAATTGACCAAGATCATTCCAGATTAAATTCTTTGACTGCACAGTTATCTAAATTATCAAGGTGCATGAACTTCTGGTTACGTGTTACACATATTAATTACTGTCGATGAAGTTTACACCATGTAAACATTCATATTCACAGGGCGGTGGACAATTTACAGTTGAGTTGTAGAAAGAGTTAAAAGTTCAAGACAACACAGCTTGTCATAGTTCAGCAGTCATCTTGACCAGTCAGTTCTTCAGTTTATTTCTATTCATTTATTTTTCTTGAAACCTACCTGGAAAAGGTCGACTCCCCCTTTCCTCTGTCTATTCTTAGATCCAGGCCTGAACAGTCATGAGGTCAGGGGGTTCTGGTTGGGATGTTTAGAAATGTGCTCTTCTAAACACAGGAAGTGCAGTGCAGGGAGACAACAGGAAGTAAAGGGACTATACAATACAGAGTGTTCCGCTTCAGACAGTATGGGGCCTTAAAGACACACTTTAACACCACCCTGACCCAAAAACCAAAGCTGGGTGCTTACTTGAAGTATATGGACCCTCTAAAGACCCCAATATACTCACAGCGAAGTTCTTTTTAGGGGTAAAAAGAAGTTTAAAATAACTTTGTAGCGGTATACTGTAAGCGAACATCCAGATGCCGCCCACACTGCTGGGATGCAACAGAAAGCATGTGTTCATGTTTACTCGCCTCTGACCTCAACGGGCTGAACAGAAGAACTGAACCGGAGAACATTTCCACGTCAAAGAAGGGGAGCCATAGAGCCACACCTAACTATTAAAAGTAAAAAGAACCCTCTTATAGAAAGTTGAATCATTCAAATGAGGACAATTGAAAGCTAAAATGGTTCTGCATGGTTTCAGTGTGGATCTATTGTGTGAAACATCTCATAAGCCCGTGAGAGTCCCAGGATTGAAGCCCCACCAAACACATACACCAATCCCCTGAGCTGGATCAAAGCAGGACGCAAGCCTTTGGTAGCATCACTAGCATGCTGCTAATTAATGATCAAAATGATCAGAACTGGCTCCCCTGGAAGAAGCCAGAGCTCATGCTGTTCAGAGAGCCGTGGGCACGTGTACAACAGCTTAAAGGGACAGATCATCCATAAATATGAATTCTTATACTAATTATACTTTATTTGAAATTTGTATGGCTTTTTCCCTGCAGAACACAAAAGTAACTATTGTACAGAATGTCCAAGTTGCTCTTTTGCATTCGAAGAAAGTACACAGTAACTGAGGCTGTCAAAACTACTATAAATCATGTGGTTCTCAACCTTTTGACTTAAACTTCCCAACACAATTTTCAAAGGTCCCTATATAATATAATATTAACATTACTATAACTACAATATATTATTAACATAAACTGGGAGTGTCAATATAGATACAATTATTTTACGTTTCAAGTTACTGAGGAGGAAAAATAAATTCTTTCAGTCATTATTGTATATTTTTTATTACGGTAGAAGGTTTTAATATATTAATAATAGTCATTTAAATTATTTTTAGCCATCCTGCATCCCCCCTCGTAAGCTTGCTGAGGACCCCTTGTGGGCCCTGGGCCTCTGGTTGAGAGATTATTATTTCTGACAAAGTCATTATTTTTGCAATATTTTTTATGTTATAATAAATGTTTTGCAATTGACTGATTTTCGTAAAATGGATTTTTGTAAATGTATCAAGCTTTCCTATTTCTCAAATAGTAGAACATGGCACCAGCAACGCTGAAGTCATGGGTTCGATTCCCAGGGAATGCATGATCTGATGAAATTTATATCTTGAATGCAATGTAAGTCGCTTTGGGTAAAAGCATGTCAAAGTTGGGCACAAATATATCAGAAAGTATCTTGTTACAAATTACAAATACTTGATCAACAAATGAATCAAAACATTTATTTGTTAATAAATTGACTGCATTGCAATTCCATATTACTTCACCAAGTGGTGCTTACTGTTGAACTAGTAGAGGCGGCTTTGGCTGTTTCTAAGCAGAATGCGGAATGAGGCCATAAGAAATGTGACCCGTGTTTGTGGGCGGTGGATATTTATGTGTGTGTGGCTCACCTTTCCCAGGTGGGAAAAAGCAGTCCATGTCGACACTACTGCGAGAGTGAGACACAGACAGGGTACTGCTGGGAACCAGACCCTCCTGAGGGGGCGAGTGTTCAGTGGTCCGCACTAGACACCAGCCGGGCCGCTCTCCAGACCTCTCCAACAGCTCGACGGTCTGACCCGACTGAATGCTCAACTCACCCACTGAGCCCGCAACAAAGTCCTGCAGAACCACAGTCTGCTCACAGCCACCCGACAACTACAGAGAGAGAGAGAGAGAGAGAGACAGATGCAGGTTTTTAAAGAAGCCTCTACTATTATCTAGGAAGAAAGTATGTGATGGATGTGTGTTTGTATTATTATCAATGTTGAAAACAGTTTATGAAAACAGTTGTGAAAACCTCAAAACTTTTTTTTTTTTTTTTCAGAATAGAAAGTCCAAAAGAACAACATTTATTTGAAATAGAATTCTTTTGTAACATTATAAAAAAATATTACTGGCCCCAAACTTTTGAACAGTCATGTAAATATCTTATATAATTTGGACATACACTACAGGACACAAAGAAGTCTCATCAAGGATGCATTTATCTGATCACAAATACAGTAAAAACAGTAATATTGTAGAAATAAAGAACTGTTTTCTATTTCAATCAATTATTTAAATGTATTTTATTCCTGTGATGGCTGTATTTTCAGCATCATTACTCCAGTCTTCAGTGTCACATGATCCTTCAGAAATCATTCTAAAATGCTGATTTTCTGCTCAAGAAACATTTCATATTATTATTATTGTTTATTACCATTTAAAAGTTTGGGAAAAGTAAGATTTAAAAAAAAAAAGAAGTTTTATTCAACAAGGACGCATTAAATGTCATTCATGCAAAATTTCATACAGGAAATGTTCTCAAGAATTTTCTATAACGAAACCGTCCCAGATGAAAAGAAAAACAGGGCAGGCTGAGAGAAATGAAGGATGGTCAGCCTGCAGAGAGCAACCATCACCACCTGAGTCAAACGCACACACTACCAGTGACAGATAATCAATTCATCTCCTCACACACACATTTACAGACACACAGAAACATGTTCTAATCTCCATCAAACACACCCACTGAAACAGAAACTCAGCTAAAGATTATGAGAAACAGTATGAGTAAGATCAGGCAGGTCTAAACAGCTGTTCTCTCTCCATCTCTGACCTCCTTCCTGACTACATCCAACTTTTAGACTGAGCTTTTGGGTGTCGACACAGGTTCTGTTCTGACCCAGCGTCCCACCCCAGACAGCGCCGTTCCCTGAATGTAGGTTCTAAGGGGCGAAACACACATTCATCATTCATTGTCTTGAATATCTGTGATGCATCTGTGAGAGTTATTCTTATGAGTGTGAGTGTGTATGTAATTAATTCTGTTCACAAATCTACAGTAGAAATACAAGAATTATAATTCTACATTTCCAACTCTAGAGTCCCTGTAGAGCGAGGCAGAGATGGAGGAGTGTGTGATTGGGTGGAGGAGAGAGATACGCCCTCCTCAGGGGAAATGCAGGGTGTTTTCCCTCCCTGATTCTTTACAGCTGGCCAGGAATTCCCACCATATGGAAAAGAGTATTCCATACTGACAGAATTCCCAGCCATGAGGAAAACATAATCCCCCACAGAGAATGAGACAGGGTGTTACATGTGACATGCTGACACTTTTCCTTTATTCACAACAGACGCCATACAGACTGGATTCGAGGTGCACTAGTAACATATAAATGTGCAATTCTAGTAAAATTAATAACTTGTAGTAGATGACACACAGATGCTGTAACTACTGATGAACTACTTTTATCATATTTTGCACTAGTCACAATAACATAATAATAATAATAATAATAGGTATCAATGTGATAATTTTGACTATTATAAAGTAATTTAAAATCATGAATACATTATATAATCTGTAAATCAGCATTATCCATTCAAATAATTTGAAATATTAATTTACATTTTTATTATTACATTTTCATTTTTGTATATTAACTACTGGTTTATGCATTATATTATATATTTTAAATAATGAATGTATTTTAAATTATCTTTAAAAATATTACTAAAAATATTGTACACTATTATAATATATTTTCTAATGTTGTTTGGTTTTGAAATCAGGAGTCCAGTTATTATTTATGATACTAATTATAAGATATTAGGTAGGCTTCAGATTTAAAAATCTGACACACACAAACACATGGAGTAAAATATGAACAGCCACTCCCTCCTGAGCAACCCAAAAAACACAGTCCAAATGTGAGCTCATGCTTATGGGACAGAAAACACACAAACACAGACAGATGTGTAAGTACACTCCTACATTTAAAGTGCAAACTTCAGCAGAGACACATGAAATAATTAGAGAATGATTATGGGGAAAACACAGAGTACTATCACAGTTAAATCAGAGGGTGATCTTAATAGTCGGGCTGAAACCTGGCTAGAGCCTGATTAAACAGCCATTGATGTCTAAAAAAGCATTATTAAATATAATTTTTGATACTAAAGCAGTGTTTTCAATTGTAAAACAAGAGGCAATTTAAATGGATCTTGGTAAAAACATACTGTACTGGTAACACACATATGAGAGTCAATCTACAAACAAATTGCTTTATAAATCATTAAAAACATAAATAAACCGTTAAAATTATGCTTTAATCTCTAAGTATATACCATGTCAAGTCAAGTCAAGTCACATATATTTGTTTGGCGCTTTTAACAATACAGATTGTTTCAAAGCAGCTTTACAGTGATAACAGGAAAATAATGCAACAAAGTTTGTTTCGGCTGTACAGCAAATCCCAAACAATATCGAAAATGACTTACTGTCAAATTTCCCTTTAAAACTACCACAAATCCCCATTAAATCCATCAGAAGCATGTGTACTCACAGGTCTGGTTCTGTTGGGTAGTCTGAAACTCCTCCACCTGGGCATGACACTATCTGTACCGCCAATACAACCAACCAGAAGTTAGACTGCCAACCAAATTCGCCTTCTGATTGGCTGACACTCAGGTAGAAAATTGTCTAACCCAAGTGCTCGTTCCCAGAGCCTCTCATAGAGCTAGTGACTGCACTCATGCTCAACATTTTCTTAAGAGTACGGAGATATTGAGCTGTCATTTAGATCTGCACAGCAGAGGAGTGTTGAGAGGGTTCTGCCCATATGGGAGAGACTGAGAGAAAGGGGAGGAAAACAAGCAGAGACTCCAACAGGACAGACAGAAGTGAGAGAGAAAAAAATAAATGAAAAGTCGCAACACTCTAAACTAAGCAAGGAAAGATTGAGGTGTGTGTGTGTGTCAGAGAGCAAATAATACTACAACACACACACACACACACACGCACACAAACACAAACACACACATGCACACACACACACACACACACACACACACACACACACTGGGTTTCCATGTTTTATGGGGACATGCCATAGACTAAACCTTAAGGCAACAATATTATTGTCATTTTGGAATTAAAAAATAAAAGCAAACATTTGCTATGTTTTTGAATTATTGTAACCTTTGAGTATGACGTCAAAATTGAGGTTTTGTCAGATTTAGCTAACTTCTGGGGACAAATGTCAACATGCCAAACCAGACTACACAGAGACACAAACAAGTCAAGAAATGTCTAGTCTGTGAAAAATAAGCAATATGAGAAGCCTATATATAGTTCTATATTTGAAAGTCCGAAGAGCCGCCCACACACGCACAGTCATACATGCACACAAACTCACAAACCTCAAACCACAATGACATAAGAAGGCCTAGCTGTACAATAACTCCAAAGAGAAAGAAAAGAGAGAGAGAAAAGAAAACTGTATGTGTGTAATTATGACTAATCGCGTGATTTGCAAGTTGCTTTGTTAAGTGACAAAAGCTTAATAAAATGTACAACTCTTTTGACTAGCAATGGGTGTTTTTTATATCGCAGCAAATTCTGAAAAAATAAATTATACAGAAGGACTGACATAAAAAGTGACTGTGATCCGTCAGACTTACTTCTCAAGCACTTGTCTAAGCAATATTTACATGCAGTTGTGCTAAAAATGTCATGTTTATTTATACAAAGTATCTCAAAACTCTTTTCTTTAAAAAAATATGGATGCCATTAACCTCGCAAACTACTATACTATACATATTACTATACAATTGTTGCAAATAAACCCACCGCTAAGCAGCCAATCAGATTGGAGCTAGCGGTTACCGCCAACACTCGCCTTTTTGTGTGTAACATGCAGTGTCAGACAGTCAGTGAACGGTCAGGGTGTGCCATCTAAGATGGAGACAAGTCTGTGTCATGATGTAAACCACACAAACCACTGCAAAACAGCCAATGGCAGGAGCGCATGCTTAAAACAGTGTTTCTAGGAAACAAGCGCTGCTGTTGACTGAGCTTTTTTGTCTGTAATTAGACGGATGAATGAAACAAGAGCGGAGAGACTGCCCTGAGGTTAAGCGCAGGCGCAAGTAATCATAAAATTACAGAGAAATAACAGAGGGAGAGACGAAGAGCAATGATACAGTTTGTGCCACACTGGCATACTGGAAGGAATAACAGCGAATCAGAATCAAATTTAGTTGGACAGGGATACAAATTATATAACAAAAACAAGTCAACAAGGAAGGCGGTAAAAGAAAGCAAGCAAATGAATCATCCTACAGACAAAAATAACTTGGGGAATATTGTAAGTTTCAGTAATGCACACACAGACGTGAGACCAATTGAAGGAAGATCTAGGGGAGATTTTAGACCATCATCAAAACACCAAATGAGGGAATACAGTATCTTTTGGAAGAATGGTTTTCCTTTTTTAAAGAAATTAATACTTAATTCAGCAAGGATGTAGTAAATGAATCAAAAGTCACAAAGACATTTAAAATGTTTAAAAAAAAATCTATTTCAAATAAATGCTGCCCTCTTGAACTTTTCTATTCAACAAAAAAAATAAAAAAGTGTAACACACACACACTGCAGAGGAAGATGCTTGCTGTCTAAACAGCTTATGTGTCCACGAGAGAACCAGGTAGAAGTAACTACCATTGGACAGAAATCATTTTTCACACAAACATATTTGAAACCTAATCCTCACACAAACGTGTTGACATGTTACATTTAAATTAAACTTGATTTGTGTTTTTGTAGTGTAGTTCTACCTTGTCACTGTCTACAGTGTTCTGGGAGGTGCGGGAAGCGATGGAGATTGTGTCCGGCTGGCTGCTGGCATCACCCTGACTGTCCGCATCCTCAGTAGTTTCCCTGAAAGATCAAATAAATACTATTAACCTAATTTCCAAAATAATCACATACACAACAGGGATTAGAGCTGTGCATTTTGGGAGTACAGATGTATTGATTCTCTTAATACAGATTAGAGAAGAATCTGAGCAGGGAATAAAAGAGAGCAGGTGGATGAGGTGAAAAACCTCTTGCTGATGCTGCGCTGCCTGGCTGGGGTTTTAGGAGGGTGTATGGGCTCCTTTAGCGCCCCCTTCAGGTGGACCGTTCTCTCCTGAATCACCTCCCTGATGTTTCGGATCCACTCCTGTTTCACTTCTATACTGGATGCCTTCAGGTGGATGAGACCATGTGTTAGAGACAGAAGAGAAAATGCATGATTTCAGAGCGAGATTTAAACTTGCATCACTAAACTGAGTACAATGGCTCAAAGCAAGTGCACCAGGGTCAGGAATTAGTGTGACAAAAATATCGCAGATATTTGCAATATGGGTGCAAAAAAAATTCAGGTTTTATTCTGTAATTTCTAAACCATTTGATACATTTTAAATAGGGCTGGCAATTGATTCAAATATTTAATTGTGATTAATCTCAATTGTGACTCTTTTTTTGCAGTACTTTCAGACGGTTCAATAATAAGCCTTTGTGTAAATCACATAGGATGAAACAGTTTAGAAATATTATCCTTAATTTAATTAACTGCATACATTAAGCATTTATTTTGACGGTGCTAATTATCATAATATCGTGTTTCAGATGTCATGTCTGTTTAGGATACAGTGTTATAAAGTACCCTCATAAAGGTAGAAATATTACTTAGTATGACGTGCACTAGCCACTAAGTAGTCGTTCTGACATCTCTGTAGGTTTATCTGACACTGATACACACAGACATAC
Organism: Abramis brama; assembly: GCF_963993115.1. NCBI lineage: Eukaryota > Metazoa > Chordata > Actinopteri > Cypriniformes > Leuciscidae > Abramis > Abramis brama. Next base: position 34,359,992 of record NC_139973.1, read on the forward strand.
ACATATATACATCTTACCTTAAGAACTGTTTTGTTGTCAGATGTGGGAGTCCGACCGCCCCATAGAGCAAACTTACACGGATCGCCTTCAATGTGTTCGGTGACTCCTAATTCTGATGTCTGTCAAAACACATTTGAATTCACACTACCACTAGCGACTTACTAATAAAGTGGGAAAAAGTCACTAAAGACCTAATTTTGCTGATGATGTTTACACTTCTTGACAATGTGTCATCCTTACCAACAGCTTGTTCTTGTAAACATATTTGGTGCGTCCAGACGAGTCTTTCATCTCTTTACTGAAAACGAGGGAGATCTCAAAGAGGAAGAGATGTCGGTCCCGGCCCTTGCGGATCAGAGATTTGGGGTCCCACACCTGGAAGGTGTCCTGTAGGATCAGCTCACCCTGTACGGCCAGGTTCTCATCAAAACCTGAAACCACAACAACAATCACACAGATAAACAGATGCAAAACTACATCGCAAAATGATTCTGCCACCGATCTGAAATTCAGATTCTGGCTTTTTGGTCAGTGATTTTTTTCATCAAGCAAGAAAATACATAATTAAAAACAAGCGGCAAATTTTTCAAATCTTATTTTCAAATCTTATTCTACAGTCTAATTGTAAAAGAAAAAACCCTTCTGCACACAGTTGCGTTTTCAGCACAGCTGCCGTAATTATCGCTCACCCTCCAGCATGCTGACGTGCATGGCATCATTAGCACGTTTAGGCACACTAAGCATCACCTCCAAACCCTCCTTTATTTCTCCTTTCCCTTCCTCACAACATGTCAGCAACTCCTGTTCACAAACACACCCATTTAGAGCTGCAAACTGATTCAAAATGTATTTAAAATTACATAATTATTACATCACATCAGACAAAAAAAACTGAGTCTCCACCTTCAGCAACAGCTGGTATTTGGTGATTCTCTGAACGGGCTTGATCAGGTACGATGAGATTGAATTGGCCAGCCCATGTCTCCGCTGTATTTCCTGTGAGAAACAGAAGAAAACAACAATAATCTTGTTGCTTTAAAACTGTGGTAACTGCTAAACAAAGATGGTAAGATGGTATGCAGCTGGTCTAGCTGGTCTTCCACTCTGGTGGTTTGCTGGTTGACCAGCTGGTCTGCCCCCAAAACAAGTACCCAAAATCCTTTAGGACAGGGGTCGGCAACAGGTGGCCCGCGGGCCAAAACTGGGGCTGGATGCCATGGTACAGACATGGCCACAGCTTCGTTCCCCTGATCGCTCTGCCCCTGGAAGTTCCAAAGAGGATTTGCCAGGATGGGATTCGTCCTGGCCAGCCCAAGTATGGTTCATGGACCTAATATGTCTAAGGGACCTTCTATCGCAGGCAGGGGGCACAATCTATCACCCACAGCCGGAGAAGTGGAAGTTGTGGATTTGGCCCCTGAGGGGGATCAACCCCTAAACTCTTGTCTCTCAACCGAGGTTGTTGAGAGAGTTGACCCCATGAATAAACTGCAATTTAAAGTGGAGAGTCTTCACTTTATGGTGCAGAGGACACCAGTTGGACCCAGTTAACTGCCCGATGGCTTCAGTGCTGGAGTTCCTTCAGGATCGTTTTCTGCTGGTCTATTCGCCTCAAGTCAAGTCAAGTCAAGTCACCTTTATTTATATAGTGATTTTTTACAATACATATTGTTTCAAAGCAGCTTTACAGTGATAACAGGAAAATAATGCAACAAAGTATGTGTGGCATGCCTGTGAGCGACTTGCTTCAGCCAATCAGAAGCCGATGTTGCTTTGTTCCGGGTATCCTTTATAGCTTCAGCAGTGTGCCGTCACACGCCACGTGGTGATGTTACGCCAAACAGAAGTGGAATAGTTGCAAATGGGCTACAGATGCAGTCCCGCTGAGGCGTTCCCCATACCGTCGTCATCATGACGCAGCGTCTCGTTCCACTCTCAGGGAACCATGGTTACAGTCGTAACCCGAGACGTTTTTTCAAATGTCTTAAAAACGTGGATACGCAAACGTTAGGAAAACATTCCATTTTTATCATTCTTCAAACAGTATGGGAACATTACTTTTGAATTTTCCATGAACATTCTGTAACAAGTAGTTTAAAAAACATTTTGAGAACATTATTAAAGAACAGATAACGAACATTCTATTATCATTACTGGAAGAACGTTTGTTCATAACTTTGAAAGAACCTTGCCAGAACATTAGCTAAAGTTCTGAAAACATTCCCTGTTAGCTGGGAGAGTAATCAGGGTGGGTGACAGCAGCTCTCTACCACTCCCTGTCTGTTCTTTGAGTCATCTCTAGCTTCTCACCTCACAATTCATCAATCTGGTGCACTTTGAGAGTTAAAAATTAATATTCAGTGTGCAAATTAAACAAAGAAAAATTCAAACCTTTTTTAGTAACAGTGTCTGTCTACATTACACTACTACATAATAATAGTTATAACATTAATCCCATGATAGTAATAGCCATATATTGTAAAACAAATGCACTGAAAAATAAAGGAAACTTTCATAATTAGTTTTGTACTAATTTCTATACTTCACATTAAAGATGTGATTGGGTCAGCCCAGTGTCAATCAAGAAAAGAACCAATGGGCCGCTGATCTACGTGTTTAATGAAAAATGTAAAAAAAAAATAAAAAAATAAAAAAAATAACGCTGACTTTTTTTTTTTTTACCAATGTATTACAACGGCACTAACCCAGCGTCGCCAATTAAGCAAAACAAAACAAAACAAAACAAAACGAATGGGCCGCCGATGTACGAGTTTTATGGGCCGTTAAGACAAAGACAAAAAAAAAAGAAGCCTATTAGATGCATCGGCCCAAAAAGCACGTCGGCCCACCGGGAATCTCCTAGCCTACATGCGTGGACGTCACACTTTAAATCCTACCTGTTGCCTTTGACCATCCACTTATTTAGCTGCTGGCGCATCAATTGACATGCCATCTCCTTTTCCCTTTCTTTTTCTATTTTTAGTCCCGACAGCTTTTTTGCTTTATCCATCTTTTTTGACTCGTACCTGCTCGCTCAGCGCTCACGGCGCCTCCGCCTGCTCGCAATATTATCCCCCCCCCAATCTTATGAAAATCCTACTCTAGCCTGTTAGTCCTCTAAAAAGTTATATAACATTGAGGAAATGCAGAAATTATTTAGAAACGCACAACAGCAGCTACGTATAGATTTAAAAAAAATAAAAATAATTACCATCGCTTTGGCGCCCCCCTGGTGCTGCGCCCCTATGCACCGCATATAGCGCATACCCACTTTTGCGCCACTGCATGCCACACAAACCTCCAAAATGAACTGAGAGAAAAAAGAGAGCCGACTCACATCGAAGAACCTCCCGGCCTGGCCCTGGATGAGCTGACTGGAGTCGGGCTTGTTTTTGCAGTAGGTGACGTACATGTGAAATTTATCAGCCTTCAGAACAAGGAAAAAAATAAACACATTCACTATTTATGTTGCAAACAACCTCACCGGATTTTGAAAGTACCAGAAGCAACTGCTTATGAGCATTAATACTTCACAGCTGAATTGATATTTTAGACCTTTCATGCTTTAAATAATGATCAACAAAATGCAGAGTGGGCAAATTTCCCATTTTTACAGCCTCTTAGCACACACTGGTTTTTAAATATTCAAATGGAGTAAAATGATGATGACTTGTCCATACCGAAATCACAATATGTTCTCCTAACAAAGAAAATGTTGAGGAAAAAAGACAATGATTCATCTGTATCTCACCCATGTGACAAAACAATGGCCCACATCTTCTGGAAGCTGCTCATAGTTTTCCAGCTCTTTAAGAAAAATGCTGCAAAAACAACAAATTATGGTAAAACAACTAGTTTTTTACACTTTCTGAAAAAATATGAACGTGCGTGTCGTCGGAGTGAGTGGTGTCCATGCTGTCAATAGGGTAGTTTTTCCTAGTGAAAAACCAATATTTGGTCATTTTGAGAATATCAGCATTGGCCAATGAACAACACTGATGAACATGATCATTCTGTTCTTTTGAAAGGATGAAATATTAAATTATAGTTTGGCACTTTGCATCAGCCAATCTGCTCTTGAAAGTGTTATTATAGTAATATTATACTATTAAAGAATGTATTAATATTTTGAATTATTAATATTTTGAATTTATTTTTCAGTTTTCATTTTAATATTGTTATGTTAATTATGTTATGTAATTTTACCTTTAAAATTTCAGTTTAGTTTTAGTAATTTTAGAGGTTTAACTTTGCCAAGGTACCACTTATAATTTTCATTTATGTTTTTTAAGTTTAAGTTTTTCATCTAATATTTCAAATATTTATTTTATTAATATAATATTTTATATTAAATAACAAATATTTATTATATTTTATTAATATTATGTAATTTTTTTTAATTAAATAATATTAATTTTATTTCAGCATTGCATCAATTAACAAAAACAATTTTCATATGCTTTTGTTTGAGTTAACAATAACAACACTATTTGAGGTAAAAACTGAGTCTCATGTGCAAAGATGGTAGTAAGTGCGTGCCATACTTTAGGGTGGAAATGTACCAGCTAAGCAACTGCCATTGAGAAGAATGGGAATGCTAGATCTCCTTGGCAAGCACTACTAATTACTTACACAGACCATCAAAGTTAAAGATTTACGAGCCATCAAAATGACAGCTTTACTGCTAAGCTATAGCGCCTATGCAAATCAATGTACATAAACCTGGATGTAAAGCCTGTTTGAAAACATACTTGTTGTGGAATTCATAAATCTCCTGAATATTCCCAAAGATCACATGTTCCTTATTCGCAATTCCAGATGGGATCTCTGCACCGCTTGTCATTTCCCAGTGAAAAGTCTGCGCATAAAAGCACAAGGAAGGTTAGTTTATCCTTAGTTCACAATTCTTGTACAGTATATAACTATGCAGCCTTGGATTATTGTTGCAATCAAAAGCCATGACTGTCTGAGATCACTGAGAAAACCTCTAAAGCTTCTCTTTGGCAGAAGAAACACTCTCACCTCCAAACATTCCTGTAGGTCTCGTACATAAGCTCTTTCTGTCTGGAGCAGTTCAGCCATAATATACCTACAGAGAGACCAAAACACCCCACTGAAAGCCCAGCAAATTACAGACATTCAAATGCAAAGAACGTCTGAGACAGCACTTCATAAAACAAAGCTAATTCCTCAGGAAATGGTTTAGATTAATAAGGATTTTGTGTGAAGAAGAAGCTATTGATGCTGTGATTTAGTTTGGGACTATCGGCTTAACCTGCGCACAGGAAGCTGGCACGCACCATAAGGATTCTGAGTCATATTTAAAATCTTCATCACTCACTCTTTCTTTCTGGCAGATTTCTTCTTTTCCTCATTAACTTCATGGTCAGGGTCGTTGAGGTTGACCTCTGGGTCAGGGTGGGTCAGGCTGGCTGGAATAATGTCCAGCTCCAGATCTTTATTGTCCTGTTGAGGACAGAGGGAATGACAAAGATGTTGATCCAGGAATATGTTGCACACATTCACATTCTGCTACATAGACCAAAAATTGCTTTTTTTTATCTGATCTAAACTTTTGATTCCTCATGATATAAAATTATGATTTATAAACAGGATGCATAAACTGGCTTTGCTTGGCATCTCACCTCAGAACACACTCCCAGCGTTCGATCTAAGGTGCAGCGGTACTGACCCATCCGCATGGAGAAGTCTCGGTACCGTCTGTCCACCGTGGACACCCACCTCTTGAGCTCGGTCACATGGACATGCCCTTTCTCCACTAAACTACCAGCAAGCTGGATCAACAGCTTCACCTTCTCCTGCGTTTGCTGAAAGTGAAGAAGGATATTCTTCATAAAAATTCAGATTTTGTGTTCCAAAAAAGCATTCAAGTTTGAAACAACATGACAGTGAATGAATTTTCAATAATCATCATCATTGACTGTTGTCAGTGTTTTTACCTTAGCGGACACACGGAAATCTTCGTACTCTTTTAGTAGTTCCTGAGCTTTTTCGCTGGTGTCACCAGGCGATGTGTGTGTGGATAGAAAATATTCTCCTGACTCCTGTAACCAGTCAATGGCCTGCGTAGAGGACAGGGTTTTAAAAAGTTAAAAGTCATTTCATGTGTTTATTCACAATCTCTCCTCTCATTGGACAAGCAGATTTCCATTTTGTACTAGATAAAGGTCTAACTAATGGTTTAAACAAAAAGTTCCTAACCCTTGTGAAAAAGAAGTATGTTAATTATATTGAATGTGCATTTGTACAGCACTTCAAATCTAGTACAGTATAATGATTTTTTTAAAAACTGTATTACATTTTTTTAATGACTAAGTTGCTTAACACTTAAGTTCACTTAAAAAGTGCGCTTTGCAATAATGTCAAATTAAAATTTGATATTTATTTTATATTTAATATATTTAATATTTATACTTTAAAGATAATATTTATATATATACTTTAAATCATTGTGTTTTAAATATCTTTTGTTGTGCTTTAAAGCAGGGGTTCCCAAACTTTTCCATGCCAAGGCCCCCCAAATACCACTAGGTTCTGGCCAAGGCCCCTCCGTATTGAACCCATCGACAATACTACGGCACGGCACATGTAGAAATAAATAAATAAAACATCTAGGTGAACATCAGATTATGTGATGGTGTTTGATACCAGCCAATCAGAAAGATGAGATGCACCGATTACAATTTTCAAGGCAGATTCCGATTTTTCATTGAGTTTGACCTGCCGATACAGATTTAAGCCGATTCTGATTTCATTATTTCTAACCACTTTACAGCACACACAAATATTTATTTTTTATATATATATATATATATATATATATATATATATATATATATATATATATATATATATATAATAAAACACCACTTTTACCCAAACTGGTTAATAAAAACAAGTTTAAATGGATACATTCTCTTCATTTTCTTTTCTGACATAGCCTACTCCTTGTTAAAACACACTATACATGCAAATTATGTGAATTTTTTTGAGTGAAATCATATTTATTTTGTCCATCAAAAGTGTGCTTTCACTTTAACTGAGCGTGAGCAGCGCTACAAAAATAGACTCGGCGTCGAAACCCTCCGCTTCACTGCTGCTCATGCGACGCTCCTGCTTGACGCTCACGCGCTGCTCCAGCTCGCGGTGTGAATGCACTCACTGAACATGCACGCCGAAAAAAATTTGCGCTGCTCACGCGCCGCTCGCGATCTGAAACGGCCGTAATTCACAAGGTTTCCTACATGTGCGTTCTGTGTGCATGTGTGATGTTGATGTTGCGCGATGTTATTCATGCGGCGCCCGAGTGCATTTGAATCGGCATATGTCAGACTGAAAATCACGTGAAAATCGGCCAATTCTTGTCACTAGCTGATCAATCAGATATCAGATAGGCTATGCAACAAATTATTATAATGTTTTTTCATAACAATACTCATATTAGCAAACATTTATTTTTTAACTTTATTTAACTTTTTTTTTTTCAACTTGCTGCGGCCCCCCTGGCGCCCCCTGGCGGGCCCCCAGGGGGCCGCGGCCCCCACTTTGAAAACCCCTGCTTTAAAGAACCACTTTTATGCGTTGACTAACAAACTAAAGCACATGTAAAGTACTTGATTATAATCAAGTAGTGCTTTATTCGATATTACATTTAAATTTAATACATTGTATTAAACTTCATCATTACAAATGTACAATTACCAATATATTTAAATACATGACATTCAAGTTTCAATGGAAATGATATTAAATACTTTCCCGTAAATTCTTGTCAGTACATTTGGCAGTACACTATAACCATATTTCAAGGACAATAAAAGTAATTATGAAATTACATATAAAGATGGAATTAAGACCTACTTAAGTGGGTTAAAAACACTACATTAAATTTGCACTTAAGTATATTCTTTTGTAGTCTTAACTATATTATTTCCATAACAAATACTATTTTTAAAAGTATGCTGAAGTGTAATTCTTTTTCTTCAAAGACAAAACCACCAATGTTATCGAATGCTTCAAAACATACGCCTGTACAAAACTCTCTCACTCACCTGTTTAGCGTGTCGTTCAAACAGAACGTACTGTTGGCACTGGTCTAAACGTCTTTTTTTCATAGTCCAGAAATGAAGGACACGGTTTTCCCTCTGTAGCAGCTCACTCAGAATGGCTAAACATAAATAAAACACACAAGACAACATCAATGCACAATTACAAACATTCAGGCACAATCGCATACAGACCAACTGTATATTTTGCAGGTATAATGCCTTTAAGTAGTCCTGACCTTTGACTTGGGACTCAGTGGCTCGATTGTGGGTGGCGACCCCAGGCATGCTCACATTGTTTCGATGGATGTATTTGAGAAAGACCTCTGCGTTACGACGAGCTAAAGTACACGCCTAGAACCAGAGAAATAAAACATTCCGTAGAGTCAGTGCACATAAGCCTAAACTGTACAGTGACTTCTTCATTTACCATGTTTATAGCAAGTGAGGTTTTAGGAGTGTTGAGGAAATATTTTAGTCAAGGTTTCTTTATTACAAATGAAAATATTTTTTACATGCTGTGACCTATTTTAACTGACACATATGTGGTCACATATGGTGAAATCTTGCTGCAGATGCAGTTTTTAAAAATATAAAAAGGACAAATTGGTGAGGGAGCTGATGAGCTTCTGTTGTTGCAGGTGTTTTTAGTCTGTGTATGTGTAGGTGTGAGGTGTACCTTGAGAAAGGCTTCTTTCTGCTCCAGGTGTTTGTTGATGAGAGGGCTGACGTGGTCAGTCTCTGCCATTGAGCCCAATTTATCATGACCTCCGCACCAGTCCTCCTCTCTCCTGTACTCCAGTTCCAGACTCTCCAACACATTACATACCTGAGGCAGACATACACTATGTTACACACATACAAAGTAGCATCACAAAGCTTAATTTAAGTCTCTGTATGCTTTACAGTGGTCAGTCAGAGAGCAGGGTGGCCAATCACAGATATGATGGTAATATATTTAATACAATACAGTGTAATGAGAGTAAAGAGACATATATAAAAACGGCAGCATTAAATGAAAAATAAAACATTTGGCAAATATATATTTCATTCATTAGAGAGAAAAAAAAAACTGATAATAGTGTGTATTTTCGGAAGATGTTGGAACTGACACTAGGGGGAGCTAACATTTCTGTTTAGGTACAAATGAGCACGATTATTGGGTGATAATATCCAAATATCAAAATCAATGAACCTTTAAGGCAAGTCGTTCTTCAATGCCAATGGCTCTTTTATCTCAAAGGATCTCATGTGACCCCATGTGAGGTGCCAGCAATGCATATGGGCTCTATCTATTAACTGTATTTTATTTATTTTTAAAAGCATACTTTATTACCACAGGTTAGACTAATGTACACTACCATTCAAAAGTTTGGGGACAGCAAGATTTTATTGATTGATTGATTGATTGATTGATTGATTGAAATTAATACTTTTATTCAGCAAGGATGCATTAAACTAGATTTTAAAAAATAAAAAATAAAATTCAAATAAATGCTGTTTCTCTGAACTTTCTTTTCATCAAAGAATCATGGACAAAATGCATCACAGTTTCCACAAAGGAATTAAGCAGCACAACTGTTTTCAACATAATTTTCAAGAAATTATACTTAAGCACCAATTTAACATTAAATTGTAATAATAATTCACAATATTACTGTTTTACTGTATTTTTGATCAAATAAATGCAGCCACGGTGAGCATAAGAGACTTGTTTCAAAACATTAAAAAAATAGTGCTGACACCAAATTTATGAACGGTAGTGTCTAAAATATACAGCTTCTTATGCCCTTAAAATATTACTTTAAATGAAGGCTACAACTCAAAGGTTAACTCAATGTATACTGCAAAAAGAGTCTTGACATTTTCAAATGAGCTACTAAAAAAACTCACAGGGCATCTTAAAAATGCAGCGCTCATGGCGTGAGGCACTGAAAAAACCATTGCATTTACTGGCCAAAGACATCCATCTGGTTCACATGTACATAGAATTTTTTAATCTAAAGGCTGATAAGCCATTTAAACTGAAATTTACAGGTTTATCACTAGTTCAACCACAATCTCAGCCACTAACACTTGTTGGCATTGATGGTAACCATGACATACTCCATTACAACCCACCTGTTCAGATGTCTTGTAGAAGGCCACAGAGGCATTAACCAGCTTTAATCTGTCCTCCATCTTCAGCATGAGGGTTTGCCAGTGCAGGGCCACGGTCTCGGCGCAGGCCCGGACGGCGTCTGGGTCATAGTGACCGGCCTGCAACAGCAGCTCCGCTCTCTGCTGGAGCTGCAGGGCGCTCTGGTGGGTGCGCTGGAGGGAGTCGGCGTGGAGCAGAGACTGTGGGCAAAGAGAGGGACTTTCAAGTAGGGCTAAACAATTAACGATATTTAACAATGTGGAAGCTGACACTAAACATGTCACTCACTTTGCAGGAAAAAAAAAAAGCTAAGACATGTCTTGAGTTCACACTTTCACTTACTGATGTAGCCTAGTAGAATGTAATTAGAATGAAAATCAATATATGGGGGGCTTATCTTTCTGTAATATACAGTAGTTAAGCAATATCACACAAACAAGCATGCTATTTTTTCAGAATATCAACACGATTGCAAATTAGATATAGATCTATAGATATAGAATTAGAGATTGAACTTAAACAGTTCAATAAACAAGAAGTAAATATTGTGATGTACATTTTAGACACTCTGGTTTTTGCTCAATTTAAAATAGTACCAAACTGAGTTTCACAGTGAAACTGTTGTGCGTCTTCCAAGCAACACACAGTGGCGCTTTGTTGCTGAATGAATCAGCGTATTTGAACGAATCATTGATTCAATGATCCACTTATGATGAACCAACAGGCTGTAAATCTGAAATCACAGCTCCCTTCAAAAGGGCACCATTTGTAGTGGTGTCCGAAACCATAGTGAATGTTATCGAGTGCACTCTTTCAATCCCATAATGCACCGCAATAAGGTACAACCGATGTATGCTCAATGGCTAGAGAATACCCATAATGCACTGGGAGGGTCATGCCGAATGAATTCTTGGTCTCGCCAGAAGATTGCGTTCGCGACTGAAACATCCATCCATCTATTTTCCAAACCGCTGGTCTAATGTGGGTACAGCGTAATATCATACAGGTATAAATTCCTTTTTAATCGATTATTAAATTGTTTAATTAAGGTTTATACATGCTAGTTTCCATGACAGAGCTCAAGATAAATCTTTTCATTACTATTGGAGCTGCCAGTTTGCTAAGTTTAAAATGATTATTAAAAGACAAATACAAACTATGCAAAAGCGGCAGCCCTCCCGACGCACTCAGTGTCTGAATTCACTCACTCGTTTTCATTCACTCCTTAAAGTGGACTATATTAGTGGAGTAATGTAGGGAATAGTGAATATGAATGCTGAATGAATCAGCCATTTGAGCGAATTGGTTGAATAAATGACTCACTCATTAAGACTGTGACCTTAGAATTAGATTTCTGCAGTGTATTATTATAATAATTGAATTTATTGATTAAATGTAAGAATTTGACATAAGATGATTAATGCATACATCTAATAAGCAAAAAATAAAAAATAAATTGGCAAATTATTGTTGTTCCAGAAAATATAGAATTATTATTCTTTTTTTTTTCAAAATTGCACACCCTTTCTTTCAAGAAGGGGCTCGTTTTAATTCTTGAGGTGTACTTAAATTAATTTTGTTAACTGCCAGGACCGCAGAAGAGGCGGGTAAGGTCACGGAGGGAGGAGGGCAATTAAGACACATTCAGTTAGACGTCCTGCCGTTCAAAGCCAAAACAATCAGCGGTGAAGCACAGTCTGATTCTTTCACAAGAGCACATGCTGGATGAATAAAACTAGCAGCCTAAATTTGCACATTTGTTTGGCATCGCAAATTTGAGTTGATGAAAAGTGGTACTTGGCCTGAAAAGTTTGAGAACCATTGCTGTAGATGATTAAAACATATATTTGGCGAAAGGGAAAATTTGGCCAATACTCAGCACTGACTTCCTTTGATTTAGAGAGGCTGTCGTTAGTGGAGAATTATACGCAGCAATTTGCTGAATTAAAACTCGGTCTTCATTTTGGACTAATGTGCTTCTTACTTGATAAATTTGCTGAGTAATTGTTGTTTTTTTCTAAACTTTTCTGAAAAAATCAACTCAGCTGTTTGGTATTCCATGCCTTTGATGAATATAATGAAGGGAGGCATTATAATTTATAGATCAATTTATCTTCTGTTTATATTGAGAACAATGAGAACCCATACTAACATTACCCAAAATGTGTTTATTACCACCTGCAGGGTTAAATAAATAATCTGTTTTCTTCTATTAGCAGATTTTTTTCTTCCTAATTGCAGGTAATAATGTACACAAGGTTTAATATTTAATATTAATGTTCATATTACAATATATTATAGCAGATTCAGCCGCCCCCTGCTGAATCTATTAAGCATAATGTGTGTGTGTGTGTGTGTGTGTGTGTGTGTGTTTACCTCGATGGCGAGCTGAAACTGTTCATGCTCTCTCTGAAGTTGTTCCGCCTCAGACAGGGAACCAGCATTCGTTGTGCTCGCCGTCAGCATGGATTCACCATTACGGATCCAACCCAGCACCTGCACAGATCATCACACGCATGTAAATGATCATGCACGTGTATGCAAATGCACACACACACACGACCATGTGACAAAACAGGCTACAGAAGTGAAACATGAAAGGCTATGAATTATTTCGGATTAATCTGTTAACATATTCAGAGGTATTCATTTAGGGTTTGGTGCAGCCTCCTGGTTTTTCCATTTTCTGACAACATTTTTGAAATGCGTAGCTGTCCTTGCTGTAACTCAATGTCTCAACTCTGTCAGATACAGAAATAATGTGCCATGTCAAATAATAAATATTTGCAAATCTAGCATTCAACTATAAATTTACAATATAGGATGGCTCCCAACCGATTTTCAGCTTCATCTATTGAATTGTTGCCACTGTCAGCAGCTATTTTGTTTAACTGGTGTTGTTAGCAACTAATTAGACATATTATATATACAGTCATATATATGAATGCCTAATTAAGTATGTCTAATTAGTAGCTATATTTATATATATAAAAACACACTGTATATATAATAATAATATATGTGTGGAATTGTCAAGTTCACATAACTTAATTTTTTCAATTACGCATGAAGTTTATTTACTTAACAATTTTAAGGCAACAGGTTTTCCCACTTTTTTTAAGTTAAGTCAACTGATCACATTTTACAGTGTGTATGTATGTGTGTGTGTGTGTATATATATATATATATATATATATGTGTGTGTGTGTGTGTGTGTGTGTGTGTTTGTTACACTGAAGACTGGAGTATTTTGAACAGACTTATGACATGACTTGTGCAAAATATATACATGGTGGTTTAAATAAAATGCAAATTCTATTCCAAATATAATCCAAAACTATTGCTGGTTTTACAATTTTGGGTTTTTTAATGACCCTTTTCCTTCTCTCAGGACTACTTTTGTTCATTTTATTGTACTTTTTATTTATTTCAAATATTTATTGATGGTCTGAGGTCAGTAAATAAGATGATTTGTTTAAAGAACATTCTAGTTAACATCTCTGATTCATATCAAAGTGGAAATGCTGCCATTTTCAAAACTAATGGCAAATTGCTCAACATTTCGTTCCATTTCTCAAGAATCAGTGAAATGTGCAGAAACATTAAAGCTGAGCTGGAGGGAGTCCCCACTCCCACATTATGTAACACCCTGCCTACATTTACATTCATGTTCTAACCAAACTGATGTGCAAGAGAGTACATATAGAAATAAGATACAATATAATTAATTAAAGAGCAAAGATAAAGCTGAGAGGTCCCGAGATGACAGCGCTGCCAGTAAGAAAGCAATGCTGTCTATGAAATACTGCAAGTGAATTGATTGATTCATTTTTCTGAAATGCAGGGCTGCAGTCTGCACCCACACACTGCCAGAGTCTGGATATGAGCGACAGTGTGTGTGTGTGTGTGTGTGTGCGCGCTCAAAGTGTCAACGATAAAGGCAATTAGCTGGGCACTCAGTACTAATGGCATCAGTCAGAATCTCAGACATTAGCACAGCACAGGCTTTTTTTTCCAGAAATCAGGCGTTACTCAGGACATTACGATGAGTGTGTAGGGTCCCAAAATGTGAGCATGAGCTGAGATGTAGCTATTGGTTTTAAACACACACCTGTTTAACCTCCGCCTGAAGGTGTCGTAGCTGCAAGCACTGCTCCAGACGTTTGTGTGTGTGTTCTGCGCTCACTTCCAGCTCATGCTGCTTTTCATTCAAGAACTCCAGCAGCTCTTGAATTTTTGCCGCCAAATCAACATCTTTTTCTCCGGTGAGTTCCACACCTGAAAAATACACATACATATTTACTCTGAGTGATTTACTCCAACTCTGAGTGAACTCTCTGCTCCTCACCACGGGGCTTCTCAGGTGCTGCGAACAAATCACTCCGCAGAAGTAGCAGTGCTTCGCCTTCTGAGATTATAGTTCCCAGTATGTATACGGTTAGAAGATGGCTGTGTCATGTGACCTTGTTATTTGTACACGCTGTGACTATACAAATCACAACATGTAAATAGGAAAATGTTGGCGTTATTTTGTCACTTATTGGGAGCAGTATGCTAGCTGGAGCCATTTACCTCCAGTAGTTGTGCTAAGCTAGGCTAGCGGTGGGTGCGTCAGACAGAGTTACGACACACACGGAGATGAGAAGGGTATGTATGGACTTATCTAACTCTGGGGGATACGGTGAATAAGCTAAAGTCCCCAAAAGTTGGCATGTTCCTTTAAATTAGTTAATTTCATCTATAAAGCAGTTCTGCAAAAAATGATGTCATTGTCCAGCTCAGTTCAGATCTCACACAGCAGCGTCAGTACAGTCAGGTCAATAATATTGTTGAATATTAAGTGTCCCCATCTAAGCATTCCAGAGACGACAGTGACAAGGAACCCAAACTCCATCGGGTGACAGAATGGAGAAAAAAAACGTAGTCAGGGGCTACAGTAGTTCTCCTCTGGCCAACGAACAAACATGGTGTGAATATGATTCAATAATAAAATATATAAATCTAAGTAGCATGTGTAAACAAATTCTGTTTTTTTTTTTTTTAAATATCAAGTTCCACAAACATTTGACAACAAGAAAGTCTCCAAATACTGTTTGTGTTCTTTATGAGCTGTATGTTTGTACTATCATTTCATCTTTATCATCACCAAACAAACTTTTTTTGTAAAATGTTTTGCTTGAAAAGTGCTATACTTGTTCAGTGTTGAGTCCAAGTCTGAGTCCAAGACCATATTTTTGAGACTTGAGACGAACTTAAGTCTGATTCCGGTCTTGTTCAGACTCAAGTATTGCAAGTATTTAGAAGCCAGGACTTATTCCGCCAAAGGAAGCGTTGCACTTTTTCCCATTCAAAACAGTATGAGTGCCGCGTCTTGTGATATTCTATAGTCTTTGGCTGTAGTCACCTAGTTGACTAAACGGCAGTGTCAGCAAGAAGATTTAAAAATAAAGAGACAGGTATCTACATGTACATCTACATTTTCAGAGACAGGTATTTCAGAAACTCAACAGATATGAAATATGATCATTAGAGAAAAACGCTGTTAATGAAAAGACGAGCACTGGACTGCTGCAGGTTAGTGGCGAAATATATTTATTTATTATTCAGAATGCACAGTTGGAAAGAAAATATATTTATAGGGACATTTCAGCAGGTTCAAGATAATTCATGTTAATGCAGAGAACATGATTCATTGTTTTAATCAATTGACAGCCATAGTAATAATCTGCGTTCTCATGTATGTGCGCTGAACACTGTTACCTGAGTTGTCACAAGTATAATGTGGAAGCAGTTGTGCAAGTAGTTCATTTTCTTTCCTCTGTCCAGCAGGGGGCGCTGTGCTGTGAACAACTATGTCTCAGGCCTCCTCTGAAGGTCTCCATCTCAGCGAGGAGTTATTATGGCATGTGAGCGGGGAACGTGTCAGGTGAGTTGTGTGATGGAATGTCCCAGCTGCCCAGCAGAGCGTCAAATGCATGGCATCGATCATATGCGCGTGTCTGTAACTGCATTAGTGCGTGACAGACAACCAGCGTCTGTGTAAGTACTTGTGAGACTCCTCTCTGCAGATACAAGACAGGGCGTTTTAACCTCCTTCTACTAACCCTTACATCACCCCACTTATCCTCAGCTACCTGCCTGTGGGCTGTCTCCATGACAACCTCACAGCAGGCCACAGGAGTCGGTTCCCATGGGAACGCGATGTGTGAGTGACAGGACGGCCTCTGCAGTATCCCGAGCATCCTCGCGGCAACCCAACAATGAGCGATAGAGTGTGTCCGAGGAACCCCAAAGTGACGAGCGAAGGCCCCTGTCACCATGGCAACCTTGGTATAGGGGATGTAAAGGGGGGTTTCCATAGCAACCTTACCCCTGCATACAGAGTTAATAGTATGAGAGATCCCAGAGCTGTCTGGAGCTCCGTCTCCCTCCACTTCCTCCAATCCATTTCATCTTCTCTTGCTGCCATACACACATTTTCCATCCTTATCTTTCCACCCAATCCTCCGCTTCTCTCTCTTCCTCTTTCATCACACATATCTAAGGCAGCCCATAATGTGGGTAGCAGCTTTCTGCTGTTGTGTCCGTGGTAACTGTCAATAAAATACAACAGAGCACGGAGGAGTGAAGCGATGACTGATTCACACTCTTTTATCTCTCCACTGAACACTAACTCATCATCACTCCTGCGTTTTTCTCATCTCTCACTGGCCCTTACAGCAGACATTAGCCAACTGTCTTGCTGCCATAAAGGCTGGTTCACACTGACTCAACGAACAGCACATATTTAAACATTATAAAGTAGGCTGTTGGATGTAGAGTGTTAACGTTACTCCAACAAGCTTTGTTTTAAAAGGTTATTATTACTGGTGAAACATAAATGATGTTCTCATCACATGGCGTGAGAGAGAAGAAGCTAATAATAAAAGAGAAGCACACTGACGTGCACAAATAAAAAACGGACAGTGGATGAAGGACAGCAGGTCAGCGATAAAATCATCTGTACGATGTATATATATATTCTTAACTGTATACTGTATATACTGTATATATATATATATATATATATATATATATATATATGTATATATACATACATACACAGGTATGTACATACATCAATATATATGATAAATATACACACACACACACATATATATACAGTATATATATATATAGTGTGCTATCAATTAAGAAATTAAGTAATTAATCTGTAAAAAAAAAAAAAGCTGTAATTAATCGGACCTAACATCACAGTTTTTAATATATTTTTTTATTGTAATCATTTTCACATGGGCATTTTGGCAAATTTTGTTGTTGTTGCGTGCTGTCTGAAACAGCATTCTGTGTGCATGAGTCACGTGTGTGTCACACAGACGCACACCAGTTCTCTTTTGTGTCTTGTCTTAATGCGCTTGAATGGTTTAAGAGCATTTGCATGAATAAGAGCATGGACATATAATTGAAACGGTAGCTAAAGGAAGACGGAAAGAAACGGATGCTTTATTAATTGCATTAAATATTTTTAACGCATAAAACTGAGAAAAAGTTGCGCGTTAATCTTGACAGCCCTAATATATATATATATATAAATATATATAATAAATGGGTTAGTGCTGTCAATTTAAGTAGATTATAACTAATGCAATACATAATTAATGCAATTATTGTTAACTATAACTGAAACTATTAAACAATGTTTTTGGTAAAGTTAAATAAATCTGAATAGGTCTTAACTCAAACTGCTTGCAATCACATCATTATCTATAGGGCACAGCTGATTGGTTCCTGCTGTATCAGTAGCCAATAAGATGGTGTGCTCAGCCTTCAAATACTGTACTTGGTTAGCATTTGCTGTAGCAGTGTAGTGCTTTCAGAAACCCTCCACCTTCCCCAGCTCCACCTGTTTAGATCTGCTATGGGTAATTCATGTACGCTATATTGTACCGCAGCAACATGTCTTACTTGCTCACAGCAGTGTTTCGTGTATTTATTGGCAGTAGCAAGTCCCGTACTTGCTCTGCAGCAGTGCAGCAGATTCATTCCGCCAAGACCAAATATATCAACATTGTCATTCTCATTACCATGCCAAACACTCAGAGAGTTGTCATGACAGAATTATATATACTATATTAGATGAAAATGTAGCCTTGGCAATAAGTAAGCTTAAGTTGAACTACAAAAATTAGGCTACTGAAACTAAAACTGAAATAAATGTAAATTAAAAGCTAAAAGGAAATATTTGAAAAAGTAATAAAAATGACAAAATTACAAAAACTAAAATTAAAATGAAAACAAAATATGAAAACAAAAGCTAAAATTTAAATTATTAATAAATACTATGATAGTATATAAATAATATTAAAACAACATTGCACCAGACCCATATACAGATCCCAGTATAAGGGGTCTTCTTACCATCAAAGCAAATAAAGCTCGAAGTACCAAGTTCATGTTTTTCTCCACAGGCAACGCGCCTCACAAACCACACTTACAGAGAGCAGACAGCTCAAAATGAGACAGAACGCGGGGTGTTGAGAAGGAATGCAAGAACATGTTCTGTGTGAAGGGCCTTTTGTCTACCGCAGACAGATATGGATTGCTGTGGACTGTACACTTGTGATAGGCTTATGTTCAATTACATGGAAATAAAACAAACAATGCATTGACTTCTAAAGTCGTTTTCTTGTGATGTCTATTCAATGATTTTGCACAATCTTGTCTTTAGATTATTTATGAACATCTTCAATATCCATAAATATTGATTCAAGTGATTCATTCCAAATAATTTGAGTAAATAATCAGCATATTATGTAATTAATTGAATTAAAATGTTCCTGATCATTTCTGATTAAATGAGATTATGTCAAAGATTCCATGACCCGACAAACACAAAGTGAACATCGGTAAACCAAGCGTGAAACCAATGGTGACACCAGCACAGCAACAACTGCCAACAAACACCAAAAGTGTTAAAACGCTGATTCAACAGAACCCAGCAACTGTAGTATGAAATTATTACTCTCTCTCGCACCCTTCACTCTGTCTCTACATCTCTAGTATCTCTGAGCAGCTCCTCACCTGAAGCCTGGACCTCCATGATGTACTGGTGGAGATCCTGTCCCTGCTGTATGACCTCATAGGTCATGTTGTTCATGGCGAGCTTGCGCTCAGTGTGTCTGTGTAGTCTTTGTTCAGCCAGCGTGAGTTCCTCTGTGTTGAAATCAGAAGCTTGTCGCATCAAATCTTGTTTCCATGCATCCAGCTCACCCATCACCTACGAAACAGATGCCATTTATTACCAGTTTACACTCATATTCATGAAATAATAAACAACATCTATTCAATATAATGAAGAAAAAAAAAGTGTGTGAAAAGCTCAATTAAATTATCATTAAAGTCCAATATGATTCATGTTGTGTGAGAAACAGACCAGAATTGAATCGCTGAAAATTTTTACTGATCCAGTTCAACGCTTTAAAAAATGTGTTCACAGTGGTTAACAGCTTACTGGAGCAATGCGGAGTAAAACTAAAGTGAATATGAACTAAAACTAAATGCTGTATAAAATTAAACTTTTGGTAATTGAAATAAGGCAGATTTTTATATAAATACGGTAAAGCAAAATAAAAATTATTTTAAAAACGAAAACTGATCAAAATGACAAAATTCCCCAAATCTTAAACTAAAAACCATATATATAAAGATGAAATAAAAACCTATTAAAATATTAATAAGTACTGTAATACTTTATTGTGAATAATACTAAAATAGCATTGCACAGAAGGCAAAGATTATCAGTAGATAAAAACTTTTGTCTGTCACACAAAGCAAGCATGGCTTCAGAAGACTAAAGTGAAGACAGTGTATTAGTCAGATCGACCACTGCTGTGATACTGTAATGGTGCATTTGTTTCTTTCTTTTCTTTTTTTTCTTTCTTTTTTGAAGCTTGGCAGCCCTAGTCTTCATTTGCTTTCATCATATTGAAAAGAGTAGGCAGGATATTTAAAAAAAAAAAAAAAAATCACTTTTGGTGTTCCACAGAAGAAAGTTAGCCAATCAAGTATGGAACAACATGCGGGTGAGTAAATGATGCCAGAATTTTGGGGTGAACTATGAGATAAAGTATATACAGTAAGACAAACAAAACTCCTAAATCCAAAAACAATTTTACATAATACACAAACATATATACAGACGTGCAAATGCAAATGGCAGAGAAGCATATCTGTTGAAATAAAGTTGCATTAATTAAGGAATGGCCATCAAACACACAAACATATTGACACACCTCCAGGGCGTACTGTTCAAAGATACGGAGCTGCAGGAAGATGTCCAGTTTGATCCTGCGCTCATGAAAAAGCTCCTCCATATGAGCCTGAGCCTCATCCAACTGCTGTAGAACACCCTCGATATGAGCCACGGAGCTGGCATGTGGCAGCTTATTACAGGCCAACGCTGAGTCTCTGTTTGAGCACACACAAACCCACGCCAAAACATCCAAGAGCAAATCAATATCAGTAGAGGGCATGTAAATCCAGAACCAGTATATACCAGCATGCCATCACATGTAATGACATGTTCAGAAGTAATCTAAAAAGAATATTATTTACACTTTATTTCAATGGTCCACTTTAGACATTCTACTAACTATAAGTAACTTTGCAACTACAGGTAAACTAACTCTCATTAGAGTAGAGTTAGAGTTAGGTAAGGTTTAGGTGTTAGTAGAATAAGTTGACATGTAGTTGCAAAGTTACTTATAGTCAGTAGAATGTCTGTCTGGGAGCATCAAAATAAAGAGTTAGCAGATATAAAGCAGACAGTCCACTAATACTTTAATGAGAGTTAGTTGACATGTAGTTACTATAAGTTACTTATAGTTAGTAGAATGTCTAAAGTGGACCATCAAAATAAAGTGTTACAGAATATTATTAAAATTGATCTGCAAACCGAAAAATGTTGGGGCTGTAGTTATTTTGTGACCTGTACTTCACAACTTTGTTACTTTTTCAAGGCTGTTTCAAGTATCATGTTAGGAATAATTTTGGTAACTTCTGGAATGGAAAATGTGAAAAGAACATGATGAAATGCTGTACAATAGGAGCGTGTTGTCAAACTCACCGCAGATGCTGAATAAGCTCCTCCCCTTCTTTGATGACATTGAGTGTGGCATCCAGAGTGCTGCTCTGCTGCTGCTGAAACAGTCTGATCAGCTCCTGAACAGCATCCACAGACTCAGAGTTCAGCACCGGCTCCACAAGAGTCTTCTGAAAGTCCTCCATCCATGACCACAGCTAGAAACAGACAGGACAGACATATAGACAGTCACATAAGTCAGACAGATATTTCAACTGTATGTTTTGGGAATTTTTTTGGGAGTCTTTCTGTATTGATGGCTGATTGTCAGTGTTGCTAGGTAGTTGTTTGGTTACTAGGTTACTAGGGTGCATTCTGGGTAGTTGCTATGGCATTGTTGCAAGGGTGTTGCTAGGCAGTTGCTAAGGTGTTCTGGATATTTTGTCTAGCAACCACCCACAAAATCATAACAACTGCCTAGAAACACCCTTGCAATCACTTAGAACACTCTAGAAACAGAGTGACTAGGGTGTTGCTAGAGTGTTCTAGGTGGATGCAGGGGTTTTGCTAGGCATTTATTAGAGTGTTGTGTGGGTTGTTGCTAGGCAGTTGCTACAGTGTTCTGGATATTTAGTCTAGCAACCGCCCACAACACCATGGCAAGTGCCTAGCAACACCCTTGCAACCACCTAGAATACTCTAGCAACAGAGTGTCTAGGGTGTTGCTAGAGTGTTCTAGGTGGATGCAGGGGTGTTGCTAGGCAGTTGTTACAGTGTTGTGGGTTGTTGCTAGGCAGTTGCTAAGGTGTTCTAGGTTTTGGATAGAGTGTTGCTAGGTAGTTGTTCTAGGTAGTTACTATGGCGGTTGGGGGATTATTGGGCTGTTGCTAAGTTGTTCTAGGTAGTTTTTAGGTCATTGTTAGGTGGTTGCAAGGATGTTGCTAGGCAATTGCTTAGGTGTTCTAGGTATTTGCTAGAGCACTGATAGGTGGTTGCTAGGCAGTTGCTAAGGTGTTCTGGGTATTTGCTAGGTGGTTGTATTAGTGGTAGCCTCCCTGTGCCAGGCAGGTGGTTGGTAGACAATTGTTCTAAGTGTTTATTAGGGCACTTTGGGGGTTGTTAAGGTGTAGCTAGGTGATTGCAGGTGGCTGTTTCTCTACTCCTTTATAGTCAGAAATACTGCTCTCAGAAGAAGTTGTTAAATTATTATGTTGGCTTTGTCTATTTAGTTTAGTATTTAATTAGTGCAATCAGTCAGTAAGTGGAGTTGAGAGCTACTAACAAAATCTCTTATGCATGAACAGAGATCAGTCACAACCAGCTTTTTGGAGAGCACTGTTTAATGTGTGTGGGTGCACTACCTCTTTAGTGTGGGTGTGAAAAGACACTGAGATATCCAGCAGCAGTTTCCTCTGTTCCACCCTCCGTACAAACTCCTGAACTCTGACCTCCAGGTGATGGGCGGCAGCGTAAATCTCTTCTGGATCACACTCTCCCGTCTGAGCCAGCTGCTCAGCTGCTTCCAAGAGCTTATCCGCATTAGTATAAGTGTTCTGGAGAGAGAGAGAGAGAGAGAGAGAGAGAGAGAGAGAGAGAGAGAGAGAGAGAGAGAGTACATTAAAAACATCTTCCATGAATATTAACAGGAATCAATAGCATGAACAAAATGATATCACTGCTAATGCTCATTTGCTCCTCTCTCATCAGAAAAAAAATATAAATACAATCAAAATAAAGAGAGTGGGTTCTAACCTGTGCCACCTCCTGAAAGTCATCGTGTCGTTTTTGTAGTGCTCGTGCTCTGTGTACAGACTTCCCAACTCCTGTATGTTTACTGAGGAATGCCTCTCCATGGTTTTCAATCCAGTCCAAGACCTAAGCACACACACACACACACACACACACACACCAACATTGGATTGTATATTCCAAATTTAAAGGAACGTTCCAGATTAAGATATATCCAGTTCCTCCCTTTTGAAAAAGAAGTATGCTTATTTGCATTGAATGTGCACTTGTAGCGTACTTCAAATCTTTTGACATATAAAAATCAAAGTTTTCTTTAAAAAACAAACAAAAAACTGGACATCCAGATAATATAACATTAATGAAATAAAATGTCACTTAAGTGTACTTACAGAGAATAAACTTTAATAACTCTATTTTAAAAAAGTGCACTTTGTAATCATATTAAATTAAAAGTACATTGAAGTACAGTATCATTTTTAATAATAATAATCGTTTGTTGTGCTTAAAAAAGAAATACACTTATTTTGATGTGTTGACTATCATACTAAAGCATATGTAGTACTTGATTACAATTTTAACTGTAGAGTGTTATTTGATTTTATATTTAAATGTAATATTTTAAATGTACTAAATTGTATCGTTATCATTATAAATGTGTAATTACAAATATATTTAAATAAAAGTTTCAATAAAAATGACATTCGGCAGTACACTTTAGAAGTAATTATGAAATGACAAAAAGACGTATTAAGTTCTAATTAAGTCAAAAAGTTTAACTAATTGCGTTTAATATAAACTTAATATAAACTTTCATTTTCAAATAATATGCAATTAAGTTGTCAGAAAACATTACATTCAGTTAGCACTTAAATTTTTCACTTAAGTATTTTATTTCTGTAATAAATATGCAAAAGTTTACTTCTTTTTCACATGAGTTGCCTAATTTGTAATGTTTCTTTCCTATAGAAACATTTTACACATCCTAAAAGCAAGTCAGAGCTTAAATAATTTGTTGTAAAGAGGCTCAGTTGATTCTGAAAAGGTTCAACAGACTTCATCAGTAAGAAGTCAAAGTTCTTTAGTTCACTGCACAAGCTCAGTGCTCGAGTAGGCCTCATTTCTGTCTAAAGAGTCCCTGGAAAGGATCCAGTCACATCAAAGAAACAACACAGTCCTGACAGAGAACCGGTGAAGGTACAACAAAAAGTCCCTGAAGGCGACGGCCACAGGAAGTGGAGTGTATTGTTGGAGGAACTGACTATAGGCCAAGCACAATACTGCCGTCCCTCGAGGATTCTGAGGCAATCTCAGTCAACTCTATGGGTCAGAGTTCGTGTCACTTCCTTGTCACTTCCTCTAATACTCTGTGCAGCTGATATTTGTTCTGCCATAGGAGAAACATCGTTACATGCAAAGATCTAAAAACAGCTACTGAAAGGTTGAGAGTTTAGGTCAAATTTGTCAGATGTTGAATTATGTGGGTATAGTGTACGTGTGTGTGTGTTGTATGCATGCATGTGCACATATGAGTGCATGCATATCTGAGTGATTTGCATAGTGCATGTGTGCATTTGTGTGTGTGGACATGCACATATGTGTGATATACCTGCTGCACGTCTTGTTGAAACACACACAGCTGAAGTCTCTGGTGCAGCCGAAGCTTGCGATGTTGCAGGAGACCCTCGAGTCTGCGATACTGAATAACTACCTCATGGACCATCTCCAGAACCACCCTCACCGCCTGACTATAATCGGCCCCTGCCGTCAGAGAACCTGAGTCAGCCGGGGGCTGAGGCCTCTGCAACACATCCAGTAGGGTCTTTCCTGTCTGACTGACCTGCGATCAGAAATATAAAATTCATTACTTTGTATTTCATTACTTTGTTACTTTTTGTGCTTAAAATTACTGGTTACTACATTACAAAGCATAATATCTTACTTTTTTATTCCTCTACATTTCATAAAAACATAGTTTCTTATTATTTCAAACCTGATGTAGTCGTGTCTCCTCGTGTCATGAACAAATCATTCTTTTGATTCTTTTCAATGAATCTGTAAAATCGCTTCACAAATTGCTCTGGACAATTCATTTGCGAATGACTGATCAAGTTGCAGCTGTTCTCAAATCAAATCACTGATTCAATGATTCGTTCGGAGGAAGTTTGTGGTTAACAACCAGGGCTTGACATTAACACCAACCAACCTGCTAAATGCGGGTGGATTTCGGCAGTGGCGTGTAACGCAGTCACTTTACTACCCACTTTGGAGGGTTGAATTTTATATATAATATATACATTTTTTAATTATAGTCTTGTAAAAAGGCATCTGAAATAATAAACTAAGTGCAATGTACTGTGGTCAAAAATATAGATTTTTCGATACATATCGATACTGAAATATCTGAAACGCTTCCGATACTCATTTCCCCAGAATAGATACACAATACCAGCTGCGCTTTCCCACTCTCTCATCTCTCCGACAGCGAGTTGACACACAAACCCGCCTCCCCGCACTCACTTGTTTATTTTGCTCTGGATGAATATTGTTGGTGTTATCAATGTTAAAATTGTGGCCAGAAATGCTGAGTGGCTAGCAAATTTGGAAAACCACTAGCCACAGATAATGTAAAAAAAAGTTAATGTCAAGCCCTGTTAACAAATCACTAAATTGGTCCTGTCAGACTCAAAATGAATCAAGAACCAGAATGAATATGATCCTCGAGCTCGAGTGTTCAGAGGATTTGAGTTATGGCACAAAGAGTTAATTTTAGTATTGTTTATCGTGAATAAAAATCATATTTAGGCTATACAGTACACTACTAAAAGTTGTTTGTGAACTAAATCTGCTCTACAAGGGCAAGCGTTTTAAGCTTATTGTACAGTATGAAATGCATCAATGTATGAAACTATTTTCACTCAGAAATTGCTAGTAAATTTTACAAATAATTAAAGAAACTGCAAGTAACACATTGAATTAAATGTTAAAATTTAAAGTAGAAAGACTGAAATAGTATATTATTGCAAAACATACTCAATATGTGTAATGTACAACTTCAAAAAAATATTTTTTTTTACATTGTATGTATGTCCACTTGTATCACCGTCTATATGGGAGGTTACTTTATGTAACACATCTAGATATTGTAAAAATAGAGCAAATAATTGCCTAATGCATCTTCTCCA
The DNA here is from genome assembly GCF_963993115.1 of Abramis brama. NCBI lineage: Eukaryota > Metazoa > Chordata > Actinopteri > Cypriniformes > Leuciscidae > Abramis > Abramis brama. Next base: position 34,386,209 of record NC_139973.1, read on the forward strand.
CTGTCTTCGCCATTTCAAAAGATATAAAACTACTACAGCCCAGATCCACAACACTGCACCAACCAACTCTGAAATGCATTGCCCACAAACATAGTACATAGACTACATCTCATATTTAAAAAGTGTACATTTTATGTGTCAATGGTCACCTCTGTATATGCTGTGGTGACCTGCTCGTACAGATTCTGATGGTTGTGAATGGCCATCTCAAGTTCTTGTGTCGCTGTTGGCAATCCGCCCTCACCGCATGACTTCACCCATCCCTCCATGCTGGACAGAAACTAAGAACAGCACAGAGAGAGAACACACTCTCAAACTTTACACTGTAAAAGGTCCATGTAATAAAACCAGAGAGGACAGAGGTGCAGAGTCGCACAAACTCATTAAAAACAAGCTCAGACATAATTAAACAGAGTTGCTGAAGATCTTACAAATTGGGGTCATAAATCAAAAAGGCATGAAAAAGCTATGTGTGCACATTTAGACAAATGAGTTATTAATGAAGAATCAGACTGAGGCTGATAGAGGAGCCTTAAGTACAGTTGCACATAGAGAAAATCAGGAAATACTTAAAAAAGGATCAAATAAATCAAGGAACCGAATTATTGACTGATAACAGAGGATCTACGTAGGAAATATATAACATCAACTAAATAAGCATTAGTTGGATTTTAAAAAGTAGTAACAGTGGTGGTTACTTTTCTTCGTGTAGCCTAATGCAGTCACAGTTAGATTCAGTGATATTAAATCATATTTTTGACTTAAATAAATCCAGTTTAATCTTACTGTACCACATTTTAGGTTACCTTTCAAAACAGTTTTACAGTTTAGAAACACAGGGTAAATCATTACACTAATGGTGTAAAATTGAAATGATGCATCACAATGCATCGATCTGGAAATAAAAATCGTAAAAATCGTACACGTTAAAATATCACTCAAAATACAATACTTGATTTTAGTTGAAAAATTATGAAACAACAAAATAACCAAATCGACCTGAATCAAATCAAATTGAGGCCATATTTCAGATTTCACAATGCATAACATTTTTTGATAAAGAATAATACTAATATTGTTGTCAGAGCTAATTTTTGCTAATACTGTAAAATAAAATTAAATAGTATATAATATAATTAATAAAAATAAATTAATTGTTTTAATTTAATAACATTAAAAAAGTAAAATTAAAATGACCCCGTCACGAAAAAATTATACTTATGAACTGAAATCTTATTACACACACAGGGATGCGCAGCAGCACACAAATGGTTGGTTTATTTCACGTTACGCCCAAAACACACCCATTACTCATTAAGAGAATAAGGACAACCGTTTTTAGACCATGCGCCTGGCGCCAACCATTTTCCCCGTTGTTAAACTAGCAAAAGTGGATTCAGACCCGTCCTAAGTGCACTTGCGCCCTGCGCTTTAGACCATGCGCTTAGGTCATTAAAATAGGGCCCTAAATCTTTAAACTCACCTTTTTCAGATTCTTTGACAATTGAGGTGATGTGCAATGTATATTATTAGAAAATTAAAGTGTTTTTTGACCTTGAATGCATGTAAACCTGTTGTAAGAGAGCAGCAAAACAAAATTAAAAAAGCATAATAGGGGAAAATTGGATAAGCTTCACGGGCATCAACAGATAATTTCTAAAATCAAAAATCTGATTTTGATAAACGTGTTCTTAAAAACAATAAGCTACCAAACAGCCCAGTTTTACCTGTTCGGTTTTTTGGTGGAACACCGAGGACATGGCCAAGATGGCACTGCGCTCCTCCAGTGCCGAGGCAAAGCTCTTCCAGTCCTGATCCAACTGACCAGAGATCTGCTGTATCTGAGCGGCGGCGTAATGACCGGCCTCACAGAGCCGCGTCGCCACCGAGACGATTCGCGAGATATTCACATATGCATTCTGAAAAGAGAGACAGGATGCCAGAGGATGACACCATTAAATGAGTAACAAGAAGACAAAGGCTGTCTCATTTTGTCTAGTGAGAGTGTATCAGGGCGGCTTTCTTGTACAATTTCCCCATCGTACCATTGAGTTCATGGCAAAGTGGTCATGCTGGGTTTGTAGATCTGCTGCATGCTGGTAGCTCACTCCAATGTCTGTGTGTGTCTGCAGGAACAGCTCTTTATTGTGCCCGATCCATTCAAACATCTACGAAGAGCGAAACAGAGAGAGAGAGAGAAATGCTGCATTCACAGACGGTTTGAGGGAAGAAAAAATTCTTAAGACACACACATTAAGTAGCAAACTATGACCACAGGCTGAAGATTACCATACTGGACCAATCAAGATGAATATTTCTCCATAAATATTTACAAAGTCCAGGCAAATTTGCTTAACAGTCCTTCTAGGGCTTTGGGTGATTCGACTCCCTGCTAGTGTTCTTGTGATCTACACGTGAACCTTAATATACACAGATTTTCTCTTTGGCTGCTGTACAAGCAATAGCCCTTAGTGTTCTGGCGCTTGTGGAGCACAGATGGGCTCAGTCAGCAGGACCGGGGAGTGTGAGACTGTCTCTCCGTTTGGGCTTAAACGGAACACAAGGCCTCCCGCGGACACCAGGCCACAGAAGGGAGTACAGTGAACATTCCATTATCATTACGATCATTTATTATTTATTTCATATGACCTTCAACTATATTACTCTACTAGCGTTAGCTAATTGTTTGTTTTAACATGCTATTAAAAATGTGAATGGTGTTTAATATGTGCAATATATATATAAGAGTATGTACCTGAGGGAACAAATTAGTGCAGCATGGCTACGATGTTGTGGAAATGAATTCTATTTTTTTCCACAATATTCATTTTTTCTTCCACATGTTATGAGGGGGGTCCGTATTTATAAATCTGCTGTCAACAAAAGCCCTTTTATGCCCTGCATTTTTCCATCTATGGTTTAATGTCTGGAAGCAAAGAAATCCAGACATAAATATAAGCATTGTAATTTTATTACTCCTAATAATAATAATATTAATAATAATAATTATTATTCATTTTTAAAAATGTAGTTCAATATTATTATTACTATAGTAAATTATTCTTTATTAATTTAAATGTCTAATTTAGTAAAATGAATATAAAATGTAAATAATTAAATGATTAATTAAATATTTCTTTATTGTTTTTTATAATTGTATTTTTTTGAAAAAATGTATTGCAGAAATTAAATATTATAATTTTCTTAATATTTTTTTTTTTTAATTAATAATAATAAATTATTATAAATAATAATAATTATTACTATTATTGTTGTTGTTGTATAGTCATTATCACATCATGGTAAAAAAATAAAATAAATTGTTTTATGATTGTCATTGTATATCATTATTTCTCCTTGTTTGATCATCCCTGACAGTTCTTCCCAATTTTCCTTAGCATTATTTTCCCTTCTACATATGTCATGCTGATCCTGTGCTCTAACCTTTTCTGCATCCTGCTCGTACAGCCGTAACTGAAAACACTGGTCCAGCTGTTGTTTGCGGTTGAGCCAGGCCTGCAGAAGGTGCTGCCGTGTAACTTGAAGTTTATCCAGCAGGGCGGAAATCTTAGGCACCAAACTCTGGAAGTCGGCCCCACCAGACAGCCTCCCGTCTCCTCCGTCCCTGATCTTCTGAAGGAGTCGCTGTCCTTCATGGTCTAACTCATCCACTGGTGCTTTCGTCATAGTCTTCCTCAGTCGAGCGTGCTCCTCCAAGAGTTTCCGCGCTTCCTCTGCGTTAGTGGCCAGCTCTTGGCAGGAAAGCACCTCCTGGAGCTCCTCCAGCCGGGAAAGGAGGTGAAGAGCGCCTCCGGTGAACTCCTCAAGAGAAACGCGGAGCTCAGTCCATTCCACGTGGTCGTACTCCAAGGTCCCCTCAAGATCTGCCGTCAGCTGAGATGGGTCCACCAACTTAGTCAGACCTTCCACTGAAACCATACTGGTCTAAGAGAAGAAAAGAGCCTAAGAGAATGATCGACTGCACATTGTAAAACTAATTTACAAATAAATACTAGGGCTGTGAAACGATTAATCGCGATTAATCACGATTAATCATTTCACAGCCCTAATAAATACACAACATTGTTACATGTAACATGCGGTTATTATAGTAATAACTATAAATTATGCATAATTACATGCAACTAAACCATACCAAAACCTAATCTTAACCCTATAGTAAGTACATGTAGTTTATTAATATTACTCAGTACTTAAATGTATAATTACATTGTAAAAATAGTGTAACCAACATTTCAAATAAATGTTGTTCTTTTCATGCTTTGTTCTTTCTCTTCATCAAAGGAAAAATTATGATTATTTAGACAAAAAATATTAAGCATCGTAACCATTTTCAACTTTGATATTAATATGAAATGTTTCTTGAGCAACAAATCAGCATATTAGAATGATTTCTGAAGGATCATGTGACACTGAAGACTGGAGCAATGATGCTTACAATTCAGCTTTGCATCAGCAATAAACTACATTTTTAAACAAATTAAAATAGTGCAATAAAAATCAAAAAGTCAGAAAAGTCAAAAACAGACACAATGGAGGCTCTGTACTGGCAAATCAAAACATTTTGTCAGTCTTCGGACCTTAACAATTAAAAAAAATAAAATAATAATCTATATGAAAGTAAATCAAATGCCAGATGTATTTTTCTGTGGGTTTCTTATTTGACAAAATTCCATTCCTACAGTATACCTCAAAGGTGAATTTGGCACTGCCAAAGTTGGTCTTCTGCTTCTGCCAGAAGTTGTCTGGTTTGATAATGAGAGCGACACAGATCTCAGCTGGAAATGACTCCTGTAGCGTCTTCAGCAATGGCTTGATTAGATCCCATTTAGACCCACGCATGTCTACGATCACTGTAAATCCTCGCTTACTTACATCCTCACTGCACAGGAAACAGGGATTGACAATGTTAGAGGAAGGTCAACAATTTAAGGCAATCCAGGAAAATTTGGATACAAATCTGTGCATTTCTTTTGCACAACTGCTTAATTTTGCAGAGTTATACAACAATGAACCTAGCTAATACAAATATGTTCTAAGAACGTATCCTAACGTTGTGTGAACGTTAAGGGAACATTCCATTTCATGATTTTTCAAACATTATGGTTAATGTTACTTTTGAAAGTTATCTCACTATTCTGAATCAAGTACTGTAGTAACAATTAAAAAAAATGTTAAACTAATGTCCAACTAAAATTAAACAATTAATAAATAACATTTTTGTGAACATTTTGAGAACATTAGAAGACCAGATAACTTAGAACGAACATTCGATTAACGTTAATGGATTAACGTTTGTTCATAACTTTGCGAGAACCTTGCCAGAACGTTCTGAAAGTTCTGTAAAATCTATATGATTTTAGACTTGCATCACATTGCATCAGAATGCCCTAAAGATCAAAAAGATGCTCTAATCAAACGCTTTAAACGCATCCATGTCATCCTTTATAGCAATTTTAGCTGTTTTGATAAGGTTTTTTGAAGCCTAAACAAGCACAAGCAAGCCTTTTTTTGCTGTTTACAGAGTCTAGGGCTATCACAGAGATGCTTTCTCAGGACACTTTTCTTCAGGGATATCTTTCAGGGACATTTTAACAAATAAATGTTGGAATTTTATAACCTGGGCACAGTGGAGAGGTAGGTCACCAGTTTGCGCAAGTCTTCTTGCTTTATTCTGTCGTGATTACTTCGTGCAGGGAAGGTAAGGATGGGTCCCCCTCTCTTGTCTCTTCCTCCTGAAAAGAAGAGGATCATTTTATTACTAATTTTACTACTCAAAGCACTTTAATGGCCCTAATTATGGTAATACCCATGAGTCTCTGTGTGTGCATGCTTAAGAGGGTGGTGAGACAAAGCTGTTCCACGGTGAATTAATGTGTGAGTGTGTGTGTGTTTACAATGCAATTATACATTTCCCACCTGAGACAAAGGCAACCTTCTCTCTTAAAACTGTTAGAACATCAGCCGCCTTTATTCCATCATTCCTAAGAGATCCTGATGAGAAAGACGGAACTGAGAGAAAGAAAAAAGAAGAAGAGAGAAAGAAAGGGATATAAAAGTTATGTATAGACTCAGGACTGTAACCTAGACAAAGAAGGAAACACACTTGTTCCAATTTAAAGAAGAGTAATTGACTGAGGAGTGTTTTTCAAATGATTGTCATCATTTACTCAACCATATGTCCTTCCTTCTAAACCCCTAAGATTTAATTTCTTCTGTTTACAGAGATGTTAGACATCATGTTCATGCTGCTTTTTTCCATACAACGAAAATGAATGGCGACCAGGGTCCTGTCAAATAAGAAAATAAATGATACATTAATGTTTCATAAAAGTAGTCTCATAATATGGATGTCACGATGGCTGTAATGAAGCATACGAGGAAAGAGATAGAGAACAAAAATAGTCTTTAGAATAAAGAATTTAAAAAAGCCACAGAATAAAAAATACAAAAGGTAATTGCAATTTTTTTATTGCACAATTCTGACTTTTTCTGTCAACTGCGAGTTCATATCCTGCAATTCAGACATTTTACTCAGAATTGTGAGATATAAACTTGCAACTGCGTGTTATAAAGTCCAATTCTGAAAAAAAAGCCACCGCACATTTTTGACATTTTCTACTTTTTTTCTTGCAATTTTGAGAAAAAAGTCAGCATTGTGAGATATAAACTCGTAATTGCGCTGAAAAAAGTCAGAACTATGAGATAAAAAGTCGTAATTATCTTTTATTCAGTGGTGGAAACAAGCTTCCAAATCATAAAGTATTAAAAACATTGGTAACACTTTATTTCGATAGTCCACTTTCGACTTTCTAACAGCTATATAAGTAACTTTGCAACTACATGTCAGCTACCAGTCATTAGAGTATTAGCAGACTATCTGCTTAAGATCGGCTATAAACACTTTATTTTGATACTCCCCCAAAGTAAACTATCGAAATTAAGTGTAACCAAAACATTTGAATATTAGATTTGTGTGAGGACCATTCATTAAAAAATATTCCTCTCCTTTACAGTTCTCATATTCTATTTCCTCAATTTCACTATGCACATTTTTAAACTTGGCATTCACAATACATATGAGACAATAACTATTTAAGTTTAACATCATTCTTTATGTTAAACACCGCATGAGATATCTTGATGTGTTATACTTGATATTACACAAATGTGAGCACTTGTGAATACTGACTTAAATTACAGATTTTTTCTCACTCAAAGCTATCATATAACTTTGCAGGCTAGTCTTTATATTGTAAGAATGCTACTACAACAACTATGGTTCTTTTGATTAGGGCCCGAGCACCGATGGTGAGAGGACCCTATTGTTTTTGCTCCGTTTATTCTTCTTCTTCTTCTTCTTCTTCTTCTTCTTCTCAAAAGTGAATCACTTTTTTAACGTGCTCGAAAACTCATGAAACTTTGCACACGCTTCAGAAGTGGTGAAAATTTACGTGTGATATGGTGGGGGGGGGGGGGGGGGGGGGCAAATTCGGTAAATTATTGCCCCCACATTTTGACCCGGCTCTAGGTTTCACGTACAGGTATGAAATTTGGTACATACATGTAATGACCCAATACCTACAAAAAAGTCTCTTGGAGCATAGCCCTAAACACAACAGGAAGTCAGCTATTTTGAACTTCCTCTCAGATTTTGGGCAGTTTTTGCCATTTCCTTTAACAAACTCCTCCTACAGTTTTGATCTGATCCTCTTCAAATTTGGTGAGTGTCATCTTAAGACCTTTGTGATGTTAAATTGCGAAGATCTTGAGTTTTCGTCGAAGGGTGTGCCCTCGGCGGCCTGACAAACGTACACCCAATTTCGGCCTTTTGGTGATTTATGCATGATCAGATAAGTTCTCTGTCAATATTGCTTGCAGTTCCGATGTTGCTAGGCAACCACAGACAGCCAGCAGTAACTCAGGCATTCGATGTCCAATCTGCCCCAAACTTCACATGTTTGATGAGTCCTGTCCTGAACACTTGACCATGCTCATATTTGGTTATAGCAATAGCGCCACCTGCTGGTAGCAGGAAGTGTGGCAAATACAAATTACTTTGACAAGGAAGTGTGGCAAATACAAATTACTTTGACATAGTCCTCCTATATTTACATACTGCCCACCGTGCTCTGTTTTCCTAAAGGCGCCGGGTGGCGGCGGCACGGGTGCGAGGGCCCTTTTCATCGCTGCTTGCAGCTTTAATTGTTTTTGAGACTGACAGCCCCTGGTCACCAATCACTTTCATTGTATGGAAAAGAGCAGAATGAATATTCAGCTAAACTTTTCTATTTGTGCTCCACAAAAAGAAAACAAACCATTCAGCTTTGAAACGACATGAGGGTGAGTAACCATGTCAGAACTTTCAGTTTTAGGTAAACTATCCCTTTAATTGATTATGATCAGTCCCTACAAATACTGAAAACGTGTTATTTTATGGCATGTGCAAATACTGTAAAAGATGATAGTGTAAAAAGCAAAATACATTATAAAAGAATATAAAACAACACCAAAATATTCAGTGTATATTTATTAAAATAAATGATGCCTTATAGGAACCTTACTTGTCCCAGTGCCTAAAAACCACCCCTAACCATATAAGCCTGCTGATCAATCAAGATGTCCTGAAAGATACAGGAACGATATGAGCTGCATGCACTCATCCAATCAAGGACACCACATCCAAAAAAGTCTTTGTTAAAGCATTTTAAGCCATGAACCAAGCCAACCTGCTATGAGGTGAATCATAACATTACAAACTTTGAAGTGAAACAATTTTTTTTTTGAAAATAAGACAAAAGTATAAAGGTACAAGACTATGTACAGTGGGCTGCCAACTTTTGAGATTAGCTTGGAGTGAGAATAATGGAAGGGGGAATGTTAAAAAAAAAAACTGTTACTATTGTAATTGTCAAAACACTTGGTAACTAAACAGAAATGTATTAAGTTTTTATTATTGCTTGACACAAATTTTCAATTTCACAATTTCAATTCAGTTTAATTCTTGTGATTTGATTTCAATCTTGATTCAGTATCGATTAATTTTGATAAATATTACATGTTAATTGTTCTCAAGAAAAAAAATCTCTCACCTAATGCTGTAAACATACAGAGAGCCCTTTAGGCCTAATGCGTTTTTTATTATAACGTTATAATTTTTTAATGATATAAGTAAAAAATATAATAAATACGTAATATAGTGCATATATTTAGCAATATACTCCTCTCTCTATATCAATTTTTTCTAGACAATAACGTGCTATGCTCATTAAATGGCTTTCCTGAGGTAAATGTGATGTTATTGTTCTTCAGCTGTTTTGTTGACTCTTCCGCGGATGAAAAACACTGAATGGTCGATAGGCTATTATGTATGACGAGGAATATACATTTCGATAAGTTATACTGCATCTTTCAACATACCTATTGTTCATTCGTGTTTATTTACTATTAACTAGTAGGCTAGTAAAGACAAGAGCAAGACGTGCCGCTGCGATCTGTCACGTCACATTTACAAGCCAAAACGGTATTTATTGCTTGAATTTCGAAATAAAATGGACAGAATCTGAAAGCGGAGAATTTGTTTCATATCAAAAGTAACCTGCTCTTTCTTGTCTGTCGGTGTCAGTGTCCTCTTTGCTTCGCGATTATTCTCTGCGTGAGAAAATGGATGTGTGGCGTGTGAAAAGTGTCAATTGCGTGAGTCTTACGCCGAATGTGTGAGTTGGCAGCCCTAGTGATAGAAGAACTACAATTCTATGAAGCATAATGTACAGCATAATTAAAAAATATTGAGAAATATAAAACCACTCATTAAAAATGTTGATTATATATATATATTCTAAGTTTATTGCAAAATATGCATATATATTCAAATATTTAAGTATTTTGAAACAGTAGGGAGACAGACTTGATTATGTCATTTGGGGTGCTTCATGGGAGTGGGCGGAGAGTTTGATGCATTTTGCTCTCTAATTGGTGGAATTTTCTGTACTGGCATCATGGGTTTTCTACAGCATCACCACAAATTTGGCTGTTAAACACAATTATTTTAAAGTCCCCCTGAGGTGAAAATCAAGCTTTTAATGTTGTTTATATGTCTATGTGGTGCTTTTAATATGCTTTAAGACAAACTATGTAAATGCGGAGTATTTTCTCCTTAAAACTGCAGTGAACCAAAGACAGTCTCAAAAACACGGTTTGAAATCGCTGGTGTTTCTGACGTAACAAACTACCCTGTAACCAATCAGGTCAACCTGTGCTCGTCAACGAGTGAATCTTTGAGCTGGTGTGAGTGAGTGGAGGTGGGGTAATTTGCATATTCATAGAACTGTGTATACTAAATGAGGCAAGGGTGTTACATTCAAGCTTTAAGGCATGTAGTTTTTTTTCAAGGAAAAAACGTTTTAATATGTCATTTTGGAGATCAAAGATGAGTTTTATGGGATAAAATTATTGATTACAGGGGGACTTTAAAACTAAGTTGAAATATTGCAGGCTTGCTTCTTCAACTGAAGCAAATACCATCGATTAACAACCTTGTAGCTTACAGTAAGGTTGTCTTTAAAAGTAATCGTAAAAAAAGTATTTTCCTATGGAGTATTTACTTGACTGTTGTACTATATTATGTGTGGCTCAAACATTGGCTGGCGGAATTAATCATTGTATTCACTACAGCACCTTCGAATTCAAATGTGTGCGAATATAACATAAAAACATTACAACAACATTGTTTTTCTTGGTCAATATAAACAGGATGGTGTGTGGGCGTGCTACTACCATTGCTGCTCTGTACATTTTGTATAAGGATCACAAGGGACACATGCATTCTGTAAACATTGAATGACAGACAACAGTATTAAGCATAATACTGACTGCATGGAAAATATAGTAGGTCATCGAGCAGGGGGCAGGGATACCCAGCTGTTGGCACGTCTCCTTCTGTTTAGATTCATTAGTGGTGTAATCTGCCTGCTCTGTAATCCCATAGCCGACAGCTGGGCACCGGGGCAGCCGGTGGAGAAAAGTTCAATCACACTTAAACACATATAGACAGAAGAAACATATACAGTATACACACAAGCTGCATGCTCACAGATGTGGCACATGCACTTGATCACACAAACAAATGCACACACCCCCCGATACTAAGGTACATCTGTTGAGTCTGTATGAGTCTGCCTAAAAAGGTCTTTGCACTGCTTATGTCTGCATTTCATCTCTCTTGCTCACACTCATCTGCAGGCTACATAAACTATTAAACCTGAGTGGAAGAGTATGATGCTGAACATGGCATGTTAAATTTACTGTGAGAACTGACTTTCCGCAGACCCTGCTAGAGTGGAGACACCATTTCACACTCCCTCACACGCACACACACACACACACACACACACATATATGAGGACAAGGCCAGAGGTGGAAGTAACGAATTACAACTACTCACATTACTGTAATTAAGTCGTTTTTTGGGGTACTTGTACTTTTTTTAGTATATTTTTAAAGCTGTAATTTTACTTGTAGGCTATATCTACTTCGTTACTTGTAAAATCACATTTCGTTACTGAGTACAATTTGAATTGATATTCAAATCTTAGACCGGCATTTCGGTAGCCAATAAAAATATTTGATCGTAAACGGACCAATAAAACCCCTGATATTTGGACTGAATTAAAGCCGCCGCAGTCGCAGCAGGTTTTGAAGAGCTGATCATAAGTGAAAGGAGGCGAGGAGCTCAGAGTGATTAATGGCTGGACTGAACATTTGGAGAAACAATAAACTACATAGTAGTATTCTCAAAATATCTATATTTTGATACATATCAATACTTAAATATCTGTCAGTCAATACTCATTTTCTGCAGTATAGGCGTATAGGCCTATACACCAATACGACACGCAGCTGCGCGTTCTCGTCATTCTCTCATCTCAACGACAGCGAGTTTGACACCCGCCTCCTGTCAGCGCGGGATTGCAGGTAGGCCTATTACGAATAATTTTATTAATACCTGCAAGTTTCTATGGCATTTTTTAATGGCAAATGTCACGAGTGCAATATTGTAACGCGAGGGCACATTCATGTAATCGCAGAAAACTGGACGCGAGCTCTCAAATATACGAATGAACTGGACTCGGATATTGCGTGTGCGCTCTCGGACTGTGTCATATCATGTGCAATCGCGAATCTCTCCAAGTGGTTCTCACTGCAGACTCAAATGACGTCCAGCTCCAATCTCTCCATGCTCTTGAATTAAACGCTGTCAAAAGTTATGAAAAATCTAGTCTTTTTTGCAAATTAAATTCAGTTTGAAATCAAGCTTCCTTGTGCTGTGTGTGAGCTATTGCAACAGTGAACGTTACCCTATTGTAAAGACAAACACTGAGTGAGTAAATATTTAAGTTAGATTATTGTAATGGTTATTGATCAATGTTTAAATATGTAAACAAAAGCCTAAATTAAAATCTCACCATATAAAGTGGAAGTGTCTCTTCAGAAGACTTGAATTAAACTTTTCCATTCAAATCGATTACTATTACAATGAGTGTTGTGCTTTTCGATGCTTGAAAATAATGATTTCCTTGACAAAATGGATGGAAAAAAATGTATATATTAAAATATTTAGTATGTGGTAGTTTTCCCGATGGTATATAGGCTAGGCCTACTGAATACTGACATATTTCAAGGTGTCATATTGAAGTTAGAAATTCCAGTATCATGACCACTAATGTCCTTCGACAATAAGGTAAAACGTGTTAAAACTAAAAGTAGCTATTTTCTAAAAGTAGCTAATTTGTACTTTTACTTAAGTACTTTTTTGACACCAGTACTTTTACTTGTAATTGAGTATTGTTTCAGCAATGTAACGGTACTTGTACTTGAGTACAAATTTTCAGTACTCTTTCCACCTCTGGACAAGGCTCCTTAAACACTCTTGAACACAGTCATTTCCCATTTACAACTTGATCTAGGCTATTGTGCGCTGACAACGTCTAAAGCTAAACGTCCTCCAACAGCTCACAACAAAATAGGATTTACACTACAGTTCAAAAGATTGGGGATGGTAACATTTTTTAATGTTTTTTAAAGAAGTCTCTTATGCTCACCAAGGCTGCATTTATTTGATCAAAAATACAATAAAAACTGTAATATTATCACAATTTAAAATAGCTGCTTTCTATTTTGATATAATTTAAAATGTAGTTTATTTCTGTTATGGCCAGTGTTGTGGGAAGTTACTTTTAAATAATATATTAAATATTGAGTTACTCCCTATAAAAGTAACTAATTGTATTAGTTATTTTTTTATGGAAAGTAATTAGTTATGTTACTTTTGCGTTACTCTTTCTCACCTGGGCTGGGCTTGCTTGTTTTTTTGTTTTTTTTATAACAAATTTGCCAAATGTAAAGGCCCTTTCACACCATAAGTGAAATGACACAGAAGAACTTCAGTTTTAACTTCAGGAATAAAACAAAAAAAATTGAAACTGTAATGTATCTAAAGTCATTTTTGCTTATGTGGCTTAATTGGATCATCAAAGGTCAGGAGCAAAGACATTGAGACAGTGAGATTAATTACATTTGTATATTTGTCTAATTCAACATGTTTAATTACTGCAGTAATGTAGTTTGTGTAATATTCTGAGTTTGCATTTCACGGGTTTTATTCATTTTGAGGAATACTAAATCTGTTTTTGTGCAAGTGAGATGAGAAAATGCCTGCTCACATTTAGTCTAGAACTACAATTATCATGTCCACACAGCGCACACAACGCCTCTGCACTTACTCATGATTTCTCTCAGTCTATGGGGAAGCAAAGGAGCTTGTGTTAGTTATTTGAAAAAATAACTCAGATATTTTGTTGTAAATTTAAAAGTAATGCGTTACTTTACATGTTACTCGAAAAAGTAATCTGATTACGTAACTCATGTTGCGTTACTCACAACACTGGTTATGGAAAGCTGATTTTTCAGCATCATTACTCCAGTCTTCAGTGTCACATGATCCTTCATTTTAATATGATGATTTGATACTCAAGAAACATTTCCTATTATTATCATCAATTTTGAAAACAGTAGGCCTACTACAAAGGCAAAAGACCTTAACTCGCTAGAGTGTGGAACTGAGAAAAATTACTTTAAAGATTTTTAGTTGTCCCGCCAAATTAATTAGGTAGGACACTGGAAATCTGGCAAATAGATGTTTAAGTAATGAAAATCATATACATAAAAAAATCTTGAGCTTAAACTTGACTTGACTATTTTAAAGTTACTGTACTCTGCCTTTGTATTGTCAGCAAAAAGTGAGAAGTCATGCCAAGGCAAAAGGCAGTAACTTCCACATTATCAATATTTGGTTGCTGGGTAAGGGTAAGGGTTAGAGTTAGGGTAGGCTACATATAATACATACTGATATGTATTAATATTAATGCATTATTAATACATTTGACATGAAAAAATACCTCCATAGATAGGCTAGTCCAGCGTTGGCTCGACCGCACTCTGCCAGCTAGACGCATGAGTGTTTCAACCAGGTCCGGTACCCGAACTGTGTGAGTCGGGGCTTTAGTTCTTTGTTGTATTCATCTGCTACGGCATGTGTAACATTTTTCTGTCAACTCTGCATAATCCTTCGCGATCGATATCGCGCGTTTGTCGATGGAGCGGTTTCAGACCATAGGCTACTAAATGTTCTGACCGCATTTGTGCAGGACAAAGCTCTGAGCACATCAGAAGTTAGAGGGACTGATGGCAGCTGTACAAAGTACACAGGCTACACCGTAATTTTAAATTTAATGGACAGTAAAACAAAGGCAGATAACCGTACAATCTGGTAGGTAGCATTATGTGATAGAACACCGGCACAGTAACTTCATATTGACGCGCGGCTGAACAAAGGCAGAGTACCGTAACTCAATTTGAGCGTTCCAAAACAAAGCCAAAGAGCGGTAACTGGTGTTACGGTGTTCTGCCTTGGTTTCTCATGGGCTTTTGGAAGTTAGGCTACTATTTTCTCGAAAAAACAACGGAATTGATTCAAGATACTCATCCACATGATAAAGGAGGTCTTGAATATGCCAAAAATATAAATAACTCATTTTCGACCAAAAACGAAGTTACGGTCTTTTGCCTTTGCATGACAGTTGTGCTGCTTAATATTGTTCCTTAAGTAAATGAAATATAAATATTTTGTAACACTATGTCTTTACTGTCAGTTTTGGTTAATTTATTGCATCCTGCTGAACAAAAGTATTAACTTATTTCTTTAAAAAATAAAGAATTCCTTTTATGGAACTCAAACATTTTTGATTAATGTTTTGGCCAATATAATGAAAGTTAATGAGGACTGCTCCATGCAACTATATTTCAAGTCTTCTAAAGCCATTGAGTTTATTGGTCAGTTCACAGATCAGGACATTTGTGTCCCACAGGAAAAAAGAAAGCCATACTGGGGTGCGTTTCCCGAAAGCATCGTTGGCCAACTATGGTCGCAAGTTCATCGCAATGTCCATTGAACTCTACTGGTAACGAGGGAACTTGCGACCATAGTTGGCTAACGATGCTTTCGGGAAACGCACCCCTGGTTTGGAAAAACATGACAGTGAGAAAATGATTCACATTTCACATTTTTGGGTGAACTAATACATGAAACTGACATAGAATGTCAGAATTAACAATCCAATTTAAATACACTTCATCAAACCAAAGTACAACAAAATAAATAAAAGTTTTTTCTAATACAGAATAATTGTATTTTTAAATCTCTATTTTCTAGTGAAAAAAATATTGGTTGTTATCTGTATTTAGGAAAGATGTGTTTGAAAAGGTCTTGACAAAAAAACTTGCAGTATTTATTTGCAGCCCCATATGAGTAATACCTTGCTAACCTTGCTAGGCTAATTGTTTATTTAAAAAAACAAATGCAATGCTGCATCTTGACTCGATTCAACATACATATCCTTAATAGCATGTCAGACTATTAAATGATGTCTAAAATTTAGTTAATGTCATACATTAACATCAAATGTGCCCAGAATCAGATTATATAATATTTTTGGATTTTAAAGTGTGCATACGGTACGTGAATGTTTTTTGGCCTAGTATTGCCCACAACATCTTGCACAACAAAAGAGGCTCTGTTCCAAAACCTACTGAGCTGCCTCACTGCATACTGTGAAACTGTTTCTAAAGCAGCATCCAAGCTGAGATGTGACTGATTTGTAATGCTCTGCATAGGTACACCACACAAAAAAGCAAAGTAGACTCTGCTCACAATTGATTTCAATGGAGTTTGACATTAGCATATTGCTAAGCTAAAATGTAAGAGCATCCTTTTTTTTTACACACTCTTATTACCACTGAACTATTCAGTAATTAATACTTTTCAGTATATTTTTTTCACATGTATTATTCAGTTTTTCAGAATGCATTGCAATTCATTGCGTTCTCTTTCAACCGTTTCAATTGCAGAAACCAGTTACAGATTGCATGAATCTAAAAGTTATGCAATAATTAATTTAGCTACATGCTAAGATAGATAGCTAGATAGTCCATAGAAACAAGATGCAATTTTATTGCACGCATGTCTGTCATACATACTCAGCAGTAGTTTTCCATCAGCAAAGTACTTGTCATGCATAATATAACTATGCAAATTGGGATGCAGCTAATTATTAAACTTGATCGACCATGTTGTTTCAAAATTAAACTCTGAAGCACCTAAACACATCCATGATGTATTCCTACAGCGTTTGAGACGGTTTCTTTATTTTGCACAAAACAAAAAACAGACTAGTGTTCATAAAATAGAAAATGCTGGATTGCTGTTTTAGCCAGCACTACCAGAGACCGTTGCAAGCTTTGTGGATACTGACAGCTTTGTAACATCTAAGACGTCAGATGAAAGGACATGAAATTATCCACTGCATACAAAGTCCTGTATCCATATTTCATAAGCATGCCATGCATGCATTGTTTCCTGCATGTTTTATGAGTGAGTACACTGGGGTACATATTGTATAGGTTTAAGCATGCATGTGATGCAGACTGACTCTGTGTGCATTTTACTTCAACAAAAGAATCACGATTAAAACACAGAGCAGGAAACGTCACCCATGCAACCTGACGAGAGGGTTGTGATATGAAGCGTGTGAATTTCCCATGTTACAGGATCAGGGTGTATCCACATAAACAGTTACACAACGCTCATAGAAGAACCAGGAAATAGCCAGCTCTTTGCAATTACTAAATGAAACCAATCCTGCTAAAAAGTTGCCAAATGGCCCCACAGGATCGAATCCTGCCAAGGACTCCAAGAACAGTGACAAGGCCAGTAAAGCTACGTTTATGGCCCTTACAGTCCTGGGAAGTCCGAAACAATGGCTGGCTCTGGCTGAGGTTTGGTGTTAGTATGAACTATTGTGTAAGTCTAAACTGTGAGATCAGAAACTGGTCCCAGTCCAATAACACTGGCCTGTGATCTCATATAACCCAATTTTATAGGTGCCCGGCTATTCAGGGGAATGTAGGTTTGAATGAGGCAAGGGGGCTATTTTCAGAAGAGTTGCTTTTTGCTTAGAAATACCACCACAAATGGACTACAAGACTAAAAAAACTATTACTTGTAACATCTCAACTACAAAAAAAGAAAAATCTTGGTGAGCAGAAGAGATGAACAGCCTTAATATTTTAAGATGAATCACATTCCAACAAATATCTAAAAATAATCTCTAAAACACTCTCACTAAAGCCTGTGATTCAAAGCAGAAATGTGTAATGTGATCAGACAGTCTGCTAGCATCTGATAATATCTTTTAATGGCAGATGGCTTTGAAATATTACATAGATATACAACAATGGTATGTGGTGGGCCTCTGAAATGAAGTCCCATGGGTTTGGCTTTTTTTAGTCCAATGTACATTCATGTTCCATTTCATAATTTTCCATTTTCACAAACAGTTTTTAGGTTAACGGCAAGAATCTACCTTACATTATCAACAATCAACCAATTCTATAATATATTTATGTTTAGTATGTTTATATTAAAGCTACACTGTGTAGGATTTTCTTCCATCTAGCGGTGAAATTGTATATGACTACCACCAACTGAATATTACTTTCTAGCCCCTCCCATTCGGAGGGCGTTTTAACTCCTACGGTGGCCGTATTATTTCAAATCTGCCGGCAGTCATGAGTAATCTCCCCCTCGCATTCATCACGGTGCCACTGAGTGTAAAACGCCAAAGGCGAAGCTTGAATTTCCAGGTATGTCCCTCTTTGGCTAATGTATTTTCAAGATGGAGGCGCAACATGGCTGCCGCCATTCGAGCGACTCGCTCGTATGTATTATAAATGGCAGATTTTACGCTTACGAGAATACTTTATTAGTTGGTGGAAGTAATTACACATGAATGAGCACATATACTTTTGATAGAACAAAGTGTTTTTTGCTAAGAATCAACTTAAAAAGTTACACAATGTAGCTTTAAGGGATAGTTTACCCCAAAATTAAAATTTTGTCATCATTTACTCACCCTCATATCGTTCCAAACCCAAAAGACTGTTTAATCTTTGAAACACAAATTAAGATATTTGAATGAAACCTGGGAAGTTTCTGTTCCTTCATTGAAAGTTCATAACCAAAACTTAGAAGACCCAAAAAAGGTCATAAAGTTGTCATAAAACAAATCCATCAATCGAGCAGTTTAATCCAAGACTTGTGAAGAGATACGATCACTTTATATGATGAACAGATATAATTTAGGATTTTATTTACATCTATTAACACACATACATAGTACACATCACATATGGCAAACACAGAAGCTAAAATTTTCACATGTTCAAGCGTGAAACAGGCACAAGATTCCGTGTTTACCATATGTGAAATATACTGTATGTGTGTTTTTATGTGAATAAAAGCTTAAAGGGGTGGTTCAGGATTTTGGACATCGGACCTCATTTCCAAGTTAGCCTGGGTGTTATTTATCAGTGGAGACAGTTTTCAACAATTTTCATCCAGACTAGTCCTTCCAGTTGCATAGTTCGCCGGTGCTAGGCTAGCGCGAGTCAACGGTATCTGCTAGCCTGCCATTAAAAACAGTTTTACCCACTCCACAGTACATCAAAAGCAAATAAATTATAACGCCAGACTATCGATGTAAATGTCTGTTGAGAGAATAATGTTAGAAATCAAACTACCCTTTCATCGCATTGCAACAGCAGCGGCGGAGTGATATTAAGTTACCTAGGCAACCGAGAGAGCCGGTCCACATGACAATCACGCAAGTGTATTTACCTGCCGCTAACACTCATCACTACAGAAGCAGAGTATATTTCACGAAGAAATCAACAAGACATAGGACTATGGCCACGTTTGAAAGCCATGCCAATGTTTCGGACTTTGGAGACGATGAAGACGAGGAATGTGTGTTATTCAATGAACCGTACATGTATGAGCCGGAATACACAGACGTGTTCTGTGTTTACTTTTCAGCGCAGTACTACTAACCGAAGCAAAGTCAAATTCCGCCGCTGCTGAGAAACTAGTTCCTGTAAATGTAATGCGATCATTGAGATGCAAGAGTAGTTTGATTTCTAACATTATTCTCTCAACAGACATTTACATCGATAGTCTGGCGTTATAATTTATTTGCTTTTGGTGTACTGTGGAGTGGGTAAAACTGTTTTTAATGGCAGGCTAGCAGATACCGTTGACTCGCGCTAGCCTAGCACCGGCGAACTATGCAACTGGAAGGACTGGATGAAAAATGTTGAAAACTGTCTCCACTGATAAATAACACCCAGGCTAACTTGGAAATGAGGTCCGATGTCCAAAATCCTGAACCACCCCTTTAAATTAAAGTCACCATGAAATCAAAATGGACAATTCTTATATTGCAGTGTTTGTTGTGCATATCATTATTATTATTTTTTATTCATGTGCCCCTTGTTTTTTTAAATCCAAATAACTTTCCCTCCCTCTTGCAGCGACATCTCTTCTCTGATGATGCGCTTACTGGCACGAAGGCATGACAACCTGTCACTTACATGAGATTGACCAATAGATTGACCACAACCATCTAATCAATTCCCCATGGACAAAAACAAGTCCCACCCTACATTTTTTCTTGTTCCAGAAGTCATTTCCCTTTTATATACGTCACAATAGGAGAGAAACATCTGTTTCAATGCGACTTTTAAATCTTTATTCAAACCAAGTCACGAGAAGTATTTTTGGATTATATCCATCAGGGCAAACTCAGAGGCACTTTTTTATTAGAATACTTTCACTTCCTGTCATTTTCTCATCACTGCACCAATTGAGACGTTTTCTGTAGAAAATTTTGATGGGACTTCAAGATTGGGACTCCTGTCAAGATTTTCTACAGAAAATGTTTCAATTGGTGCAGTGATGACAAATGACAGGAAGTAAAAGTATTCTAATAAAAAAAGTGCCACTGAGTTTGCCCTGATGGATATAATCCAAAAATACTTCTGAAATTGATTTCATTGTGTCCTGGCCAACATAATCACTGAATGTACCTATTCTGCTCAGAGAACTCCAGTCCTGAGCAGGAATCTTGGCAACAGTTGCTACAGCAACCCCTCTGGCCCTCTTTCAGGAGAATGGCCTGCTGAGGAGGATGAAGTGTGTGGCGGTAAGTTTACCTCTCTGAAGACCAAATTTTAAGCACAGTCATCTTCTGAGTGGAACGGGTGTTGAAAGCAACTCTTGCATCTTGTAAAATCCATATGTTCAGGGATTACAGTAAGCTAAATCATAATAACACAAGATAGGTTGTGGTTTTGATCTAGTTGCACTTTTTAAAATCAGTGCTCAGTGAAATATGTTTAGTAAGCAGCTAATTTCTTTCCTTTTATCTTCTAACTCCAGTAACTCAAGTAATTATTTACTGTGCTGTTCATTTTCCCGTAGTTCAGTTTCTTTTCAATGAATTATGCTCAAAGTTCAATGTCCAACATTGTTATATGACCCCAAGGTCATGTCATTATCAAGTTCCAACAGATTTCCCGGAAGACGACATCTTATCTCCACTAATTTTCATACTTGTGTACTATTGCACTCTTGGAAGAGGAGACACGCTTTCTAGTTCAATGTGTGATGACACATCCAGAGGAAGCTGCATGACAAGTTTCCAAGTTCAAGTTCCCAAGTTTTTTTTCTGGTTGACTGGCCACAACCTCAACAATGTGTCTCCACAGAACACATTCACAAGCAAAACATCCTGGATCTATTCCAAAATAAAAGAAAACTTTTACAATTACTCATTTACTGAGGTCACTTAGTCAACAAGATTAGACATGGTGTGATTAGTGGGCATTTCTATGTAAACAGACACAATTTTCACTTAGCAGATGAAAAAATCCCATGGACTTCAATTGAGCAATATCCAGAAACCCAAATATTACAGAGAATAGGATGTGGGCTCTTTTTGACTCAGTCCAGTAAGCAACCACCTTGAAACACCCTAGCCACGACCATAAACTCCCTAATGCATGCTAAAGACTCTGAGATTTCAGCAATCTTATAAGATCATTGCAAATCACACTGTACAACATGGATCAAATAAACTTGGGTACAACATGTATGTAGACTGTACGATGATGACACCTCTTGAACTGACACAAGTTAGGTAAAGAAGAATACAACATCATTAGCATGCGCAAGTGGTAAACAAATAGACCAAGATAAATTGCACTTTGGCAATTGTGGTTTTTATGTGCACTGAAAAAAAGAAGAGGAAGCGAAAGAGGAGAATATGGATGCGGTCATGGCTAGGGAAAAGAGGCCAACTTGGCATGCCAATCTTACAAATGGAGCTTGAGGTGAGTAGTTTTGTTTTAGAGCCATTTCATGTTGCCTTTTTATTGGCTAGTCAGTAGATGAAGGTCACAGCAGCAAACACACTGTGAGATGATCATGCTAAATTTCTGACACTGTCAGAAAATGATCACAGGCTATCTTTGGCTACAAGAACGTGACAACGGAAAAAACTGAAAAATGTTTCAGATATTGCAGGATAGCATAAATATTTCACTTATAACCGTAGCCATGTAATTTACCAATATACTTGAAGTACCAAAATCTGCTTTTTACCTTAAAATGTACTGATCACCACCATGATAATACAGTTGGTACAACAGCAAGCCACATGATGAATCAGAGTTCAGCGTCAGTGGTCTGTCTACGAAACATGGCCAATACTCGCACATGGTCAAATACCGTCAGGGTAACACACAACACTAAAATAACGCAATAAACATTAACTAAATAACATAAAATATTGCACAAAACATTCTAATGAACATTACTGATAACAAAAATTAGATAAATTATTTATATTATTAATTATATGTTATATAAAATATTATAAAATATTATTATATGTGATGTGTCACAGGCTTCTGGCAATGTCCTTTTACTTACATCAATTTGACAGTATTTTACAGTAAAATGACCATGTTAAACCATTTTACTGTAAGGTAGTGTCATGATCCCAGCCTGTCTTGTGTGGACTTTTATGTAATTTCCAGTTCTGTGCGATTTTTTGTAGTCCTTTTGTTGATTGGTTCCCCATTCATTAGACTTGGTTGTTCCCAGGTGTGTCTTATGTTGTTAGCCTTTTTGTATTTAAACCCCTGTGTTTCCTGTGTTCTTTGTCAGGTCTTGTCCTGCTGGATGTTGGTGCGACTCAGTTTAGTTCCTAAAGATTTATTCTGTTCTGTTCTTGGTTCCTGACTATGTGTTTTTATTAATAAAACCGACTGCATTTGGGTGCCTCTTTTCTGAGTTCTCCATCATAACAGGTAGCTTGCAAATCAACCAATCAGTAGGTTTTTACTGTATCATTTTTACAGGTTTTTTTCCTGTAAAAAATTACAAAAACGTTTTCAAGTGCAGTTATTACATTTTCACAGTTTTTAAACTGAATGGTGCCCAACAGGAAATGAAAATACTCTTTATCTATGAACTTTGAATGTATGAACATATTATAAGAGCAGTCATAAATTCAACAGCTGTTTGCTTCACAGTACAAAATATGTTTCTCGGTGTAGGAGCTAAGAATTTATTTCACAACGATCTGTGAACATTTGTTGTCTGGCAAAATCTCACACTTTAAATGTCAAAAGACTATGGGTTAGTTACTTTCTGAAAAAAGTAAGTTATGCAAAGCATAAACCACCAGAAGCATAATAGCCATTTAAAG
This sequence comes from Abramis brama, assembly GCF_963993115.1. Lineage (NCBI taxonomy): Eukaryota > Metazoa > Chordata > Actinopteri > Cypriniformes > Leuciscidae > Abramis > Abramis brama. Next base: position 34,409,455 of record NC_139973.1, read on the forward strand.
GATTAGGAATCATTACGTAATTATTGCATTGAGAGATAAATATCGTCCTCACACATGACCACACATATACATCTAGGCTTACGAGTCCTATGATACTTTCTAAAAATATATTTTTGACTATGATTTCATTGGCCTATATTATCAGAAAGGAGACTGTGGTTTTATCACATTACAGACAAGCGTAACATTTTGGCCATAGCCTAAGCAAGAGAAACCCACAAGCTAAGCAGCTTAAAATGATTCCAGCAATAATACACAAGGGACCTTCTTGGTTTTTAGGCCAACTCTCTGTCAACTCCAGTTACTCTGGGCATTGACCATATTCAATTACTTTGAAATAAATCAACTTATTTGCCAACTTACATAATTCCAAATAGCACCTATATATATATATTTATCTACCTATCTATCTATCTCACAGAAAAACAAAGTGGCGATTTCGTATAAAACCGTACAATATGAATAATACAACAATGAACGAATTTTTTAAAAAATTAACCATGAAGGACCACTAACCCTTTCCGTCAAAACATACCTGTCACAGGGGTGTAAACAGATCCTTACAAAAAACATACAATGAGGTCGTATACGGATTCATAGTTTTTTTTGCCAATTTGCCGAAATATAAAATTGTTACAAATTGTGTTGAGATCTCTCTCTCTCTCTCTCTCTCTCTCTCTCTCTCTCTCTCTCTCTATCTCTTTATCTGTCTCTCTCTCTCTATCTATCTAATCAATTCGACTCATGTAAGAGGTAATGAGATTATTAATGTTCATAAACCAACATACAGTCTCTGTTTCATTCTGCCCCCCTCTTACACCTCAAACAAGATGAGCATCTGCAGGGATGCTGTGCATGAACGAGACGCTCGTCCCCACACAGTGATTGTGATCTCCCACATTGGCACAGCGGTGTCTGTCTCTGCTGCCCTCTCACAGTGTCTGACATCCTTGCGGACAAGGGACATCCTGATTCCCAGACGACCAATCCTGTGCATGATTATCCCACCCAGTGTGATCATGCTAATCCGATGAAGAGACCAGAAATACAGGCACTATTAGACTATGTTGGATAACAGCACACATGCCGGAGAATCTCCATCACAGGAGGAATCACAGAATTTGCTCTGTGCACACACCTCCTGCTAAAAGAGATATCAGAGAGACAGACTGACAGTATAGTCTTGAGGGCTACTGATCAACTTTAAGCTTTTGAGTCAAAAGTCCTATTACACGAATGCCTGATTCTAGCAGTGCTTTTGTATGTTGCTTTGAAACTGAAATTGTCTTAAATTAAAATGAGTTTCTTACTCAGCATTTTTTGTCTTGTTTTCCAGGACAAACATCTACTGTAAGCATTCTTAAATTGAGATACATCTACTTAATAAGCAAAACGACATAAGATAAAATGTATTTTTCTGAAAAGTATATCAAAATTAAGTGAGTTTATGCTTAAAACAAGAAAAAATATCTGACTTTTGAAGTTTTTGAATTAAGTTTATTTTTCTTAATCAATGGCAGATATGTTTTTCTTGTTTTAAGTATAAACTCAATTAATTTTGACACATTTTTCAGGATTATATTTATCTATATTTGTTTATCAAAAAAAAGCTTAATATCTCAAGTCATTTTGCTTCTCAGGTAAATGTATTTTGGCTTGATTGTAGCATTTGAAACATGCATTTTCTGTAAAGCATGCTTCGAAATATGTATGGTGAAAAGCACCATTTATACATGAAATGAAAATGACTTCAAATATTTGTAAAGGAAAACAAGACAAGAATACTAAGACATGAAATGTTTTGTGAATTCTATCTTCTCGACTAAAATTCCAATATAACTTGTTTTAGCTTAATAATTGTTTTACAGTTTAAAATGTGCTGAAAAGCCTATAAAATGCTATTTAAAAGCAGGTTCTCATTGTGACAATTTTGCTCAAATAATTTCAACTGCAACTGGGGCATAATCACAAATGTGGGTCAAAGTGGGTTAAATTAACTGTATATTTTTTACCTGTCCAACAATGATGGAAATGATCAATAGCAAGACTTTGAGGCATGTATAAATAATAAGTCCACTCTGAGAAATATTCACAGGGGAGAAAAGTGTGACAACTAGCCCCAGAGTCCCCTGTATTCTACACAAACACTCATCCACATATGGTCAGCCAGCTCTGATATATATAATATAATAATTATCTAAATTGTAAAATGACAAAAGTATTGGCATGATGTGCAGACACTGATGTAATACAGTGTATGGAGTTCACATAAACAAACACTGTCTGTGACACATAAGGTTAGATGTGAACAACACATAACATTTGTATTCAGAAAACAGCATGTGCACACCATATATGAGGGCATAAGCACGCATGACATATACATGTTCACATTCCAACACAGAGCTTTGCATATAGAGAACATACATTATTGGCGTATGTTGTCAGGCAAACCAGAAGTGGGTCAGTTTTAAGGGTTACAGTTCATGCTCTGGTAAGTGTCTAGTAAATAAAAGTGAATAAAATCACTGAACCACAACTGGTGAAGGTGTCAGGGTTGACATTAGCAAGGGGTTGGCTGGACGCAGAAGAGTAGATGCCCTTCTTTACTCTCTCCAAGCCAGAAAACGCTTCCCATTCTCACATTAAAGAGCCTTTCTGTTTCTCGTGTAAAGGAAGTACAGTACTGAGACTATATGCTGTTTGTGTGAATCAACAGGCTTCAGGTTCTGAAACATGAATCAATGTCACGACCGACAAAAGGCTGAGCCACTCCCGCGCCCGCCGCGGCGCCGCGCTGCGCGATCCCCGGCGCGTCCGGAGGTGATAGTAACGTAATTAGAGAATGTGTTGAAGGTGTGAGGAAAAAGTGACAGGTTAAGAAGTATCCTATTTACAGGGGGATTCCTTGCTCTTGTGCACAATAACCCATACACACAATATAAGGGCGTTGAACGTGCCAATAAAAAGCACTGCTATATGAACATCACACTCTGGCTTTTGAGGAATATGGCAGTTTTATCACACATATGCATTGCAGGCTCTACAATGTGCAATGTGAAATCTGTAAAGCGTGTGATGCATATCCAAACCTCTAAATGATGCCATTCAGACAGCTTCTGTCCTGTTTAACTCAGTAATGCAACCTCAAGGTGTATGCACGGATGGTGAGTAAAATAAAATAAACTCACTGACATCCATTGTAACAAAAGCATATAATAAAACTACCTGTTTTGAAAAAAGGCTCCGTATCTGCATCGTTCGGTCCTTCCTCAGCCGCCTCGGCAGAATTCATCATTGCAGAATATGTTTCCACGGATGATGATTATGATGATGGTCAGATTTTACACCTACGGATCTTTATAATCTATGTGTGAAGAACACTAGAGCGCGTGGCCGTCTCCATTGGTGAACGCTCGTAGTAGTGAATGATGATGATGATGATGATGCCGGAGGTTCTGCGCTCAGCGATACTTTATCCAGCGCTCCACCGGGCGCTATTGTTTAAAGCCTCCCCGCCTCTGCAAGACAACTGCTGGCTGGGGGAACCCCGATAGAGAGAGAGAGAGAGAGAGAGAGAGTGGTAAAAAAGCGCGTGCAATGTTAATGCAGGTCTTTTAAAATCCCTTATTCATTCGTTCCTCCTCCACCCGTAGTATATTCCTCCATTCGTTCGATCTCTCGCACAACCCAGTGGATATAATGGCAGCGCTCCCCTACACTGACCGAACGAACCGCAATTTGCCTCCCACTATTACAGATGAAACAATGCATCTAATGCAACGACTGCTGTAACGTTAGATATGTATATAGCCTATACAATCGTTCGCGCGAGGGAGGTTCTTTATTGTGGTGCAGCCTGTCTGGAGAACTGGACCAATCTATGCTCCTGATGCGCTCAAGCGCTTCCTAATAATGGGGTGTGTGTATTTTTCAAGAGGCCGGAGAACCCCTACCATCACCATACGGTCCTTTTTAAGGGATGCTTACTTATTAGAACCAATGAATCGCTGACTGTTAGGACGCTTTTATCATTGGAACCTCCTTTATATTAAAACTTATTTGCAGTTCTTACCTTATTTCTTCGCTGAATATCAACTAATATTATTTAAAAATAATATTGGCCATATTATTAGTATCAGTACAACAGTATGCTTTGCTTTATATATAATATTTGGCATAATAATGGATATTTTAAATATTAATTTAATAATAATTAATATCAAATTATGTTGTTTTAAAAAAAACAAAAAAACGCCAGTTTATTTGTACTTTTAGGTAACAAACGAAAATGGTTGCAAAAAAAGAAACCAAAACTGGTCTGGAATAAATATATGCGTGGAGCGGAGCCACAGATGTCCCCTCTCAGATCAAAGCGAGCGCGTTCTGAAATCACTCTCCAGCTCGAACTCCACTCCAGGTTTTTCACTTCCCACTCTCTGCTAGCTGCTGAGAGAAACCCTACTTCAAACGCGTGTAGCCTTCGTGAAGTTCGTGCTATAACTTTTAGAAACCACAGAAAGGCATAAAATCCTATCATAAAAATCACAATCACAACGCTAGAAAAAGCGTTGTGATTCCCAATTCGCAAACAAACACGCGGTCCGAGTGATGTCAGCGTTCCTGGAATGACAGCCAGCCAATCAAATTAGAGGACCGAACTAACCTGTCTGCCTATGGTAAATAATAATAATAAAAAAGATTAGTAATGATTAGTAAAATAGCGCATTATTGTATTGTGTTAGAGATTCTCAGTATGGTCTAAGTATAATTGTAACAATATTTATTTTGTGTATGTGTGTGTGTGTGTGTGTGTGTGAGAATTTGTCATCAGCACTAGGCTACTGTCAATGAGAATGTTTATTTAGAAATCAAAAGTATGCTTGAACGTGGGCACAATTGTGTTGTTTCTGGAAGTTAAATAGCCCTGTCGACTCTAACCAGGAAATGTAGTCCTTCCTGTGATTCAGATTTTGCACATGGGTGAATTTAACAACTGCGAAAACAAATGATTGTATACTTAATGATTGTGTTACCACAGTATGACTTGCAGATTACGATAACATTAAAATGATTAAGCATTCTAGGGCATAACTTAAATTCAATAACTGAGAAATGTTTTCTTAGAGAGAGATTGAGGCTAGAAAAAAGATGGTGAAATGCCTCCCTCTTGAGGAAATGTGGTGTTATAGAGGCCTCAGGTTAGATACAAAAATAAATAGGCTAGTTATTCAGTATTTTGTCTGAAACAGCCATTGAATTCAACAAAGCATGCAGTGTTTTAGTAGAAAGACTTTATTTCTATAAATTTGCTGCTTATTTAAATGAACCTGATTGTTGATTGTTTATTCTTGTTGGTTTTAACTTCTATAATGTCTCTTGCAGCAAAGCAGGTGATCATCCCTCCGGAAGGATGTCATCAAATCCCAGCTGGAGAACATCACTGAGTGGGCAGCACTGTGAGGATCAAAACGAACAGCTTCACATCACTTTATGTAGATTTATTTAACCTGCTGAGAAAGCAGAATACAAATCTATAAAAGTCATCAAACATTCATAAGGAAGAATAAAAATCCTTGAGGTACTTTAGAGCACTGGCACCATTTCTGATTTTGTGAATCTCAAACCTGAACATTTCACTGCTGTGCATGCACAGGTGATCATTGACAGAAGTTATGGTTTACATAAAATTCAATAATTTGGTTGAAGTGATGATTGTCTGCAAAATGCTATTGTTGTTAATTGCTTTTGTTTTTATACAGACATTCAGAAAATGAACAACGATCAGCTCACTTGCATGTTTGGCATTTGAGATGTTCTGTGACCTCTGACCTGTACATCTCTCTGCCAGAAGTGGACAGAGAGGTTTTACAGACTCGGGAATCGGGATGACATGGCACTCTTTTACCTGGATGCATAAACGGGAATTAAATAATTTTTCATTTCAGATATCGGTTTCTTATTTTAATATAGGCTATCTCTAATTTAAAAAAAAAAAAAAAAAGTAGTATTTTACAAATTTCAACGATATAGATAACAACTATATATGAATGTAGCCTACCTGAACCCTGACTCAATATTTTTGTCCACATAAATCGATTTATCTCTAATTTCTTTCATCACAGGAAGGCATATAATGGCATGATGAGGTGTCTGATTTCATCAGTAGTCCTAAGTGTGTTTGGGATGAGCACATAATGGGAAAACGAGAGGAAGAGAACAGACTGAAACCTCATCTACCCATTTCCCAGGAGCCTTGAATCACCCCAGTCAAAAAATAGCATTCAGGGTTTTCATCTTTCTTGCTCTGACTCAAGACTGGATGTAATGTAGGGTATTCAGCACTCGAGCTGCTCTGATATGTGGTCAGCAGTATCAGATCAACAACACCTGCAGACCACCACTTATTGTGACTTATTTAATTTCAGTAGAATTGATGAAAACTACTTGAGCTAATAATATTTACTATTGACAAAGAAAATCACTATACATACATACATACATATTCTACATACATACAAAGCAGCAAATTAAAAATAAAAAGTAAGTTCATTAGCCTAAGCAGAGATGGAAACTCGAGTCGAGTCGCACTTAAAGGGATAGTTCACCCAAAATTGAAAATTTTCATCATTCATCATTGTCTCACCCTTCAGTTGTTCTAAACCTGTATGGATTTATTTCTTCTGCTGAACAAAAAAGGAATATATTTTGAAGAATGTCTGTAACTGTTGTGGGGCACCAGTGACTTCCATAGTATTTTTTTCCATAGGCCCATGGGAGTCAATAGTGCCCCACAAATGTTTGGTTACAAACATGTTCAAATCAAATTGACAGAATTTTAATTTTGGGGTGAACTATCCCTTTAAGTCGCAAAAAATGACTTGTGACTTAACTTGGACCCAAATATTTGAGACTTGACTTGACCTTTTTAGGGACTTCTACCTCCAGTACTGACACGCGGGATTATCGTTTTACAAAACCGCTAAGTATCAGTTCTTATTATTCTGCCACTCCATCTCCATAGAAACACCCTTTTGGCGTCTGAACCATAGACTGTAAAAAATAGGTCTGAACTGAAGTCTTAATGGGCGTTAGCCAAGTCTGAGGAAACGATTGGCTACTGTTCATTCGACTGACATAGTCTGAGACCAATAGACGAAAGGTTTGTAATGATTTTACCGTAATTCACCAATCAAATCCAGAGATTAAAACGAACTGTTTTTCTATTGGACTACGGCACTCGGCTTCCGTTTTGAACGCAACGATTGCGTAACGAAACAGAGGCAGTTTGTTTTGCTTAGTTTTCATCCATTAGCTTTTAGATTACTACAGCTTGATATGTAATTTGGTCTTTACGTTTTTGAAGTTAATTTCGTGCAATAAATACAATAAGCAATGGTAAACCATTATTAGACCCATATGATCATGATAAATACATATTTGCTGCATGTACTGTAGGTGAACGGTGAATTCTGAAGGTTTTATCGAATATAACGTTACATCAAGCATGGCAAGACAGGGAGTATCAAGACCAAAGCTGTGTAAGTTATTATGCTGTGTTTTGTTTAGCATTAAAGCCAATTGTCTTGCAGGTGGTCTCATCAGGCAGACTGACGGGGTCCGGGCGGGGACAAATACACAAAAAACGGTAACAAACAAGGATAAAAGATATCCTGTCCATACTGAATGAATTTTAGATGCTATTTGTTTCACACATTTAACAAACATAAATGTTGTCTGGTTTAGTTTTGCTGGAAGATGTGTGCCTCCTCTTGAACCAGCGTATTCTCTATATTCTACAGACTCTGAAGATCAGGTAAAGAAGCCACATACATGAGGTTGTGTATAAAGAATCAGTATCATGATTTTTAAATTCACGTGACATTCTTTCACACTGAAAATTGCTTCCAGGTGACAACAATACACATGGGACTGGACCGATGTGCTGCTTTACTCAATGGAATACTACAAGCAGAACAAGCAGGTATTGTATTTACAAAATCAGACCTAATTTTCTGTGTTTAGCAATTAGTGATGAGATTAATAATCTTCACACAACAAAATCAACAGAATCTAAGCCCAAACAACAGGGAACAAAAACCTGCACCTTCAAGTCCAAACCCAAGAATTTATCAAGAAAAATCGAGACTGACAAAAAAAAGCATGGGAAGAAGACAACCACGGCAATACATGTGAAAAAAAGGGCAGGTAATGTACTCTAATATAGTGTACATCATTTTTTCATCTTAGACATACTTGTGGAATATCTGTTTTTTATGGAAGCTGGTTTCCACCATGGAATAAAAAAGGTAAATGCCACTTTATATCTCACAAATCTGAGAAAAAGAGAAATCTGAGACAAATTGAGTGTCAGTGTCAGTTCTGGCAGGCCAAGTAGTCAAGACGCTGCTAACGCTATTGGCCAACAACACGGTCTCATCAGCTGATCTGCATCAGCGCATCAGCTGTTCAACTCTGCTAATGGCTACGCTCAAAACAGGGCGCCCTATTTTAAGCAGATTCAGTTCGCTCTGCTTGATGCTTTTGCTTCTCTGCAGTCCGCCACCTCCCCAGCTCCTCCTTGTCATGTATAACGTGGCATTTGCTTTTTGTCATCGTTGCTGCTCTGTTCATATGGGGAATAGTTCAGCTCTCCCAGTCCTAAACTGTGTGAGCGTTCCCTAATGCTGCTGCTGTCCCTGAACAGAGCTATACCGCCAAAATTTAATTCCGAATTTATCAACTTGAATTGCAGTTTATTCAATAAAAATGTCCTAAATCATTTTTATTGTCATGTGTGTTCTTGACTTAATGGACCTGACAGAAATAAAAAAAACCTCCCAATTCTGACTTTATATCTAAACTCACAATTGCAAGGATAAAGTCAGAATTGTGAATTGCAAGAAAAAAAGTCAGAATTGTGAGATAAAAAGTCACAATTACTTCTTTTTTTTCTTAAGCTTCCATTGTTTTTGAAAATATATATTTGTCAATCTTTTCATTTCATTTTCCTCCTTTATTGTAAAATCCTTATTGTATATGTGTGAATGCCACAGCAGAGTGATTCTTTTTAACAACCATTTGCAGAAGCACAAAATACGGCTTCACAGCCTATTGTATCTTTCTTACTGTAGCTGCAGTGCAGAAGACCATTCAATCCTCCAGTTGTCACCTGAGTCCAGCAGGGCAGCCGAGTTGTCGTGGTAATCATCATCAGAACCCTGGGGTCAGACGGGCACAAGGATCACAGGATCAGCCTTCAGCACTGACCCGTGTAACGCAAGCAGAACATGCGCAGCAAGTCTCAGTTCCACTGGCCTCCTCTCAGCCGGCTGCTAGCTGTAATCTGCCGACTTCTGGTAAACAGGCACGCTCACTAACACATTATATATTTAATTCTGTGGGTTCTGTAAAGGGCCTGCTCAAATGATGATCATTTATAATAATGTCTTACTGTACTTCTGTCTTACTTAACTTTTTTACTCACCAGCTGCTGTGGCTAGTGGTTTTCCAAAGTTACTAGCCACTCAGCATTTTCACTGGCCACAGTTTTGACATCGATACCATGGGGAAAAACTGCCATATAGATATTTTTAATATTATCTGTGGCTTAATAATATTATATATTATAATAATATTATAGTGGCTTTATGTGCACTTAATTAATGTTTAAAATAATTCTTAAAACAAAGAAATTTGAACGATATGCTAATTTGGTGCTAATCAACAAACATTTCTTATTATTGCCAATGTTGAAAACGTGTCACATATTTTTGTAACCGTGTCATATTTTTTCAGGATTCTCTGATGAATAGAAATTTGAAAAGAACAGCATTTATTTGAAATAGTTTTTTTGTAATAATGTGTGAAAGTCTTTACTTTCATGTTTTATCAATTAAATGCATACTTGCTGGATAAAAGTATTAATTTAACTTATTGACCTCAAACTTTTGAATGGTTTTGATGACTTTCTTTGAAATGCTGCGATGATTCTTATTATTGAATATACACACTGGATGTATTAAATTACACAATAACAATTACTTGTACTAAATTAAAACTTAAAATTGATGGTTCTTTCCTTTCTCTTTCTCTTTCTCTCTCTCTCTCTCTCTCTCTCTCTCTCTCTCTGTCTTCCTGTCTATTTTCTGGTTACTTTTACACTCTGAGACAAGTAGGGAAACAGATCTAATGAGTAAAAGTGTCAGTCACCTTGCTTTCGTCTTTCTCTGTTGTTTTTAGTGTACTTCAAAGTGTGTACTGAGCAGTGGTGGCTCATCTGGGGAGTTTCATCAGTCGAGGGCCATGAGTGCTGCCATCCCCTCCTGCCCTCATGCTTCTGAAGAAATGTCTGCCACTCCGAATCAGTATGTGGCTTCTTTCTCAATGCCACCCGCAGTCCAACGACAGTCTCCAGTTACTGTATCTCCTGTCCAAAATGGGTCCTGCACTCCAGTAGGGCATGGGCTGCCTATAATCACCAGCCCTGACTGCAGTGTTCCTCAGGTTAAACTGACATCATCCACTGGGTCCTTGATCTGCCCCTCAGAAACACAGACGCCCAACCAGCTCCTGGTCAGCCAGACTCAGCCTGATCCAAATGGACCAGTACAGGAGATCTGCTCTGAGGAGAGTGCAGAGGATGAAGATGAAAAACATGGGCTGGACAAAACAGCTGTCAGAGACATCAGCTGTCAGACCAGCTATGAGAAATGAACAGTTCTGAGTCACAAACCCACCAGTCCAGAGAAAACCGCACAGAAAGTGGTGACTGTTAAATATCTGCTGGGAGAGCTGAAGACTTTAGTTGCTAACAGGGTGAGAATATTTCATTTATTTTCTTTCCATCCATCTTCAGCATGAAACTTTGCAAAAGACATTTCTTCCCTGTTGTGACGTAGAGTGAAATTCTACGCTTTTCAAACAAGAAAAAATGTAGGGCGGGACTGGATTTTGTCCATATGGAATTGATTGGATGGTTGTGGTTTGCTATGGCTGTGATGTCATGTGAGTGACAGGTTGTCCCGCCCTCGCTCCAATAAATACATCATCAGAGAAGAGAAGAGATGTTACTGCAAGTGGGAGAAGTTATTTTAATTAAAGATTATGAGGGCACATGAATTAAAAAAACAAAACAAGGATGTGCATGGATAAATCATTTATGATAAATACTGCAATATTCCATAAAAAATAAGAATTGTCGATTTTGATTTCATGGTGAATTTAAAGTGACTTTAAGTCTTCATGTTGTTCCAAACCTGTATGACATTCTTTCTTTCTGTGAAACTCGATTTAAAATATATTTTGCAGAATGTTTTTTCCATTCAATGAGCCCAAAATGGGGTTCAAAACGTCACTGACTTTAATTATATAGACAAGACATTTGTCAGCATATCTTTTTTTAAATTTGATATTTTTCTCTATGTTGTTGTCAGGGTCTTATTACAGGGCTGTCTTCCAATCATCTGGAAGTTATCATTTATAAAAGTTGATATCCTGTTTCAAACTGATGGTTAACTAATTCACTTTCTTTAACAATCAAAAAATTGGACCTTCAGATGTCAAGACACCCAATGATTGAGTTGCTGGATTTGCAGATTCTCAAAACTTGGCATTTAAGCTGATTTTTCCCCTCTGGGTGTTATTTTCAAGTTTTATTACACGTTTTCTCTTCTGTGCAGACAGTGAAGCTGTGCGCCTGATCTCTGAGGTGGAGCAGAGTATCTCACTACTTCCTGTCATGGTGGGCAGCACCAACATCCAGGCTGAGATTGCGCTCGCTTTACAGCCACTCAGGAGTGAGAATGTACAGCTGCGAAGGTCAGCAACTCGAAGAGTGTTTACAGACATGCATGTCAGTGTGTTGCAAGGATGTGTGTGAATTTGTATTAAGGCTAGTAAATGATTAAAGACTGTAAGTGAATGAATTATGATATGCCAATTGAATTAATCAGATTAACCGCATATCAATGTGTTGGGAAAAGCTCCCACATCAAGTTAAGTCAGTTACTTTATGATGTTGTGGCAGACAAAGGCATTGAATAGATTTTGGGTGTTGATGTATTTTGTGGGCAGAGCCTACCTGGTGGCAGAAAGTAGTATAGTATATGGATAGTAGTTCGAATACATTTACAACATGATGCCTTCTCCAGTTATTTGAATGGTTTGCCAGCAGAAGACATGTTGTCATACACTAATTAAGCTAACCCTTAGCAATAGGATAAGTTTTCCTGACCCGTACTCATGGTCATATTTGGGTCAAGAAACCAACTAAATGACCAAAATTACAGTGGCTGGACATCTTCGTATTCCTTGTGGAAAAAACCCAGCATCTAAAAGCTCAAGGCATACAAATCTCTTTACGCATAATCGCATATAATTTTGTACTTTGGTCATGTCGAATGTATTATGGACCAAGGTACTGCCTAGTCAGTGGCAAAAACACAAAACGCAGCAATACAAGTCAAACAACAATATACTAATGGTGAACTGCACTTGCAATGTCTGGGTCAGGACAGTAGGCTACAACTTTTTCATGATAAAACACTAGAATTACTACTTCTACTACTATCTAGTCTATGTAAAATGTAATAGAGGGAATAATGTATTCGCCCTACAGTTACAGCATGAAATAAACTTAAACCTATCAACTGTTTTTGTAATTTATGTAAATCTATTGTTTACATCAAATGTATGCTTTATTTATCAGTCCACTCTGTCTAAATGGTTTGCATTAAATGTCTGCGTTTAGCTTCAAAGGGCGTCTTAAGACGATGGTATTGTATGAAAATGAAGACCATCTTTTTTCCAATCCGATTCTGACATCTAAAGGCACAAGACATTTTTTCCATTATTTTGTGGATCTTGCCCTATTTTCCTCCATTTGTTACGACTGTTTTTCTGCCACCATAATGCGCACACAACTGCAGTGACGTAATTGTGATGTTTACTACCAAATGGTCTATAGCATACAAAAATATATTGTTTGTTTTATTTGCATGGCATTGGACATAAGCTTGTGAAGAATGTGTTAATTTTCTATCATGTTTTTCCCCCCCAAATTAATCACACTTAAATTGATAACCCTAATTTGTGTTTATTTGTCTCCCAGGCGTTTGCGAATACTCAATCAGCAGTTATTGGAGCGAGAGAGAGCAGAACGGCGAGCCAGACCGGAGGCCTGTGACATGGAGGGTGAGTGGAGCCATGCTGTCTTCTCTCTGTTCTGTCTGTAAAGGGCTTGACTTAAGAAGGAATACATCATATGGAAGAGTAAATGTGCAAATATGTAAATATATTTTTAGAATTCAGCATTTTATTTTCTGTCTAGTCAAGTGGATGCATGAAAACAACCTTTGTGAATCACTGGCATGGTTCTGTTACAGTGGTTGGATTACAGTCTCTAAAACTTCACTCTACAAACTCAGTTAAATGAGAGCCGTAGGGAGCTTGATGATCTGCAACAGGAGAACATGAGACTACGGAAAGCCATGGAGGTCAAAGACAGTGACCTAGCATGTAACCGAAGATGTATGTGAGATGCCGGTCATTGTAACTTTTGTTTTTTCATGCACACAGAAATCTGGAGAGAAGTCAAACAAAAGACACTAGCAAATATCCTCCTCAGCAGGACTTGTGCCAATCAAACTCTCAGCTTACTAAGAGTGTTCTGGAATTGCATGAAAATGCACAGAGGGAGTCAACTGTGTCTGATCAACTTTCAAACTCTGTAAAGACCTACCTTCAGACTCTGGAGGGCATCGGACGGGCCTCTCCTCTCCACCGAGTTCACTGTAAGTCCCAGACATTACAACCTGTCTCCCCTGGTCAGATTAATGGTGGAAAAGACAACTTTATGCCATCAGATGTTAAAGTCTGTTAATGTCTCTTTATTTTTATTAAATTATTATGTGAAACATCAGTGAATATTACATTTCTCGTTGTATTTTTTTCTTTGGTCTTAAGACTACATTTCTGCTAGGGTTCCCTACCATCTCGTATTACACAGAAACATCAGGTATTTAAGCAAACAATGTGCCCCATATTAAATCTCTACAGGGCAGTTTGTCCTGTATTGTATCATTATACATCCAAACGGCTGACATTAAACCTCTGGAACACCTAACACATTATTTAAATATCCTTAGGCAAGTTAAAAATGCCAGACACAAATTTTCCGCCGGTGGCAGATCCTCCGCCTACTCGTCGCTGAGGGCGTCCATCTGCCGCTGCCTCTGCTCCCGCTGGGCCATCGCAGCAGCCTCCACCCCACAGACGGGGCGCCCAGCCCGCTCCAGGCGCTGCCAAGCCAGGTGGCAAGCGACAGCGTAAGCGTTCCTGAGCGGGTCACTCGGGGATGGAAGAAGGAGCTCTTAGAAATGGTCACCGATCCACTCCCTCCCCCCGGAGGAGGGCTGGGTGGAGTTCTTTGTTTTTGTGTGTGTCTGTTCCGCATTTTTGGGAGCCAGCGGAACCTACATTTTCAAAGAAAGAGCGATTTCCTCTGTTCCTGGGTCCCAAGAGGGCCAGACTGGGGGTGTGCAACCCTGTAAAAGCCTTGCACCCCTCAGCCACCTCTTGTATCGGCAGCCAGCACCTGGGTGCGTTCGAGGACCCGGTCACGCCTTCTCACGCACCCCCTGCCGTCACGTGGAGACTGGTAAGTGTTGCACTGCACACTTACGGCTTCTCTAGCCCGTACTTCATTGTACCCAAGAAAGGTGGTGGGTTACGACCAGTCTTGGACCTGGGAGTCTTGAATCGGGCCCTTTTTTAAAGCTGCAGTTGGCAAGTCTAGCAGATTGGGTTGACTTAGCCAAAACTTTGAATGTTTACAACTCTCATGCCCCTCCCCCACTACCAGCGAGCACCCTCCCATCGAGGTCGTGCTCGTCATTGCGTGTGTACCTGATTTTCTGTAAACGCGTCCATCTCTTCAGCATCGATCAACACCATCATGAACTCGGAGGTAGGCTGCCCTGGCTAATCTACCCATAGATAGCAATAACCGAGGAATTGGAAGCTTGTTAGTAGATTTTCTCTCCGCCATCACGCGTCGTACAATCCAACACACCTGCGAACTTCAGGCGTGTGCATGTGATATTAACGTGCGCGACTCAGCGCGAGGGTGGAGTGGGATCTGTGGCGTGTGCACGACCTGTGATTGACAGTCAGATCTCACTCCCGCCTGCGCTGATTGGACCCGATGATCCGGGAGCGTTTTTTTCTAAAACCACCTTATTTATGTTGTTCTGTCGGATTAAAGTGTCAATTTCACTGAATATGATCAAAAAAATGTTGCCGACGGCAGCTTTAAGCTTCCGTTAAAAATTACTAACGCAGAGACGCATTTTCGAATGCTCCGTCCCCGAGATTGGTCTGCAGCGTTCGACCTGAGGGACGCATAAGGATCTCTATCCTTCCGCAATGCAGGCCATGCCTGGGTGTTTGCGTTCGAGGGTTCGAAGTCAGTACAAAGTCCTACCCTTCGAGTGCTCCATAGCCAGATGGGTCTTCAGGTCAGCTGGGAAAAGAGTAAACTCGCCCACGGGCTGAAGATCTCTTTTTCTGGTCTGGAGATGGACTCGGTCCAAAACGTCTCTCAAGAGGATTGTGTCCGGTCGGTGCTATACAAAAGTGAGAAAGGGTCCCACTGAAACTTTTCAGAGGCTCCTGGGGCATATGGCAGACGCAGCTGCAATAGCACGGCTTCCTCCATATGAAGACCGCTTCAGCACTGGCTTCACGGCCGAGTCCCGAGGTGGCAGTGGCAGAGCGGCATGCTCCTTGTGACAATCACCCTGGCCTGCCGCCAAACTCTTAGCCCGTGATCAGACCTTAGTTTCTCCGGGGCATCGCCCCTAGAACAAGTGTCCACCAACACCGGCTGTGGGGCCACGTACAAACGGGCATGCAGTAACCTATTCTGTGAACCTAATTAAAATAAGCTATAGTCTATTCAGTTCAGTTCCTTCAGTTAATCAGGATTAGAATTTCATTTAAAATTACATTGTGTAGTGGGCCTATCCCCTTTTGAAAAAAGAAATGGGCTTAATTGTATTGAATGGGTTTAGTGTTCAAATCTTTATTTGATTATTATATTATATTATCTGCCAGTACAGTTTATATATATATATATATATATATATATATATATATATATATATATATGTACACTTTGCAATAATGTCAAATTGAAAGTGTTAACCTATAAAGAAGCACTTTTCCCGCTGACTAACATACTGTAACAGACTAACATTATAACATAATAACAGTGTTATTTGCTAGCTACAACCATAGATATCATATATAAAGGCTAGATGTCTCGTGCGCGCTGCTGGCCAATGGAGATCGACGTCCGCACACGGCGGCCATCTTGCCACAGTGGACTCGCTCACTCGTTTAATGGTGCATGTACTTTTAAATAACCATAACTTGCTCAATTTTCTACCGATTTTCAAACGGTTTGGTTTGTTATAAACGTCAGAGATGTAATTATGACACTACATACATACACTGCATACATATGAATAATTATAACATACATGTTCAAGCATTCGGAATTATAGCCACGTTAATAACGTTTGTAAGAAACCAAACCGTTTGTAAATCCGTCAATATTTCAGCGAGATATGAGGATTTGTGTGCATGCTGATCACTCACCTAATGCACAGCTTCACTGCGGTAAAATGGCCGAACGGTGATGCCGGAAGTGACTGCGCCATAAGACATCTAGCGTTTATATATGATATCTATGGCTACAACTATATCTTCTAATCTAGACCATCCTCAACTCAGCCAGGTGGGGGCGCTGTTGTCAAGGAAACAACGACAGACAGATGTCATCCTATAGAAAGATGGTTGGCTTTGCATCGTATCTAGTGTTAAAAGGCTATAGATTTAAGAGGACATTTAATTGCTAAAATGTTGTTACCCGATGAGTTGGCCAAAATACGCAAAAATGTTCCCTCTTTTCAAATAATAGACAATAAGATTGAAATAAAAAATGTTCAGAGATCTGGACACCTTACACTTTAGCATGACATGAAATTAGTTTATGTGAACAGCACATAGACTGTAAAAAAATAACAGCATCTGCACCGAAAGACGGATGGTCGCAGGGAGATGACGTAAGGTCGCCGTAGAAACCAAACAGGCTCTCGTCCGTTGTGTTGCTTTGCTTGTGCAGAACGCAAATATCGACATGCACTTTTATCGTCATTATATTTGAAGCCTTATATTTTCCGAGCCAGTGATGATCGCAATGGTTCTATCAGGAGACGAAATAAACCCAGAATTAAAGAGTCTGGTCGCCAACACCAGAGAAAAATCTGAAAACAAGTTTAACGACGTGCTTTCTGCATTAAAAGGTAAAGCCCTGTCCTTTCCAATGTTTATCACTGTATACTTTCGTTTAGTAAAATTAAAGTTTTTGCAGCTCACCCAAATTGTGACAATTTGACAAATACTCGTTAAAAGTGCCAAATGTAATCTGTTATTATGAGCTCGTAACACTGCATGTTTAGTAATTCTGGTCTAATTATAAATATGTTGTTTAAATGAGTTTTAGATGAAGTACATGTTACATGTCAGCTATCCTAGAACACAAGCATGTATCTCCTAGGCTATGTGAATGAGCTTAAACAGCTTTCACATTCACAGATCTTCTGGACAGAAAGTCTTCAGGAGATCAGAGGGATCTGGAGGCGTGTAAACAGAGGCTTTACTCTGATGGTGTGCTGCAGTACTGCTCATCTTCACTGACATTCAGTCCAGTCAAGATTCAAGGAGGCTATGCAGTCCTCACACAGATGGCAGACCTCCTCAGGTACTCAAATTAAAGATGATTTGTTTTAAATACACAGTGAATACTGCTTTCATTCGCAGCCTCACAGAGTTTTAACACGAGTTTTCGTCCGTCCAGCACATGCTGTGTGGGTCTGGGTGATTTCAGACACATGGAGGCGTTCAGTCATGAATTTCTGCCATCGGCCATGGAAAGTCTTCTTTTTCTTGCAGACCGTCTAATGAACAGAGCTTTGCGGGTAAGATATTACCGTTTCCTGAATCGCATAGAATTGGGTTTTAAAACTGGGGTCCAGGGACTTCCAGAAGCCACAAGGAAGTCCTATGGGGTCTGTGGAAATTTTTCAAGAAAAAAAGTGTAAAAATTGTATATATAAGTATAAAATAAATATAATATTATAATAATAATTTGTTACATTTATATAGTGCTTTTCTGGGTATTTTAAAATTGCATTTTATTGCATGACATAAGTATTTGATCACCTACCAACCAGTAAGAATTCCGGCTCTCACAGACCTGTTAGTTTTTCTTTAAGAAGCCCTCCTGTTCTCCACTCATTACCTGTATTAACTGCATCTGTTTGCATATATATATATATATATATATATATATATATATATATATATATATATATATATATATATATATATATATATATATATATTTACATTACAAGATTAGGCCTTTACTGCCTTTTAAATTTTAGGAGGGGAGTCCCTCGCATTAGAATGATCATATATGGGGGTCTGTGGCATCTAAAAGATTGAAAACATCTGACATAGAGAACCAAGTAACAGGGTTTGATGTACAGGGTTTCATGTACAGTCAGCTGGTTAATAATGCAAAATAAACCCTTTCTAAGTAGTTCTATCAACTCTCACTTTTATTTTAATTGGTAGAGACTGCATATAGCAACCAGATCATTTCATTTCTCTCTACAACAGGACAAGGCACATAATGAGCTGATTCGTCTGTTTAGAAGAGTCTTTGATTCCATTGGCTGGCTCCTCAGGGCTCACGGACATCTCATTCATCATGGTAAACAACGTCTATAAATTTAGCAGCGTTTGACCATCACAAGATGATGAACTGAAATGAGACTGTTGTTTTCCCTTTGCAGTATTGAGATCTAAACATTATGAAAGTGTCCAGATCTGTGAAGACGATGACGTCTCCATTGTTACCGTCACCATGTGGAACAATATCTTCAGGGCAAACGGGTACAACAGAAAGCTACTTGGTTCATGATACAGTCTTTATCCACATGACTGCTCATACTTTGGAAAATCTTTTCCCTTGTTTTTCTGAAGTGCTGTAGTGGCTGAGATGGGAAACCGGGCTCTGACTGACATCATGGATGATCTTGTGTATAAAATGTCCAGTAGCTCGAATCCTGTGATTGGCAGAGCAGCTGTAAAGACTCTTGTTCTGATTATGGACCACAGCAGCTCAACACATCAGCTCATTCACAGACGATACAGAGGTACAGTCGACTCAGATCTCAGAACGTCTTCGAGCTTTAAGGCCCGATCATATCAAAGACAATAACTATAACAATAAAGATATAGTTAAAAAAAATCATTCTAGAGTCCACATTACAACTATAAGAATAAACTAGAGTGCAACACTTGGGTACCATAAGTACACAGTCTTGTAGTTTTTTTTCAACGCCACTAAAAAAGTGAGCAGTCACTGTTGCACTCTATAACGGCACAGAGGAATAATATAATTGGAATCGCTTTCATAGCTATTTTATTTTCTAGCTGATGATAAAAACATTGAGAGCCAATCAGAATCCATCCTGCTGTAAAGTGCTCGAGCATTTAAAGCAGCAGACGACAGAAGTGCAGGGCATGCTTATAATGAACAGGACGTTATCATGCGTTGGTTTAGACAGTGATTTAGTTATCGTTGTAGTTATTGTTCTTGGTGTAAATGAGCCTTTAGTCTCTGAGTGTGTTTCCTTTGTTTTGTCCTGCAGGTTTGGCTGATTTAGCTTTAAAAGACTGGCGTGGTAAAGGCTTTGACTCTGCTCTGGATCAGCTTATTGATCACCTGCGGTCAGACGTCTCATGGAGAGACACTAAGGTCTGCAGCCACCAGCGTAAAGCATCTGTAAAATACCTTAATGGAGACATCTTTTACATTTGGTAGCATTTCATTTTTTTCCCCACTAGAAGTCCACCTATGATGATAAAGTCAATGTGAAAATTCTATTTTTTATGGCACATTGCAGTATTTATTTTAAATGATTTATCCATGTACATCATTATTATTTTTAAATTCACATACTTGTAATCTTTAATCAAAATGACTTCCCCTCCCTCTTGCAACGACATCATCTCTTCTCACATGACATCACAGCAATAGCAAACCACAATACAATGATCCAATCAATTCCCAATGGACAAAATCAAGTCTCCCCCTACTTGTTCGAGAAGCTGCTTCACTCATTTATACGTTACAATAGGGAAGATAACCTATCACAACTTCTGTTTCATGCCTACTTAAAGGTGTCTTGCATCAAAACTCGTCATTTTATGCCATCTCGCTGACCCCTTTGAATTAAACTGGCTGATTTTTATACTGCACCTTTAATACTTCTATCTATCAATGATCTCTGTTTTATTTGTCTAACCTCTTTTCTGTAGAAATGACAACATTGATCGATACCATGAGGTTTCTGAATTTTGCATCATAGTTAATGATGAACTGTAGAGGAAGTTTTCTCATATTCTCATTCATTATGTAATTCTTCACTCTGCATTATATTAAGGAGTCATCTGAGGAGTGTGTGAGAGCAGCTTGTATTATCCAGGCAGCCTGGAAAGCCCATCAGACAAGAAAAAGACTGAGGAAACTCCCCAGAGCGGTCAGCACAATACAACGCAGCTTCAGGTAAGGAAATAATACAGTAAAGTCCCTCTGAATAAAGGAGCTGAACACAACAACTATGCAATAAAGAAAAGGAAGAGGCTATTATGCAATAAAGAAAAGGAAGAGGCTATTATGCAATAAAGAAAAGGAAGAGGCTATTTACAATAAGCTAATGCAACCTGACTTGGGGACAGATTTACTAACAGCTTGTGCCAGAGCAAACCCTCTCTTGGCGTTAAAGAACAAAAGTCAGGATTTACTCAGACATGCAGTGAAATATGAGCGTTATTTTTGCCTTTATTTTTGCGGCTGACCTTATTGCATTTGTAGGAGTTTCCCTTTCAGATGGCAAATTTATGGGAGGAGATTAGGGCTGCACGATTAATCGCAATTAACACGAAATCATGCTTAAACCGTTTTGGCTTAGTGCGATTTATTTTTTTTATGCGCAGTTTGTCAGTGAAGCAGGGCTCTGTGATCAGTAGTAAATGCTGCTCCATCTGAAAGCATAACTTGCATTTGAAAAAGCAACATGCGTCAAACATCTTTCCCAACATGAGAATCATTTATGAACCTCCTGTCCAACAAAAGACAACATTTAATAACATGTTTTTACTCCAAACTCACTTCATAACGTCAGCGGAGTGTTTGAAAGTATCCTTCTGTGAGATGATGTGGCTTCTTACACAGAATAAGGCACACAACATATTATTTCATAGTATTCTATACAGTGATAAAGGATATGTCGATTAGCATTGAAGTATTAAATATACTTTATTATCATGAAAATACCAGAGAAGGCTTGAAGAACTCAGATAAACCATATATTGTAGTAGTTTATTAGTCATGTTTAATCAATCAAAGCGTTTCAATCTTCTGTTTATTCCAGTAGCACCTCACTGCAGTACACGAGATCCAGGGGGTGGAGTTGGATCCAGATCTAAGGGGTGGAGATTGGTAGGTTTAGGGGTGGGTTTAGGGATCAGGGGGTAGAGACGTGTAGGTTTAGGTATATGTAAGGTGGGAGGAGTTGGATCTGGATCCAACTCCTCCCCCTGGATTTCGTGTTCTGCAGTGAGGACCATCTCGTTTATTTAGCTACAGCAACAGTATGATGCTCATAGGGATTTCCCGGAACGATGTGCTTTATCATACTTCTGAGGGGCATATTTGGAGTTTCTGTGCAAGAGCGCCCTCTGGCTTTCAGATGGAGCCGCATTTACTACTGAGAACAGAGCCGTGCTTCACTGACAAACTGTGCAGAAAATAATCCCAGCCTTTGCCGAAACGCGTGCGGTTTAATTTTAAATAATCTTGCCGCCCTAGAGCAGATTATTTAAATGAACCATGCAAGGTGATTTACTAAGTTTTGCGCTAGTCAATTTACTGGTATTTGCGCCATTATTTAGTCTTAAACCAGACGCTAATTTGCTAATTTGCGCTGCTCTTGGTAGATTGCGTTGGTCATTATGAAAATGATCCGGCTCCGTCTGTGTTCTCTAGTTTGCGCGTCATTCGATTTTTTTGGAATTACGCTCTCACGCTAATTTTCCCTGTTTAGTAAAACTGGCCCATACTCTCCACACCACTCCCTCCTGTTATCAGATAGGTAATTTTCTCTGGCTCAACCAGACATTAGTTAGTGTAAATAGCCTCTGCCGACAAGGCAGGCTATTTGCACTTGGTGTAAAATTAGACACTCCTTAAAGGAAATTCCAGTTTAGTGACACTATGGTAAATGAGATTTATGTATGTGCTTTAGGGAAAAGCGCAGACAGCGACAGGAACACGTTGAAAGTCAACGCGCAGAAGAGGAATTACGTCATCAAGTGTGTCTGCGTAGACAGAGAGCCATGAGACAGTTCCGCCAACACCAGCTTCATCTGATGGAGATACTACCAGCCGGTAACAACACAAAATTAAACCTAATCAATGAGTAAAATTGGAATGAGTATGATAACCATTGTTGTGTGTATCAGGCGCGCGCACGTGTGAGAATATTATTATTATTATTAAAAAAACCCTTTGAAATGTCCTGCCTCAACTCACCGTTTCAGTTGAAAGAAAAACACTTAAAAGAAAACTGCGTCAGACCATTTCATGAGGTCTTTAATTGCTATGATTATCCACCTCTCTCAGCCCAGCTGGAGAAATACCTGGGAGAGCTGGAGAACAAGGCAGCCGTGCAGATTCAGAGTGTGTGGAGAGGACACCGAGAGAGACGCAACTTCCAGCAGCGCAGATACACTCTCAGACAGCACAGAGCTGCTGTCACTCTACAGAGAGCCGTGAGTGCACTGAATAAACCTT
The DNA here is from genome assembly GCF_963993115.1 of Abramis brama. Classification (NCBI taxonomy): domain Eukaryota; kingdom Metazoa; phylum Chordata; class Actinopteri; order Cypriniformes; family Leuciscidae; genus Abramis; species Abramis brama. The sequence goes on from NC_139973.1 coordinate 34,432,448, forward strand.
TTACAGTGTCATTTTAGTATCATTGAGATAATATTATAGTTTTATTAAAATGTTTATTTTTTAAACTATTTCAATTTTAAAGTTTTAGTAATTTTGTTGTGTGTTTTTGTCAATCTACACATCTAAATAGTTTTTAATTTTTATTTCAGTTTTAGTTATTTTGGTACATTAAGTTAAACTAAATGAAAATGAGAAATGTTACTATCTATCTAATGTAACTATCTGATTTGAGTTTTTTATTTTATTTTATTCCAATTAAGGTTTATTTAATTTCAAGGTTCTAGTTAACTATAATAACCCTGGACACTTATATGGAAATAATCTTAAAATAATCTTACTCTCTCGTCATTTATCATATACACTACTTTTGAACAGTAGTGTGTGTATTAATACAATAAAGTGGTTGAGTGTTTTTTTCCCAGATAATCTTGATCATTTATGAGCCCATGGTCTTTTTGTCAGATTCTGCGGTTTTTAAAACGTCGTAAAGCACAAAGGACTATTCTCATGCCATTGAAAGGACCCAAAGGACTGACTGACAGTAGAAGAACAGAGCTCAGGCAACAGATACAGGAGCACATCTCTCTACATCCTGTAAGTCACTATGAAGAAATGAAATCTGGTGTTCTCTTGGTGTTAAATGTCTTTGGAAATGAAAGAATCAATTAAAAAAACACAGGCTTTTCAGGTTATTCATCTTATCAATGATGATGGTTTTTCTGTTGTGCAGTCAACTGTGATGTCAGCAGGGGACAGTGTGGATCTCCATCAGAGAGCTCAGAGTCTCCTCCACCAGCATCTGCTCAGCAGAGCATCTGATCGGGCACAGGAGCAGCACAGACAGGCTCTGCTTGTGCAGATCAACACAGACTTGGAGCTTTTATTAAGTACGTATCTCAAAGGCTGATCTGCTGAAATTAAGTATGACATCATGAAGTCTGCAAAGCATAAGGCCTGTGTGATTGCGAATTTGAAAGCAAAATTGAAAAGCAAGAAAAAAATAGACTGACCATGTAATACGCATGATGTCACTGTTTTCTCAAATGCGCATTTTTGTAGTTTACATGGATACGATAACGGTATCGTTTTCAAAAACTTGCACTTTGAAACCCATTTTCAAAAGTTTACATTTTCAGGCCCTAATGCCATTGTTGTGTTAATAAATGGCCAAAACACAAAAAGGTAAACGCCCCCTAAAACCACTCATTTGTTTTTGATTTTAGATGCGCCGTCCCTGAAGGATGCCAAAGCGGATGATGCTAGTCTGTTCCTGAGCCGTTCCTGCCCTGTGGCCACACGCGCCCGTCAATCCCACAATGCCTTGATGCAGAGCATGCGTCTCCCGTGGTGGAGGACGCTGGGTGAGGAGTTCTCCGGTCCAGAGGAGCCTCCCAGGAAAGACTATGACATGGACATTGAGTCACTGTATCTAGGTGGCAACTAAAAGATGATGAACTCAGACTTTATTTGCAGTAGTTCGAACAGGTTTTATAGCACACTAGGGCTTCCAATATGATTACGTGTATTTTAAAAATACAATGCAGTAAGCAATACAATACAATACTTTAGCTACATAATTACAAAAACAGAATTGTTCATATTTAAAATGTTTCTTGTTAAAGGGATAGTTCACCCAAAACCGAATATTCTGTCATTATTTACTCTGCCTCATGTTGTTCCAAACCTGTATGACTGACTTCTGTGGGAAAAAAAAAAATATTTTAAATAAAGTTGGTAACCAAACAGTTTGTAACCAATGACTTCCAAAAGCACTGAGACATTTCTCAAAATCTGGAATGATATGAGGGTGAGTAAATTTTCATTTGAAGGTGAACAATCCCTTTAAGGAACAGCAGAATAATACAAGCACTGTCTTGTACACGTGTAAGTTCGTATTAAAAAATAACAAATAAAAAAAAACATCTCAGGTACATAGTACACTAGCAGTCAGGTTACTACTGACTACTGTAGTCACGATTTTTCTCATAAGTGCTTTTTTTTTAGGTCTTTGGGGCTCAGATATCAGCTGGCTACTAAATTGTTTTTTTTGTTGGGTTTACATTTTCATCCTTTTTAAAAGCCTAAATGTACACTATGTAACTTTTTTGTTCAAAATTTAGTCAATACATCATCAATCCTTCTTCCAAAACGTGGTTTTGTTCGTTCTACTCAACAGGTGAGTATGGTATTTTATTGAACAGATAAATTGCCATATGTTGCTCTCGCAGTTCATTTTTAAGCATTATTTATTGTGAAGGGTCAAGGGACAACTTTATGAGTTGTTGCTGTGCTGTAATTTATTTTCAAGGAAGTGCCGCGTCTATTAATGGGTAAAGCTACAGTTACGTCTTCAGCTAGTCAGCTTGAGATCCTTTCTATCCAAACTGGTTATATCTCTTAAGCCCAGCAGTGAATGTTTATGAGCAGTAACCATATTCCGCTGCACAATCACGCAGAGCCGAAGCACAACCAAAACAATGCATGCGGTTTTTGTTTTTTAGCCGTTAGAGGGTCAAAAGTTACGTAGTGTACCTTCAAAATAAGATTTCAAGCCATAAACAAAGTCTAATATGAAACAAGTCAGTGTTGGATAATAAAAATATTATAGATCAAGAAAATATAACTTTTTTTCTTGGTCATTTCTGAAGCTGCTTAGACACTGTGTATGTGCCTTTATGAGGTGTGTGTGTGTGTGTGTGTGTGTGTTTGAGAGAGAGAGTCTACTGCATACCCATAGTGGTCTAAACTCATGCCAAGGCCCCATTCACTCGACAGCCGTCATTATTTTTTACACTCGTGTGAAAACAACAGAGTGGTCCACTCCACCGGCACAATTAAAATAACATTTTCAAGAGTGGAAAAATATGATGGGGGGAATAATTTCCTTCTCTTTATGCAAACTACGGGTAATTGAGGCCTGCTTTTGGAGGAAGCGGAACTGTGTGTAGTGGTGTGAAATCTGTGAATGCAACTGTAATGTGTTTGTGTTTCTGCCTGTGAAAGTGTGAATGCAATGAATGTGTGTGTGTGTGTGTGAGGGGAAAAAAAGAGATAGTAAATGAGCGTGTTTTCAGTTGTGTGCTCAATCGGAGGTAAAAAAAAAAAAAAGTCCACAGAGTGAAAGCACTGTGCCTGCCAAAAACTGCCTTGTTCCACATGCCAAAGTGTTTTAATTGATTAACTAGAGTAACCATTTATGCTGGGGCCTAATTGTCGAGTTTCTACCTCAGTTGTAGTTGTGTTAAGCTCTCTGTATGAGTCACTCCAGTCAGATGTTCTGTGTTCAGATAACAACTTTGAACTTTTGACCAGACTGTTGTACAATTAGACTGTGAAGAGAAATAAAATATAGAGATTTGGGGTCAGTACGATTTTTTAATTATTTAAATCTTCAGCAATGACGCATTAAATTGATCAAAAGTGAAAGTAGTTTGTAATGTTACAAAAGATTTCCATTTCAAATAATTGCTGTTCTTTTGAACTTTCTATTTATCAAAGAATTCTGGGAAAAACAAATATTCGGGTTTCCAAGAAAAAAACAGTTTTCAACACTGATAATAATACGAAATGCAGCAAATCAGCATATTAGAATGATTTCTGAAGGATCATCTGACACTGAAGACAGGAGTAATGATGCTGAAAATTCAGCTTTGCCATCAAGAATAAATTATATTGTAAAATATTTATTATATTGCTGTTTTTGATCAAACAAATGCAGCTGATGAGCATAAGCGACTTCACAAAAAAAAATCACACCGACCCCAAACTTTTGAACGGAGGTGTACATTTCCAGTTAAGCAGTTATATGACAGATGGTTTTATCCAAACGTATGCGTTCCCTGGGAATGGAACCCATGACATTGGTGTTATTAGATGATCACTGACTTGATGACAAGATTCACACTAAAGCTTTGCTCAGATCTATTGTATTGACTCGCAACATACCAAATTACGATATTATGACAGAAGACTGCCAAGCACAAATACTGAAAGCACAAAAAGTTCCCCCTTTTCTATTAAAATAGATGGGCATCATTTGGGACAGGGCAATAGAGTGCAACAGTTGGGTTCCGGAAGTAGAAACATTAATTTTCTCCACAGGAAAATTGATTAATTGATTATGAAACTTATAAATTAATTACAAATTAATGATAACTTATAAGCCTTTAAAGACAGCTCTACTGTGAGCTTCCGAGATTTGCTTCTGTTGAAACTTTAGCCTGCTTTTTTAAAATAATTGTGTTTAACAGTGGAATTTGTGGTGAAAAACTGAGGGCTGGATGGTATAATGATATTGTGGCGATGGTATATCATTAGAGATTTTGCTATAGAGTGTATCGCGGTATGTAAATATTTAAGCGTAGCACAGCACTATTGACACTTTAGAGTGATGAAATGCATAAATGAGACAAAGCGTGACGTGCTTGATGTTAAAATGAGTTAAGGGCGGTGCTGGCGTGGAAAACTGCCTTTCTCAGAAGGCAATAGAAAATTTGGGACATCCTTAATGTTATAAAGACTGATTAAGGGCAATAAGCTGTGTCAATGCGGTGCACGAGCTGACACACAGTGTAATCGTGTGCACAGAAAGCCGCGTCACTCAGCATGCGATCGCCAATTCAGTTCTCTTTCACGTCTTATTGCACTTGAATCGTTGAATACACACAAAATTATGTCAAAATGCCCAACGTGTGGAGTATTCATGTAGTGAATACTCAAGTAAAATTAAACAGTTGGGTGAAAACTTGATGTGTATCAGTATAATGGATACGTGCGTTCAGTCTTAAAGTGACAGCAGCCTAATATTCCCGCTGCTCTCTGTATCATTAATATTAATCAAACAACAAAAGACAAATAGAAAATAATTTACTGCTGTTGACTGGATAACTTTTGTAGCTTTAATACGAATAAATTAATACATACAGTGAAGACTATGCAGTTTTTTATTTTTACATTTGGTTATTTAATTTCTGTACTATGTCTAACTACATATTAAATAAACCTATCTACCTGAAATATTTAAATTCATATTTTTGTTATTGTATTTGTCCTATTGTTAGTAATTTGCTTCTTATGTTTAATAACAAAAATAAAAAAGATAAAAACATCTACATCATGATATCATTATTGTAAAAATTATTTACAATAATTTCTCATATCATAAAGAAAGATTTTAGTCATATCGCCCACCCCTATTACCCATGATGCTGTACATAAAATTCCACCAATCAGAGAGTCACAAGCAAAATGTGCCAAAATAGCTAGCTCCGCCCACTCCCACTAAGCACCGCGAATGACAAAATCGAGTCGGTCTCCTGACACTCTCAAAAAAAAAAAAAAAAACATTTCTCCATCGTTTTTTAATTCAATTATGCTGTTCGCAATGCTTAATGGTATTGTAGTTCTTTCCCTCAATATAGCCGTTAAGTACGCAGTCTTGTACCTTTGTATTTTTGTCAGATTTTCAAATAATATTTGCTTAAAATCAAGGTTTGTAATATTATGATTCACCTCATAGCTGGTAAGCTTGGTTCGTGGCTTATAACCCTTTAACAAAGACTTTTTTTAAAATCCTTTTGGGAGAAATGAATGGGAAAATTACTTCCGGAACCAACACCGCTGAAAAAGTGGTGCACTTTTGCACTCTATTAACACTTCAAAACCACACCATGAGAGCACTCAAAATGAGTGGGTGGTGACAGAAGACCAGCTCATCCCGCCTACCCTACTGTGATTGGCTTGATCTACACCACTCTCGGAGCTGGTTGGTCCGTGTCCCTGCAGTAAGGAGCAGGGTGATGTAGAAGTGGAGCCACCACCTGCAGGCTCCTCCTGGCTGTGTGTGGCGCTCACAATGCCCCCTGGAGGACTGGAGGACACAGTGCAACTGCTCACAGTCCACAGGCATGGATACTGACTGAAAAATCACAGATGAGCAAGCATTACTTTACTTCAGGTTTGCATGTAAAACTGCTTTACCTTATTATTTGACATATTGTCGTACTTAATAAGGCTCATCTGTATAAAGTCAGTTCTCTTTCTGACCTGCTGGCTCCGGGAGAGCTTGGAGCAGGAGGCATGGACAGCATCCCAGCAGGGCCAGGAGCAGACACACCTGTCCAGCTCTCGTGACCAGAGAACATCTGCACAGCACCTGGACTCAGATTCTCAGATAGAGACACTTCAAAGAAAAACAAAACAATTAGGGAGTTAGCAAAGAAATACTGACGTGTTATAGGTTTTTTTTTTTTTTTGCCTGTGGATACAAATATAATAGTAATTTTATATCTATATACAATAATAATCTAATATAATATAATACAATGTAATCTAGTTAATCTAATAAAATGAAATATAATATAATATAGGGTTAGACCCTTTTTCCTCTTCACCATAGAGAGCACAAAATCTAATTTCAACACCTGATGAATATGTGTGATATTTTTTATTTAGCTATTTTACCTGAATATCAACATTTGTGAGATTTAGTTAGTCAAAACAGTTTCTGTGCCTCTGGAAAATAGTGATCAATGACATTATTTTATATTGAATATCAACATTTTCTGTGTTTGTTTGTTAATGAAGGATTTGCGGACACATCACTGTTTTTAGACTTGAGTAAAAGAAGAAGGAAAGTCATACAGGTTTTGGAGTAACATGATGGTGAGTAAATAATTACGGGATTTTCAGTTTTAGATTAATTGGTTCTCTTAATGCAAAAAGCACAGTGGTCTGTAGCTATTGCTGAGACACGATTCAAATTATGACGTGTCACCTGAGTTATGGCCACGGTGGTGGGGGTGGTGATGATGATGGTGGCGGGGCAGGTAGGGCGATGGGTACGGGGCTGCTCGGTGCCCGTGCAGACTTGGGTAGTGTTTGTACCCATGGTGGGGAGTAAGCGGTAAACCTCCTGGGTACGGAAAGTTGCCACCACTAGAACACAGAGTGTCTGGGTTTGATATGAACCATCCACCTGCAAACCAACAAATGGAAACCAATATGCTTCACATAACACTGTTAGCATAATGCTATAAACATGTTCATTGTCCATAAATCAGACAAAAATATTAGTTTTGCCAACTTTAAGAAAGTGGAAAATGAATCACTAACAGTGTGGTATGCCCACATGCTGGTTTTCAGCTGGAGGTTCTAGATGATTCTTAGGATGGCTCCTATGGAGAGAAAAAGCTTTGTGAATGAGACAAACCTCAAATGAAGAACTAACCTATCAAAACAGTTCATATCCATAAATCAGCACACATACCATTGTTCAAAAGTACAACTTTTTTTAAATGTTTTTGAAAGAAGTCTCTTTTGCTGCATTTATTGGATAAAAAATACAGTAAAACAATATTTTACAATTAAAAATAACTTTTTTTTATTTCAATTTATTCCTGTGATTTTTGTTGTAACATTATAAATATTGTTACTGTCACTATAGATCAATTTAATTCATGTTTGTTCAAAGTTTTAAAGTATAAAAAAATCTTACTTAAATCTTAAAAACTTTGAAACTGTATGATGTATGCAAAATCACCTCAATTACATATTTTTTTCTTTTTCACTATTTAAATACTTTTCAGGCAAAAAAACAAAAAAACAAAACAAAAGGACACTTGTAAAGTTTATCTGTAAACATAACCTAACATATACTTTAGCTCTCTCTTTTCATTTGTTCCTGACACTTGATTTTACTTCATCACATAAACTTTCTTAAAATCTTGTAATTAAATTCAGTATTTATATTTTACTAGTTTATGGTCTGTCTTTGGTGGATTTCTTGATGAACTCTACTGTAATGCAAAATATATATAATTATATATAAAAATTTAAATATATTATATATAATAATATATTATTTAAATGGTAAAGTTTTATATTTCAAAGTAGTATTGCCTTTTATATTAGCCTAAAATCATTAGTTGTGTCCCAAATGATGCACTATACACTATGCACTTATACACTATACTTGTGCACTATGTACTCAAACATGTAGAGTATGAATTTTATACGGTTATTTTGTCATTCACCATTGTAATCTGACAGCCCTGCCCCCTTCACTACGCAATTAAAGCTACGACAGTTGAGTGCATGAAGTGTCCAACATGCCATACTTTAGCGGTGTCCGAAATCGAATACTTCCTTACTAAATAGTATGTGAAAAACTGTACGCCAAAAGAGTAGTATTCGAAAAACAGTAGGCGAAAAGTCCCCGGATGACCTGCTACTTCCGCCAAGATTCTGAAGTGTGCATTCGATGGACACTTTACTATCCCGTGAGGGCATGAGAGGAGATTTGTGAATGGAAGTGAAGCGATGCAACTGACGCTGGTCGGTCACATGACAGTAACAACATGAGGATGTAGTACGTCCGGATTTCATTCATACTACCCTTATTCATACTATATAGAGCGTACTTTTTTAACGGTCATGGTCAATTCAAATTCAAATATAGTACCTACTCAGACAGTACGTGATTTTGGATGAAGAGTTTGTTTTTTCGGTTAATTAAGTGCATCACTTTATACTACAAATGAAATAGAATAGTGCATAAGTATGCGAATTGGGACACACCTAATGTATTATAGTCATGAAAATCACCAATGAGAATAAGAATTACACCTTATACTAATAATAATTTGGGGCTGGAATTTTTCCTTTACAGTTGTGATGAATGTAATGCAATGCAAAATATTCAAATGGTCCTAAAATAAGCATTCATTATATATTCGTATTATACATGTGTACATTTTCTTTATGCAAAATGTTTCTTTTTCTTTCTTCTCTTTCAAGTTTTAGATGAACATCTTTAACCAAAATAACTTTTTTTTAACCTTTTAATAAGATTCACCCTGTAGTTGTTCAAATTTACACGGTACAGAGCGAGTCTCATTTAAGCAGTTTTTTTTTAGAGGAGTGTTGTGCCTCTGCTCCTGTGAAGTTATGACTACATTTACTGGAGTACAATTATTCAGCGCTCGTTCCACCAACATTGTTGTGTAATATCTCACACATTCTTCACTGTAGCCGCTTAAAATCTCTCACTCTCACTTCACACTGCCTCTCCAACAAGCTCCTTTACTCACACACTCACTCGATTCAAAGCATAAACGTTTAATAATTGGTCGCTAATCACGGCTGATTTCGCACAGTCATGCTAGCTTGACTAGCGCTAATGCCTGCTATGATATTATTATGAGTTGAAATGCGCATTGTTAAATTGGTGAGAAAACTTATCTTCTGATACTGACAATGTTTGTTGGATGTAATTTAAATACATTGTACCTTTCCTTTGCATCGAGGAAAGCTTTGGCAAACGGATTGTGTTTTATCTTCAGTGCAGTTATCTACGAAGGGAAGGAAACCAGAAGGATTATGAGGTAAAATATTTGAACACCAGAGGTCACATATTTTCATCTCCTAATATGACCTTTTTCAACAATTTTACAAACTATTATATTTTGCATTCAGCAAAACACAAACAAGTAGCTTCTTTTTAAAGGTACAGTTCACCCAGCAAGATTTCCCACTGAAAAACAATTTTATACATTTACACGACACTGTTTTCTACTAAAAATGCGTTTTGGCCGTTCATTTACACGACAACAGCGTTTTGGGGGCCTGAAAATGCTAAATTTTTAAAACAGGTTTCAAAGTGCAAGTTTCTGAAAACAATGTTATTGTCTTCATGTAAACTACAAAAATGCAAATTTGTGAAAACGGTAACGTCATGAGTATTACGTGTTCAGTCTATAGGCGCATAGTTTTTCTTTACAAAGTGACATCGCCAACTACTGGCCTTGCAGCACAATACTGAGTTTTTAATCGTTTTTGCAGATCCATGTAAATGGGGATCGTTTTGACAATGTTGTCGTCTGTACATGGAAGATGCGATAGTACATCGTTGTCGTGTAAATGCGACTTTAAAGGGGACTTATTATGCCCTCTTTTCAAAGTCTTGATTTTGTTTTTGGGGTCAACTAGGATAGTTTTTTTTTGTGCTAGAATGCTCAAAAACATTATTTTTCCTGATCTTTTACATTGCAGAACCTTTCTTTCAACGTGCTCTGATTGGTCAGCTGTACCAGTGTGTTGCGATTGGTTAATCGCTTCAAGCGTTTTGGGGAAATGTCACGCCCCTTACCATAACTGAGTTTCCACACACCATTAAAGCAACTCAACCAGGCCTCGTCCCTTTTTTTGCATATGCCTTTGGTGGGAATAATTTAAATGAGGATCATTGTGACATGCATGTTCCCAGAAGAAAAACTTCAGAGAGTTCAGAAACAGCGCACACTGAAAAAGACAATAACTCCCATTGGAGTGACTTTTTTTTTTTTTTTAGAGCTTTTCATAATTTACTTTCACTTCTTGGTAAAGAGCAGCATAAACATCCTGCCTAACCGTACTTTTCAAGCTATGAAGAAAAATATATATTTGTCTGTCTTTTGGAAAAGTGAATAAATCATTTTTGGGTGAACTATCTCTTTAAGCATGTTTATCCTAAATGTTTAGTGAAGATGCTCTAACCTCCTCATTCTGGTAGGCTGTCACAGCGATGAACTGAGTGTCTGTGAAAGAGATGTTGGTCACCATCCTGTGGCTTCCTCCTACACGAACAATGTGAATTTGAGGTTCGTACTTATGGAGAGAATTCAGCATGATCTGGATCAGGTGATCAGAACAGAAGACAAAAGAAATGTAAGAAAGAAATCGGCTCTTTACAGGACATTAGTTTACAACATATGTGTAAGGTGGCGTACATATCGACTTCAGCTAAAAGTGTAGGTCCATACTGCACCGGTATATATTTTTAGACTGAACTAAATTCAAAATGAGGTATCAAACAAAGGATATAGAATTGCAAATACCTGTAGATTTTGAATGTAAAGAAGAATTAAAACAGACTGAAGTCCAAAGAAATCCATACAATTTCTGGGCAACAATACATACATGCAGCAAATGTAACTTTATTTTTGATGGTCTGCTTTAGACATTCTACTAACTATTAAGTAACTTTGCAACTACATGTCAAGTAACTCTCATTAAAGTATTAGTGTACTGTTTGTTTAATATCTGCTAATGCTTGATTTTGATGCTCCCCAACAGACACTTTACTGACTATAAGTAACTTTGCAATTATGTCAACTTATTCTACTAACACCTAAACCTTACCTAACAGTCTAATCGACTACAGTCTACTAACACTCAAATGAGAGTTAGTTGACTAGTTACTAAAGTGGACCATCGAAATAAAGTGAAATGCAGCAAAAAAATAATAATTTTGTGAAATATTAATTGCAATTTAAAATAACATTTTTTGTGCTATATTTATATATTAAAAAATGTATTTCTGTGATGGCTGAATTTTCAGCATCATTACTCCAGTCTTCAGTGTCACATGATCCTTCAGAAATCATTCTAATATCATGATTTCTTATTTCTTATTATTATAATTTCTTATAGTTATCAATGTTGAAAACAGTTTTTGCTCTTTAATATTTTTTGTGGAAAGCATACAAAGCCATTCAAAAGTTTGGAATAAGATAGAAAATAAAAATAAATAAAAGAAAAATACATTTATTTTATTCAGCAAGGGTGCATGATTAGAAGTGACAGTAAAGACATGTATAATGTTACAAAAGATTTCTATTTCAAATAAATGCTGTTCTTTTGAACTTTCTATTCATCAAAGCACGATTTCCGCCAAAATATTAAGCAGAATAAACAACATTTCAACATTGATGATAATAAGAACCATTATTAATAATTGAGCACCAATTATAATTGAGCAGCAAATCAGCATATTAGAATGATTTCTGAAGGATCATGTGACACTGAAGACTGGAGTAGATGCTAAAAATATTTCTGAAGCCTATTATTATTATTATAGCCACTTACAGCAGATAGACTATATATAGGAATTACATTCCATTTATTTTCTTATTTGTATAAAATTACCTGAAATTATACAATGCAAACAGTGGCTATTTTATAAGTGCTGTATGGCAGTTTGATTTCTGTTTAATTGTTTTGATATGTCTAATCAGATGAGAAATAATATAGGCTATTTCCTATATCAAGATGTAATTATTCAGGTCATAGCACTGTGGGACGTGGCCAATGTAATTCAAATTCAAACTTATCAGTTAAAAGGGAGCCAGTTCTTAAACAGTATCACTACATATTAGTAGGTTTTTATATTTACACGCACTGCATTGTCTAAATAAAAAATTCTTGGAATGACTGCAGTGACCACGTCAAGCATGATTAAATCTATCGAGCGAATTCTGAGAAAGAGACAGGCGGAACGAGAGAGAAAAGCTGATTTTTTTTCTCTCTCTAATTGGTAGATTACAATGACTGATGAGGGGCAGGTACTCATCTGCATGGCTACAGGGGACATAAAGGGCTTTGTGTGCCTTTCTCTCCCATTTGCCTTTTTTTAATACGTTGCCTTTTTGAACATCTAAGGACTGATGGCTAAATTAATTTTGCATAGAAAAAAACAGAGGTAATTACCATAATGTACAACTAACCACAGCAATTATTTCATTTAGAGCTGGTTCTCTCTCGTCGTCCTCTCCGCTGCCAGCTCGGCGTTTAAAAACCCCGGTAAATAGGGACCAGGCAGGAACACAGGAGAAGAGGATGGGGTGGCGGGGAGGGCGCAGGGGAGGGGTCATGTAAATACCAATAATAATTTGGTGGCGGAGTCATACTCGAATGGAGCGGGCTGGAGCACCTCGCAGCGGCCTCGCTGAAAGCCAGGATGGCTAGCTGAAGTAGACCACTCTCCGTCTGAACGGCAGGAAGTGCATTAAACGAGAAAAGTGCCAATTAAGAGCTGTTTATTCCTGTTTACATGCAGTCCCTGCTGAACAAAGGGGCTCCATAGGTGAAGTGGATGCCGAGGAGAGCACTAATTGTATAAATGCACACTTGAAATTTCCCCGTGGCAGCGCACAGGGTGATTAAAGGCAGGCCAAGACTCCTAAAAGCTACAGAGAGGCCTGTTTGGACACACAAGAGACCTGAGAGGCTACTCAAGATTACAGAGCAGGCCACGTACGGCATTACACACCTGCGCAACGCGAGCGTTACGCGTGTATAATGTGCCTTTGCTTTAATGCAGGGAGCAAATGTCAGTTTCTCAGATTTATCAATCTACAGGCACAAACAGAGAGATAACAAAGGAGAATGGCAAACTTATGGCGAAAGACGGAGAAGTGGAACTTATTTCAGCATTCCAAATGTGTGTATACGTGTCAGTGTTTCCGCACCTGGCCTCCTCCGTTGAGTTTGTTGGTCAGTTTGACTTTGTTGAAGGACACTGGAGCTTTCATCCAGTGGGCACCGAAGTTGGGGGAGTCGGGGTGGATGTAGACACAGCTGTGACTGTGAGGCTCAGGTTTGCCCGCGGGGACCCACTCGCCGTTCACGTACTTCCAGCGGTGCCCGTCTGCGGGGCTGAAGTCCAACAGGAACGAATACATGGCGTTGGGATCCAGACCCGTCACGCAGACCTTCAGAACTGGAAACATCCTCCTGCAAAGGAGGAATTGTGACAGGAGAATTGCTTAAAAATGGATCTCCTGTGCACTCTTACAAAAATTGATCTTTAACTTCTGTTAAATAACATCTATGTTAAAACCAGCGCTTGGTTCTTTATAGTGGAAAAGGTTCTAAAGATGAAAAAAAGAAAAGAAAAGAAAAAGTTATTTTAGGAACTGTCCAATGAAAGGTTAACCAAAATCATTCTTCTATGCCATTGCTGTGAAAAAGATTTGGAATCTTTATTTTCAAGAGTGTATGTTCTATGGTACATAAATACATTCGTGTTTTTCGTGTTCATACAATGAAAGTCAAAGGGTTCCAATGTTGTTTTGGATACAACTGGCTTTCGCTACATGGAAAAAAACACTTCAAACCATTGTTTGTGTTCCACATGCAGGAGAAAGAAAGCCATACAGGTTTGGATTTACATGAGGGCGAATAAACGATGACAGAATTTTTATTTTTAGGGGAACTATCCCTTTAAGACAAAAATCTTAATTGTCCAAAAGCTCTAACACGCTCGCATAAGTGATTAAAAAGTTATTCCCCAACAATGATCCACACCGTCTGCCAAAACTCCACGAGCAGTTACAAGCACAAACTTCACGAGAGGCTGGACGCTAGTCATTTTCCACTTTTTCCCCCCATGATTATTTTTTATGGATGAGAACAAGTTTAAGAGGGGCTGCAAATGGTAGGACACCCACCTGCAGAGCTGACCTGTAACTACTGAATGAGTTGGTCAAGTCATCCTTCAGCCTGACAACACAACAAGCCTTTTTCAATTAAATTAATCTGCCTGATCCAAAAAAACAAACAAAAAACATCAGAAACACCGCCATGTGCCAATAGCAACATACAATTGCTTAGAGATGACAAGGCATTTTGATAGAAAGACAGATGGATAAATGAAAGCAGATAACTAGAGAGACATAGTTTGATCGTTTTAGTAATCCAAAATGTAATGAGAATCCTTATAAAAAAAGGAGCACCACAACTACAACTGATATTAACATTATCAAAAGGATTACGAGCAACAAATTTGCTTTTAAAGTTCTAGGTTCAAACTATGACATTGACTGTTAAAATATTTGCCTATTCTCTCTGTTATACCATTCAAGAAACAATATTGCAGTAAATTTGATATCTGGTGCCTGTATTTGGACACTTAAGTCACGATTAAAAAATGTCCTGTCGTCGTTGTATTAGATGCACTGTAAAAAATGATATGATCAGTAAGTCAATTTCAATGTTTTTACATTACTTTAACTCATGAAAATAATGTAAGCAACTATAGTTATATATGAGATTAACCTCCAGTAAGTTTAATATAATTTAAGTTTAAATGACTCATACAGCCACTTTGAATAAGGCAGCAACTAAATTTATGAAGCTGTTTTTACAATTACTTTTAAGCATATGGACCCAAAGTGATTTTTACTGGATGAGAAATCAGTTCTCACGGGTGTCCTCGCAGAGTGACAACCAGAAAGTGTCCATTTTTTCTTCATTTTAAACAGTATAAATATTGTTTTATCACTTAAAACCTAATAAATGTCTTTTTTTCCTTTGCTTCAATATCATCTTTCTTTAAAATGAAAGATGATAGCACAAATATATAATTAGAATATTTTGTGAAACACTGCAGAGACATTGCATCATTACATTTATGTGACTTAAAATTATTAAAAGAGGATTAGAAATTAGAAGTAAATACTAATTAAATAAGTATAAGCAATTAGAACGTAACTTATTTTCTTCAAAAGTTCAAGTAAACTTCACAAACATATTTTCTACCATATTCTGTGCAAAACAAATGTGTTAATTAATATAAACAAACACCACTGCTTTATCAAAAGACTTGTACAGTGTTGGCGCAGGTTCATCGCGGCTCACCTGCCGTTCTTCGTCACAATCATCTCATTGGTGACTTCTTTGAATTTCCTCCAGAGTTCAGCATCTTCCAGGGTGACTTTGAGCTGTTTCTCCGTGGGGTCCCCCTTCTCTCGGCCGGCCTGTAACTCGCTCTCCACGACGCTGAGCAGTCTGGTGATACAGCAGTCACTGCTGGCCCGAGCACCGGTCACCGCTCCACCGCTCCGCACATCTTCCTCAACCTTCATGATCTCACGCGCGCGCGCCAAGTGGAAAACAACTGGACTTTAACTTTAGCTCACTTTCATTTATGAGAAGATTTCTGTGCCTAACAACTTGTGGACTGCATCAATCATAAAAGGAAAAGAACTCTCTTTAGCAGTGTGTGTGTATTCTAGTAGCCGTTTGATCTGTACTTCAGCTCACTGCGACCACCTGTTCTTATGACCGGAGGACTAACCTGCAGTCACGTGGGCTTGCCCTAATTAAGCGATTCATTCACAAGCATTTTTTTTCCACATTTCAATGCCAATTCTAATATTCTATATTCAATCTTCACATTGATATTATTTAGGCAATGTTATGCTGTTTAGATAATACGCAGAAAGTTCAAACGAAACTTCTGACAGGAAGAACATTAGAGAAAAATAAACGTAGGCTACATTTAAATAATTTACGTAAAACAAAGAAAACCGTGATGTCTAAAACAAATCGTAAATCACGCTCTGTTAGGCGTATTGCAAATATGACAACAACTCGATGTTTCTTTTCAGAACCACGGACAGCTCGTAAAGGACGTGTGTGTGTGTGTGTGTGTGCGTGCGCTAGAGATAAACGCATAAATTCACAATTTATAGACTCATCAGGTCTATTAAATAAACTTTTCTTTGAATTGTAAGGCTATAAATGACGTGATGTAGCCTAGTTATTTAGGTTACACCTATATTATTATTATTAATCATTTGGATTTTTTTTGGGGGGGGGGTTAAAAAAAAAGTTTTTTTTTTTAAAACTTTCAGGATTAAAAAAGTCAGGATTACTTTTTTTATTAGCCTATTATTAAAAGTCTTGCTTAGGTCAAATGAAATACCATAATAAGAAATAAGATATCTCCATAACTTTAGGCTACAAAAAAAAAGGTATTTTTTCAATTCTTTTTCAGAAAATTAAAGCAAAGATAGCCTATGTGATCACATGGATTTTAAACTTAAATATTGAACCATAGGCTAATATACAATTAGCCTATTGAGCAAATAAGCATTCGGTCTCAACTAAAATGTATAGCCTAAGTTATGACCTGATACGATATCAGGTCATTGTTTTTTTGTTGTTTTTTTTTTACATTGTAACTGTACAAAAAGGCTAAACCAGGATACTTCCTTAAAAAATTAAGTTAACGAACGTCATGCACGTGATGCTTTAAAACCTAATTTTGCTAACTGCAGTAGAACTGGCATGAAACATCAGAACATCTACTGTGATTCACAGGATGGACTAATATGTGACGGCGTAGATAAGGGCATACTGTCAAAGAGCTTAGTATTGTACAAGCCATGTGGAGCATAAATAAAATACTGGATGTTCTCTGCAGCGAACGGGAATGAACGGAAACTCGATCCAGCGACCGGCGCTCTAATCACACAGACGCGCGCATGGAGATTAGAGGATTCAAAGAGTTTAAATCCGAAAAATAGAGTCTCATTAGCGGAGAATCCTCCTGCATATCAAACATCAGAAAATCAGCCCCCTGACCTTTCACCACAGAGATGACTTACGCACTTAAGTGAACTTTACCTTATAAAAGTCTTATTGAGACTCATAGATGCATTATGTGGAAGAGGGCTTCTTAAATGACAGCACGTACTTTGAATTAAAGAAAGTAATGAAAGAGATGCAGGCATTGAGAATTAGAGAAGGGGAAATTGATTCATGTAGACTAAATAAATCTGAACAACTTTTAATAGCAACTGTTAATATATAGTAGCAATAACAATTATTAAACATCTCGCATAAAAAAACACCAATATTTTTCATAGCAGTATTGCACTCATTATGAAACAAACCTGGGCAATTTATCCTGATGAGGGGAAATCCACATTTTCAGTCATGATAAAATAATTCTGGAATGCATTTTTTTCATAGTATAAGGATAATACTTCTATACCTATAAAAAAGTAACCTCTTCAGTAAATCAAAACTATTTAAAACTATTGAAAAAGACCACGAGGAACAACTACAGTTGTCATTCTTGAAATCAAAACATTTAAAATGTGCTTGACATGATTTGAAAAAAACAAGGACACATTCACTCACAGGAAAAAGCCACCATTTTTCTCCTAAATGCAAAGCTAACTGAAAGCCAGTAGGATTGTTCGATGATGAATGAATCTAAGATACATTGGCACCCAAATGAGTGCTTAATATTTGACTTATCTAATAGATAATATAGCAATATACCATTACATAAGTAATAAGACATTTCTGTCATCCTTATTACAGGTAATATCTGAAGTAAAAATTTAAATGCAATTATAGAAAACCCTTGGTAGCAAAAACAAATTTTTCTTGAAAAGAAAAAGAAAAGAAACCTAAATACTAAGCAAAAACAGCAACACTGGTTACAGACAGTTCTACCCAATCTAGTTCTCAAGTAATCCTTGGATAAAGGCACATAGGAAGGAATTATTAAGCAATTACCCAGCAGTTAAATGTAAAATATGCAATTCCATCTTGTTCACCAAGCATGTCACTACAGTTACAGGGCAGAGTCCGAAACCAAACCATTTACCTAGTTACATATTTTATCCTTCATAGTTTCCCACTTGAATGTAAAGCACAGGTGTTTGTGTGTGTGTGTGTGTGTGAGAGAGAGAGAGAGTACTTGTCTGCGTGTGCTTGTTCACACAGATTGAGTGTCCATCCGTAACGGAGAGCAAGCGGAGCGCCTGTAGTGTGGTGTGGTGTCTGTGCCAGGTTGCAGAGTGGGTACATGAGTGGCATTGAACGCAGAACCAATGCTGAAGCCAGAGCAGCACACGGAGAAACAGCCAAGGCCAAATGTAGAGGCATCTCACTTGAAGCACGCGGAGAACAACTTAATAATTGCATCCCTACATAAAAACAAACAGCCAAAGGTAAACAAACGCCAAAGCCAAAAACAGAGATTACTAAAAGTGTCTTTTTTTTGGCTTTGAGAGAATGACAGCTTTGATCTGAAGACCTTATTTTAGTCTAATAGGCACTTTGATGAATTGCAACACTGATATTTTAAAAAGGAAATGGTAGATTTTCACAATTTTACATTTATATATACCATATCATGCATAATACTACTAGAATAACACTAAAAACACTACTAAATTGATAGAACTACTAGAATAAGTTCAGATTAATTGGGCCACTGACAGTCTTTGCCTTTTGTAATAACTTTTTATTGGTTGCTATATCTCTGAACTAGTTTATTTGCATCTTCATAAATGACTGTCGATTTCCATTTGTGCCATTTTTTTTTAATGTATGGTTTAGAAAATATAAAGTAACCCACCTTGCAAATGGAATGTAGGATAAGCTATACCTGCAAAATAAAAGGGACGTAATTTAAATACAGACAAATAAGTAATATTTGTGAGCTATTACACACACACACCGTGTATATATATATATATATATATATATATATATATATAGTGTGTGTGTGTGTGTGTGTGTGTGTGTGTGTGTGTGTGTGTGAGAGAGAGAGAGAGAGAGAGAGGAGAGAGAGAGAGAGAGAGAGAGAGAGAGAGAGAGAGAGAGAGAGAGAGAGAGAGAGTAAATGCTGTAAATGCACTGTCTCCGTGACAGTCATAGGCTTTATAAACATTTTTAAAAAATAGTTTACCTTTTTATAATTACTCAGTTATTTTGTGCTCCCATACTCAGTGGGAAGCAGGAATCTGAGAGTGTGATATTTGAAGTGTATCGGTGAAATAAATCACTAGAAGTTAGCACTATCCTGCATTGATTTTGGAAACACTCAAATAACTAGATGTACCGCATGGCGGTACAAAATATGACCGCCGCTCAGGCCTGCACTGGCTTTCCACAAAAAGAAATGACGTGGAGCAATTTGGCTGTATTGCGTGTTTATGTATATACCTAAAACCTGTGTGTGTGTGTATGTGTGTGTGTGTGTGTGTGTCTGTGCGTGTATGTATGCGTGCGTACATGTGTGTGCGCGTGTGTGTTTGTGTCTGTGCATGTGGATTTGTATGTGTGTGTGTATGGGTGTGTGTCTGTGCGTGTGGATGTCAGTGTGTGTGCATGCTTGCGTTTGTTTGTATTCCTGCATGTGTGTGTGTGACAGTTAGGGTTGCCAACTTCAGAAAAGGAAAATGCGGGACAATCGTGGTTATTTATAGGAAAATGAGGGACACTCAAAATATTTGTACTGTATCACACAGTGTACGTCATTTCAGTGTCTGCAGTTAAGTTTGTGTTTAAAAGGTTATCAGACATAAACACATTTGTATTGCTTAACCTATTTATGTATTTAATTCTAAAAATAATTTTAATGTCATACATGAAAAAAGTCACATTACAAACAAACCATAGTTCAAAATAACAGCATTTATCTAAAATAGAAAGCTTTTTTAACATTATACACTAGGCTTACAGTTCAAAAGTTTGGGGTTAGTAAGATTATTTTTTGGGAAAAAAAATAAAGAAAGTAATTGCCTACTTTTATTCAGCAAGGATGCATTACATTAATCAAAAGTGACAGTTAAGATAATGTTACAAAAGCTTTCTATGTACTTTCTAAAAGCTTTAAATCATTAATCAGAAATGTTTTTTGAGCATATTATTCCCTCAGGTAGATTACATGTTTTCTTGCGTGGCTGGATGTTAGACTCATGAACAATAATCACGTTGTTTGCAATCGCCAAAATTGATTAGCAGAAATCAAAACGTGGACAGTGAAAGGAAATTACCGTTAGCGCAAGACGAGTCCGGCTTGAAGCGGAAGCGACCAGACGGCAGAGGATGTTCGCAAATCAAACAATGATTTGTCTCAAAACAGTGATTAAAAAAAGCTGTGATTGGATGATGACAGGTGTCGGTGATCATTCTCAAGTGTCGTGGTCAGCACTGCTGCTGTTGCTGTTGTATCAGTCAGTGGTTTATCAGCTTGTCAAAAAACGGGACACGGGAGGTCACGCAAGGGACAAATAAATTAGGCCCAAAATGCGGGACGTCCCGCCTAATTCGGGACAGTTGGCAACCTTAGTGACAGTATCATCCTAAACCAGCAACCCTTCGCTCAACACCACCATCTACAGGCCGATGAGTGTACAGTCACTAAATGTGCACATAAATGAATTTATTTTATACCCCCCCATGGATGAAATTCTACGAAACTTAGCATACCCCCAGAGGATGTCAAGTTAATCATACACATGAAATGTGGTGCAGTTCTGAACATCTCAACTGAAGATAGGGGCGATTAAAGCAGAATAATATTGCATTTTCATTTTTTATGGGAGGGGCGCAAATCACAAATGAGTGATTATGGGCTAGGTTGATGTGGGCCCTTAAGAGCAACATACCATAAAAATTTCTTCATCCTCGGTGCCACGGTTCAGGTAGTTATTTAGGAAAAACTGCATTTTTTGGGTTTGGGGGGGCCCAGCGCGGGGGGGGGAGTGGCCCCCGGGGACCAAACGAAATTTTTCCGTAAAAGTCTAGTGGGGCTACATGCCCACCAAATTTCATGTTCCCCGGTGTTTCGGTGTCCCTGGTATCGTTGACGAAAAATTCAGTAGATGACGGGAAAAAAAAAAAACTTTGACAATCCCTATATGACCGCTTTCATAATAATAATCTCCGATTACAGTGGTCTCAATGTGTGTGTGTGAGAGAGAGAGAGAGAGAGAGAGAGAGAGAGAGAGAGAGAGAGAGAGAGAGAGAGAGAGAGAGAGAGAGAGAGAGAGAGAGAGTGAGTAAGTGTAAGTAAAAGTGAGAACTCTTGAATAGCCTATATATTTAGTGTGTGTGTGTGTGTGTGTAACTACAGCTTACAGTAACTTGAGCTATCTGGATTCTTACCATGTAAAAGCCAAAAACTGGAGGATACAGAACAGCAGAGCAAGGCCTTTATTCTTCCACTAAAAAAAAAAAAAAAAAGATAATCAAATAATCAAGCAAAATTGAAAAAAACATTGTATTACATATTATGACACCAACTTTATTAGGCTAGCAAATCATAATCATGTTAAATAAGAAACCAACTTACCCAAAAGGCAGCACAAAAGGTTAGCACCAGGCATGTCTTTAAAAACACAAATGTCAGTTCAGTTTACAGAAAAAGGCCACAAATTATAAGACAAGATAAGAAATACTGAATCTTTCTTTATGCATTACAGTCTATTATATTTGTGTATGTGTGTGTATTCTTACAATCATAATGCCAGTTGCCAGAGCTCTCGTCTTGTCACACATCCTCTTGAGTTGCTTTAATGGACCCATTAAGAACATAGTGCTGAAAAGAATCCACACCCAAAGAACCTCAGCATTGACTTACAGATTCTTATAGATGCTATCAATGTGTTCGATTACTATCCTGTATAAAATCCTGAAGTATAAACCTGTTAGGAATTTTTTGAGCTATTAAAGGTCTCCCAGACCCAGAAAACAACATATAAAGAGGTTTACAATCAACCATATTTATGAGATAATATATTAAATGTTTTATTACTTTCTACTTGATGGTTATCACATTTTAGAGTTACTAAATCAATTCATTTGTTAAAAATGTTTTTTTTTAAAGTCAGTATTTGTCACAGGCCACATGCCAGTGCAAACATTGTCTATTATAAACAGTGACACGCCTTGGTTGAGATCAAATCAAAGGTGGGGAGATAAAGATGCATGACTCACCTCAAAAGAGAAGCAATATTACCTAAACTGTAAAAGACTGCAAAGAGTGTCAGTCCGTTTCCCGGAACCCAGAGCAAGCAGGTCCCCTGAATAACAAAAGTAAGGAAAGATAATACGTTCGACTATTGTATATACTAACAAAATTATTAAACCATATAAGACTATTTGTGCTCTCGTCTTACCAAAATTGAACACAAGACGCCCGACACAAAGCACGCGAGGAATCCCTTGACGCGCGTGCCCCATCCCAGTGTTGACGCTTCATTCGCTGCCTAAAACAACGTTGTTGTTGTTGTTATATTCAGAAAATTATTTAAATCATCTTGATATTCATAAATAGACCGATTTTAAGTTTTTGCGAATGACAGTCGGGTAAACACGCAGTCAACAAAACACGTAGCAAAAGTCTAGATTCTCAAAACGAAACCACAACACTGTGTATTCTGAGTAAACATAAACTTAATAGCGAATAAAACCGAGTTCTAACTCAGACTGTCAAACGCAACTACCTGCAGTACGTTGAGGTCGTCATTGCCATCTTGGCCACTTAAAACTTTCTTTAATTTGTCCATTAAGGTTGAGATTGACTGGTTTAAAAAACAATCCAAAAAAGATGTGTCAAGTTGAAAAAAAACCTGTCTCGAAGCTACTTTGTTCAAGTAAATTTGTATTGATTCGTTCCTTTTCCTGTTTGGTAGTGTAACAGGTGCACAATATAACTTCCGTGTGTGTAGCCACGGTAACGATTGCGCGACGTCATGACGTTCGACGTACTGAATCGACACACACTGTACTGAAACTGTTTTGTTTGCACTAATTGGTCACCCATTATTATGCTCTCATTGTGCATTACATTCAACACCGATGGGATAAAGTGGACATTAGGATGTTTGTAGACAATACATGCAGACAAGTGAATAAGAGATGTGTAAAAAGTATTAAGAATTTAGACTTGAGTGAAAGTATGAAAAGGAAGCACAAAAACAGATTAACTTAATAAAAACTGTGCAAAATAACCCGTTTAACCACTATTTTCTCAATGTCATGTTCTATGTAAGGCTCTTAGACACATCAGATGTGAAATTGTTATCGTGTAATAGCCTAATGCACACTAAATAATTGTTTAAACCCTGATCACAGACAGTGTTTGAGTCAAGGTCTTCTTCAATGATAAATACAACTTACTTGCTTTGGGCCAAAGTGCATGATGAATACAGAACCAATTACAATTCCGTTGAAATCTGTTTTATTGGCTGTTTTCAACAAAATTGTTGTAAACTTCACAGGAACGTTAGTTTAGTAAGACTCATTATGCATATTTTCAATACAATAATAAATCCATGTAAGGATGACCAGTGAAATACAGTGTGAACTCAGTACAAATGAAGTACAAATTCCCAAATATATATACTTCCTTAAGTATAGTAAAGAAGCACAAGTACACACATAGACAATGCAAGCCTACTTTTTGGTTGAAAGCATTACATTAGTAACATGTTTTGTAAAACAGAACTTTTTGATTTAAATATCAAGTATGCCTACTCCAAACTACTTACAAATAGGTGCATTTTACAATTTTACATTTTCATGCAACTTGTTCAGTTTGCTTAGATGTACGCAGAAAAAGATAACCATGATAGAAAATAACAATCATTTTCTTAATATGTAAATACAGTTACAAAAATCAATTGGCCTATGTCCAGAGAGATGTTCTGCCCATCTGTTTCTCCTGGATAAATCAAATGACCACCTTTTTTAGAAAATAGCTGTTTCTTTCATATCCATCGTCAGTTGTCCACATCATGTAACCATCCTGTAAAAGCTGATGTCCAAGGTAGTTTGAATGGGTGCTGGAAGAGCTCAGGGCACTATTACTCTGGTAGATGTCCAGTATAGGGGCTCTGGCATGGCAACATGCTTTTGACATGTGGGACAGGTCTGCTTGCTCCACAGCCACTCCTCTATGCACTAAACCAGCAAAAGGGGCACAATATCCAATTACATTCAGATGTTCTGTACAGTGCTTTCAACAACATATACTAAAGCAGCTTTACAAAGGACAGTATCTCAATACCCAAGAGAACAAGCCACATGGGACAAGCCACATTCTCCCCAACCAAAGATGGTTAGGGAGAATGAGGAAGAACTCTTAGGAGAAAACAATGGCTCACCAGCTACAGGAAGTTAAAATGTAGAATAGTAACTAATCTGAAATGTCCTGATTTCTGGGCCATTTATGTTATAATACATAATAATAATACATTTCTGACGTTGAATCGGACCATTTATAATACCTAAGCCAGCTACCAGTTTATAAAGTCTGAACCTTTACCTCACTGTGGAAGCTGTGGGAACAGTGAAGCTCTCTGATACCTCCTCCTCCTTTGCGTAGGTTGTCATGACAGATCAGACACAAACTGTCCGCATCACTCTACAAAACAAACACCAGATTATATCAACCAACTGAATTTGTTTCACCCCACATTATATTTGAACAGCAATACAAAAATGCAATTCCATTTTACATTTTTTGTGACCTGTCCATTTAATTAAAATGATAGTTCTCCCAAAAATAAAACAACTTTGGACCCCATTGACTTTTATTGGATGGACTAAAAACACGGAAACATCTATCTAAATATCGTCTTTTGTGTAAAAAATAATACATTTTTATCCAAGTTTGTTTTAGAGAAAATAATTAATAGGATGTGAATGTGAATAAGAGAGGTGTAAAAGTATTAAGAAAGTATTTTTTTGTGGAATACTGCAATATTTATTATAAATGATTTATCTGTGCATGCATACCATTATGTTTTTGAAAATTCATGTCGCCTCATAATCTTTAATCAACATAAGTTCCCCTCCCTTTCTCAGCGACATCTCTTCTCTTCTGTAATGATGTGTTTACTGTCAAGAGGGTGGGACAACCTGTCACTCACATGACATCACAGTCAAGTCAAGTCATGTCACCTTCATTTATGTAGCACTTTTAACAATATAGATTGTTTCAAAGCAGCTTTACATTTATAATAGGAAATTAAAGTAACAGAGATTAAAGTAACTAGAATAAAGTTATTGTCCAGCTAAAGTTAGTTTTGATTGATTCACTTCCGTCACAACGATCATTAGTTATTAACTTAGGGGTCGCTAACACGACACTGTTCTAACAGAAAACTCTTAAGTTCTCTCTGTGCAAACTTTAAAAACGCGAACCTGTGAGAATGCTTTCTAAGGCACTAAACCATTTAGTGCTTTGTAAGTAATCAGCAATATTTAAAAATTTATATAATGTTTATTAGGGAGCCAATGCAGTGTTGACAGAACGGGGCTAAAATGGTCATACTTCCTGGTTCTGGTAAGAACTCAAGCTGCTGCGTTTTGGACCAGCTGTAGTTTGTTTATTAAGCGTGCAGGGCAACCACCCATAATAGCATTACAATAATCTAGCCTTGATGACATGAACGTATTAACTAATTGTTCTGCATTTGTCAATGAGAGCATTATGACATAATTTAGATATATTTTTAAGATGGAAAAATGCGGGTTTACAGATACTAGACACGTGACTTTCAAATGAAAGATTGGTATCAAGGAGCACACCTAGGTTCCTAACCGACGACGAAGACTTGACAGAGCAGCCATCAAGTGTTAGACAGTATTCTAGGTTATTACGTGAGAACGTTTTTTGTCCAATAATTAGAATCTCTAATTTAGAATCTCTAATCTAGTTTTTTTAGAATTAAGTAGTAGGAAATCCAATTTTTTATGCTATGCATTCCGTTAATTTTGTGAATTGATAAGTTTCGTCAGGGCATGAAGAAATACGTGAAGAAGTAGGTCCTGACATGTGTTGTCTAATTCCAATAGAGTTAAGAATGTCTTAAAATGCCATTCCCAATGCATATTTTTCGTTATCTACATGTA
Organism: Abramis brama; assembly: GCF_963993115.1. NCBI lineage: Eukaryota > Metazoa > Chordata > Actinopteri > Cypriniformes > Leuciscidae > Abramis > Abramis brama. The sequence goes on from NC_139973.1 coordinate 34,458,719, forward strand.
TATTAAAATCACCAACAATTATGACTTTATCTGCAGCCAGTACTAACTCTGATAGAAAATCAATCAGCAAATTCTTTGATAAAGTCTGTATGGTGCCCTGGTGGCCTGTAGACAGTAGCCAGCACAAATCTCAAACGTGATTTATCATTTTACACTAGATAGTGTTACATTAAGCACCAACACTTCAAAATAATTATATTTAAAACAAGACTTCTCAGTAATTCTGAAGATATTACTATATATTACAGCAACACCTTCCTCTTTGCCTTTCAGACAAGGATCATGTTTATAACAGTAATATTGGGGGGTGGACTCATTTAAAGTAATGTAATCGTCTGGTTTTAGCCAAGTTTCTGTCAAACACTAGCCTGGATGCCAGCCAAACTTAGCCCCGCCCACAACATTTGAGGTTGGGAAGTTCGGTCTGGACTTGATCCGTTGTGGAGCAACTATGCTCGAACCAGAGCTGTTCAGACCAATCAAATTGTCAGGGCGGGCTTTATACGATGATGTCAACAGTAACGTAATCATCCACGTCACCACAATTTTTTTTGAATTTGTTTACAACAAAGATGCCGCCTTTGCGTCTGTTATAGAAGATATCGACAGCGCATTAATTTTAAAAGAGGAACAGAGAACCGCGATCAAGGCATTTGTCGATCGGAAAGATGTTTTTGCCGCCCTTCCTACGGGATTCTGCAAAAGTTTAATTTATCAGCTGGCCCCGATGGTCGCTAAGAAGATGGGGCGCAATGAAAACCCTGTGGTCATTGTGGTTTCTCCGTTGCTCTGATTGGTTGTAGGTCTATCCAATTGAGTGCAGAGGCATTTTCTTTCCTGGTTCGGTTGAAACACGCCCCATAATCACAGCCCAATGGAGACTCATATTCTGACTAGAATCTGAGTATGACGATGTCAGGCTAGTCAAACACAGCACATCTAGGTTATAATCTGTAATCATATCATTAACAATAAGTGCTTTTGAAGTAAGGGATCGAATATTCAACAACCTGAGTTTTATCATTTGTTCATCCGTATTATATCTGTTTTTTATTTGTTGAAATTTTTACCCTTAAATGGGTTTAGGAGTTTTTTGTATGTCCTAATTCGGGGAACAGACACAGTCTCTATTGATGATATCTAGGTGAAAGAGGCTCTATGTGATGGGATTTATCTGACCTCAGTGACGTGAGACAGCTAGCAGACGGTCGGTTTAGCCAGTCTGTCTGCTTCCTGACTATGTGCCAAGACTATGTGCCATATTACTAGAGAGAAGAGCAGCACCATCCCAGGAGGGATGAATACCATCTCTTTTCAACAGGTCAGGTTTACCCCAAAAACTTTTCCAATTGTCTATGAATTCTATATTATTTTGCGGACACCACTTAGACAGCCAGCCATTGAGTGAGCACAGTCTACTAAGTATATCATCACTCCTGCGAACAGGAAGGGGGCCAGAGCAAATTACTGTGCCTGACATCGTACTTGCGAGTTCACACAACTCTTTAACGTGTGTGAACTCGCACTCACAGCAATAGCAAACCACAACCATCCAAATCAATTCCCCATGGACAAAGTCAAGTTCCGTTCTACATTTTTTCTAGTTTGAGAAGCTGTTTCACTCATATGTACATCATAACAGGGGAAAAAAAGACTATCAAATATTTTTTTTCACGTCGACTTTAAAACTCACAAACACAATATATTCAAACATATTTAAGTGAAAGAAAGAAAAAAGTAAGAAAACAACAACCCTGTTGTGTAAAAAAAAACTGCTGAAAATTAGATTTAAGATTAGCTCAACAGGTTGTTTGCTGTTTGTTTTGAGCTTTATTTATTTAGTTTTTAGCTGCGTGTTATTACGCGTTGTACATGCACTGATACGGCCTCAGATTTCTCTAGCCTTGCCAAAGCACTGTATCATGACAGAATACAATTATCTTATCTCATGTTCGTTTATCTAAATGTCCCTGAGATTAAATAACCTATTGGCAATCATTCACATCTTTACCTATTATAAAGCAAAATCATATGAATCACACCAACCAGAGACATGACATTGCGGCTCCTAAATCTGGCTTTTCTCTCCAGAGACTCGTGCACCTCAGGGATGGTAGGGATGGCATGTGGGTGTCTTTCACATGTGCTGCCCTTGGTTTGCATTCCTGCCTCATTATTGCCAACATGGCTGGAGCGAGAGCACGGCCTGGCCTCACCGCTCTGAAGCCGGTGGCTCAGGTGAGCTGGGCTTGGGGCCACGGTGGCAGAGTGCAGGCGGCTCAGATGCATCGCGTTCAGCTGAGCCTGAAAAATATGCATGCATAAATAAAGGCACATACAGATTATTTTGCATTGCATTTGAAATTATAACAATAACAGTATAACAATCATGACAACTCTCTGAATAGTTTTAGCATGCTATTGAAAATGGCAATGTTAATGTATTAGATCTTGGTGGTCTAGATCTGCTACGCAGATGCAGATGATCTTGATGCAGATGCAGAGCAAAAAGAAAAACTAATGTTAGCCTGTCTGAAATATCTGACTCTTTACTACTGACTACTACTTTAATGAGCACTGGAAGGTAAATTCAAGATAAACTCTTCTTAGAGTTTAGATTATGCAAAAGGTGTCCTGCTTTGATCTCTGATGTCACTAATCTGTAAATCAAAATGAAAATTTAGCATTTTCACAGCTGTGAGATGCACCTTTTGATTTGCAACCTGAATTGTTTTTATGTACAAAATGTGACATTTTAATGATGATTCATAATTGTATTGCGTCTTCATTCCTGTAAGGCAAATTGTGTAGATTTATGCAAACATGATGATTGCAAACATTATCATGTTCGCAAAAGCATCATTATTTAGCTGAAGAATAATTTAACAAATCACTGACGTTAAAATAATTAGTTTTAGCTTCAGACCTGTCAAATAAAAAAAAGAGAAATAAAAATGTAATTCAGTTGAATAGTTCATAAACTGTACGTTAACACTGTAAACTTTTTTAAACATATTTTAAGTTTTGCATAAACTTTTATATACATACATAATGGATGTAAGCTTAAAAATAAGAGAATAAACAGAAAAAAGATGAAAATAAAATGACAAATTTACTAAAGAGGGAAGAGAAATAAACTGCTAAACTGTGGAAAAGCCCCTAACAAGCAAGTGTGGCTTTGAGTTACTATTTAAAAGTGTTAATTGAATCAACTGCTCGTGGGCTGCCTGTAAGACAAATCCACAGCTTGGCCCCATAGCTACTGGTGTCTTTCTACACACACACACACACACACACACACAAACTTGTATTGTGTACTGACCGGGCATGGAAGGGAAGCTCTGCGACTGGCCATTGATCGACTTGGAATGGGGATATCCCAACTGCTCTTCCTCTCAGCTTCCGGCTCCTCTTCCTCTTGTTCTTCTTCTTCTTCTTCCCCCTTCTCCTCTACATCTTCCTGACCTTCATATCCTCCCTGCAATGTTGTAAAGATTTCATCCTCCTCTTCCTCGTTCTCCATGTTAAACAGCTGTATTTATCTCCAGTCCCTGAGACGAATACCTAGAAAGAGAAACTGTGAGGGGCCGAAGCTGTGCGACTGGGTTCTGGACAGGCCTTGGATTGCTGATTAAGCCTCTGTAATAAGATCCCCTGGTTTTCTTATCCCATCTGTTTCCTCTGTGGCTCTAAGCCTCACAGAGACTACACAGCAACCGAATGCAGGCTCCTTTAACTCCTGAGTAATCTGTTTAGGAGGAAGGTGGGGACTTGAAACAGGAGGGAGGGGATTCTCAAAGCTCTCTGGAAGCATTTTGCTCCAGATCTGTTTAGAATGTTCTAAATACTTTCTAGGGCTGCACGATATATCGAAATTACAATATCTGAACAAGTGTGCGCACAGAAAGCTGCCTCTCGGACAGCGTGCGAACCCCAATTGAGTTCTGTTTAGCGGCTTGTTGCACTCGATCAAATACACACACTGCTATGTCAAAATGCTTAGTCTTAGTGTCTTATTCTTGTAAACATACTCGGTCATGTCTGAAGTGAATGCAAAAAATGATCGGATACTGTTTCTTACTTGAATGCTACTGTTAAATAGATCTAATGTACTATAAACCTACCTGAAAAACTTAAAGCACTTTTAATCTGTTTTATTATACCTGTCCTATTGTTTGTAATTTGCCTCTTTGTTCTTATTTTTAATTACAAAGATAAATTAAGATAACTAAAACACTGCTGTTCATTTTCAGAAGTTGTAGTGAAGCTTTCTTTTCCCAGAAGGAATGTGAAACATATATATTGGTCATATTATTTTCAGTTTTTCAATATATGTAAATATAATTTAAATTGTTTTAACACACTTTTAACACATTTTTGTACCTATTTAACAATATATCACATTTTCCCCTCATACTTTGGATACTGCATACTATACTCTAATGCAATCACTATACTCTAATTACACCCAGGTCTGTCTCTGCATGGTATAAAAATGTTGCCCAAGAAACAAATTCTGATTTTGTCTTGGAATTAATTTATAAAAATAAAAAAAAAACATGTTTTTATTTACCTCATTCACTCTACACAAACAAACTGAGTGTGAAAGGCATCAGTGAACGGGATTATCACTTAAGATACTATAAATGTTAAGCACCTTAGAAAGTGCAATCACAGGCGCCATCTAAAATTAGACCCAACAGATACATAGATGTAACCCACGTGGACTAAAAGCCAAACAGAGCATCAACAATAGATGAAGTCATGACAAGTCATCGGATCTTACTAAAATTAAGCGTGACTCATTGGACAGGTAATGCTATATAATCTATTGAGCCACTTAGTCTTTGATTATAGAAATATGGCTTTTCCATTTGATTCAAACATCCAAGAAAAAGCAGGAAATACATTTAGTTCTTTGACATTTTTAAAGATTGATGTAACAATGAAATTGCAAGTAACATTTTGAAGCATGTATCTTCTAATCTAAACAAACAAGAACCTAAATATTGCCTCTAGATGGCAGCAATGCACAAAACATTTTTTTACCCTTCACAGTTTAGGGACCGTCATAAAAGACTGGAAAATTATTCAAATGTAAACATACAACGCTATCATTATAATGTGCATAAAGATGATACATTTTATGTAATACACCATTTTTATGTAACATCATTTGTGGCATTTTTCAGGATCAAGTCTCTTTTAAGAGTGTTTGATTGAGTCCAATAACCAGCTGGGAGAACTCATTGCTGAAAGCCCCCACAAAATCTGCACAGATGATGTTAAAACATGTTTTGCTTGAGCCTGGACACTGGTGCTTGACCCAGTTCAAAAGCAGACTATAGGAGCTCAGGGTCATGCTTTGCAATGACTGGCATGGATGAGAAACTATATACCTGGCATCCTCAGTTAGGTTCAGACCAGCAGCAAAAAACTTTTCTGAAAAAAAAAAAAAAAATGTGTGTGCAATTATTTAAGAAAAAACAACCTTTAACGAAAGATATTATCTTTCTTTCCTAATCATTTGGTGCAATTTGAACTCAGTTCCTTATTGTGACTGACCTGGTCTCCCTTCTTCTTTTTTCTCCTCCAGGTAGGATACGACACGATTTGGATCTGATGTGTTTGCCCACCAGTATTCAAAGCTGGGCCACAGTTCCTCCTGTCCAGAAGCAGCTGAGTCATCATATGACAGAATCACTTGATAACTGTGATCCCAACACTCCTTTAGTGAGGGTGTGACCTGAAATAACACAACAAGGGAATTACAGGGGAGATAGTGAATAACAGCGAATAAATCTGTTCATCGTATAAAGTGATCAAGTCTCTTCAGAAAATCTGGACTAAACCACTCAATTCATATGAATTCGTTTTACGATCTCTTTATGAACTTTTTGAAGCGTCAAAGTGGTAGTTGCGTAGCTGTCTATGGAGGGACAGAAAGCTCTCAAATTTCATCAGATGTTCCGAAGATGAAGACAAAAAAAAAAATGTCTTACGGGTTTGGAACGACATGAGGGTGAGTAATTAATGACAGAATTTCCTTTTTTGGGTGAACTATCCCTTTAAGATTCAAGTTATTTATTAAAGCTGCAAGTGTTGTACATTAAACATACTTACATAATTGGGACAAATTTTATTGTTAAAAGTGCTTATGAGGAATTGAATGAGGTCTCTGTGTTGATCCAGGTTCATTCCATCAAAGGCAGAAAGTGCAATGATGACCACTTCCTTGGTGTGCTGGTCTAACCAGTAAGCAATATCTGAGAGCGCTTCCTGCAAATAACACAGCCAGAACACAACCATAGTTATTCTCGATTGAAATGAGGATTTAACATTCTTTTAAAATGATGATGTACCTTTACTGTGAGAAGAGAGTAGATCCCATGTGCAAAGTAGAAAACTTGATCAGGGTCTTTTATCTTATGAGCTATTCTTAGATCAAGAAACCGAATGCCTAAATCCAGCTGGTTAGAGATGCAGTTCTCCTGGATTAAAAAAAAAAAAGCCACAAAAAATGCTGTATATCATCAAATCCTGTCATAATTTATGACAGGCACAACCCTGCCATGACATTTTCTTCATCTTCTGTGGAACACAAAAGGAGGCAGCATTACAGTCTCAGTCCATTGTTGTTACAGCGAAAGTGCAATAAAGGTGACTGAGGCTGTAGTCATGATAACATTCTGCCTTTTGTGTTCCACTGAAGAAATAAATTCATACAATTTTGGATCATCATGTCTGTTACTACCTGTGTTGTTGCCCATTTGATTATACAGGGCCGAACGATACATGGAAATAATGTGTCTAACACTTGCAGCACCTTCGGCTCAGACTCTAGTACTGAGGACTGCTGATCTAAACAGTAAGTCATGGTGTCATGACTTCCTGGAAAAATAGTAAACAGATGTTGAGCATTGTTAAATAGTCAATCAGATTGTAAATAATCAATCAAAAAGACCATCAATTAATTGTAAAAAAGAATTAAAAAACACTGAAATAATCAGATTTACCGGGTATGGCGATATTCCACAGCGGGGTGTCCCAAAAACTCGAGGGCATCCCGGACATCCAGTCCGAACAGCAGCTGGAGATGCATCTTTCTTCATTCTCCATTTCTTACGTTTTTAAAGTATGAACAGTGATCCCTTAAAACACGTGTATTACTGTACATTCACAGTATCGACCAACCTCTATACTGCACATCGGACGTTGGAAAAAAACACAAAAACATTGTTTCCGCTTTTTTCTCTGTCACGTGAAGTCAGTCAGAAACACCTTGATAGATAATGCACGGAACTCCATTTAGCGTTTGACGTGATCATTATTTGTGAGATAAGAATTTGTGTTGGGGGGAAGTGTAAAGATTTCCCATAGTCATCTCGTGACACATTAATTTCTCGAATCTGAATAGGAATGACAACAATGTTAGGGACCATCTGAAAGTGTATTGTTTTTCGTTTTGTTGAAGAGACCCAACACAACACTGGCAAACACATGTAAAAAAAATTGTTTTATTTTTTGAGGATTTTAATTGTGCTATTTGTTTAAAAGATGTTTGTCATTCAAAAGTTTACAAAGATTTACATGGTAACAACCATAGATTTCCATATAAGCTGTAGCCTACCATTATAAACACATAAGCACATAAACCCAGCTAATAGGGAACATTCTCCGAATTTTGGCAAACGTTTTCTCTGAAATGTATGTTCTTCCAGTAATTTTAATTGAATGTTTGTTATCTGGTCTTTAATAATGTTCTCAAAACGCACAAAAATACATTGTTCATGGATTTTTTTTTTAAATTAAACATTTTGGTTGAACGTTTGTTTAAGGTTTTTAAAATAACCTAGGCCTACTATGAATGTTTCAGAATATTAGTAGAACAGTAACGTTCCCATAAGGTTTTCAAACTGATAAAATGTTTCCTTAATGTTCTTATAACCAAGAAAAAAGAAAAAAAACGTTTTTAAAACATTTAATTAACTGGACATTTTGAATGTTCAGAGAACATTCAGAAATAATGTTTTCATAACTTAATTGGAAGTGGGAACGTTAGTATAACGTTCTTAGAACCTATTTTTGTTAGATAGGAAGATTCTGATTCTTATCCTGTTTGAAGGAGATACCATGTTGACTCCAAAGACCTTCTCATGACCCATTGTTGAGCTGAATGATATCCTGAGCAATGCTATTCTTCACCCCAACAAAACATCCAGCAATGACGTCAATGCTTTACTTGTCAGAGCCAGAGGGTAGGCCGTCATGGTCTTCTCCTTCAAAGACTTTGTGAAGTAAAGGAGCATGTCATTCCCATTAAAAGTCAGGTTGAGACAAGAAACAAACAGTCCTTCTATGGATCAAATGGACACATTATGAGTAACACTCAAAAAGTGCTAAATTCACATTTTATGAGTTTATGAGAACCGTGAAAGATGGTTGTCATGACACATCAGAGGATACGTACCACTTGAGGCTTAGGACAGAAGGTATATTCCATTAAGCCTGTTGAATTTGATTAGCAAACAAACTCAATTATGTTCTTGTTCAGGGGAATTAAATAAAAGTGAATATTCAAAAGAAACTTGATCCATAAATGAAAACAAAAATCAGCACAGTGGTAATTTCTATTATTTTATCTAAGCTAATATTAAATAGCAATAATCATCAAAAGTATTAAATCTGTTTATCTGCATCTGTTCTTTATTGTTTGTCTACTGTATGTAAATTAGTCACTGGTAGAGTGAAGGGATGATGAGAATTGTTTTTCCCACATATTTGTTCCAGTCTGTCAGTAACGCTCTGTTTAGTTCCTGTATCCATGAAGCTCCTCCATCTGAAAAGCACAATGTGCTCTCATTGGTTGGCTGGACCAGTGTGTTCTGATTGGTCAACTGCTTCGAGTGTGTTTCGGAAATGTCAAGCCCCTTACCATTACAGCAAGTACGTGTACAAGTACATGTACGTTCCCTGCAGAAAACCCAACTACAATCGTTCAGAATATAAGAGAATAACTCTCTTTGGAGTGGACTTAGTTCTTTGCATTTTTGCGTTTTTTAACCCTTTTCATGCTCAACCAGCAGTTGGAAATGTAAAAAAGCATAAAGTCCTCTTTAAACTCTTGAAAAAACTTTATTTCAGAGATCTTAGTATTCTAAGACTTAGTATTCTTAATCAGTGGAACCCATCAACTGTTTGTCCATCAACATTCTTCAAAATATCTTATTTTATGTTCAACAGAAGTAAGAAACACATACAAGTTTGGAACAACTTGAGGGTGAGAAAATGATGACAGAATTTTCATTTTTGGGTGAACTATCCCTTTAATGCATGGTCTGAAATGATTTTTCAAGCTGACATCATGAATGTCTTCCTTTTCAGCCTCTTCCCTCCAACCACCATTCTGTTATATAAAAGCTACCTTTTCCAATTCAATCAACTCCCAGTGGATAAAATAAAGTCCTGCCCTATGTTTCCCCTCCACTGAATACAGTTGTACTCTGAAATATAGATTATGGACATAAAATAGGTTGTGAATGGTGTGTCATTGTGACATTTAAGATTATTTAAAAATGTTAATCATGTTATCACATTTTTAAAGTCATGCTTGTTTGGCTTAATTGAGTAACTCCCTTCAGCAGCACAGCTAAACAAGCATTCATTTTATAGTTATTATACATTACAAGCATCAAGTAAAATTACCTAAAAAATTCATCACTTGCAATCTTTTCCTAAACCTTGCACAAAGTCACAGATTGCTCTTATTGTAGTTAATGTAAACGATTAAAACAATCCATGCAATTTCATCTTTTATATTAGTCATTAAGACAAACTGCTTTAAGGGGCCATTCACACAGAACATGTTTTTGCAGTTAAAAACATGAGACGCAGGTCAGTTAAAATTTTTTTTAAAATTGATACATTGGACCCTAATGAATGAATGGACCCTAAATCATCTGAAATGAGCCAAGGTTTTCTAATATTATATAAAGTTATATCACTGATTGCACAATTAGAACATTGTTGTAGTATAGTGACAGCAAAATGATCATGTTTTCATTAACATTACTTTTTCCTTTGATTTCATCCAGTGTATGAATATGGTGGGATGCCCTTCACTCCTAAACCAGACACCTGGAGTAAGAATAAAGAATATAATGTGTCATTATGTGTCAGATGTGATATCATGCAACTTTAAGCATGATATGAAATGAGACGTCTACCTTAAAAGTGCAGCCGGCCTCAGGTTGCTTAGCTAGTGAATCTGAATCCATGCCTGTATACGCTGAGGTGACGTAGAGATCACTGTAGTCTTTCCCTCCAAAACAGCATGAGGTGGTTTTCTCAGCGGGTAGTTTCACTGTCTGCAGCCGTGTGCCTGAGAGAGGAAGTTCATTAAATACTGAAAGCCTAGACGTCCCCAGAACATGTACATGTTTTTCATTTAGATGTTCTATTTATATTTAATTGACTGTTAGTCATTTGCAAGATCTTGATAGTGTACACTAGTCTTTAGTATAGAGATGGTCAGTCCTAAACACCAAGCTGACGTCAAAGAACTAGTGCTCAGATAGGATGATGTAAAATTATAACAGCCTTCTATCTGTACCGTCTTGACTTCTTTGCTCGCTTTCATCACTTTCGCTTTTATTCATTCAGACTTATTCGCTAAGCTGAACAGCCAATCAGATTACCGACTCTTCTCTCTCTCAATCGGCCCAAAAAACCCAGACGGCATCCGACTAGAGCCAATGGTGTGGAACACACCGAAAAACTAAACCAACTGACGCTCAAAAACAGCCTGACGTCCGACCCGTCAGCTTGGTGTGTCCCGGCCTTAAAACCCAGAAGAGAAGAAAAATTTGTGAGTCTATTTTTATTCATAATTCTAACTTTCATTATTTATGAGATGGCAAAATTATGGTACTTGAACCTGATTTTATGGCAATTAAATTTTTTTAAACAAAAATGTTTCTCTTAAGGCCCTTGCACACTGAGTCGTTTTTTCACTTTCGTGATTCGGTGGCTCTGAATTGTCAAAACACCATTTCAAATGCTTGCTACGGATGCGAAAAACACAGAAAATCGAACCTGATTCGATTTTTTTTTTGACGGACGAAAGTTTCGGAGGCAGTGTACAAGCGTGATTGACATAATGTGAGGTCGTATTTATTTTTTAACGTGCGAAAATTTGGGACGCGAATTTCGGACTCAGTGTGCAAGGGCCTTTATGCCTATCAAGGCTGCATTTATTTGATCAAAAATACAGTAAAAATATAATATTATGAGATATTATTACAATTTATTACTGCTATCTATTTTAATATATTTTATAATGTAATTTGTTCCTGGGAGGGTAAATCTGAATTTTCATTAGATGCTCAAGTAACATTTATTATTTTTATCAATATTTTTTTTATTATCAAATATTTTTGTGGAAACCATGATACATTTTAAGGATTCTTTTATGAATAGAAAGTTCAAAAGAACAGCATTTATTAAAAATAGAAATGTTTTGTAAAATTATAAATGTCTTTACTATCACTTTTGATCAATTTAATGTGTACTTTCTGAATAAAATCACATTATACTCAAACTTTTGAACTGTAGTGTATATTTGTGATTTTGTCAGGTGTATGTCTTTGAATATGAGAATCTTTCTGTCATGAACGTCAGTTTGATGGCAAATTAGTGTGCAGGCCTTGTGCTTCTTCCCTATTCCCTAGGAATTTCCTATTGGGTTTATGGGTCAATTTATGAGAAATTAAGGTTAACATGCTTTAAGAGACTTTCACATTTTGATCTACAACATAAACATAACAGTCATGTGAATTTTGAAAATGACAACAAATTACACATTTTACCATTTGTTTTTGAATTATTGTTTTGCCTGTGCTATATGATACTTATAGAAGCATTTAATACACTTTTACAAACTCACACACCTGTTTGTGGGTCGATACGCAGCACTCTTCCTCCATTGAAGCAGGCGACCCACAGTTTGCCCTCTGTGTCTATGCTCATCCCGTCTGGTATGCCTTCATCTTTCTCCATCTTGTAAACCATCCTGCGGTTAGCTTAAACACAAATTAATAAAATACAGATTTTACAAAACCACAAAACTCAATTTTGTTTTTTACATCAAGACCACCATCATCCAATGAAAAACAAACTCACACAGCCCTCCGGTCTGGATGTCGTAATCGAAGGCCTCCACCTTGAACGCCAGACTGTCGATGTAATAGAAGATGCGGTGATCCAGTGACCAGTCCAAACCATTTGAGATGTGCACTTGGTCAAAATGCTGGACAACAGAGTGGTCAGGATGGAGGGTGTACAGCGCCGCATCCATCACGTCAGGCTTCATGTCCAAACACATGGTACCTGGACACAGTAAAGGAGAAGTGGGAATGGCACAGTCCAAATGGGATTAATTCAACTGGCTTATTTTCTGTACAGAATTAAAGAGATAGTCATCATTTATTTATCCTCATGTTGTTGCAAACCTGTGTGCATTTCTTCCTTCTGCTGAATACAAAAGAAGATTTTATATCCTGTTGAATCCAAAAAAGTTTGGATTCCTATTGACTTCCATTGTATTTTTTGTCCATACAATGGAAGTCAGTGGGAGCGGAAAAGTTTTATGCCAGGTTTAGACTACACATTATTTTTTATAGGTTACGATAGTCACTGTGTCAGATTATGCGATTTTGACTCCTAATTTCTTGTCATGGTCAAGAAACATGTCAGAATACACAGTGCTTCCCAACCAATCATCGCTTGCCATCTTTAGCGACGTACATGATGTCATCGAGAAGGCGGATCTAGCCATTGACTTCTGGAAACAAGAGCATAAACAAACAATGGTTGCACTAGCCTAATGCTAATTCCAGTATCCTCCATTGCATAATTCCACATAGCAGCACCAATACCATCGTCTCTCTTTCGGTTCGCCATGTTTGAAAGCTGTGTGTGGAAAAGCTTCTGTACTCCTATTGGTCAATGTCACAGATACGACGGAACTCGTCGTGGAGGACCGACAAAAAAAATTAAACATGCTTGTCTTTCTGTCCTGATATTGTGACACGTCGGTTGTCGTCCACTATGACACACCATACAAGATAAAACGACTTGCGACACGACACCCATTGTCGTTTACGAATCACCACGACACCATATGTCAAACGGGTCGTGCCAAAATCGGGCTGATATCGTGGTGCCTGAAACTGGCATTAGTTAGCAACACTCTTCAAAATATTTCTTTCTTCCTCTGTGTTCAGCAGATGAAAGAAACGCATACAGGTTTGGAACGACATGAGGATAAGTAAATGATGACAATTTTCATTTTTGGTTAGACTATCCCTTTAAATTCTATCAGAAACTATTTAATTATTAGCTTCTGTAAGTTACACTGAAAATATACAATGCAGAACTACTACTGTCACAAAATAACACTCACAAGTTTTACATTTTCTTATAGTTTACATATGCAGAGTAAAATGTCATTTCTGCAATACCTGCAAAAAACCTGCCAGCTGGATCTACTTTTCCATCATTGAAGCGGGTGTTTGGTTTTTCCTTGTCGTTGACATTGGCAACAGCTGTAATTGAACGCTTTACCCAGTCAACAAAGGCAAACCGAGTTCCCTCCGCGATGACGTAACCACCCGCCTGGCGTGGAACCACAGAGCCTACAAGTTTCTCTGTGCAGAGACAAGATATGGCATTAGAGTATAAACTACAATAACATTAAAACAAGCTAATCCCTCTTGAACCAATGTCTAATGCATCTTTGAATAAAATGCAAGCCGATAACATCGAATACAGTACATTTAAAGTGGCAACTGAGGTATAAATTTGGTTGCATATTCACCAAGTTCATTGAAAGTGAAAATGCAGCCCACACTGAACTTGTCTTCAGGCTTACCTGTGGCAATACTCTCTATTTGTCTGGTCAGAGAGTTCCACCGGCTGACCCTTTGACCCGTAATATCAACATACAACAAAGTGGAGTCCTTCTCCTCCCAGACTGGGCTCTCACCGACTTCAGTCTTTTCTTTGATAACACATTCGACTTTTATGGACGACATGACCTAAAGCACACAAGTATAGTTCATTTAAGTAGCCTATATGATGTCCTGAACAACCTTTACCTTAGACATTATCAGCCATTATAAAATTAAATGCTATGACATTATTACAAGTCATTACTTAAAATACATTAAAAAATAAATAGATATTAATCAAACTCTCATGATATTCATCTTGTGTTCATGAACTTCTGATCTGTAGAAGATGACGTGTTAAATTTCTGCGCCATTATTGGCACCAAATGGAATTGCACTAATGAACTGTTGTCAAACCGGTTTCACCAGAACACTGCCCTCATCTGCCATTGGTCGAGCAAACATGTTGCTCCGCCCCAAACCCACGCCATTGGTTGAGCCAAACAAGCACTGATGAAACTGACAGCGCCATACTACCACTACCATTTAGAATTATAGAATTGTTTGTTAATCACTTATTAATAATATACATTGTGAACATTTAGTATTTAAAAAATAGCCTACATTTAATATGGATCACCAACACAGAACCTCAATAAATTCAATCATGAGCTTTAAATAAATGTGTAACAAGTATGTATGTTGCAGTGTTAACTAAGCTGTAGTTGTCCATAATCATATCGATCATTCATTTGACACTTATTAACGAAATAATTTTATGTTAAAGGTATAGCGGAGGATTTTTTTACTTCCGGGTGGAATGCCTATACTATTGGTCCTCCTAATTGTCAATCATTCTGGTGAATCAATCAAACTTTTCAAAAAGTGGAGAGGGCGGGTCTTATCTAAAATTCGGAAAGATCCTCCGCTATACCTTTAAATGAAAATGTGAAAAGCAGCATGCATGCATTTATGCATATGCATGATGTTACAAATTATTTGCTCAATCACAATTTGTCGTTGTGTAACACGCTCGTGTCTACAAACGAACTGTCAAAATACTGGAAACGCACTAGAAACTAATTCTCTTATCTTAAAACTGATTTTTGAAACAAAATAAGGCTGCGTGCATGGTAAACATACGAAATTTGTAAGACAGACGCCGCCACAATGTTTCTTTTGTAACGTTAGATATAGTGAAACACCAACAAAACAATCAGAACTGGAGAAATCAGCACATTTTGTGGAAGAGCTGAACTACAAAACCACGTGATAAAGAAGTCATGCGACCTCGCCTGCAAACAACTAAAACTTTTGTGTTGTCGTACCTTTTTAACTTATATTCTCTCTTCCTCTCTGATCGGTGTTCTTGAAGTAGTTTCGCACTTCGCAAGGTTTCCGCATGTATGTGATCTGAATGTAAGAGTGAGTGAAAGAGAGCGTCCTCTGCGGTCACACTTAGAAATGCGTCCCAAAATCTGGATAAAAGTGCAAATGAGAGGAGTTTGACCCGTCTCTCAATCTTTGGGCATGAGAGGAAATCGTGACTGTGGAAAAAAAAAACATTAGAGACCAGAACCAAAAGTGTATAGCCCATTTTCGCCAAAAAAAGCATGCTTTTGAAAATAATTATGAAAAAATGTCGAAATTGACAAAGTCATATAAGAAATTGAAATCTAAGAGAACTTTTTATGACACAAAAAGTAGAAATTGTGAAATAGTCGAAAATATGACTTTTATGGACGACATGACCTAAAGCACAACAGTATTATGATGTCCTGAAACAACCTTTACCTTAGACACTGCTTAATGAAGCAAACATCAAGGAAAACAAAGTTAACAAACTAAACTATTTTCAGCAGATAACTCTCACTTTTAGCACACACTCCAGATGTCCATGTAAATATAACTTTATCAGCCATTATAACATTAAATGCTATGACATTATTACAAGTCATTACTTAAAATACATTAAAAAATAAATAGATATTAATGACATAAAATATGACTTAAAAAGTAAACGATTACATAAAATCACAATTCTGACAGAAACCAACTATCCCTTATTTTTGGCTTTTAAATCTTTTATGATTTAGTCATAACTGGCTTAATATGTCATAATTTTGACAGCATTTTGTATAGAAATTGACATATGTACAGTAATAAGCCATTTGTAGTGACAGACAAAATTTCTACTTTTTCTACTCAGTGTCATATTTTTGACTTTTTATCCTATAATTATGAATTTTTATTGCATGTCAAAATTCCATCTTTTTACCTCATAATTTCAATTTAGCATGTCATATCGACTTTTTCATAATTATGACTTAGTATGTCATTTTTAAGATTTACCAAAGCATGTTTTTTTTTTTTCTTATGTGGCAGAAATGGGCTTCCCTAACTGTGTGATTTAGGTGCAAACATTCCATCGAACACATTTTGGTAGACAATCATGGTTTAATTAAAATAACAAATGTTTTGTTATATTCATAGAGTCAGATAATCTCTACAGAACACAGGCATATGATCAATGACAGTATAATTCTAAGACAAACACAATGGTTCATAATGCAACTGTAGGTACAAAGGTTAAGGTTTACAGTGAAGTGCAAGATGGGAACTGCTTCTAGCTGCCCGACAGAGGCAGAAAAACATAAAATGCTGACATGCAAGTTTTCTTGCTGTCTGTCTTTTTCTCTGTGCGTTCACCGAGGACATTTTCTTTGATTGTGCAGAATTTTCATGAAAATGTTCCATTACACCAGGAGTTGTTTACACTGTCGAAAGCAAATTCTGCTGCGTGCTTCTTTGCGGTGCACAGGGGTTCACTGTTTGGCAGCAAATGCAGTTGAGTTGAGCGAGGCAGAAGTGGACAGGCTCACTTTTTGGCAGCAGTTGCTTTAGCGCGGTTGAGGCGTTCCATCAGAAGATGATCAGTGGTGGATGAGCAGCGTGACAGAACAGTACTGATCTCGGATTCACTACGCCTCTCGATGGCAGCCTCTGCGGCACCTTCCACATCCCTGAGTGACAGAGAATATTATACAGTGGCTCTTTGTCTTATTCATGAACTAATGTACACTCAAATTCTAAAGTTTGGGGTCATTAAGAATTTTTTATTTTTGAAAGACGTCTCTTATGCTCACCACAGCTGCATTTACTTGATCAAAAATACAGTAAAAACAGTAATATTGTGAAACATCATAACAATTTAAAAGAGCTGTTTTCTATTTGAAAACATTTTAAAATGTAATTTGTTGATTTGATAGCATTTGGTAACATTTCTTATTATTATCAACAGTTGTGGTGCTTAATATATATACTTTTTTTTTGTGGAAACCATGATAATTTTCTTAGGATTATTTGCAGCATTTTCCTCAAATATAAATAGTTTGTACCTTAATATATGTCTTTACTGTAATTTTTGATCAATTGAATGCGTCCTCGCTGAATAAAGACCAGTTTACACAAAGAATGACGACAACTATAAATATAAATATAATGATAACTATATTAGCTGTAAACGAAACCTTACCCCACTGCAAGGTGAGCTTTGACCTTCTGCTCAGGTGTGACTTTAGAGACATATTTCTTGGCTTCATATTTGTTGTGGTGTTTAATACACACCTCAACAAACGGCTGTAATCCAAGAAAGACAGAAGTAAGATTAATTCACAACAATAACTCTAAGACAGATCAACAGGACATTAGTTACCAGATATCCAATAGGAGACTTTTTGCTTTTGGCAAATTTCTCCAGCTCTTCCCAGTCCTCCTTCTCAGCCAAAGCCTTCAACTTCAGCCACCAGAACCTGATAATAAGAAACACCTTCACTCGTATCATCATGACATTCACATTATATTAATCTTTATTTAGAGACAAGCATTGAAAAAGATATATATAGTATATATATTTATTTTTTCCCCCCAGAGATGACACATTTATTACCACTTGCTGAATCAGATGTTTACATTTGAACCGTTCATTTGGATTACACTCATATACCCAGGTTACCCCCCTGACAGCAAATATTATTTTTAATAGGTTGCATTACAACTGCAGTATTTAAAGTCAACATTAAATCAAAATGGGATTACATAAGCGAACTGGTGAATCGTTTTTTGAACCGTCATTAAAACGAACCGTCCGAAAGAACCAATTGACAACCTGTCACTCAAATGAGATCACAGCAATAGCAAACCACAACCATCCAATCAATTCCCCATGGACAAAATCAAGTCCCACCCTACCTTTTTTCTTGTTTAAAAAGCAGTTGCACTCAGATATGTGTCAAGGTTTTCAACGCCGCCAGTGGGAAAGACAAACTACAAATCCTGTGAGTGAAACTATAGTTAGAAGGCACACCTCTTGTCAGGCACTCTGAAGTCTTTGTAAAGTTGTTCGGCGTGTTTGTGCAGTCCCACAGACAGAAGCATGGTCATAGTCTCATGAAGAGGGAATCCCACGAGCGGCTCACCCTTCTCTTCCTCTAGCTTCCTCTGAAACCGCAGCAGACGCATCTCGTCTTCTGTGGCCTGAGAGAGAGAAAAAAGAAGATAGAGAGAGAAAGGCTAGAATTCCTCTTGATAATACACAGATGTAATGTTCTGGCTACACAGACAATAAACTCTGACCCAGGCTGTTAATCTGCCTGTATCAGAAGAGGCTGAGGTCTTCACCTTGGCAGAAAATTCATTCTTGGCTTTGTAGTACTCGTCCACCGCACTTTGTAAAAGAGCGATCCGAGCTTCCAGTCTCTGCAATTACACAAACACACACACACATTACATTTGTGTTCTTAGTAACAAAATAAATCTGCACAACATACTAATACAACTACCATTAGTGTATGAAATAATTAAGGTGGAAAGCAAAGACGACAAACCTCACCAATTTGTGGAAATGGAGCCATCATAATTTCTTTAAAGCACTTTTGTCATTCAAATCATGTAAGTGAGAAAAAATGAGGAAAAAACTAAAGCTGCTGTAAAGATTTGTAAGCGCCTACCTTCTCTTTATAGCTGGCCTTTACGTAGAAATTGCCAAGTTCTTCATGATCATCATCTTGATTGAAAAGATCTTTAAGTGTATCCTGCTCCTGATGTTTACAGAACTAAAACAGACATAACAAACAATTAAGGTTTAAAAATGCAGAATACAATGCATGAACATTATCTAACTAGCTTTTATTGGTATATTTTCTAGCTTTTATTTGTATATTTTCAGCTTCATTTTTATTTTAAGCTTTAGAAATGTTGTATGTTGTCTTTTATTATTATTATTATTTTTTTTAAATATTTCTAATTAGCTTTATTTAGCTTATTTCAGGTATTTGTCAAGGCAACATTTCTAGTTTAAGTTTTTTTCCATATGGTATTAAAATTTGATTTTATTTCAATAAAAAAACCCTAAAAGTTTTAGTTAACAATAACAACACTGTGGCTATATAAGAGCTGACATGAATTGTCTTGTTGAAAAATTGTCCTAAATAGGCAGTAGTAATGGTTCTGTCTCTGAAAGTGACATGTAAATAAAGTAACAAAATCATAGCCAATCAGAAGAGATCTGATGTTTAATGAGCAGAGCTATGAGCTATGAGCAGAGTGGTTTGGACCAATGAGATTTCATTGTAGGCATTTGTCACATTTACATCCTTAGCTTATAATTATTAAATAGGTTAGTTACAGTATGATCCTCGTCATAAATATGGCTATGGTTCTCAGGTCTGCTGCAGCAGGGTGTGTGTGTGTGTGTGTGTCATAGTTTGTACCTGTCTGTAAAGGCTCAGAGCCACAGGTTGGTTCCTCAACATCATGAAGAAGTCTCCTCTGTTCAGCTCATTCTTCAGGTACATGACCACTGTGTACACTAGCATACAAGAAAACATGTGGGTAGGTAAACCATCTCGATGTATCCAGTAGTCAATTAAGAAAGTTTTGAAAAGTGGATGTGAATGTGTTTTTACCGAGGTCTGTATCTCCACTCTCAATGGCTTTGCTCAAAGCCAGAGGACTCTTCTTCATTTTTAACAACAGTGGGACCTGCTCACCAGAGCGAGGTTCAAACTCCAACAACTGAACGACAGAGATCAACACAAACTGACTGACAACTCATAATATCAGTTAATAATAATTCTGTCTTTATTAGTACATGGTCTGTGCATGCATGTACCTTAATGGCGAGCTCTGTGCGTCCACTCTCATATGCTTTAGTGGCGATTTCAGAGTAGGAGATTCCTGCAGCATCAGCTAGCTTCACACTCACAGCTTTTGCTATGACTTCATCTGATTCCTCCTTCTGCTGGACCTACGTAAACACGCACAAAGGAAACAAACTTTTGTAGGGCTTCACTTGATAGGTACTTCTCTAACAAGCTTCCTTGTGTTGCATCGAAACCTCTCAGACCGGACCGAAATGTCATACAAGTTTTAACAAGTGCAAAGAAAGCCGTCTGCATCTGCAAATGTGCTCTGGTTCTGTAAACAACAGCTGTGAAAACCCTTGATGTCTGTGGTTTTATAAAACTCATAAATCAACAGGAGAAATTAATGTTATAATGAATGGAGATTTCAAAAGAGGACACAATTATGCTCACAAAGGCTACATTTATTTGATTAAAAAGACAGCAAAAACTGTAATATTGTAAATATTATCACAATTTAAAATAGCCATTTTCTATTTAAAATGTGATGGCAAAACTCAATTTTGAAAACAGTTGTGCTGCTTAATGTTTTATGTTTTCAGTATTCTTTGATGAATAGAAAGTTTGAAAGAACAGCATTTGAAGTAGAATTTTTTTGTAACATTATTAATGTATTTAGTGTCACTTTTGTATATATATATATATATATATATATATATATATATATATATACCCAAACAAATATAATATTAAATATATAATATATATTAAATATAATTTAATACATATAAATACAATATATAATATTATACCATATTGATTGTTGTTATTCATATTAACATTGAATATTAAAATAACTAAATAAATTAAATAATAACATTCAATTCATTAACTTGGAATAAAAACATGAAATCTGTTCTTCATAAATGGCATTTACTCAGTCTTCAATAATTATCTCTCATTGTCATACACATGTAAAATAGGTAGTAAATGAAAAATGTTTTATGGTTCTCAGATTAACCCATAAAGCCAAACCAACTGCTTACAGGCATCTTCTGGCATTAGTAGCTTTTAATAAATGCATTATTTTTGCATACTTTTTTTTATTAGTGAGGACATCACAACTGTGTTTTTCAACTTTTACAGGGATATTTTCAGAGATCCTTCAAAAGCATAATAAAAAAGCGCACACACACACACACACCTTGTAGCAGGCCCAGTGTTTGAGTACTCGGCTCACTCCCTGATATTCTGGAGTCTTTAGATAGCGACAAACCTCAATAGCCAGCGGATAGAGTTTACGATACACCAGTCTGAGACAGAGAAAGAGCCATGACTTAAGATGAATAATCTGCTTTGTTACATTCATTTTAAAACTTGAATCATTTCGAAGGAAGTAATCACAAAAACAGATCCCGGCAATGGAAGCAGACACCTGTTCTGCCTGAAATCATCTCACCTGTCGATGAGCACCTGTAGGGTCATCTGTTTGAACTGAGTGTGGGTGAGAGGAATGCCCACGGTATAGTCTCGTACTGCATTCAACACCCGCAGGTCTCTACACATGCTGACAAACTGCTCTGGAGGAAAATTACTCAAGAAGCACTTCCCAAATGAAGCCGCCTGCAGGGAGAACAAGAGAGAGGGAGATACATCATAAACCCATGTTTAGTGTCATTCCTTCTGTAAATGAAAGGTCTCTCTTCCCGCAACATTCAGCCGGTGTGGCTCACCCTCAGGAGTGTTTTCTGAGTCTCGGGTTCATGTTCATGTCCAGCGGCCTCCACACACTGCCTCACTGCCTCGCTCAGCAGACTCTGCTCTTTAATCTCTCTCAGATACTCATCTGCCTTCTGACTCTCTTTCTGCACACACAAAAGCCATCAGACATAACATACCTGTTGTAATTAGCTTTCACCATTAAGACCTTTTTATGTTGGCAAAACTGAAACCTCCTGTCCTAATAGATTATCCATCTATTATGTATTAAGAAACTTTTAACATTTTTCACTGTGAAGACACCATGTCAATTTTTAATGTGTATCCAACATAGTCACTGTGTCTTACCTCATATTCTTTGTGTGCCTCTAGCAGTAATGCTCCAGGAGCCATTGAGGCAATTTTAAAGATCTCCTCACATGCACCTGCAGAGAATCATGGGAAAATCAAATCACTCGTGGGCTAGTGGGACGTAGAGCATTGCACCATTCATTATACAAAACCTTTCAAAAGTTTGAGGTCAGTAAGTTTTTTTTTTTTGGTGAAAGATGCATAAATGTGACAGTATTATAATGTTACAAAATATTTCTATTCTATGCAACCAGTCAGCATATCAGAATGATTTCTGAAGGATCATGTGACATTGAAAACTGGTGTAATGGCTACTGAAAAATCAGCTTTGCCATCACAGGAATACATGACATATTAAAAACATATAAAAATCCTCCCGACCCCAAACTTTTAAACAGTAGTATACATTTTTCTCTATACATCTTCTAACCTGGGACCTCTTGCAGAAGCTCATGGTGCGTTCCACTGATGATCCGGACCCCGTCCAGCTCCGGCACCAGAATCGATTCATCGTCCAGGTGGTACTTAATTGTTTCTTTAGACTCTCCCACTACTAGGAGAAGCCCATCCCACATGACCACCGCTGATGGCTGCTGACTCTTGGGCCTGCGACACCTGCAAGAAAAAACATTACAAACTTGTCCTTAAAACTAAATGGGAGTAAAAATATAGCATATACAAAATATACATAAATCAAGCAAAGTGTAAAATGATGTCATACCAGGCCATCTGTTTGGGGGGAGTTTTGATTTTGGTGTCCACCTCGCTGAGTTTCTCCTGCACAAGACAACATTGTTGTGCTTTGTTGTGCAAAAGTATTAAGACTGTAATTAACACTTAAGACCAAGTAATTAACTAATTAACTTATCAATTAAAGCGAAGAGAGAAATTAACTGATTGAAAAACATTTACTAAAGACAAGTTGCTAAAATTATGACCAGCATTTACAGGTCCATAAAATACATTGAAGTGATATTGCTGGATTTCACTTACCTTTAGGTTGGACGTGCCCATCCACACATGGCCAGAGTCAGTGATGAGTGCCAGATACTTATAACTGAATGAGACACATATGTGAACTATACTGGATGCTTCTGGAGAAAGACCTGGAGGAGTCTGACACACGCACACCACAAATACAAACATTATTTACCCAATTTAACATTGGCTGTTTTCACATTTAGTTTGAATGCTTGATCTGAACCAGAGTCCGATTCCAAATTGCACTTTTTGGGTACGAACTCTACTTTTGTGTCATGCCACTGTGACTACTAGTTTCTCAATAAAGAGTTTTAAACCTTTGACTAAACTAACCAGGTCCAAAATAAATCACATTATACATTATTTTGATTTGGGACAAAAAGAATGACATTTTCTATGCGGTAACAAACTACTCATTCCATGAAGCATGTAATAAAATTTAAAATGATTTTTTAATGTTTCGCATAGAAGCCTCTTATGCTCACCAAGTCTGCATTTATATAATCGAAACTACAGTAAACACTGTAATATTGTGAAATATTATTCCAATTTAAAATGCTTTTTATTAAAATATATTTAAAAATGTAATTTATTCCTGTGATGTAAAGCAGAACTTCAGCATCATTATTCCAGTATTCAGTGTCACATGATCCTTCATATGCTGATAAGCTGATTTGGTGCTCAAGAAAAATCTGTTAACATCATCAATGTTGAAAACAGTTGTAATGTTTAATATTTATGGAAATCGTGATACGTTTTTTCAGGATTCTTTGATGAATAAAAAGTTCAAAAGCAGCATTTATTTGAAGTAGATTTTTTTTGTAACATTATTAATGTATTTACTGTCACTTTTGATCAACTGAATGTATCTTTGTTGAATAACAAACCCCAAACTTTTGAACAGTATTATATGAAACACAATACATTTGAAGTTTAATGCACAGTATTCCAATATACACCAAGTAGCTCTAGAGTGACTGTTGAATGCTTTTGGACCTTGGCTCTTAAACTATTTTTTATTTATATAATATGAAACATGACATTTCAGAATACAGCTGCCTATGATGCCCTCCTATGTTTCTGTTGCAGTGAGTGAGATTGTCTGAAAGTGAGGAATATCTGTGTAGTCTGAGTGTGTGTGAGTGTTCTTTACCACAGGTGTGCAGGCTGTATTGTCTAAGATGAACAGTTGAGTTTCATTAGCCACCAGCACTTTACATTGCCTGTCCTGAGTCAGGACTGCCCAGCATGAGGGCGCCCCCTGTAGACCTGAAAAAAAAAGAAAAAAAAAGAACGACCATTCAGGGTTAGAAACCTCAACCCTCGCTTACAGACCCACGTGGAATTATGTATTATTATAATAGCACAAATAATGCATTATTTACCTGGAACTTCAGGTAACCGCCTCAGTTTTATGTCGTCAATATTCGTAGCCAAAGTGAATCGCAAGGCACCTGTCAATATGGCCACTCCTGTCCCATACGG
Organism: Abramis brama; assembly: GCF_963993115.1. Classification (NCBI taxonomy): domain Eukaryota; kingdom Metazoa; phylum Chordata; class Actinopteri; order Cypriniformes; family Leuciscidae; genus Abramis; species Abramis brama. Next base: position 34,483,347 of record NC_139973.1, read on the forward strand.
CGAATGGAAAATCTTGGTGTCCAGCACTTGACTCTGAGAAACTTCCTGTGAGAGAATCAATGCTATGGCTCAGTCATAAATCAGTACTGATTTAAAGAAGTAATGCGTTATTAGTATTGAATCATGGATGCATCCTTTTGAAACCGTGTGCATTCTTACATTGCCCATGCTGAAGTGTCTCTTAAAGCCACCAAAGAGATCATAGACAAGCACAGTGCCATCCTCCTGAACACACAAGAGGTCATCGGTCACAGTCCAGCCCAACTGCTTCACCACTCCACTCTTCCACTGAGACACACAAAGAAAGAGAGAGAGGTTACTATACAGCATTTCTGTTTATAAAAGCAGTATTTTTATTAACTCATAGTCAATGCACACGATTTGTGGAAAAAATCTAATTGCGATTTTTCTTATAAAAACTGTGACTGCAATTCAAAATGCTAATTAAAAAAATTCCAGGTTTGCTGTGTTTGTGTCTTGCTTGTTTGTAGTGCTGCACAATGACAATGAAATGATAGTAATAATATTAATAATATTAATTATTATTAATAAATACACATTTAAAAATTACTAAGTAAAAACAGTAACACTTTACAATAAAGTTCATTAGTTAACATTAATTAATGTACTAACTAACATGAACTTTCAACGAGCAATACATTTGTTACATTATTTATTAATCTTTGTTAATGTTAGTTAATACAAATACAGCTGCTCATTGTTTATTCATTTGTTAATTTTATTTTAATAATGTATTAGTAAATATTGAAATTAATATGAACTAATATTAATAAATGCTGAAGAAGTATTGTTCATTCTTAGTTCATGTTAACTAAGGTAGTTAACTAATGTGAAGTATAGAACCTTATTGTGAAGTATTACTAAATTACTATTATAATATGTCAATGTAAAATAAAAAAATGTGTATTTAAGAAAAATAACAATATAATAATAATAATAATAACTAAAAATATATTTTTTGCTTCTCTTTTGTTGATAAGTGCTTCTCATTACATTTTCCCCAAACATTCACTGAATGGAAATATCAGGACGTAGTGTACAGTATATGTTGGGAAGATGCCATAAGTCAATGTGGTAAACAATTAACAATATTAAACCTATTAAATTCTAACAATACTGTTGTCATTACAAAATTAATGGCAAGTAGTGTAGGAAGAAGGTGGGCGCATGTTGCATTCCCAAGTGCACGTTAAAGTGACCAAAACTCAGAGCAGATGCAGAGATGGAGTTCATGTGGAGAAGCATTTAATGCAAACCGAGCCGCTCTGAGCCGCTGGTGGAAAACTGTGCAAGAACACAGTGCCATGCTTCACTTCGAAACACACAGCGCATATACTGTATAGTCGCATCCTTTGCAGTTTGATAAATCGCACACAGCCACATCGTGATTTCTGTTTTATTTTGATTAATCATGCATCCCTGCTGTGCCACTGTGTGCTCTTACTGGAAAACTGGCCAGAGGCAGTCCTGAGGAAGAGTAGATCTCTAACTGAGGTCTGGCACTGGGAGAGCGTCGGATGCGCCCCTTTAGGAGAGCTGGTAGAGAAAGAAATGTCATTCTTTTTGAGTTTCACAAAATAACTATGTGCTGAGATATAATCTTACTCAACAACATTCAGCTGGGCTGATCTCACCCAAAACTCACCGATGGGACCCCCATATGGAGCTGCAGCGACCAGACACTCTCTCAGACCATCTTTCAGATTCCAGCCCATCTCATACAATTCAATCTTTCTGTTTCAGGAAAAAAAAGCAAAGAAGGGGGAGGTGAACAGGGTTAAAAATAAAAGCATAACAGTACCTGCTATGACTGCTTTGCTGGACAACACGAAGCCAGGCTAATACCTTTGCCTAGTTAAGCACAACCCATGCTTTCAGGGAAACCTCCTTGGGGTTTTGTCCTCTGTAGAGGACATTTGTTTTTAGTCAATTTCTCTGAGATCAAACATGGCACATTTTTAATATACTTTAAAGCAGAGATCCTGCCATCCACTAAACATATCATTTCAGTGACAAATGTCTGGGTTTTTGGCTGACAACATTAGAGTTCAAAAACATATTATAAGTTAAAAAGCATGGACAATATTTTTCAATCATCAACTGAATGTGATTTATTTTTTACATTGCTTCTTATAAATAAATATCTTTAGGAAACGTCAGTGTTTTCAATGCAGTGGATGGAAGGCTATCGAATGGAAACTTCAGGACTTTTTCCTATTAAGTTCAAACAATACGGTCACTATTGCAGTACATAAAGTTCAAAAAAAGGATATTATAATAAAGAACTTGTTTTGAACATGGTCACATAAATTGAATAATAAATTAGTAAGTAATTAACCATTACATTAATAAATAATTCAGTATATATTTAATAAAAGGTCTAGTGGAAGTTGAGATTTCTGTCAAACATTTAATTAAACAGCTTTTAAATGCGGGCACTGCAAATTCATATATACTAATCTGTTCATATAAAACATATAAACTTTTTATAAACCGAAATGTATTTTTTTAACACATTGATTATATCATTGTTGCAGAAGTCTGATAATTTGCATGAAAAAAAAAGTAAATGAAAAGCATCGTTTTTGACTGCAGTTGCATTGCCTTCATTTTCGTGGTGCCCATAAAATATGAATAAAATAACTATGATCAGACCAATATGATTACAGTTAGATTATATATCAAGAAAACTCAGGTATTTGTTGAGAACAGTGGCCTAAACACATTTTGAGGAAACAGGCAGTTGTGCTGCTAACTAATTCACTGCCACTCATGACAGCTGTCACATGACCCAAGTGACAACTCATAACAAACTACAAACGTCCCGTTTAAAAGCTCCACTGTACCTAAATGAGCAGGTTGATCATCTGTGCAGGGTAATGGTTTCATACACTCATATTCTGCACCCTTTAATAAGCAGAATGATTAAGCTGTTCTGTTATTTACCTGTAAAAAGCCTCGCCCAAAGGGTTCCAGTTCGCTGTGACAAACGCCATGACCTCCTCTCCTGATGAAACGTTGCAGTCTTTAAGTTTATGATAATTGTCCGAGTGAGCGCTGCATTATGATTGATTATTTTTATTGTGTTGTTTATTTCATTCTCCCTCGCCCATCTCTTCCTATCATCTTCTTCTTTTTCTGTGATGCCGTTGATCAGAGACTAGCGTCTGTGTTTGGCGCCTTCCAGTGTTTTGGAAGTGGCACTACAATAGCGTTCACTGAAGGGGCTTCGATGCGGTTTCTAAATGCTTATTTATTTTATTATTTTATTATATAATTTATCATGTATTACAAAATCATACTTTTTAAATTAAGCTATAAGTTTCTCTGTGCAGTTATTTATGTAAATATTATTGTCCATTCTGCTAGTGAAGCAGAAGCACGTAGACTGCGTTGTCACGTGGACGTGGTATGTTACTTTTCTCAGCGCTGGTAAAAACGGGTCATTACATTACATTACAAGACGATTTGTAGGACAATTACCACTTAACAATTATTAAAAAGCGCTTCCTTGAAATCCCATGCACCTCTGGAGGAAGAAAACCTCATTCAACAGCAATTTGCCGCGCAATGACTAATGATTTACGGTTTACCACATGGTGTCGCTGCTCCTCCACACGCCACATCTCTCCAGCTGCACCACACCTGATATGAACACCTGTTGTGTTGTTTGATCCAGGAATGGACAGAAGAATGCCGCAGGTGTGTTGGCTCAAACATACATAACATCAGGAACCAGTCTGGGCTTAGCTATTGTCTTTTTTGTTTTTGCATTGAATGGATCTCTTTGAAATGCAACCTCATTCAGCTAGAATGTAGCAGGCTGTAATCATTAGGACTTTTGTGGTGGGAGATAACGTGCCGCTGTTGAGCGTCTCAAAATCGCATCATTGTTAAAATACAAAAGCAGTCTTGCTATAATTATGCTCTTGTCTTGTGAGGTTGGGGGTTGACTATTTAACTGTCAATCAAATTAGACCACTGGGAGTATTTTTGTCATCAAAGAGCACAAAACAAATTAGCTAAAGGATAAAACGTTTATTGACAATAATAGCCTACATATAGATAGACTACGTATATCGTAGATCGTATAAATACGTACGTATAAATACGAACGTATAAATACGTTCTATTTATTGATGTTTACTTTAAAAATAGATTATGCTGTCATTTTTATTATTTTGATTTTGATTTAATTTGGTATACCTTATTGTTAATTCTATCTAGGATGTGTGTGGTTGGGGGCTTAAAAACAACAATAATAATAATAATAAATAAATAAAAATAAAAATTAGCCACATTACAAAATATCATATACATTGAATCATATAAACATCAGTGCAAGCAAACTTTGTGTTGATTCTGGAGAAGTTGAAACAACCATTAGTGCTCCTGAGTGTGAGTTAGAGAGGGATTGTGTGTGACTCCAGTGCTGGTGCAGTAGACTGATGCTTAGGTAACGCTTTAGATTACAGCCCAGAAAGTAGGCTACTGCATAATTAAGAAGAATTCACAGCGTAACTTTCAGTAATTATAATGTAACGTTACCTAAAGTATTTGCATGTAAGTATAAGGGAATAGTTTGAGGAATAAAGGGGTAACAACCAGGAAAATTAAAAATTATTTATGCTGTAAGTATTATAGAACTGAGAGGTACTTATGATACAACAATTTTACATTTGGGAGCAATTTAGGAAATAATGGTGTACTAATACATACTGTATAGGCTTTATAAATTGTACATATCTATGTATTTATACAGTTGTTGTTGTTGTTGTTGTTTTTATAGCAAAAGTGCAGATGTTTAAGTTTGGGCTTACATGTTTCAAGGCAAGTAAAGCTATAACTATTGCAATTTTTTTAAATACTGGGAAATATACTCTTGTTCCATGTAGTTACAGGGTAAGTGGTGTTTGTTACCCTTTTGTTCCATGTAATTACAGGGTAAGTACAATAAAAATACATACACAATCTAATATCACTGACTCAGAAAACTTTATTTGAAAAACAACTTATTACAGTTGGTCTGAAGCGATAGTCTACAGTTTAAAAAGTTTAAAATATTGTAATTTTTCTTACAAACAACTATCGTTAGAAGACATTGATCCATCCATTGGGGGCGTATGGATTACTACAGTTATTGCAGTATACAGTATTGCAGTTTGATGCTCCAACTTTTAGGAACACATGAGCTTGCATTACATGTATTCCCAGAGATGTATTTTTAATTTTTCTAAAAACCTTCATTTGTGTTAATCTGAGGAAGGACAGTCATAAACAACTTGGATGGCATGAGGGTAAAAGATGAGTAAATGGTGAGGACGTATTTCTGGGTGTATTGCATAAAAAATAAAAAAAAAATACAGAATAGCAAGAGACATGATTTCTTCTTCAGATTCATCAGTGGAAAAAAATAAAGAGAAGAAGAGGAACAAAAGGAAGAAGCCAAGCATTTGAAAAGAATTGTTGATTTAAAAGAGCACTTTTAAATGAAAAAGAAGTGTTGTAAATCTGATTTTAATTACGTTGTTTTTCAAATAAAGGTTTCCGAGTCAGTGATATAAGATTGCATGTATGCATTTTTATTGTACTTACCCTGTAACTACATGAAACAAGAGGGTAACAAGCACCACTACATGGAACAATATTATCTTTCCCCAATATTTATATATTTCAGTGCACTTTTGTTAAAAAGATTACTGCTAAATTGCTCCCAAATGTAAGATTGTTGTATCATAATAGTAGAATAAGTACCCCTTATTTCTATAATATTTACAGTATAAATAAATTGTTAATTCTCCTGGTTGTTACCCCTTTATTCTCCAAACTATTACATATTGTTCCCTCATACTTACAAGTAAGTACTTTATAGGTACACTATAATTAACGAAAGTTACACTTTAAAAATCGCTTTAATTACGCAGTATTTCCGGGCTGTAATCTAAAGTGTTACCGATGCTCACACTGTGATTTTGCCAAGCAAGACATGTTCCTCAACATATTTTGTTGATCCTGGAAGAATATTCATGTCTGAAAATTGAGACCTATCCCTAAACCTAAACCTAACCCTATAACTCATCCCTAAAATCAGAAGGAGATGATAGGTGAATAACACTGATGTAGAACCCTGGTTGTAAGCCTAAACTTGACATAAACTGTAAACTTGTCCCTCAAATCTGATTGGTTGATTGGAATGTTGTTTAAGGATTGACAAAGATGTTGATCCAGGAGCACATTGCACTTGGTGAAATCATGCTCACTTCTACGCCTCTGTGGCTCGTGATTTAGAGAGCGCAGCAGGGAGCTCTAGGGTTTTCTGAGGTAACCTTTCTGATCAGGCTGATGAAGAGGAAAAAGCAGACCATCCATCAGCGCCCGCACAGCGACCATTGTCACTCACACACTTACAGCCAGAGAGAGAGAGGGACCTAAAGCTTGTGCAAAAGTGCCTGCTTTTCAAATGTCTGCTGACATGAGCCTTTCTTCTGCTGGAGTGGTTCTGTCTTTGAAAATAACCTCAATCTTCCTCTATAGTACAAAGCTTTTCCTTCAATGGAAAAGCTTATAGGGACAAACCTGAAAAGAAAGTTCCAAGTTCAGTACAAGTTAAGCTCAATGGACAGCATTTGTGGCATAATGTTGATTACCACAAAAATGAAGCACCACTTGTCTCTCTTTTTCTTTAAAGCTGCGGTCCGTAGCTTTTCCTCTTTGTCGCCATCTCTGTTCGAAATCTGCAATTGCAGTTATTTGCGGAATGATCAACTTTACGTGGGTTGTACATCGGCATGAAACAGTGCGGATGAATCCAATGTTTTGAGGAGAGTGTGCGGCTGTCAATCACTGTGCCGGTGTGGATACGGGCATTCAGAATAATTCATATTTACCATTAGCCTAGAAATCTAGACGCACCCTAGCGGCAGCAAAATTTATTTTGCAGCCAGGGTAGTCTAGCAACTCTCCGTTGATTTTCGTGCTGGAAAAACCTAAATTGGGTCAGGCCAATCACGTCGTGTATAGAGTAGGCGGGGCGGGCTTAACATACGACGACAGAGCTGCGACGGTTCCCTGCTACTTGAAAACAAAGAATGGCTGCTGGCGAACAGTCTTTCAAATCGGCTTTGGCCGCGACTCTGGAGGACTTGGAGTTAAGTTTTTCTTTGAGAAAAGAGCAAAGAACGGCACTTAAGTCATTCTTAAAAAAGGAAGATGTGTTCGTAGTTTTGCCGACCAGATTCAAAAGTTGAATCTATCAACTAACGTAAGCTCTGCTGTTGGGAAAACGCTCTGGTTGGTTGAAGCGCTGTCCTATTGCGTGCAGAGGGAATTTGAAAGACAGCCGTTTATCCCGCCCCTCGGATTGAGCCGTGTCTATGGTGAGTTGCCAGACCTAACATCTTGATGTAGGTCTGGCTTGCCAGGCTAATTTACCGTAATAGCAAAACGAGAAAGGCACAACAAAGGAAATTCCGCAACTATGTAAATTAAGCGAACAAGTGCGCTACTGTTACGTAATTAAACTATTGAAATGTCTTACCTGTCTAGCAAAAAAAAAAAAAGCTGTCTCTGCGTCCGTTTTGAACCCCTTTAAAACACGGAGTTCACGCCATCTTTCAAAAGCCCTGCCGATGTTTATCCTTGTTTTCGCATGGGCCCGGTTGCAGTCTCTTTTTTTTCTCTAGCCACTCCGAAGTCCGAAGTCTTTTGGGATTTACAACTGGTGAATCTCCAGTTGTTACTGGTGATTGTCGTTTGAAACATTCTGGATCCGCTATAAGTTTAATTATTTAAAGTGCTGTGAGAAAAGGTTATAAATCTACACCTCGAACATCCTCACACGCAATATAGCCTACTGGCGGAGACTCCTTCTTTATGTGTACAGATGTGACGTAATGACGCAAAGACATGCTCGAATTTCCACCAGTACCACTGGAATTAAAATCATTATTAAAAGCTAACCGATTTGAATCGAGCTAAGGCAAGCAGATAGTTTTGAACACTGGCTGGTTATGTTTTTTTTTTTTAATTATATTTTGGATCATTTTTAACACAAAAAGTTACGGGCTGCAGCTTTAAACAAAAGCCAAAATTTGGATTACAGTGAGGCACTGACAATGGAAGTGAATGAGGCCAACCTGTAAACATTGAAAATATAACATTAAAAAATATAGCCACATGGGACAATAAGTGTGTTAACATGATTTTAGTTCCATTAACCCAAAAATTCTAAGATAATTGTAAAAAAAAAAAAAAAAAAAAATTGTATCTATATATAGTTTTTCCAGAGACTTTCCTGGAGAATTCATGCATGGTTTAAAATCAAGAATGATATTTTAAGCTCAATTGACTGCAGTAATGTTGATTTCCAATATATATATATTTAAAAAAAATGTAATTTATTCCTGTGATGCAAAGCTGAATTTTCAGCATCATTACTCCAGTCTTCAGTGTCACATGATCCTTCAGAAATCATTGCTGATTTGATGCTTCAGAAACATTTCACCTTATTAATATTAATGTTAAAAACAGTTGTGCTGCTTAATATTTTTGTGGAACCCGTTTTCCCCAGGATTGAAAATTCAAAAGAACAGTATTTGTTTGAAATAGAAACCTTTTGTAACAATGTAAAAGTCTTTCCTATATAACTTTTGATCAATTAAATGCAAATCCTTGCTGTATAAAAATATTATTTTCCTTTAAAATACAATATTACTGACCCAAAACTTATGAACAGCCGTGTATAGTAACAACATATTAAACCAAGTGGCATCTGCAAACAAATGATATTTACTATCCGTCTCTTTTCATGCTGAGCAGCATAGACAAATTATATGCTAGAGTGTGTTTAAATGATGCGAAAGGTGATTTGCAACACAGAGTCTCCATTTCCCAGCATGCATCAGACATTTGCCCGGACTGCTTTCATTTAATACCGATCGAGCCCACAGCCGGAGAAGAAGATTTAAGTCATTTCCGCCATAAAATGCTTCCTCATTAAGCTGCATCTCATTGCATGTGTAATCATTAGTCCTTGATACAATGCGCTCAGATTCAGAGAGTGCTGGGGTCATTTTTAAGCAGCACTTAAGCAGCCGTTAGGAAGTCTGACATCATGATAGGGGCACTTCCCTCTCCATTCGTAACACTATCTCCCCCATTAGGCTGCAGGGCAGTGGAGGGGCAGTATAGCATATGGGTAAGGGGCAAGAGGGGAGCGTGTGTGTTTATATGGTCTGTCAGAGCGGGACGGGGTGTGTGGGGGCTGTTGGCTTTTAAGGTGTCAGTGGTAAAATTTATAACACACCATAGAGAGGCTTTAGCAGCACTTGCTGGCCGCACTCACTCAATAGAAATCAGATTAGAGGGAAAAAGGCCCGTCAGTTATCGGAGTTTGGAGAAGCAACGCAGTTTGGCATCAGACCACCTGGACTGGAAGTGAGGGGTGGAGTCTTGGGAAAGATCTCCCTGCAGAGTCATTACTCAGAGAGGCATAAGGCTCAGGTGTCTGTTATGGACGTATGCGATGAGGCAGTGCATGGGATTGTGTGAAAACACACACACACACACACACACACACACACACACACACACACACACACACACACACACACAAGATTGAGCCAAAAACCTGCCTGGGACATATGCCATTTTAATACAAACTATTGCCTATATAAGTAATTTTCATATGTTTTTTTATACATATGGAAAGCATATTTTCTTTTTTATTATGTCTATAGCCGTAAAAAAAAAAAAAAAAAAAATTTGATATTAAGGGTCATTAACGTTGATGGATAAAGAGATGAAACGCATGCACAGCATTAAATTAATTATTGTTTTGTATGCCTGGATCACATATAGTACTGTAGTAGTGTATTTACATTGGTTAATTGTATTGCAAAGGCAATCAAATAATCATTATTGATGTACAGAATCACTTACTTTTACATTGCATTTTAATTAAACAACACATTAGAATGTGGGATGAATAATGACTTTCAGCTGAACTTCAGCTTTTGAAAATTTAGGTTGAAGTTAACTTAATATTGTTACATTTATTGCCTATACAGTGAGGAAAATAAGTATTTGAACACCCTGCTATTTTGCAAGTTCTCCCACTTGGAAATCATGGAGGGGTCTGAAATTGTCATCGTAGGTGCATGTCCACTGTGAGAGACATAATCTAAAAAAGAAAAAATACAGAAATCACAATATATGATTTTTTAACTATTTATTTGTATGATACAGCTGCAAATAAGTATTTGAACACCTGTCTATCAGCTAGAATTCTGACCCTCAAAGACCTGTTAGTCTGCCTTTAAAATGTCCACCTCCACTCCATTTATTATCCTAAATTAGATGCACCTGTTTGAGGTCGTTAGCTGCATAAAGACACCTGTCCACCCCATACAATCAGTAAGAATCCAACTACTAACATGGCCAAGACCAAAGAGCTGTCCAAAGACACTAGAGACAAAATTGTACACCTCCACAAGGCTGGAAAGGGCTACGGGGAAATTGCCAAGCAGCTTGGTGAAAAAAGGTCCACTGTTGGAGCAATCATTAGAAAATGGAAGAAGCTAAACATGACTGTCAATCTCCCTCGGACTGGGGCTCCATGCAAGATCTCACCTCGTGGGGTCTCAATGATCCTAAGAAAGGTGAGAAATCAGCCCAGAACTACACGGGAGGAGCTGGTCAATGACCTGAAAAGAGCTGGGACCACCGTTTCCAAGGTTACTGTTGGTAATACACTAAGACGTCAGGGTTTGAAATCATGCATGGCACGGAAGGTTCCCCTGCTTAAACCAGCACATGTCAAGGCCCGTCTTAAGTTTGCCAATGACCATTTGGATGATCCAGAGGAGTCATGGGAGAAAGTCATGTGGTCAGATGAGACCAAAATAGAACTTTTTGGTCATAATTCCACTAAACGTGTTTGGAGGAAGAAGAATGATGAGTACCATCCCAAGAACACCATCCCTACTGTGAAGCATGGGGGTGGTAGCATCATGCTTTGGGGGTGTTTTTCTGCACATGGGACAGGGCGACTGCACTGTATTAAGGAGAGGATGACCGGGGCCATGTATTGCGAGATTTTGGGGAACAACCTCCTTCCCTCAGTTAGAGCATTGAAGATGGGTCGAGGCTGGGTCTTCCAACATGACAATGACCCGAAGCACACAGCCAGGATAACCAAGGAGTGGCTCTGTAAGAAGCATATCAAGGTTCTGGGTGGCCTAGCCAGTCTCCAGACCTAAACCCAATAGAGAATCTTTGGAGGGAGCTCAAACTCCGTGTTTCTCAGCGACAGCCCAGAAACCTGACTGATCTAGAGAAGATCTGTGTGGAGGAGTGGGCCAAAATCCCTCCTGCAGTGTGTGCAAACCTGGTGAAAACCAAAGGAAACGTTTGACCTCTGTAATTGCAAACAAAGGCTACTGTACCAAATATTAACATTGATTTTCTCAGATGTTCAAATACTTATTTGCAGCTGTATCATACAAATAAATAGTTAAAAAATCATACATTGTGATTTCTGGATTTTTTTTTTTAGATTATGTCTCTCACAGTGGACATGCACCTACGATGACAATTTCAGACCCCTCCATGATTTCTAAGTGGGAGAACTTGCAAAATAGCAGGGTGTTCAAATACTTATTTTCCTCACTGTATGTATTTTTGCAATGCCATACACCCAGAATGAATGTAAAATGATGACATACAGCTCAAATAAAATTCACTTATTTACATTTATTTTTACATGAATTAGTTTTAAGATCAGTTTTTTATGCAATCATAGAGAACTTTGTTCAAATCCTGCATTAATTAAACATACATTTTCAACAATGCCTCCCTAGAACATGTTGCCTATTTCACCTATACTGTAAAAAAAAAAAAAAATCAGTAAAAACAGGGCACAATTTACTTTAAATATGAAGGAATTATCCGTATTTTTATTTTTTTTGACAGGTGTTTTACTTGCATTTTGAATGATGCATTGCATTGTGTTGTGTTTTAGGGTTAACGGATGTCCTGGCAGAAAATTAACTGTACATTTTCCGTTTAACAGTGTACGGCAGACCTACCATTGTGACCTAAATTGTCTGGCCTGATGATGTGGGAATTTTTCTCCATTTAAAAATCTGCTGGTTTACTGTGGATGATACTCCACAAATAAAAGTGGAGTGGAATAAAGATAAAATTGGATAAAAATGTGTAACCTGTCAGAAGTGAGCTCATTTTTATTTAAAATTGGAAGAGCTGGGGGAGATGACTTCATTCAAGTCTTTGAATTCTGCAGAAAGTTTTGCCACACTGTCTGAGAACACATAAAAAGATGAAAATTTGATTTGCTTTATAAGTGCATGCTTAATATTGCAATCTACACCACCAAGACATGATCTTGCCCAGAGGATTCAAACTGAATATCCTCTGTCCAAATAGTCTGAGCTCTTCAGATCGGACTGGTCGGAGAGAGGAGATGATGTTATAAGGGCTTACCTTTTCAGGTTTTATTACTTCGAAAAATGCAAATAAATGTGATTGACTATTTTCATGCCCTTTGAAGATCTTCGCCTCATCAGTTAAATTCTCACTATCACACTCGCCTCGTCTTCCCTCATCCCAGCTCATCTCTTTCTCATGCTTAATTCACAGGTTTCTCATTTGATATTCAAACATTTCAGGTCACTTAATCACCTAAATCATTTTCAGAGGGGTGTTCTAACCGAATTACATCCCTGTTTTCCATTTCAGGAGGATACACAGCAGAGACAGAGGAGCTTTGAAATGTAAATCTCAGCAGATCTCCTTTCGGAGGCTTTTTAATTAAACTGATGTACCTTATTTACCCTGGATCAAGAGGATATTCTCAGCTCTGAAAAATAGAGCTCATTCTTTCACCCAAGAAAAGATTGGTATTATTTATTTTCAATAACGCATAGTCTTACCAAATGCTGAAGAGGTGAGAACGCATCTCTGTGAGAAGATATTTTTTCTGGGAGTGGATTTTTATCTATAATTATATGTCATGTGCTCTTAATTAATGCATTTGAAGTGATTATTCAAACAGAAATTAATTTTATGAATTCTGTTACGTTTTCAAAGAGTTAGTTTTGTTTGACCTCGCTTTCCAATTTTAAACAAAGAGAATGTCAATATCTGGTCTACACAAATGGATGTCCTTGAAAACATCTATTTGAAGACGGGCGCAAGGATTTCAATAAAATAATTTAAAAAAGAATCCTGCAAGAATCCATAGAAAGATGATTGACATAAAACAAGTTATTCCAAACCTGTATGATAATTTTTTGGTTACATTTTAGTTTAGGGTCCAATTCTCATTATATTAACTGTACGACTTTTGCCTCAATAAACTCCTACTGCTTATTAATAGTAAGGAAGGTAGTTGTTACGTTTAGGTATTGGGTAGGAATTGGGTTGGAATAAGGGATGTAGAATATGGTCTTATTATGTGAAGAATAAGACATTAATATGCGCTTTATAAGTATTAATAAACAGCCAATAAATACTTTAGTCATATGCATGCTAATAAGCACTAGTAGTGAGAATTGGACCCTAAACTAAAGTGTTTCCTTATTTTTTTCTTGCATTGAAGATTTTTGCATGTACAGTGGGGAGAACAAGTATTTGCCGATTTTGCAGGTTTTCCCACTTACAAAGCATGTAGAAGTCTGTAATTTTTATCATAGGTACTCTTCAACTGTGAGAGACGGAATCTAAAACAAAAATCCAGAAAATCACATTGTATGATTTTTAAGTAATTAATTTGCATTTTACTGCATGACATAAGTATTTGATACATCAGAAAAGCAGAACTTAATATTTGGTACAGAAACCTTTGTTTGCAATTACAGAGATCATACGTTTCCTGTAGTTCTTGACCAGGTTTGCACACACTGCAGCAGGGATTCTGGCCCACTCCTCCATACAGACCTTCTCCAGATCCTTCAGGTTTCGGGGCTGTCGCTGGGCAATACGGACTTTCAGCTCCCTCCAAAGATTTTCTATTGGGTTTAGGTCTGGAGACTGGCTAGGCCACTCCAGGACCTTGAGATGCTTCTTACGGAGCCACTCCTTAGTTGCCCTGGCTGTGTGTTTCCGGTTGTTGTCATGCTGGAAGACCCAGCCACGACCCATCTTCAATGCTCTTACTGAGGTTGTTGGCCAAGATCTCGCGATACATGGCCCCATCCATCCTCCCCTCAATACGGTGCAGTCGTCCTGTCACCCTTTGCAGAAAAGCATCCCCAAAGAATGATGTTTCCACCTCCATGCTTCACAGTTGGGATGGTGTTCTTGGGGTTGTACTCATCCTTCTTCTTCCTCCAAACACGGCGAGTGGAGTTTAGACCAAAAAGCTCTATTTTTGTCTCATCAGACCACATTACCTTCTCCTATTCCTCTTCTGGATCATCCAGATGGTCATTGGCAAACTTCAGATGGGCCTGGACATGCGCTGGCTTGAGCAGGGGGACCTTGCGTGCACTGCAGGATTTTAATCCATGACGGCGTAGTGTGTTACTAATGGTTTTCTTTGAGACTGTGGTCCCAGCTCTCTTCAGGTCATTGACCAGGTCCTGCCGTGTAGTTGAACTTCTTCCTTGAACTTCTTCCACTTCTTCCAAGTTCATTTCTTGAACTTCTTCCATTTTCTAATAATTGCGCCAACAGTTGTTGCCTTCTCACCAAGCTGAGAGCCTATTGTCCTGTAGCCCATCCCAGCCTTGTGCAGGTCTACAATTTTATCCCTGATGTCCTTACACAGCTCTCTGGTCTTGGCTATTGTGGAGAGGTTGGAGTCTGTTTGATTGAGTGTGTAGACAGGTGTCTTTTATACAGGTAACGAGTTCAAACAGGTGCAGTTAATACAGGTAATAAGTGGAGATCAGGAGGGCTTCTTAAAGAAAAACTAACAGGTCTGTGAGAGCCGGAATTCTTACTGGTTGGTAGGTGATCAAATACTTATGTCATGCAATAAAATGTATATTAATTATTTAAAAATCATACAATGTGATTTTCTGGATTTTTGTTTTAGATTCCGCCTCTCACAGTTGAAGTGTACCTATGATAAAAAATTACAGACCTCTACATGCTTTGTAAGTAGGAAAACCTGCAAAATCGGCAGTGTATCAAATACTTGTTCTCCCCACTGTATATTTGATGTATATTTAAGTATTAGTGTTCTTTAAGTTCTTTAAGATACTACAGTATACTAGTTTTTATTAATAATTCGAAACAGTTTGTATTGTTATACTTTGTTTTCATTTAAATTTTAGTAATTTTGTTGTGTTTATCATCTTTAATCTTTTTTTTTTTAATATACATTTTTATTTCAGTTTTGAAATGTTTTGACATCAATATTGCTAAATGCCATTCAGAGGTGTAAAGTCCAGGTTCAGAAAGTAAAAGTCCTCCTCAGTATTTAGTTTTTTAAAATCATTTTTCAGCCAGTTTTTCAGCCAGGAGATGGAACTAATTAGTGAAATCAACTGGCTGAGTTCATGGGTGGAATAAACATACTGTATGGCAGGACTTTTATTTTCTGACCCCTGAACTTTACACGAAGAGCATGAACAGAGCCGATCCTGACCTCCCTAGGGCCCTAAGCAAAATTCTGTTAAGGGGCCCTCATACCTGACCCATGAGCCATGTAAACCATTTGCCATTGCCACACAGTCACACCTGACACCCCAGTGCTCCCACTACAATCCTCCCTCCTTTAACTAGTACTAATGAAAATGTAATTCCTGATATCAGAAATAGACATTGTTACTAGAAAAAGTACATTCTTAATATCAAGAATTCACATTTTAAATAGTACAAATTTAATTATTGATATAAAAAATGCATCATATGAATAACGGCTAAAATGGCTTGCCATAGCATGTCACTGTGTATTAAATGATAAAAGCAATAATCTATACTTGATGGTTATTATTTACTGAGGGATATAGGGCTGATCGGCTCTGTGAACAACATCCTAGCATCTTCTTTTGTATTCCACACAATAAAAAGGCTATGGGTTTGGATTAATGTGTGGGTGAATAACTGATGACAGAGTGGCCATTTTTGGGTGAAATATATGGAGCCAGATCAGTCTCATTAATAATTCACGCAAAAAAACATGATTCACACATGCAATTCACATACACACACACACACAAAAAAAAAGTCACAAAAAGCAATTCACACATGCACAAAATAAAATGATATATTCATAAAATACATTTCACAAATGCAAAACACAATTCGTATACTGTGCACAAAAACCTTCGAATGTTTAAAATGTACGAGTTTATCCTTGAATGTGCAAATCGTCATTTTCGTGTGGATCGCCTTGGATTTGTGTGTGCGTATTTTTGAGACTTTCCTGGCAAGTTGGCAACGCTCTTCTTCTACACGGATCAGTCGTACTCTTTAGCCAATCAGATTTAAGCTTATCAATCGACCAATCATAATCACGTGAGGGCGTGCCTACGTCATCTGCTTTCGACCACAGTAAGTTCATGGCTGGGCAGAGGTATAGTTGTGTGTTTACTGAAGTTAAAGATCAGTCGAAGCAATAGTTTATTAACTGCTGTTTAGTTCACGTGTAAACATAAACATTTATTTTAAGTATTGATGGATTTTCATGTCCTGTCCACCACACATTCAACTGATGATGATAATGTAATGACGTGCATACATTGGAGACCATTTACGTTTCATATGTTTTGTTTTAAGCTGCATATATTATGCAGTTTTATTGTTTCATATTTCTGAAACAGATTATGTATGAAGTTGTAGACAACCAGTACTGTGAACTTACCATTCCAGACTTACCAGTAACACATCACAACTGAAGTAAAGTCGGTTGCAACTTCTGATACACAGGGACTTTAACTGTACAGCCTTACCTCAAAATGTGGCAAAATGCCCATTTTTATTCATTGCATGTTCATTGAAATGTGATCAGTCATTTATTCTGTTGTTTTGAGACCACTTTGGTCGACCACTTCAATAACTGTTCTTGCTAATGGCAGAGTGATTTTCTCATATAATTACAGTTTAATGAGATCTTTATTCAGTAAAGTCTAATAAATAGTAGCCTTTGAGGTCAAACTACTCGCACCAAGTTGATAATGGGCTGAATTCTCTTACAGAAAAATGATTTAATGAAACAATATAAAATATATTTTTATGTGAAAAAAGACATGGTGCTCCTGACTATCTGTCTGACCTTGTTATTGTTTATGAGAAAGGTTATGATTATTAACTATGATTTGCAACAAACACACACACACACACTAGTATTTTTTTTTTTAAACTAAATAAAAATTGCTAGTAAATTTCACAAAAAGGCAAGTAACACATTGAATTAAACAAGTAATTTTGACGTAGAAAAACTGAAAAGCATTTCTTGTAAAGCATACTCCAATAATCTTTGAAAAAAAAAATGATCAAAAAAAGAATAAACCTGTCTTTAGGCAGATATATATATATAATTTAGGTATAGGTATATACTGTATATAAATATTATATATATATAACTTCTGTGGGAAAACAAACAAACAAACAAAAAATGCCATATGCAAATGATTTCTATAAATATAAGAGTAAACAAATTATTTTTGCAGTGTAAAAAAATCATTTTTTTCTAAGCAGTTTTGAGAGAAACTCTGAGCCTTAATTAACAGGCCGCAGCACTAATTACTACACTGATAGAAGATGACACTTGCATCATAATATCACAAATTTGTATGGGTGTTTATGGTGTCATAATGTAGTGGACCATGACTAACAACTCTGGTTAGAGCACTGATTCTCAAAAGGCTTTTGTTTTGCAACATGGAGTCATTAATAAACTCCTTGAGTTCATAAACCACATGTCAACAATTCAAACAAAACCACAGCTCTTGAATCCTCAGTTCTACTCTAGTGATAATATGATCATCTAAAACACAGAAATAGTGACATTATCCACTAATGATCCTCTCTGGCCCTCACCTGCATACACTTCCCAATCACAGAAAATACTAATCACCTGCACCTGTTGTTTATCAGGACTACTTAAGCACACACCTCAGTCATACACATTGTCTGTTCTCCCAAATGGATGCTAGACTGACACTCTATATGCTACTTACATGTTGACGACATCTTTATGAAAGAGTTGTATACCTTATCCAGCGTTCCACGATCTCCACTCTGTCACCATCTCCATAGTCATTCTCTTTCGTCTCTGTGCATTTCCCTGTCACCGTGGTTTCCTTCCTCATCACGCTGTTTCCTCCTGCTATCTACGTATGGTCATTCTCTTGCAATTTCAATAAACTGATGTTTACTGTTCTCCCGGTGTGCTCTGAGTCTAAATCGTTACGGAATTCACTTTGTAAAGCCCTTTCTACAATGACTCCGCAAACTACAACCAAACCAAATGTCATTGAGTTCTCCATTTCAACAATCTCATCTGACACGGAAGATCCTTTTCTGAGCATGTTGCTACTTTTTTTCAGGGGAATATTCGTGACATTAAAAGTTTGAGACTAAAATAAACTTTCAATTTTTGTAAATTGAGGGACAAATCCATGTGGGTTTGGCTATTTGAGTAGAGGGAGGAGGATGTTATAATAGACTCTGATAAAGCGAGCAGATGTAGGCGCAGAAGGAAGCTTGGAGATACGGCAGGACTGCAGAAGTAAAGCCCCAGGCCTTCCCATCAGCTGTGTTTAGAGTTGTGGATGTGTGTGTGTGTGCCAGACTGTGTCTTTCAGTGGATGGACAAACAACAGAAAAAATGGCAGGCACTTTATACCATCTTTATTTACAATGTAGATTTTATTTTCTCATAAAAAAGAGAGAGATTTTTATAAAGCAGTTTTTAATTTTGCTGATTTTAATTGTTTTAAATGTAAGAAGCATGGCCATAATTATGAGTCCTAAAAGATAGTACTAAATAAATGTGCTGGGGTATTTTTTGTTCCTTCCCATTAAAATGGTTACTAGTTATAAAACCTAGAAACCAAACCAATGTGCTGTTCTGAACATGTTAGTTAAGCTGGATGGCATTGTCACATAAGCGGCCATTGGTAGATGCTAAAAAGTATAGATCTAGATGTTTTATGAGGAACAGATGTTTTTGGAGGGCTCTTAATGCATGAAATAAACATAGTTTTTCCTATCTGTTGCTTTTACGGTCACAAGAAAGTTTAGAAGCAGGAATCGAGAAATCAAAGCACTGCTCCGCACCACTTCTCCCACCAACCACTAATTTCCGCTCCCCCGCTCAACAATAAATAAGAGGATCGTTGGGCTTTTAGACAGGGCACGACTGTGTCATAAGAAAATTTGAACAAGAAACATTTATTGACAGAGTTGCAAGGAATAAAATAACCTTTATTTTTGAGAATGCATGGACATCTTTGAATAAAGGCATCCAGCTTCCTGTAGATCCCTTTTAAGCTTTGAGAAAGAAAGAGAGGGAAAGAGTGAGAGATACCCATAGAGGTTGACTCAATGGTCTTTTGCACTGACCCTTTTATGAGAATATGAATTATTCTCCTTTCCTCCCTTTCCACCTCTTAGTTCGACCACTTTCTGGAACTGACCTTCACACAAGAAGTGAAACGATGAACCGAGAATAATAGGAACAATATTCCCTCTGTTCTTTCCACAGAGGTCATAAATGCTCGTACGCTTGCCTGGCCACTTTCATTGTTAATAGGACCCTGTGGCATGCTTTGGCTCGCTATCTGTTCTGATGATCGGTGAGTGTGAATGTACAACTCCACCAAATTACTTATCTTTTCTGGTCTGCTGAGTCTGGCCGTGGCATGCCTCAGGTGTCCGCTTTAGGACCACTTGGATTCCTCCCTAAAGATTCTGAAGTTTCTGCAATGATCAGCAATTTTGTAATAAATGAATTTCAAGCCTCAGCACGGACCAGAGATTTAGTTAATAGGACTCTATCATTTGAATTTCTTTCTTTATAAAAAGAATTTGCATATTGCTAAATTACATTACAGCTATGCCAATAACTTATTGTATTTGTTCCAGATTAGACATCTACATATCGTATGGTTACTTTAGCAGTCAGTATCTTTTTCCATCTTGCAGTACATCATTAAGACCAATTATTTTGAGACTTTAGTATCTTTTTTCATTTTGCAATACAATTATTTTTATTTCATAATTATATATTATTCATAAAGTATATTATTATCTTATTTTAGGTTTATTATTAAAGGTATAGTTCACCTCTATAGTTCAGATAGTTCAGTTCTAATAACATTTGCTAATTTTCCAAATCCCCAAATTTAAATTCTAATATCATTTACTCATTTTCCAAACCTGTATGAATTTCTGTGGGACACAAAATTATATATATATATTTAAATATTTTCTTATGTCCATATTAATGAAAGTTATTGGGGTCCCATTAACTTTCATTTTATGGACAAAAACAGTTGAAACTTTTTTTCATAATAGCTTCTGTTGGGTTCAACGGAACAAAGAAACTCATGCAGATTTTTAAAGAAATTCCTGTACATCAACTATCTATTACTGGCTTATTTATAAAAATGTCAGTCATGCAGAAATTTTAACTTGCAACATCTTTTACGCCCACAACGGTCAAATCAGTAACTCTCATTAAAAATGAACAACTTTTTGTTGATTTGTTGCTGAATATAAATAGAGAAATTTTAGCTGGAAGTCGTTGCTTCAGAAGAACTGATTTCTTTCTGAAAATGTTCATATTTATCAGCAAGTAAATCGAATAAAATCTTACTTTTAATGGCAATACAAACAGTTTGCAATCAGATTTTAAACAGGTATATTGCCAGTTGCTTAGCACACCAATAACATTCATCTATAGCGATCAAAAGTAGGACAACCTGGTAACCTGACAGACATCTGTCTGTGTGAACATGGCTTTTCTCTGAGCCACAAAATCACATATTAGGGTAAGGGGATCTGTCCTATAAGGCTGAAATCATATAAACCCTGGTACCGTGTGTATGTAGAGCTCTGAAAAGTAAGAACTGGTACAGCTTCCAGTGATATAACATGGCTTTTCTCTGTGTGCGTGATGCTCTCTCCCAAAGGCAAGTATACAACAGAAAAACAGATGCTTCAATCACATTGAGTTCTCTATCCTCCCTTCAGCTCACCTATTCTTTCTCCTTTCCTCTCTGTCTATCTCTCTCTACCACACACATACACACGCTTCTCTTTCTCTCGTTCTTTAGAAAAGATGAGAACAGGTGGCCAGCCAGTAAAAGCCGCCTTTTCCCGTCTGTTCATCCAAAAAACGGAGTGGTTCTCTGAAATAAGAATGAGCTCATTTAAGTGCTCTGAGAAATGAGCCAAGCCCTGGAAGATACTTCTTTAACAGAACTGCATGCAGAGGTGCTCTGAACAGCTCTAAAACACAATGGAACCAAAGCGGAGAGCTTTTCTGCAGTCGTTTCAAGAGAGAATCGAAGAAAGAAGCTGGTAAAAGAAAAAAAGCATTTAACATTTGGTGTTCAATGCGGTGTGAAAACCCCAACTGCAGAAAGCTTGTGAAACCCAGTAAAAGGCTTTTTATTTTATTTTTTGTAGTGTTATCTGTGCTTTATGCCTGCCCACGCACAAAGCAGATAATTGTTCTGTGCGATCATCTAACAGCCTGTTAATTTTACTGCCAATTTCACAACACGTTTTCGCACCATCCATAAAAAACATGAGCAATAATTACGGCATATTAAACAACAAAGGGCTATAACATGGATGCAGTAACTTGAGTTTTTGGCGATGCTGTTGAAAGCAGTCGATAGATTTAGATGTTTTAAATGAGAAAAAAAGACAGTTGAACAAGTTAGGGAAGTCTTTAGCGCATTTTCAACCCAATTGATTTACAGTGGACTTTTAGGCCTAGCTCCCTTTAAACTGTGAGTTTCATAAACATTGTTTTTATCAGAAATATCTACTTTCTGAGGCATTTTTTCTTTGCAATCACTCGTAACCAACTGGTGATTTTTGGTGGATGTATTCAGTGTATACCCCTCAAGTTCACACTGGCAAGCATGTAAATGTTGATTTAAGATGGATATTTCATCAGGGCTATTATTAGGCCGAATCAATTAATATGAGAATCTTAAAACATTTAATACATTTCAATATTCGGTAGCACTTTATTTTACAGTTCTGCTCCAAATGTACATAGTAATTACAATAACTGGGTTATAGTATACTAACCTTGAACCCCCTATACCTACCTTAACCCATGTAGTTACCTTATCAGTGCTTGCACTGTAAAATAAAGTGTAACCCAATTTCACCCAATCCTCTCCTCTTCTTTGCAGTATGATTTATGTTTAAAAATGTAGGGCAAGGGCAAGGAGCAGCAGGCAACTGCAAGATTACTATGTAAAATGTAGCAGATAATGTTTATGCATCAGAGGTCCTCGTTCTTCATAGAGGAGATAGGGAGTGTGTGATCAGACGAGGCTTCTTCCCTGAGATGGCTGTTATGCTGCTGAACCATGCAGGATAGCATACATAATTATTAAGTATATACTCATAAATACCAAGTCAGCGTGTCTTTATCTAAAGAAGCATTTATACCTCATAAAACACCCATTAAGTACTCTTAAATGTGATATGGCTCTAGGGTCTGAAACTCATTTTTTTGTTGTCTTTACTTAATCCTCAGAATATGTTGATCATCAACCTTTAGAAATCAAAATAAATATTATATAAGGAAGTTTTATTTTACATTTATTTCAGGTTTGAGACAAATTTCAGTTTTTAGTTTTAGATGATTTCCCATAAATTAAAGAACATTTTAATTTGTCTTATAACTTGAGTAACAGGGTTGAATTATTGAGTCTAATGTAGCCAGTGCTACAATTTGTTTGAAAATATATTTTAATGAATAGGGTGAAAACATGCAAAAAAAAAAAAAGAAGAAAAAAAAGAGAGTAAATAAGCAGCCTCTTGTTTTTGGTGAATAAAATTGATTTAAAAATGTGTTTACAGTAAAGCTACTACTACTTTTCATACTGGGTTAAAGGGATAATTCACCCAAAAAATTTAATTCTGTCATCATTTAATCACTTTCATGTCATTACAAACCCATACAATTTTCGGTCATCTTCAAAACACATATGAAGATATTTTTTAATGAAATCTGAGCGATTTCTGTCCCTCCATCAGAAGTCTGTTCACCCAAAATTCTGACGCTTCAAAACGATCATATCATTTGATAAATAAATCCATATCGAGCGGTTTAATCCAAGTCTCCTGAAGAGACACAATCGCTTTATGAACAGATTTAATTTAGGCTTTTATTCACAAAGATTGATCAGTGTACATACACTAGCAGTCAAATTTGATAAACGAAGCTCAACTGCATTTGAACTCAATCTCGCAAGTCAATGAAGCATGCTTGATCTTGTGTTTACCAAATCTGAGTGCACTATGTACGTTTGCTGATCAATGTTTATATGTGAATAAATTAGTATATGTGAGCAAATTAGTTATCGCAGTTAAAAAACAAATAGCTCTTTGTTGTGTAATCGCTCTCTCTGTACATTACAAGAATGCTGCCCCCAGCAACAAGCCTTGCTTCCCGCTCCAACTGCATTATATAGGCTACATAATAAAGCGGGAATGACAGCTACATTCGTATAGAGTTTGTGTGTGTGTCTGATGACAGTTACAAATAAGCCACAATAAGCTCATGGAGCGAATTTGTCATCATATTGATGGATGATGCAGAGGAAACTCTTACCAATAAGAGGACAGTTTTACTCACATGTGACTTGCATAAACACATTTTAGTAAGCTTTAACAAGTTGCCTTGTGAAAGTGAACCGAAACAAGAAGAAACTGCAACATTGTTATAAATTAAGTCCCTGTTTCGGAACAAAGCTAATTATCTACAGGTCTGAAAATGCCCTCAGATTTCATTGAAAATAATCGTTGGAAGAAGAATGAAAGTCTGGCATGTTTGGTTTGATTAAAACAAACCCTGCTCTGTTAGTGCGGTTCATTTAAATAAGTGTGAACGCTGCCATCCGAACCCTGGTGCTCACCAAACAAGCAGACCGTGATGCTGAAAAGATGGGTCTCGGTCCGCTTCCAAACCAACTCTGGTGCGGTTCGTCTGAAATATGAACGCAACCTGAACTGAAGACATGTAAACGAACCAAAAACGGGACCTGATGTCACAATATGTGACCCAAAGAAGGACAGGATGCTCAAGCATACCAGTTTTTTCTCATCATATTCGCGATGTTGCCCATCACAGTTCGGTATGTCATCAGAACTGCGTCTCCTCGCAGCAGATCTTCGTTTGTGTGTGTGACGGAGGGATTCCTGCCGCTGTTTTGACTCCATTACACATTTTAGAAGCTCTTCAGGAGTTCTCAGTTGGTCAAAATACCATCATATGTAGGCTTACGCACATACAATGAGTGCATTTAGCCCAGCAAACTGCATTGTTTTGGATGGAGTTCATTCGTGAAATATACACTCACCTAAAGGATTATTAGGAACACCTGTTCAATTTCTCATTAATGCAATTATCTAATCAACCAATCACATGGCAGTTGCTTCAATGCATTTAGGTGTGTGGTCCTGGTCAAGACAATCTCCTGAACTCCAAACTGAATGTCAGAATGGGAAAGAAAGGTGATTTAAGCTATTTTGAGCGTGGCATGGTTGTTGGTGCCAGACGGGCCGGTCTGAGTATTTCACAATCTGCTCAGTTACTGGGATTTTCACGCACAACCATTTCTAGGGTTTACAAAGAATGGTGTGAAAAGGGAAAAACATCCAGTATGCAGCAGTCCTGTGGGCGAAAATGCCTTGTTGATGCTAGAGGTCAGAGGAGAATGGGCCGACTGATTCAAGCTGATAGAAGAGCAACTTTGACTGAAATAACCACTCGTTACAACCGAGGTATGCAGCAAAGCATTTGTGAAGCCACAACACGCACAACCTTGAGGCGGATGGGCTACAACAGCAGAAGACCCCACCGGGTACCACTCATCTCCACTACAAATAGGAAAAAGAGGCTAGAATTTGCACGAGCTCACCAAAATTGGACAGTTGAAGACTGGAAAAATGTGGCCTGGTCTGATGAGTCTCGATTTCTGTTGAGACATTCAGATGGTAGAGTCAGAATTTGGCGTAAACAGAATGAGAACATGGATCCATCATGCCTTGTTACCACTGTGCAGGCTGGTGGTGGTGGTGTAATGGTGTGGGGGATGTTTTCTTGGCACACTTTAGGCCCCTTAGTGCCAATTGGGTATCGTTTAAATGCCACGGCCTACCTGAGCATTGTTTCTGACCATGTCCATCCCTTTATGACCACCATGTACCCATCCTCTGATGACTACTTCCAGCAGGATAATGCACCATGTCACAAAGCTTGAATCATTTCAAATTGGTTTCTTGAACATGACAATGAGTTCACTGTACTAAAATGGCCCCCACAGTCACCAGATCTCAACCCAATAGAGCATCTTTGGGATGTGGTGGAACGGGAGCTTCGTGCCCTGGATGTGCATCCCACAAATCTCCATCAACTGCAAGATGCTATCCTATCAATATGGGCCAACATTTCTAAAGAATGCTTTTTTTTTTTTTTGGTCCAGACCAAATGAACCAAATGAACCGAACTACAAGTGAGTTGGAATGACATGAGGGTGCGTAATTGATGAGAGAATCAATTTGTGCTTTAAAAAATTAATGGAACATCAAGGGTTAACCTATATATTCATGAAAAGTGCAATACAAACCCCTTAAGTTCGTACTGTAACGCTAAATCATTGGTTGTCAGCCATGCGACTCTGACAGATATTATTTGTCAGCTATCAATAGTAACAGCAGCTCATCTCCCAGGCTCGCTAGCCTATCTGAGCCAGGGCCGGATCAATGACAAGCGTAACCCCATCTCTGTGTTTTTCTATCATAAATCCCAGTTTGAGTTGAAATCAGACACGGTTACTTCACTCCTCTAATCTGTGCCGGGGTGGGAGCATTAATCTCAATCAGGCAGAGAGACAGCCATTTTGAAGCTTTCTGCATCTGGCAGGCTCCATTTTGTTTATAAATGATCTGAGCTGAAAGTGGACATCAAGGAGAGAGAAAGAGCCATCAGCGAGGGCCTTGATGAGCCCTGCACACTAAACTGCATTCCCTTCTGGGATGCTTTAAAGAGACTTTCTTTAATGGTATAATCCATAATTGCTGATATACCCTGACTGCTGTGTGAGTGGTCAGCTCTGAAGCAGAAAGAGAGCACTGTTAGTAAAAAGAATGTGAGCCAAAGTTGAAAGAAGAATTTTTATTGTTTGAACATTTTCATTCTATAACTTTCACTAATGTACAGAAACAAATGTATAGCCTTTTACAGTAAATGTGACTTTTAGTTTTTCTTTGTAAAGTTTTAGCTTCTGTGACACTCTAGTTTGACTGCACTATATAAATAACCACTGCACTTTACAATGAGCTTCCATTAATTAAAGTTAGTTAACTAAGATTAACTAACAATAAGTAATACATTTGTTACAGTATTTATTAATTTTCATTAACATTAGTTAATAAAAATAGAACTGTTAGCTCAGGCCCATTAAATAATATTAACAGACAACTTTAGATATTAATAACGTAGTAAATGTTACAATATCATTAATTAAGATTAATAAATGTTTTAGAAGTGTTGTTCATTGTTACTTCATTTGGTCACACTTTAGATTAGGTTCAAATCTCACGATTAAATAATTGCGACTTTTGCCTTAATAAACTCCTAATTACTGCTTAATAATAGTTGTTACGTTTAGGTATTGGGTATTAGGATTAAGGGATGTAAAATATGGTCATGCATAATAAGACATTAATATGTGCTTTATAAGTACTATTAAACAGACAACATCCTAGTAATATGCTAATTCATAATTAACTAATGTTGAAATTAAACCTTATTGTAAAGTGTTACCAAATAATCTTGTATTGTATTTGCTTCCACTCAGTTTCCAAAGTCACTTTTGAAACTTTTTGCTTCTGATGTTAAAATAGTTTAGTTGTATTTTCTTACTTTAAAATGGTTTCGTGAAGTTCTACAATAAGTCAGTGTTGGGAACGTTACTTTAAAAAAGTAATTAGTTATAGTTACTCACTACTTGTTCCAAAAAGTAACTGAGTTAGTAACTAAATTACTACAAAATAAAAGTAACTCGTTACCAGGGAAAGTAACTATTTGCGTTACTGTTAAAAAAAAAAGCTGCTATATGTCAAAGAATTTGGATTATTTTTTAGCAGTTTTCACAAGTCAGTTGAAATGAGTAGAACAGACAGGTGTTTGTACATAACTTTCGATATTTATTGCATGTCGACAGACAGCAAGAGGTTTATCCTGCACTTCAAGCATTATCTTTGTAAGAAAAGTAAACAGTTACACCATATAAATTTAACTCTAGCAAATTAAACCAACCGCTCTCAACTTTTTATTAAAAGTTTTATTAATAAAGTAAAGGCATAGAACCAGTTTATTTGTAGTGCACTAACAATAGTTTTATGTAATTAGTTCATTAATTAAAATAAAAAGACAAACAGACCTTGAGATATGTTTGGTAATTGTAGCCTACCTGAATGAATTGAAAATTAATTTGCCACATTTCAGATTAATAACGTTATATTTGTTTTCCTTAAAATTTTAATTAGCAGTAACTTAAACACTTTGCAGTTTGAATATCCATAAACAAAATTACGGAGTATGTTTTTATGTTTCCACTGTTCGATCGCGTCCGCACCTCACACACACACACACACACACAAACACACGCACGCACGCACTCACACAAATGTAAACACTTTGCGCCTTTTCGATCGCGCCCGCGCCTCCCTCTCTCTCTCTCTCTCTCTCTCTCTCTGTGGCGCGTGTGCTGGCATGTGTGTAAAAACACTGTCTCTGATTGGCTTCCATGAAACACATGACTCTGCCTTAGCCAATCATAATCGCTTAACTCGTTATTAACCCACCTCCTCACTAGCTGTGCGAGCCAGGGGTGCGTTCGGATTACACAGTTTATTCAATCAATGCATAGTAACGCAACGACTTTAAAGTCCAGTAATGTTAATGGCGTTGTAACGACGGGAAAAGTAATTAGTTAGATTACCCCGTTACTGAAAAAATAACGTCGTTACCTAACGCCGTTCTTTTAAACGGCGTTATTCCAAACACTGCAATAAGTGACAGTCATTTTTGCTGAACAAGTTGGCAAACACGTTTTGTAGGTTGAATGTGACCTATAAAAAAAAGCCTGTTTTGTGTACAGTGTTCTGTCTTGTTTAAAAAAAGAAAAGAAGAAGATCACTCAGTGAGCACCAATTTGTCTGTGATCTCAGTGTAAAATCAGGGCTAAAATCATGCTGTGTAAAAGCAGCATAACAATATCTGTTGAATAATATTTCATTAATAACTGTTTCAAATTAACAAGATATAGTAATCTCATGTTCACAATAGAGAAAATATGACATAAAAATTACATTAATCCAACTGGGTTACAAACAAAGTTCAAGCAATATGTCACTTTTTATGTCTTTTGGGTTTGCTAATTCTGTGATCTGGTCTAACGGTACAGTGCCTCCCAAAATAAATGAATGTGCATGCTCTCATTTGGATAAAATCAGCTTAACAAATCTTTCAACCTACATTAATTGACCAATCATTTAATAGAAGAAGGCACAGCCTTCAGAGCATGAAATAAGCATCTGTATCAACTTCTGCCGCAGAACACCATGCCACATCTCAGATGCTCCACTGCCTCCTTCACAGACTGCAGCTGAGCTTTACTTCTAAAAGGAAAAATGAATGCATGTCTGACTAGCACAAACAGATTTGATTGAATTGTTTCACTGTTTAACATCTTGCTAAAGTAACAGCAGGTTTTGATTTATGGAAGTGTTTCAAGGCGTCTGACCCATAATTAAAGGAATAGGTTAACAAAAAACTAAAAATGATGTTATCATGTACTCACCCTCATGTCATTCCAAACCTCTATTACTTCCTGAAGATATTTTGACTTGGAATTTTTTATTTTATTTTATACAAAATTTATTTTACAAAATTATTTGGATTATAAAATTGCTAGAAAATCAAAGCCAAGTTGTGTTCCAAATTTGAAACTGATATCACAAAAATGTAGGTATTTGATTTTGTTTAGGTGCTATGCCAGAGTGACACTCTGACACTCTGAAAAGTGACTCTTTTTTTTTCTTCTTTTTTTGATGTGTTCTTCTGTTGCAAATGAATACATTTCTGTCAGAATATCACTTATTTTACAAACAATATGGAATCTTGGTCTCAGAGCTTTCCAAGATGTGTATTTTGTCAAGATAAGAAAAGGTTTTGATTATAAATTTAGTAATATTTGAAACATGAGACCGCCCATTAGGGGGAGGAGCCCACTAAAAGGCTGTAAAGTACCATTTCCAAAGTAATACAATGTCCAATATCAAAATGGTTTTCACAGTATGAATTTTAAGTGTTTAAACTTTCGAATGATACCAAATTTATGATTATTACTAAAATATGGAATAGGGTATTAATATATGAAGACTTCAGATGCAAAAGCCCCCAAGTGCCATCTGAAATTTCCTTCTAGAATGATCATTTTTATCAAGCTTGTACGTTTATGTTCACTTATTTCACTTTAATGTCAATGAAAATTACCTATTAATTGTCATTAAAGTGAAATTACTGAAATTAAATATACAAGCTTGATACAAATACTAAGTTTAGAAGAGAATTTCAGATGGCACTTAGAGGCTTTTGCATCTGAAGTCTTCATATATCAATAGTATCAAACTGTAATTACTAATTACTACAATATGTAAACGGCGATAAAAAAACTGCTAGTGTCCCACCACTAGGACATGGACACTGACAGTTTACAGGATAAATGTTGTGAATTGACACCAAAAAGTGTTTCCATGCCAGAACTTCCTGTTAACCTTTTTTTTTTTTTTACTGTCACTTTAGTTAATTAATTGTGACTTTGCTCTTACTGTATTGTTTGCATCCTAATTCCATTCATAATTACTCTGTCTATTCTGTGGGGACAACGAGTGACACCTCTTAATTTAGCATTCATAATCACTTTGTCCTTCGTCTGGAATTGAGGTGGGTTTTGTTTGAGGTCTTAGAGAAATGGATGTTTGACTACCAGTCATTAAGACACAGGAATGCCAGGGTGTATTTATTGTACACAGTAAATAACAAGCACAAAAAAGAACTGCAGAACAATAATACATTGCGATTAAGGTCATTACAATTCAGACGCTCAAACCCGAGACACATTCTCTTGTGTATACACAGATCATCTTCTACCAGAAAGGAAAGGCAACTCCGAGAGTGCAGCTGTTCAGCTGGAGATAAACGACTCTCCATAGTCATAATTAGTTTATATATTTCTAAAAAAAAATCATAACTAAAGTGTTATGATCATTATCCTGAACATGAGAGAATGGAGAATGATTGAATTTTGGGTCCTGAGTAGGCTTCATCATTCTGGTTTCCTTCTCAGATTAAAGTGTGATATAGCCGTTCTGATGGTTGGCATTAATCCGCCCATAATGACATTGCGAAACACATCAGGGTCATAATGGGCCGGTTGAGTCCAAGCCTCCGCTTCTTGTAATGACCCAGATGTCAGAGGAAACAAATGTTATCGTCGGAGTAATAAATACCCCAGTCAATTTGCTCCTGGCCAGTAAAGAGCTTTAGGCCATTCCGAAGAATTTCCATCAGGCAGAGAGAGGAATACAGACTGATGGTGTCATTATGACAGCACTATGTCATTACCAATCAACTGATCGCCGGCAAAACAGAAACAGCCATGTTTCTGAAAATCGATCTTCCACTTGGACATGCATTATATCCTTGCTCATTTCAGACATGCTGAGAGGACCTTTCAGGAATATTTCCTTCCATATCCAAGATTTACTCCACAGGCTGTGGGAGACCCTTACAAAAAATAAGTATACTTCAAGGTAATTGGATTAAGTATACTTCAAGTAAAGTAAAGTAAAGTTCAAGTATATTTTTAAGCATACTTTATGTAGTATGTACACTAATATCAATGTGCTAGTAGTATACTTATAAGTGTACTATTTCAATACTTGGGACTAAATTGGGTGTGAGCACAAAATCTGAGGGAATGAGTAAAATGATGTGCAATACTCGCAATCCCTCGCCGTAATTCAAGACCTGTAACAGCAGCAATATTCATCCGAAGCAATTGAACGAGTGAGTAAAGGGGCGCAGGTTTGTGTCTCAACTTGCTGTCGGAGAGATGAGAGAGCGAGAACGCGCAGCTGACATTGTATATCCTGCGGAAGAGTAACAGATATTTCAGTATCGATATGTATCGAAAAATCTATATTTTTGACAACACTAGATTGTACTTAGTTTATTATTTCAGATGCCTTTTTAAAAGACTACAGTTGAAAAATGTATATTATATAAAATTCAACCCGCCAAGGGGTGACTGCGTTACACGCCACTGCTGAAATCCACCCGCATTTAGCGGGTTGGCGGGTGTTAATGTCAAGCCATGCTCATATCCATTGAGAATAGGGCCAAGTGTAAACGGAGCTTCCTCGTTGTGAATGACTCGCAATGGCCGCATTCAGCTCCCTCGAAAACTGTACACTCCCCACTCAAGCACATAACTCACAAGTCATGTGTATCTTCAGGTGTCAAAAACCTGGGACACGGAGACAAACAAACTGCTCCTGAAGACAAAAAAGCTGATGATGTATATTCCAGGTGCCGTCTTATACTCACGGGCGCTCCAGTAGTGACGTCATGGACTGTTGTCGCCCAATGAAATTGTTGTGTTGGCACACATGCTTCATACACCGGTCACGCTGATGGCATTCCTCAAAGCGTCGATCCAGATGCAGTGTTTAGTAACACTTCAAAAGGGAACGTCTCAGTTACTGTTGTTAGGGTGACCACCATCAAACAAACCCAAAATGTGGGACGATTATAAGTTTGTGTGGTACAATGTGGGACATGTTACCAACACTTAAACATAACCTGAAACTGTTATATAATGTATATCTAACTTAATAAAAACATTTGTATTCTGCCTTTCAGCTGATATAAGTTATTTGTTCTTTAGTCCCTTCCAGAAAACACCATTACATCAAAATGTAATATAACATGTCTTTATTTGAAATGTCATGTCATTTAAATTCAACATCACTGAGCCCAAAAGCAGCAGGAATCATGCAGATAACTATTTTTGAAACAGTTCTGACCAAGTCCAACTAAAATCCCACAAAATAAACAATGAGCAAATAAAATATAAAACAACATGAAATTAGATCATTGACAGTCTTATATATTAAGAATATATTAAACCAAAAACTCATATTTTTAGAAAGGATGTGAATTAAAACAACCACAGCAGGCAACAAGTTGATAAATTCTGTTAAATTAACATTTTAATTGACCGAATTATCCATTTGTTTTCTGACAGGGAAAACATGGAACGAATCAACGGTCCACATTTTGATTGACAGCCGTCACAACCTACTAGTGACCGTGTTTACTCCTTTCCTTTCAACCATTGGATAGGATTTAAAAAACAGCTGTTGGATTTGTAGGCTACTTATGCCGCGTTCCAGGCAACCTGTAACCCGTGTTTTTCCAACTCGTAACTGGGAGTACATCGTTCCAGGCAATCTGTAACCTGTGTTTTTCCAACTCGTAACTGGGAGTACATGGATCTAGTACGAGTTCACGGGTGGGAAGTCACGGGTTTGACTGCCGTTCCAGTGCACTTTCACGGGTATAAGGTTGGAAAAACACGGGTTACAGGTTGCCTGGAACGATGTACTCCCAGTTACGAGTTGGAAAAACACGGGTTACAGGTTGCCTGGAACGATGTACTCCCAGTTACGAGTTGGAAAAACACGGGTTACAGGTTGCCTGGAACGCGGCATTAGTTCTGACAAAGCGCTGTTAAATATAGGTGAAAATCAAGCCGCAAAAAGAATAAAGAAAATGCTTTCTTAAAAAGGCAAAAGAATGCATGTGCGTTTTCTTAATATGATAATTAAAAACCAATAGACTGATGAAAATGCGGGACATTTTCTCAATATGCGACGTGCGGGACAAGGGGTGAAAATGCTGTGTGGTCCAACACAAAGCGGGACGGGTGGTCACCCTAACTGTTGTAACTTCCATTCCCTATTGGAGGGATGTGGTGTCCCTCCCGCCACAATGCCGAACTGCCCGCTGAAATGGCTGGGACACTGTCTTGGCTTCTCAGCACAAACCTGAATGAGTGATGGATGCCAGTTCCCTTTTTATGGGGGAGTGGCATGTCAATTTCACTCTGCAATTCTCATTGGCCTTTTCTCAAAGTATCAGAAGTGTTTGTGGCTCCTAAGCGTGACCCCTAGTGTCAGTCAATCAACACCATGCCAAAGTGACAGACAGATAGGAAACTCACATATTTCTTTGATAGAAACTATATATCACCATTGTTGAGAAGTGCGTTATGTAATCTTTAATCTTTAAGAGTATTTAAGAAACATGCTACTTTAAAATTCACTTTTACACACTTTAAAATGTTACAAAATATTTGTTTCAAGTAAATGTTGTTCTGTTTTGAACGTTCTATTCATCAAAGAATTCTGAAAATCATGGTTTCCACAGAAATATTTAGCAGCACATCCATTTTTTAGTATTGATAATAACAAGAAATGTTTCTTGAGCACCAAATCAGCATATTAGAATGATTTCTGAAGGATCATGTGACACTGAATGATGCTGAAAATTCAGCTTTGCATCACAGAAATAAATTACATTTTAAAATATGTTAAAATAGAAAACAGTTATCTTTCTTTTAAAAGCAACATAGTGTAAATTAATAAAAGTAACAGGTAACACTTTATTTTGATGGTCCCTTTTGAACGTGCTGTTGACTATAAGTAACTTTGCAACTATATGTCAACTAACTTTCATTGGAGTATAAGTAGACTGTCTGCTTAATATCTGATAACTCTTTATTGTGATGGTCCTCCAACAGACACTCTACTGACTATAAGTAATTTTGCAACTACATGTCAACTTATTCTAACCCTAACCCTACCAGTCTATTAATACTTAACTAACACTCTAATGAGAGTTAGTAGACATGTAGGTGCAGCGTTACTTATAGTCAACAGAACGTGTTAAAGGGACCATCAAAATAAAGTGAAACCAAGTAACATTATTAATATTATAGACTAACTGTTAAAGCAGCTTTATGCCTCAGTAGAAAAGAACACAGTCAGAAATTGTTTCAGTCTGATACTACATGTGATCCTCTCTAAACCCTCCTTGTTCTCTTGGCTTTAATAGTCTGTTCTGTTGTCTGTTTCTCTATTCCTGACTATCAGAAAGATACACGGAATTAATTAATTTAGATTAATATCTAAATGACCAGAGGTCATTCTTCTTTAGTCTCTTAGTAGGCCTATAGATAATAGGTAAATCTATGAATGTCAAAATGCAGGTTTAATCTCCCAGTACCAGAAGCCTGTGTTACTTTCAATCTATGAATTCAGAAGATGTTTGGTCTCTGAGAATCACAAGGCTGGTTTCATCTAGGCCCTAGGGCATTGTCCACACTATCCGTTTTCGTTTGAAAATGCATATTTTTTCTCTCGTCCTTTTCTTTTTGGCCTTTCGCCCACACTGAGACTGCCTTTTTTGTCAGTGAAGATGGAGCTTTCCCTAGTGGATAACTTTGAAAACAGTATTTTCACGTTGTAGTAGACTGTGAAAATGGAGGTATTCGGAAATGATGACGCATGTTTAGCCATGTGATGCCAGAAGAATAGCATGATAACTTTATTATGTCTGCTCTTGTGAGCTTTTATTATGTTTTACGTGCAGTGAGGTGGTTTAAACTTTTTCAAACGTTGTGGATGAGCATGTTTGGGAAACGCCAGTATGGAAGGGGAACGTTTTGAAATGAAAAATGCTGTTTTCAGATGTATCCGGATTAGACAGCCTAGGACTATGAATAATTTGGTCTCGGCACACAAGATGTCTTGTGTAATCTCTCAGTACATTCAATCGCTCAGTAGATTTCAGTCATGTGACCTTTTCATCACAGCCATCATATTTATGACCATCAGCAGGGGAGAGCAATAGAAGATTCAAAAGCAAGAAGTGATATCAAGAAACGTCAATCATTGGTTTTGATCTATACCAAGTCTTAAGAATAATTTATGGTATACGGATCTGTAGTCAGCACAGACATCATCAGTTCTGACATTGGCAGACATATACAGTACATATATTTAATCCATAATCCATCTCTATACACTGTGAGTTGAGTACAGAAGCCTATACTTGTAAATTGTTGTAAACATTTTTTCTCTCTCTTAATTTTTCATGTTGTTTATTGGTCTGATCTTGCACCGGTATAAAACATGTTCTGATGCTGTTGGTATGATTGTAACAGCGGCTTTTAGAGTCAGAATTGAGGGTCCAACTCATGAAGAACACAGAAGGCAACCCAGCATCAATTTGCATAATGTTTATAATTAGTGTGTGGGTGAGTTTTTAAACTACTGTTGTATTTCAGTGATGCCATCATGCATTTGAAAAGCATTTGGGGCTTCAACGTAATTTAAAACATCACTGATGTTGTGAACAAACCTGTGTGTAAGAATCTGCTTAGAATCTGCGTTTCATTACTGTGAACACATTATTCACCTTTTCCCCAAATAATCCTTTTCACTAGTTCGCACATATAATCAGATAAGGTATAGAATATGCATATTTAGCGTGCTGTCCGGCGAGACGGCTCTGAGCTTGGATACTCGAACCCAGAGTACTCCCCTCACCCCTGGCTGGGATACACTCTCAGAAAATAAAGTACATAATTGTACCTTTAGGGGTACAATGGCTTGTCACTGGGGCTGTAATTTACAAAAAAAAAAAAAAAAATTGAGTGAAAAGAGGACGTTCCGAGAAGCCAAACAAGACACATGAAATTTTATTATTTTAAATGTTATATATTTTAAAGTCATGTTTCTCAAACCATCCTGTAACATTGTCTCTGTAATGTTTTTAATATTCTTTTTTTGTTTTGTTTTTGCAGCTGCAAGTTTTTTACTGTAGATATAAAAAAATGTCAGTGCATGTCTGAGCTTTCCTCCCCATCACTGAGAGTGATTGCCGCCAAACAGGATTAACATGATTGTCTTGCATTGTGAACTCTCATTCCACCTCACAGAATCAATTTCAACCTCTGATATAGAGTGAACAAATCCTGGCCTTTGCTGCTTGCTACCTTTTTTGCATTCAAACTGTTCTTTTCTTCTTTGCTATCCATCACCAAGCCACAGCCCCTGCTCCGCCCATGAAAAATGTGTAAAGGCTATAGACACTTGAAGCTTATTTCCTGTTTTACATGCAACATTTCTCTTTCTCCCTCCTTTTCTCACTCTCTCAACAAGCTGTTTTAACACCACTTTTGTATGCTTTTTCTCAGATAAAAAGGTTCAGCCGGCTAGCACATTTTTACCAAATTTGCGACCTGTCATTACTTGCACAGACTGCCAAAGCCTTTATAAATGCCTTAGCAGTAGATACATTTCATGAGCATTATACACAAACACCATGCTGTGTACAAAACAGGAGCATTCAGAACCAAGTGTTGATCAAGACAAAACATTTGAAAAGGTAGACAACAGTTGTCTCAGAGGCCGTGTTTTCTCGTGGTCATGGATTCTAAAGCTGCCTGAATGCAAAAGGTGCTGAGATCTCCATGTTCTTGACCTCAATTACAAGTGTCAGTCTATGCAGTTGATCAAGATTAGAAACGTAAGAGATTTCTGTTAGAATAAAATGTATTCATACACCATGCCAGTACATAAAGGAAAATTAATAATCTAGTATTTTTTGTGGTTTGTTGTTGTATAGATAGATAGATGCACTGTTACTAAATTGATAGCCGATTATTCAGAATGATAGGCCGATACAGATACAGATACAGATACAGATACAGATACAGATACAGATACAGATACAGATAGTTAGATTTTTCTTAAGGAAAAAAATCTCTCCCAAATAATGTCGAAAACTATACAAGGAACCCTCTCATTTGGTTCACTATAATATTATTCACAAGCTGTTTTATTGACATCTTTCCACGGTTTAAAAATGTAATGATTACTTGATTTGAGACATGATACGGATTTCAGTAACTTGTACTGTATCTTTCTCATATGCATGAATATCATAACATGTATGATATTCATGCATGTTTTTCGAGATATAACTTGTATTAAAGTGGAAGAAAAGACTTGTGCTCTCCGCTGCCACTACAGCGATGTGTCACATCACATTTAAGAAACGGCATTTATTGTTTGAATTTCGTGATAAAATGGACAGAATTTGAAAGCTGAGACTTTGTTTCTTATCACGAAACAAAACACAAAGCTCTTTGTGATTATTGGATGGGAGGTGTGCTACAAATAATGTTTGATATAGGGAAATCTATCTATCTATCTATCTATCTATCTATCTATCTATCTATCTATCTATCTATCTATCTATCTATCTATCTATCTATCTATCTATCTATCTATCTATCTATCTATCTATCTATCTATCTATCTATCTATCTATCTATCTGTCTGTCTGTCTGTCTGTCTGTCTGTCTGTCTGTCTGTCTGTCTGTCTGTCTGTCTGTCCGTCCGTCGAGATGCACTATATCAACGCATTCTCATCCTAGGGCGTCATTTACTGACGCTTTTGAAATTTCTTCAATATCCGACGCAAAGGGCACCCTTTAGCGTCAATATGAGACGCCGGTTATGAGTAGGTTTAGGTCTGGGGTAGGTTTAGGGTTAGACCGCTAGGAGGCGCCTCCTAGACTCATATTTATCTGCGTCTCATATTGACGCCTAAGGGTGCCCTGTGCGTCGGATATTGAAGAAATTTCAAAAGCGTCAGTATATGACGCCTTGGGATGAGAACGGGCTGACTATATCGGCCAATTATTGGTATAGACAGACAGACAGACAGATAGATAGATAGATAGATAGATAGATAGATAGATAGATAGATAGATAGATAGATAGATAGATAGATAGATAGATAGATAGATAGATAGATACTGTAGATAGATAGATTTTTCCCCACAATGCAGCACTCATTCAAACAAACATTCACTTCACAGGTGATTAAGAGTTCTCCTGAAGTTCATTGCTTCAGTGTTATTATAGTCCCCCTGAGTTCATCCACTCTAAATGAGAACTGAATAGCTCTTAGCTGTGAGTAGAAATCACTTTGATAGGTCATAACCAGAGGTGCACTGCCTCCTACCCATCTCTGAACATGCAACAACCACTCGCTTTCTCCCACAGACTTATACACATCAAAGTCAGATCACATCTTCCAAAAAAAGAAAAAAAAGAAAACAAAAGCAAAAAAAAAAAGAGAGAGGAAAGAGAGGAAAAGATTGAAAAAAAGAGAAATTATGAGCATTTTGAGATTTTTGCCTTGTTTTTACTCTTAGTTAAGACCAGTAAAGATTACTAATGGCCTGTCTAATTGCTTTGCAGCGCAAATATTATTTGTGCCATAGTTATGTTTGCTTTGCACACTGCAATATTTTTTTAGCCCTCACTAAAAGTGGTATTATAGATGTAAGGTCTGTTTGTGTGTTTGTGAATGAGCTTTTCAGCAGAGTTGATTGCTTTTGCAGCGAGACGCTGTTTGCATTAGCGTGCTGGATAATCAGCGTTAATGGGGCTTTGACTGTAACAAGCTTACTTTATGATTACATGCTTTTTGGTAACTGATGTTTCATCTTTTGGGCTGATTTATATTAGTTTTGGGGCTCTTTCATATGTTTTTTAAGAAAGAATTCATTAAGACTGAATTTCACCTGCAGGTAGGATCATTTATTCGCAAGTATTGATGTAGCACCAGATTCAATAAAAGAATTATGGAAGTCAGGTAACAGAACAAATACAACACAAAATCTGTGCTCAATGCGATATGCATGCAAGTTCCAATCTTGTGAGTTGGTTTTGATTGCTATGTTGTGAAGGACACTGCAAACTGCTATCATCCGGAGTACAGAAATGTTACACTTAAAGTACCAAAAAAAATAGAAAAAAAATAGAAAAAACTGAGACAGACTAAATCCAGAAGAACTGTGGCAAAGTCTCCAAGACGCTTAAGAAACCTTCCTGCAAAGCTACAGTACTGTTAAATGTTTTAGGCACTTGTGTAAAAATGCTGTAAAGTGAGGATGCTTTCAAAAATAATGTAATAAATAGATGTTATTTATCAATTAACTTCTATTAACTAAATCAAACCAATATTTGGTGTGACCACCCTTTACGTTTAAAACAGCTTTTGCGCATATTTTTTCAGGTAGCTTTACAGGAAGGTTTCCTCAAGTGTCTTGGAGACGTTGCTGTAGTTCTTCTGGATTTAGTCTGTCTCGTTTTTTTCTGTTTCTTCATGTAATCACAGACGGACTCGATGATGGTGAGATCAGATCATACCGGCTGTTGTCAGACTCCTTGTGCATAGAAAAATCTCACTGGATTATTACAATTAATGGCAAAATGAATATTTGGAAATGTAAACTGATATTTCATACTGACACACTACAGCAAAATATATAAATAACTGGTTTAAAACCATTTTTTGGGTGAAAATACTAACATGTAAGACTTTTGCACAATACAAAAAATTCAATTTCTGAGTGGGTACGTAGCATGTAGTCGCTGAACCTGTTTACAGACATGATGTAAAGACTCAAGGACAAATGGAAATTTCCCATCAAATCAAACCCAACAGTTCACAATATAAATCATCATTTTAGGCGTACGGTATAGTGACTTGTGGGTATGGGAAGGTTTTGACACTGTTTTAAAAAAATTTTTATGTACTTGTTCATTTACTAATTTCTAACAAAAAAAAAAAAAAAAAAAATTCTGTATTTCAATCATAATTCGGCTGCTTAAACTGTTTTATGATCATAGGTCTTCTAGAATTCATAATGATTGCCTTTGCCTGGAATGCTTTAATTGGAACATCACACTTAGAAACTTAGAAAGAGAAATATTTTAACATGAGTGAGGAAAAAAAATATATTTTTTATGAATAGTTAAACAGCCTTGCACATGGGGATGTGATTTCATTAAAATTCTCTGCAGGAGAAATAATGGACATGTCTCTTTTACGCTCTGCTGGTTGAAAACGGAAATTCAAACAGTCTGCTCCCATTGAAGATAGCACACCTTTTTATTCATGGATTATACGGTTTTATCTAAATGCCAGTTATTCCCTTCTTTCCTCTCCTTTTTCCGTCACTGACTTCCTCTCTCCATCAGAGTTAAACTTATTAAGTGAGCAGGTTTTCAGTACTGGTGAAATATTCCATTTCAGCCATGCATGTTAGTTATGCACCGGTATATTGTTTTCAGCCTGCCAAGAGGATAAATAAAGTTACCTGTGGCTCCTATAACCCAAAAGTACAACAGACAGGAATTCAAAACTTCACATAAACGAACCGGTCTCATTGTATCTGCTTTTCCAAGACAGCATTAGCAATACAACTGACGGCAATATCTATAGACTTTTTGGTAATCAGCTAACCTAGCCAGTTCTTTTTATCGGTGGCATTTTATTCAATTAATATTGGTG
The DNA here is from genome assembly GCF_963993115.1 of Abramis brama. Taxonomy (NCBI): domain Eukaryota; kingdom Metazoa; phylum Chordata; class Actinopteri; order Cypriniformes; family Leuciscidae; genus Abramis; species Abramis brama. The sequence goes on from NC_139973.1 coordinate 34,524,109, forward strand.
AGAACAAAAAATAAAAACTTTTATTAACACTTTATTTTTATGGTCCCTTTTGAACATTCTGTTGACTATACTTTGCAACTAGGCTACATGTCAACTAACTCTCATTAGAGTATTAGTAGACTGTCTGCTTTATATCTGCTAACTCTTTATTGTATTGGTCCTCCAACAGACATTCTACTGACTATAAGTAACTTTGCAACTACATATCATCTTATTCTAACCCTACCAGTCTACTAATACTCTACTAACATGCTAATGAGAGTTGTAGGTGCAACGTTACTTTTAGTCAACAGAATTTGTTAAAGGGACCATTAAAATAAAGTGAAACCAAACTGGTAGATATCAATCTGCATATAAACAATGGACATTAGTTATGCTCTATATTTAAAGAAGCACATTCAAAAGACAGAATTTTACAGAATACAAAAGTTTTTTGCTCATATAACCCCCCATTAACAGTTTCAGGTCCCACTTTATATAAGGTCTTTAAATACTTGTACTTATTTAAATTAATAAATTATTTAATTTAATTATTAATTAAATTAACACAATGCACTTATGTACATGCATGTTTTTTGTATATTGTGCTTATATTTTGAAAATACCTGCATATGTATTTTTTTTTTAATTAGGCCTACATCTATAATTACACTGTTGACCCTTCCCTTACACCTTAACCCACTCTTAAACCTACCCTTACAACCAAACCTGTCCCTAACCTCACCATTATCTCACCTCAATAGCAGCACAAGTGATTTGCAATTCAACATGGACATAATAAGTACATTGTACTTATTTTTTAATGTAAGCACATAGTAGTCAAGGACACCTAATACAAAGCGAGCCAATTTCCTTATACCGTACCATGTCACAAAAATATTATTTATTATATAATTTTCCTCACTAATTTCATCTTGCTTATGATATGTTGCGGCACTGCATAATTATTTTTTCTTTGAGAGAAAGAGTATTTGAATTCTGAAGGCTCATTTTCAGGAAAGTGTGCCATTTGAACCAACACAATGTCCTACTGATATCATTAAAAGGAAAAGATGCTGTATTGAACTTAGTCACATTATTTGATAGACTTAACTACAGTATATTTAGTAGTGTAAAATGTAAGAGAACTTTAAAAACAAAACAATTAAATAACTGTTTATTTTTCAATGTAATATCAGCCAATTTACCTGTTCCGCCATTCATTTTAATGGGTTATATATAGGATTTATGAAAAACAATTTCTTCCTAAAATTTGTCTTTAATGCAATTAAAATACCACACCATTGTCAAGTTTCAGTGTGTGTGTGTGTGGACTTTTTGTTTGTATTTTTGATCAGTTCCTGTGTTCATTTGTTCTGTTTCCCGCCACTCCTTTGTTTCTATGGTTACTGTCATTATAAGTTAATTTGTCCCAGCCGTGTATGATTAATTATCTAGTTTCTTGTTATGTAAGATGCACCCTTGCTTTAGGCCTTGGTCTGGTCTCTGTTGTGTTAATGTGGTTACCCTACTTGTCAGCTTGTTCCAGAGAGTTATTAAAGTTTGAGTTTGCATCTTCAGTCTGTTCCTGAGATAACCACAATGTGATAACCATGCTTTTACTTATTTAACCATGTTTTTAATTATTATTTTTTTAAATTGCTACGTTTTCTTAGAAAAAGTCATTTGTTTATCCCTAAATTCTGTATCTGCTGAGGGATTGCCATTGTCAAAACGTCTCTGGTCCAAACAGAACATTTGAAACGTAAGAGTAGAACTCAAAAAATGCAAACTAACGAAAATGCAGTTGTCAAGGGGACAGGAATGACAGATAAATGAGTGCGCTCAGGATGCTTTTTTCCCCCTCTGATATGCACTATTATTCAGCCAGGAGTTAGTCACGAAACCCAACACTCTCCTCATCTTCGCACTGTCCCATATCATATATCTTATCATTGAGTCAAGGTTTTTCCATAAATAGTCAACTGGGAATTCGAATAAATTATTCATGAAGATTTTTGAGTGATCAATCCTTAGTGTATGGACAAACCAAGGCCGCCTCCCTGCTTGGCTGCTTGTTTTGAAGAAGTTGAGGCTGATCAAGTGGGATTGCCAGACGGTGACTGAAGAGTCTGCTGTGTTTTGAGAGATGAAACCTTGTCGCAGACGCAGGGTTGAGCGCTCTGTTGCCCTGTGCCCCTCGGAGCGCACGCCGGTGCCATCCTCTAAAGGCGTCATGGGTTTTGAATGGTGAGAAAAGAGATTAATGTGATATTGATCATAACATGAATTCAGTGGCAGGCTTTGGGTTGGCTGTAATAACTGAGTATTACTTTGTTCCCAAGCGTGTCCTGAAATTCACGTCTAGTCAATATCCCATTAGAGAAGTGTGTCAGTACTGCTGTGTGTGTATGTGTGAGAGACAAAGATTGTTGGTTAGAAGGATGCAGTAAAATCACATTATAAATCATTTATTAGGTAGACATATGGCTGCCTGTAAAAATCGATGGTGATTATAAGTGGCTCATCAACACCCTGTAACTTTACATACACTTGATATTCCTCTCGGCTACAGGCATTCATTTGTTAGTTTAAGAGAAACGGCTTACAAAAGTTTTACTTGAAAGACAGTTATATTGAGAACAAACTTATGAAGTTGGTTAAAGGATTAGTTCACTTCAGAATAAAATTTTCCTGATAATTTACTCACCCCCACATCATCCAAGATATTCATGTCTTTCTTTCTTCAGTCGAAAAGCAATTAAGGTTTTTGAGAAAAACTTTCCAGGACTTTTCTCCATATAGTGGACTTCAACAGTTATCAACGGGTTGAAGGACCAAATTGCAGTTTCAATGCAGCTTCAAAGGGCTCTACATGATCACAGCCGAGGAATAAGGGTTTTATCTAGTCCACTATATGGAGAAAAATTCTGGAGTGTTTTCCTCAAAAACCTTAATTTCTTTTTGACTGAAGAAAGAAAGACATGAACATCTTGGACGACATGGGGGTGAGTAAATCATCAGGATTTTTAAAAAAATGTATTCTGATGTAAGGGGTTTTACAGTCAAAGACCCAGAAGCAGATATGATGAATGAAGACCCGGAGTCAGAATTATAATAAATTAAAGAACAGATTTACTTAAGATAGTTTACAGTTTCATCAGCAGAAGTCAGCTTCAAGACTCACACTGGAGTTTGAAGGCCGCCCCGCTTACAGTTACAAAGATCACAGCAGTTATACCCTTCACCAAGGTCTAAGCTTCGTCCTTGCTTCAGGTTGCAGTTTCTGATTGGCTAAGAAATAGATAAACATAGTAATTTTCCACACACATACAGATAGACTGAAGCATATCTCCATCGATTAGGCAGCTGACACTTGGACCCTGAAGTTAGGCACGTCGTGACCTTCCAGGTCGCAGATCTGCATTGCTGGGTGCCAGCATGTCCAGGGGTGCGTTTCCCGAAAGCATCGTTAGCCAACTATGGTCGCAAGTTCTGTCGTTATCAGCATAGTTCAACGATTTGGTGTTTCCCGAAACCATCGTTCCAACGAACATTCGCAAACAGCATCGCAAACTTGTGTGGTTGGAACGACAGCTCTCAAGCTGTCGTTAGAAGCATAGTTTCTAGTTTACATGAGATGTAGACTGAATAAATCCTTATCTTCAGCAAAATAAGCAAGCTGACATTCAGTACAACCCGTGTTATTTATTTAGAATACATACAAATGTAATTTACGTCTTTTAGTTTGTCAAGAGATTTAAAGCACCGTTTTTGAAGACTGCGCATGTGCGAACGTACTCTACTATGTAAGAATGAGCCAAATATTGAGTCTGGTAATAAAGCAAAATAAAGCAAATAACTTATATGACAAAATCTAGCGTTAATTCGATCTCAAACAGATTAATTAAAATAAGTTATTAGTCCACCACGTGCGAGACGTCATAAACCAACGTGGTTGAACGATACTTTGCGACATACGGTTTCGGGAAACAGTCGTGACTAGCTAGTTGATTTCTCCAACGATGCATCGTACTATGGTAGTTAAGCAGCGAGCTATATAGTTGTACGGGAAACGCACCCCAGAACAACAACTCAGTCAATCTCCAATAATGCCAGTGGTTCCTTAACCTATAACCAAGAAGACTAACACACACACCGACACACAGCTTTTCCAAGGTTGGATTTGGCCAGGCTCTAACTATAAACAGGAGAGTCCTCTTAAAACATCAAGGTAATACGTTCTTTCTCTCAAGGAGAGCTACACTTTAGTCTAACTGGAAAGTAAGGCTTTAACAAAGAAATGGTCCCTTAAACTATTAGCTTCAATGACCCACATTTAACACATTGAAGACCTTTCTCAAACACAAAACAAGTCCCTATTTCATTTCTGGAGGCCGGGCTAAATGAGCAAGCACTGTTACTGCATTCAGATATCAAATACAGACATTAAAGAATACATGAAAAGCACATTTCAGTAATCACACTGGTAACTTCTATAACATAGTAAAATCTCCAGAGAAGTCATTCAACTCATTTGATATTTAGAAGGAAACACATTGATTAAAGGGGTGGTATAATGCCCTTTTCACAAGATATGTAAAATATGTCTTTGATGTCCCCAGAGTGTGTATGTGAAGTTTTAGCTCAAAATAACCCACAGATTTTTATATAGCATGTTAAAATTGTCACTTTTTGAGGGTGAGCAAAAACGCACTGTTTTGTGTCTGTTCCTTTAAATGCAAATGAGCTGCTGCTCCCAGCACATACTTTTAGCCTTTTATGTTCAAAACGGAGTCAGATGGAGTCCGAAGTCAATGATGGAGAGACTCAAGAAAAAGTGACAACATGGAGAGCAACAGGACGTTTCTGAATGGTTAGTTGATTAATTTATGTAGCTTATGTGTAGTTATCTTCTAGTCATTGATTAGCATATTCAGTCTTGATAATCTATAAATAGTGTTCAGGGGGCGGGGTTTATGTAAATTTTAGGGTTGGTGATGTCACTAACCCGGGAGGAATGTCGTGTAGTCCCTACCAGCCGTTTGTTGTAGTCCTTAAAAAACAATTTCTTTACAAGCAAATATCTCCCTTTGCTTTGAACTTTGAGCATTGCAACTTTGCAGATGTTGTTTATGCTCAAACAGCAACATTACACACTAACTAAAGTTATAAAAGTGAAATCATAATCAACCACCCCTTTAATACCTTGATTATAATCACTCATTACATATACATTGAAACAGCAGTGCATTCCAGAATCCACCCCTTTCACTGAAGTGAACTAATCCTTTAACAACAGAGCCCAAATTATTCAATTCAGTTGCTATTAATTTTTAGATATAATAACACACACACACACACACACACACACACAAAACATAAGGCGATTTTTCAATTAACTTCTAAATCTAATTATAAAGTTAATTTTCTACTCCAATTCATATTTGAAATATAATCATATACACAGTGGCTCTCATAACTTGTTTTCTTCACAAATTTATTTAAACATACATTAAATAATCAGGACATTACCAACAGGTTAAGTACATTTAATGAATAGGCTAATAGTGCATGTAATGCTCCTCTCTAAAGTCTCTAGCGAACTAACCAGCTGTCGACACTAAATGCCTGAGGCAAATGTAAAGCTACATGAGATATTATTCTCAAGCTGTTTTATTGATATCTTTCCACAGTTGAAACACTAATTGAGAGATACAAACAATTCAATCTATTGACTCTTCTTCTTCTTCTGCGCAATTTACTGGTAGCAAACAGCATTGTATTACCACCCGCCACCCCTTCTGGATTGGAGTGTTGATCGCCGTGCGACTGCATGCACTGAACCGTGACATCCATACCGTACCGTATGGTTCGGGGTGAATTCATGTACCGTTACACCCATAATTTATATATATATAGTATATATAGAGAGAGAGATTAGGGGTGCATCACCTCTTTTCTCACAGTTTCGATAACGATCAAACGATTTGATAAATGATCCAGTTTCTCAAAATCCCTCCTTTCTGAGAGCCTACTCTGCTCTGATTGGTGAGATGGTCCAGTCTGTTGTGATTAGTCTACGGGTTACAGCATGTGCTGGAAATTGCTCATTTGAATTTCAGCTCCAGAGGCTTCCTCAGCACTTCCTCAGTGATACGAACAGTAATGACAGCGTTGGTTTTACCATATCAATTTGAGATCAAGTCCTCATCCTTTGGAAGTGCTTGCAAAGTGGATTTGAATCCACAGCGCAGAAAACAGCATCTTCTCGACATGTCAATAACACAAACCAAACTCTTATAGGCCTCAGCTACAACTGCTGTGTTTGAGGATCAAAGTAAACGTTTTTTGGGCAGCCAATGAAGACCATATAGGCTGGCATTATGCAAATTTGTTACAAACCTACGAAGGAATTGCTGATGACTCGTTTCAGGCAGTTCAGAATCAGTTCTTTCTTTTAGGAGACAATAACTCCATTTATCATGTACTTTGATCTTTGAATCTTTGCAGTCATTCACAAACAGCCATATTACACACTGCATGAAATGTAATGTCCGAAAAAGCATAATTGGGGAACTTTAAGGGACAACATGGCAACATCTGCTCAAAACAAGGTAGCGAAATAATTTAAAATCAGTTATATTTGCCACCCCTCCTGCTCCCCCTCCCCCTCCCCCCTGCTGTTTTCCTTTCTCTTTCCCTCACATTTTCTCTCTTTTTTGTCTTTTTTTCAACTTTTCTTTAAGTCTTCACTTTCCTGTCCTAATTTTCTCTTTCCCTTTAAACTCTCTCTCTCTCTGTTCTCGCCTAGGGTTTAATTAGTATGAACTCAGCGTCTCACACTATGGCATCTGGCTACTCGGTTGTTGTTTTTTACATGGACTTTTTTTTTGTAGATGTCTCATAATTTCCTCCTTGTCTCTCTCCTTCCAGAGTGCCTGATGGCTTTTAGGACACTGTAGGGACATTATATTTTATAACATGTACTAACACTGCTGAGCAAAGTAGAGCTAATTTGAAAAAGAGCATAAATCACATTAGGAAGAGAAATCTGTATGAGACGTTAGCGTGGGGAAGTTATAGAGACGGTGAGTGTGTCGAACAGATGGAAACTGAAGAATGATGGTGTCAAATCATTCATATGTGCCATGACTGTGTGTGTCCCGCCACAGGTGGTCGCTAAATATGACATATTGTCACAGTTAATAAACGTAGAGATGATAGGACAGATGGTCCCATGTGAAGTAATGATGGCGGAGGATGATGTCATCTAGCCAGAGCAAAGAGTGGGTTGTAGGGGTTGGGAAAAATTGTTTCACCAATGCATCATGATACTTTCTCAAATGATTCTGGTTTGATCCACACACACACACACACACACACACACACACACACACACACACACACACACACACACACACACACACACACACACACACACACACACACACACACACACACACACACACACACACACTGTGTCACAGAGGGTGCTGTGGCACAGAGGGCACATCTGGAGCAGTTTTTATATGATGAACGAAGTGTGTTTACACACACAAACAAACATACAGTATGAGGGACAATATTTTGTAAATTTCAGGCTAAAAGCACTCAAAAAACATAAGGAAAAAGGGGAAATGAAAAGCAGTGAAATATAATATATCTCATCTCATCAAGGCTACATTTATTTAATAAAAAGTACAGTAAAGTACATTTTACAATTACAACTTACAATACAATACAATTAAAACTTATTTTAACACATTTTAAAATATGATTTATTCCTATGATGGCAAAGCAATATTTTCAGCATCATTACTCCAGTCTTCAGTGTCACATGATCCTTAAGATTTAGAAATCATTCTAATATGCTGATTTGGTGCTAAAAAAAAGTTTCTTATCAATGTTTAACAGTTGTGCTGATTTTTCCCCCGGATTCTTTGATGAATAGAACGTTTTTATTTATTTATTCATTTATTTTAAATAGATTTTTTTGTAACATTGTAAATGTTTTTAATTTCAATTTTTGATCAATTTAATGCTGAATAAACAAAAAACCTTTAGTCTTCTTTAAATGGCCATCAACAGAGAAATAAGTCTCTTGGAAACACTTACAGGTGCTGGTCATAAAATTAGAATATCATCAAAAAGTTGATTTATTTCAAGAATTCAACTTAACAGGTGAAACTAATATATTATATAGACTCATTACATGCAAAGTGAGATATTTCAAGCCTTTATTTGTTATAATTTTGATGATTATGGCTTACAGCTTATGAAACCCACGAAATCAAAATCCCAGAAAATTAGAATATTACATGAAATCACACAGTAATTACACAGTAATACCATGGTCATTGAACCAGGTTTTGGCTCTTTTGGCAGTGTGGGCAGGTGCAAATCCTGCTGGAAAATGAAGGAAGCATGAAGTGCTCTGAAAATGTCCCGGTAGACGGCTGCGTTGACTCTGGATTTAATAAAGCACAGTGGACCAAAGTCCTCTTTTCTGATGAGAGCAAATTTTGCATCTCATTTGGAAACCAAGGTCCCAGAGTCTGGAGGAAGAATGGAGAGGCACACAGTCCAAGATGCTTGAAGTCCAGTGTGAAGTTTCCACAGTCTGTGTTGGTTTGGGGAGCCATGTCATCGGCTGGTGTTGGTCCACTGTGCTGTCCACTCAACGCAGCCGTCTACCAGGACATTTTCAGAGCACTTCATGCTTCCTTCATTTTCCAGCAGGATTTGCACCTGCCCACACTGCCAAAAGAGCCAAAACCTGGTTCAATGACCATGGTATTACTGTGTAATTACTGTGTGATTTCATGTAATATTCTAATTTTCTGGGATTTTGATTTCGTGGGTTTCATAAGCTGTAAGCCATAATCATCAAAATTATAACAAATGAAGGCTTGAAATATCTCACTTTGCATGTAATGAGTCTATATAATATATTAGTTTCACCTGTTAAGTTGAATTCTTGAAATAAATCAACTTTTTGATGATATTCTAATTTTATGACCAGCACATGTTATGAGCTCATGTACTCTGTGGAATTTAATGAGGAATAACAATTACAATCATGCACCTGAAAGATGATCATTCACAGCCACAGAAAAGGACACATCTGTACACAGAATTCAGCCATGAGCCACTTTAAATTGTCAAAACATTTAAAACTTGAGAGATACATATTTTTGCCCATACCAAAAAACTGAGGTACAGTGAGAATCATGGTGGAAACAGATTGTGACTCCCTGAATTGAAATCAAATTGAATTCTGAGGTGCGTAGTGGGAGAGAATACTAAAAGGGGAAGATGTTGATGGAGGGAGAGACAGAAAAAAAGGGTGACAGACAGACACCATCTTAATCGGCGCGTCTCATTCCAATCGTCTGCCGTAGATTAGGCCTGAGATTGCTTTGGTGTATTGGGGGATTAGAGTTGGTGCCATCGTCACCCAAACGTCTGCCTCTCTCTCCTAAACTTCAATCAACAACTTTCACAGATAGCCTGCATGTCTGCAGATTGACGTCAGGTGAAAATCTCATTATAAAGACAGAGATGCCATCTTTGGGCACTGTGTTCTCCATCCTTTTCCATTTAACTGCTCTTGAAGTCACCTGAGATTTAAAGGAGGTGGTTTTGTCGGCCAAGGAAGAGACTACTTATAGAAGATTTGTAGATTTGGTGACAGCGGCAGATTGTGAGAAAGCATTGTTAGTGTATGAAGACTTTATTGCCAGGGAGATACTCTCAACAGGCATTGAGGTTGAGTCATTCTTTGCAAAAACTTTGGCACGCTCTCCACACAAATGAGTGGGTGGAAGGAAGAGGGGGTTTGGCTAGAAAGAAAAAGAGAAAAACACTTGGGGTACCCAATTAAAGTCTAAAAGATGACACATCGGATATCGACATTGACAGTCTCACCATGGTAACCGGTTTCATCGAACCTCTTTCCCTCCCTCTCCGTCTCTTTTCTCGCCGTCTCTCCTTGTTCTCATGCATATGAAATTTTCATGAGACGTGCTAGAGTGGGTGTCCACCTGAAGCCCTGAGGCACAGGTGCGATGAGTCTAATGGGATCTACATGCAAAACAACTTGAGTTTGTGTGAGAGAAAGTAAAAAAAGGGCAAAATAAAGCCTAAACAAACAAGTATGCAGACAAAATCTGTCTAGACAGTTGAAAGTGGGTTTTTCTTCATGTACACACTCCCTGTGGTTTCACAAATTCATGCTGGTGTTCTGAATAGAAAGTGCACACCTATATTAATAATTCAAATGTGCTCCTCGAGAGTGCCATAAATTACAGTGGGGACTAGACAATGGACCCATTTGGCAAAAAAAAACAAACAAACAAAGAAATTATGTGCTAAATATATTATGTAAATAGCACAGATTAAGGAAATGTTTTTCAGATTGAACATACAAAATGTACTTCAAGGGGCGAGAAAAAACATTATCTTAGGCCCTGTTTACACCTATAGTATTAAGATACGTTTTGGACGATCGGGTCACAAGTAGATGAGGGAGACACATTCTCGTTTACACCTGGTGTTTTAATCCGTCTCTTTTGTCCACTTTCAGCCACTTCTGTCCTGCTTTTTGGGTGGGCTTTTTCAGATAATTCGATCTAATGGACAAAATAAGCTCAACCAATTGACAATGAACGTGCCAGGAGACGACGGAAAAACATAGGAAGAGCATCAGCTTTCGTTTCTGCTCTTACAGCCGCAAGACCACGCTGAACGCTGTGAGTGTGTGTTAGAAATCAGGAATGGTGAGAGAACATTGTGATTGGTATGTTTTTCGTCTTCAAACTAAATCTGGGTCTTCAGCCAACAAAGTTTAAATCCTGTCTGACCAGTGCGCTTCCCATAATGTTTATGCATTAGGTCAGTAGGTGGAGAGTAGACTGTCTTTTGTGGCTGTTCGAATGCATTCGACCACATGAGCGTCTACACTACGAAAGCAATATGGTTGAATGTGTTTTCGACTCTGAAAGTGGTCGAAAGTGGACAAGCTCAAACCATTTTAAACTCTGTTTACACCTGTATTTAGCCTTGTGCACTTTTGATCGATTCGACCAGAGTAATACCAGGTGTAAACAGGGCCTGATAAAATATATAGCCAAAAATGTATATATATATACAGAAGGAGAGATATATATATATAGAGAAGGATAAGTTTTAGAACTGGGGGTCATCCAATCTCCAACACCCTTGGAGTTATTTTAGGGAAAGCTTCTGTGGATTAAACGAGATGTTCTCGGTCTCAAACCTAGTGGGAGTCTGGATGGAGAACAGCTAACCTATTTGCTATGCCACCAGCATCCTATCAGTATCAATGTTCTGTCAGTCCTGCAGTTTAAATCTTTCAAATTATATATTCAAAACACAAATATGCCTAAAATATGCTTTCCCCCGCACATAGCAGACTGCAACACGCATCAGTTTTCACAGCAAACAGGAGTGCTCTGGGCCCACGGCCAGCATGCCAGGATATGCATGAGTGTGTTTCATCATCAGATCCGTGAGCATCGCATCATGTTGGATTTTACCTGCCGCCACAGAGCTCACCTGATGGGAACAGGCAGAAATGTCCTGCTCATTCAGAGACTGATTTTCTTGGAGATGAAATGTTCACTCACACAGAACAGCACCCTTATTACAGGTCAGAGATAAGATGGGGAGAAAGAGGGGGCGCTGGGGTTTAAGCAGCCACGGTATAACACACAGAGGAGATATGACAGTTTCAGCCGTGCTTTTAGGGTAAATGTTCCATTACAGCCGAGCAGGGGCTCAGATGTTGGAGAGAGTGTAGTAGATGAAAGTGAAAGAAAAAAAGAGAAAAGCACATGAGGATAGATGGCGAGTATGAGAAATTTTAAGGAGGCAAGTTAGGGTAGATAAGCTGGAAAACCTTCTGTATGGTGACACTAATGCAAAAGACATTTAAAGGGATAGTTCACCCAAATATTTCATTCACTCACACTCATGCCGTCTTTCTTTCTTTAGATAAACACACGAAGATTATTCATCTCTGTGAGTCCATATACAGTAATGCAAGTGAACGGGGTTTGACACTTGAAAAACCACACACAGCAATCGTGACGTGCCCAATCCATACGACCCCAGAGGATGAATCAGTGTCTTCTGAAGTAAAATGATAGGTGTGTGTATAAAAAATACTAATATTTTTACATTTTTAGCTATAAATCTTTGCTTCCAACCAACTCAAATATGAGCATTCATGAGAGGGACATTTTGACACGTGACGTAAGTGCAATGTGAAGTTCGCATGAGAAGTAACGCTAAAGAACTGTTGAACGCCAATTCTCCTGCGAACTTCACAACGCACTTATGTCACATGAGAAAATGTCCCTCTCGTGAATGCTCATATGACAGTTGGTTGGAAGCAAGTTAAAAATATTAGTAAAAAAAGTTTAAAATATTAGTATTTTTCTTACACATGTAACCCGGTCCTGTACTCGACCTGCTCTGAGCGGGATTGGAACCGGGGTCTGGTGTGGGAGTGCTAACAAGGACGCTAAAGATCGCAGCTGCTAGCACGCCTCTTGAGGCCAGGGGAGTGAGGTTTACATGTACAGCTCATCCGTTACACATCCGTTACACACACACACCTATCTTATGGATTACCGTCACGATCGCTGTGTGTGGTTTTTCAAGCATCAAACAAGCGGCACCCATTCACTTGCATTATATGGACTCACGGAGATGGATTATTTTCCTAAAAATCTTTATTTGTGTTTATCTGAAAATGAAAGTAATACATTAGGGATAGCATGAGGGGTAGTAAATTATTAGAAAATTTTCATTTTTTGGCTGAACTTTTCCTTTAAGAAGACACAAAATCTGACAATAATTAACAGTTATGCACATCTTTGACATGGTGAGGCTCAAAGTTGGTGTATTTGTGTGGGTGTATGTGATCTATAACCAGACATCCCCATAAATTATCTGATATCTCTGTACTAAACCAAATTTCAGCAGCAGCCACCCTGCAATTCTTGCTTTAACCCTGAATATAAGCAGGATGATGCTGATCAGTGGTCAGGCCATCAGGGGGTGCTCATCTTATGTAACACTCCAGTGTAGTGTAGTAATGTAAAAAAAAAATATTTTTTTTTGGATTTCAGATAAATCACTAAATTGAGTTTCTGATTCTCTGTGTGGTCAATAAAAGTCACAGGGTAGGGGTGTAACTCTGGCCAAATAATTTGCTCAATAGCCTCTATCAATCATTCCCTCCTAATCTAAACCTCACTCTGTGTCTCCTCTCTGCTGATTGCTACATCTGCCATCACATTATCCAGGTGTGTGCCACGCACTGGTGATGACAGAAAAGATTAAATAAATGTAACTAGTAATTAAGAGTGAGGACAAAAAGACCTGACTCACAATTGAGTGTGTTGCAGGGATGAGGTATTTTTGTTGGCCAAAACTCGGAAATGAGTTAGCATTTTAGCACTTCTGAAAGGCTTTTTAGTTAAATGCCTAAAAATAAGGTCTGTGGTGACCACAAGCTGAAAGGGATAGTTCACCTTAAAATTTAACAAAAAATGAAGTCGTTTTTTATTCACCCTAGTATAGTTCTAATGACTTATGCTGTTCTTTCTTTTATGGACCAGTTTTGTGATTTAATGACAGTGATAGCGACCAGCATCAAGCTTTTTAAAAAAGACGTAAAAGTATTACAGAAGTGGCACATGTCATGGTGTTCGTGGGGATTGCCGTCTATGTAAAAACAGAGCTAGCATTTTTTGTCATTCACACAAATACTTCATTCCCAATTATTCTCTCTGCAATCATTCATTTTCTTTATGCTCCTAACAGTCTCAAAAAAACTAAATAAACCATCAAATGAATGTATCTCACTTTTGATGTCCTGTATTGACTCCACTAAATCCATGGAGTTTTGAATAGAGAAAAATTCTGGGTGACATTTTGATTGTAGGGCTGGGCTTGACTAATCGATAAATAGTGTGAGAGACTTTCTTCTCAAGTCATTAATAATAGAATCTCATTTGAAGCTGTTGCTTAGGCAACCATATAGTAGTTTCTGTGGCAGTCCTGCCTCAGCGAGTGCGGGGGAGGAACAAACATTAAAGACCATGTCTGAGGTAACAGTCACAAGAATAAGGCACAAGAAAGGTGACAAAGTCAAGCTTGGGGCATTTATGAGTTGCCCTGCCTTTACTTGGAAGATTAAAAAAAAATCCTATAGTGTTATAGCAAAAGTCAGAGGTAAACTGAGGAGATAAGGACTGGAATCGATTCTAAACACCAGTTTGGCATTATTTCCTCAGCAATAAGGGGAATTACATCACTGCAATAGTGCAATATGTCCATGTCAGAGAATCAAAATGTCATAATGCTGGGAAGGTCTTTAAAAAGCATTGATTATCTCAAAGTGTGTGTGCGATGGAGTAAATTTTATTATAATGATTATTAGGCAGGTGGAAATTGAGAATAGCTGTAAAATCTCTGTAATAAGAAAATAAAACCTGACATCACAATAAAAATGACAGAATTTATGTTGAATATATTTAGAATGTAAGCTAAAATTGTAAACCGCACAGCTTTGTATTAGAAAATGTACTTGTATGTTGTAAAAAATGTATTTATTTTATTTCTAACACATATTTATATTTGGATATTTTTGCTTACTTTTAAATACGTTTAAAAAAAATATATATCTTTTTTTTTTTTTTTTGCAGTTTGGGTATAAGGCATAGTTCACCCCAAAATGGGGCCTGGGAACCTTAGTGGTCAGTTCACGTTATATGTGCCTAGTGGCCTTGGAAAATAATGGCCAGCTTGCACTGTAAATGTAAAGGGCACTAATATTTAGTATCTTTTGGCAGTCCTGGGTCATAGCCTGAGACTTTGGAGGCCCTTGTCAGTCTGAGAACCCAAGGCACTGGGCCACTGGCCCAGTCTACAACACAGTCTTGTTCAAAAGCATATTCCTCATTACCAAACCAGCAGGTAAACGGACCCCTTACCAATGGTGACGGATCAGGCCCTAACATGTGTCGTGTGGTTTGCTCCGGAAAAGACACAGGTGTAAAAAGTCACAGCCGTCATTTGGAAAGGAGTTTGGAAGAGTGACTGGACAAATGGAAAACCAGGTCAGGCAAGAAATGCAAATGATGTAAAAGTATGGATGAGTGCACCTGGGCTCTTTTATCTGGGATAGATGGTTGGAGAATCAGAGGAAAAAAGGCCTGTTAAAAAGGCCTATTAAAACCAAGTATATAAATCTCATCAAGTTTTTGCATAGATTCCAAAATAATAACTATAAGAACGCAGAAATTCTAATTCTATTTGTGAGCTGATGTTCAGCTGTTTTTTTTTTAATAGTTATCTTATTTTGAATTGTCAGTCACGAAAGCTTGCTTAAACACTGCAGGTGTCATGATGAATTTTCAAGCTGATTGCTCACTAAAAACTCAATAGTTTCAAGTAATTTCAAGTTTGATTTTGATGTAACCAAGCGGTGATATCTAGCCCAGATAGCAATTTTGCATTTAAAAGATGTCTAATAGCCGTCCAAACACAGCCCTGATGTCTAGGCTAAAACAAGGCAACATTTGGGCTGTCAGTGAAAATTTTATAGACGTCTAACCATAGCCCAAGAATAGACACAGGCTACGCATAAAACATGTCAAAGAAATGAAACCAAACGTCTTGTAATAACCGATGACTGCTTACATGACTGAATATCATACATCTCACAAGTTGTTTTGGCAAAATCAACATGTGACTAAATTCAAGGTTATTTTGGCTAGAAGTGGGTTACTCATAGCAGGACTATATCAGGTCTATAGTTAACCTACACAGTGAAATGACGGCTATTGTTTGCTGGGAAGTGGGTGAGTTACAGTGAGGAAAATAAGTATTTGAACACCCTGCTATTTTGCAAGTTCTCCCACTTGGAAATCATGGAGGGGTCTGAAATTGTCATCGTAGGTGCATGTCCACTGTGAAAGACATAATGTAAAAAAAAAAATCCAGAAATCACAATATATGATTTTTTAACTATTTATTTGTATGATACAGCTGCAAATAAGTATTTGAACACCTGTCTATCAGCTAGAATTCTGACCCTCAAAGACCTGTTAGTCTGCCTTTAAAATGTCCACCTCCATTCCATTTATTATCCTAAATTAGATGCACCTGTTTGAGGTTGTTAGCTGCATAAAGACACCTGTCCACCCCATACAATCAGTAAGAATCCAACTACTAACATGGCCAAGACCAAAGAGCTGTCCAAAGACACTAGAGACAAAATTGTACACCTCCACAAGGCTGGAAAGGGCTACGGGGAAATTGCCAAGCAGCTTGGTGAAAAAAGGTCCACTGTTGGAGCAATCATTAGAAAATGGAAGAAGCTAAACATGACTGTCAATCTCCCTCGGACTGGGGCTCCATGCAAGATCTCACCTTGTGGGGTCTCAATGATCCTAAGAAAGGTGAGAAATCAGCCCAGAACTACACGGGAGGAGCTGGTCAATGACCTGAAAAGAGCTGGGACCACCGTTTCCAAGGTTACTGTTGGTAATACACTAAGACGTCATGGTTTGAAATCATGCATGGCACGGAAGGTTCCCCTGCTTAAACCAGCACATGTCAAGGCCCGTCTTAAGTTTGCCAATGACCATTTGGATGATCCAGAGGAGTCATGGGAGAAAGTCATGTGGTCAGATGAGACCAAAATAGAACTTTTTGGTCATAATTCCACTAAACGTGTTTGGAGGAAGAAGAATGATGAGTACCATCCCAAGAACACCATCCCTACTGTGAAGCATGGGGGTGGTAGCATCATGCTTTGGGGGTGTTTTTCTGCACATGGGACAGGGCGACTGCACTGTATTAAGGAGAGGATGACCGGGGCCATGTATTGCGAGATTTTGGGGAACAACCTCCTTCCCTCAGTTAGAGCATTGAAGATGGGTCGAGGCTGGGTCTTCCAACATGACAATGACCCGAAGCACACAGCCAGGATAACCAAGGAGTGGCTCTGTAAGAAGCATATCAAGGTTCTGGCGTGGCCCAGCCAGTCTCCAGACCTAAACCCAATAGAGAATCTTTGGAGGGAGCTCAAACTCCGTGTTTCTCAGCGACAGCCCAGA
The DNA here is from genome assembly GCF_963993115.1 of Abramis brama. Taxonomy (NCBI): domain Eukaryota; kingdom Metazoa; phylum Chordata; class Actinopteri; order Cypriniformes; family Leuciscidae; genus Abramis; species Abramis brama. The sequence goes on from NC_139973.1 coordinate 34,541,247, forward strand.
AACCTGACTGATCTAGAGAAGATCTGTGTGGAGGAGTGGGCCAAAATCCCTCCTGCAGTGTGTGCAAACCTGGTGAAACACTACAGGAAACGTTTGACCTCTGTAATTGCAAAAAAAGGCTGCTGTACCAAATATTAACATTGATTTTCTCAGGTGTTCAAATACTTATTTGCAGCTGTATCATACAAATAAATAGTTAAAAAATCATACATTGTGATTTCTGGATTTTTTTTTTTTTTGATTATGTCTCTCACAGTGGACATGCACCTACGATGACAATTTCAGACCCCTCCATGATTTCCAAGTGGGAGAACTTGCAAAATAGCAGGGTGTTCAAATACTTATTTTCCTCACTGTATATATTTACTTTTTTATTATTTTTCCCATTAACACCATTATTCAGCTATTCATTCAGACTGAACAACTGAATAAGCCAACCATAGAGAGGCTTACATGTCACTAAAACAGTCTCTTCATGACTTTATTCCAAAAGCCTGGCTATGCAGGATTAAAGATGTCGACGACAGATATTATATGCTGTGTCTAAAGGTAGGGACACACCAAGTGTTCTTAAGGATTTTAGTGCGAGTTCTGTAAATCAAATCTACAATATTAAGGGAAATCATTTTACAGGGAATGACAAAAATCCTAATTGTCAATTATTAATTCCCTTGATATTGTTGATTTGATTATTAGAACTTACACTAAAATATTTAAGAACACTTAGACACAGCATATGTGTCATATATATATATATATATATATATAGTGTTCTTAAGTAAGTTCAAGTAAGTAAGTTAATCTAAAATATCAAGGGAAATAATTGACAATTATGACTTTTGTCATACCCTGTACATACTCTAACCAACACACACTTACTTGAAGCTGCTGACACAGGGCTGAGGACAACACTGAGACCTCACTTTTTCAACCCTTCTCTTCCTCTGTAGTCAGAAAACCAAAAGATCAAAAGCACCATGACTTCAAAGTAGGAGGAGCAAGCTCGGTAAGTCAGGGGGCTGAGCATCTGTCATAATGACTGCTGTGTTTTGTAGACTCGTCTTCAGTCCGAGGTTCTACATGAGTCCGTGAGGAGAAGGACATCAGCAGTTCTTCTGCTGTCGTGTCTCTTTGTTTTCTTTCACACCATGGTTTTTTTCTTCTTTTTTCAGTCTGAGTTTGCAAACTTTTTGTGAATTGCAAAGTAACTTCAAGACTTTGATGCCCAACAGCAAGATGGCCATTATTTTTTAACTTACCTGATTTTGACAAGGCACATATGTCCTATAAAACATTCACGATCAGCGAGTGAAATCCATCAATCATTGCATTGTTAATGTTTTAGTTTTTGTAGATTGGTTAATCAGATCTGCATTTGGAGAAGCCTGCTGCTAAAATAGGAACATATTGGTAAAAGGTAATACTGTGTAAAAAAAAGTTTAGTGAGAAAAAGTTTAGAAAGGATCTGTCACTTTCAGAACAGAACCTGTAATGAGCAACTTGGGGTGGTGTGTCTAGTGTTTAATGATCTTGACTGGAAACTGAAAAGTTGTATATTCAAACCTCAGAGGGGTTGAGTCATGAACCATCACAACACCTTTGTGCCCCTTAAAGACACTTGACCCATTTAAGCCTGCGGGTACCTAAAGTTACCAAAGTCTCTACATTTCTTTTTCCATCTGTATTTTGTACAGCAGAAAACAACCAAACCTGTGACTGCCACAAATACTCTGGAAAGCAATGCACAGAGAAGAAGATTCAAGTAGACAGACTTTATTATGATCCAAAGTACTGAGGAGAAACACAGGAACTCATGCAGGGAAAAATCATAAACAAGAACCAAGAAGGGACAAAACTGAACAGGGAGTATAAATACAGTATAAGGCGAACATAATGAGATTCAGATGCAAATCATAAGTAACCATAGAAACAAATGAGGACATAATCAGTAACAAAGGAAACCGAAACTAAACAGATCAGGGAAACAAGAATTAAAGGAAACAAAATAGAATATCAAAGAAAGAGTCCATAATGTGACAGTGACTTCATTTTGAAAATTGAATGTAAGTCAAAGGGGATTTGTTTTGGACAAATGCAGTAGAAACATTCATCAAAATATGTTATTTGGTGTTCCACAGAAAGTGGTGCAGGTTTGGTACAACATTATGCGTGAAAATCAAACTTTCCCTACGAATGCATAGTGCAAACCAGTAAGGTTGTCATATATTACTGCCATATTTAACTTTGACATGAAAAAGCGCATTTAAATTTGCAAAAGAACTGCACAGTGTTCATATAAAAGATTGTGCAAATAATTCTATATAGCTATATAATTATTTGCCCTAACCCTAAACCTTTTTTTTGTTGTTGATGTACTGGACTTAAATTTGTTTTGTATTTTGTAGTCTGATCCTTAGTGTTGGGGAAAGTTACTTTTAAAAGTAATGCATTACAAAATTGCATTACTCCCTGAAAAGTAACTAATTGCGTTATTTAATTTTTATGGAAAATGTATGTTACTTTTGCGTTACTTTTTCTCATCTGGGCTGGCAAATGTAAAGGCCCTTTTACTTAAAGGGATAGTTCGCCCAAAAATGATATTTAATCCATGATTTACTCACCCTCAAGCCGTTCGAGATGCATATGTCAATCTTTTTTCAGACGAACACATTTTCAGTTATTTTAGAAAATGTCTTAGATCTTTCAGTGGTTATAATGTGAAGCAATGGGGTCCAGCTGATTCAAGTCGCAAAATGTGCATGCATCCTTCACAAAAATAATCCATCCGGCTCCAGGGGGATAAACGAAGGCCTTCTGAGGGTAATCCGTGTGGTTTTGTCGTAAAAATATACATATTTAAAACTTTATAAACGAAAATAACTGGCTTCCGGTGGCGGTCTGGGCGCGTTCATGGAGATGAATGACGTCGTGACGTAGAGCGAACGTAGAGTTTTGTTTTGCTCTGCTCTCTGGCTGCGCTGTCACGCTCGGTCTACGTCACGACGCTTCCTGCGTTACGTCCTACGTCATAAGCCAGCAACCATCTCCATGAACACGCGCCGACCGCCACCGGAAGCCAGTTATTTTCGTTTATAAAGTTTTAAATATGTATATTTTTACGACAAACCCGCACGGATTACCCTCAGAAGGCCTTCGTTTATCCCCCTGGAGCCGGATGGATTATTTTTGTGAAGGATGCATGCACATTTTGCGACTTGAATCAGCTGGACCCCATTGCTTCACATTATAACCACTGAAAGATCTAAGACATTTTCTAAAATAACTGAAAATGTGTTCGTCTGAAAAAAGATTGACATATGCATCTCGAACGGCTTGAGGGTGAGTAAATCATGGCTTAAATATCATTTTTGGGCAAACTATCCCTTTAAGTAAAATCAATAAGCCTCAGGCTGAAGGAAATGCAAATTCACTCCTGTACAGTAGAGGGCGCAGCTCAAACAAACCTTTCAGCTGTGCTGCCATTCTGGATCGCAGAATAAAGTTAAAGACTATAGGTTTGTTCGAAATCGACTGCGGTTGGATGTAACCAAGCGCCGAGAGTTGCCGCGTGCAGGCGGGGATGAGCTGCAAACGCCAGAGACATGTTTGCATACTTTACCACAGCTGAAGTGAAATAAATGCAATATTTGCCAAATACACAGATGTTTCAGAGACATTTCCATTCAATACTTTATGTACTGCTTCATACAACGTCTGTTTGAAGAAGACTAAAGTTCAACATAAGCCTAGCTACTATCAATGAAGTGGAGTCAAGGTTTTTTAATCAGTTTTATTTTGACAAACATGACACAGTATAACATTGCGACTACATGAAAAGAGTGTTTACTGTTATAAAAAACTGATTTGTGAGCTTTAGTGGAACTAAAGGTGTGAGAATAAACACGAAACACATGTGATCGTTGTCATGCGGTGAATCCGGCCAATCGTGGAACAGCTGTGTCGTCATCATTTATTGCTGCGGTCCATTCAATGGGGCGACAGCCTTATTGGAATGCTGAATAACGGTAAATGCAGTATATTTTATTGAGGCCGATTGTTTATGAGTTTGACGCAATTAATACACAAACATTTATTTGATGTGGTTAATAACGGCGCTCCTGTTTTATAGTAGTTTTATCTATCATATTTGGGGATTGAGAGCTGAGATTGGGTAATTGTGCTGCAGTTGTACTTTCGCTAAAGTATGTTTTGTTTGTTCTCTTTTATTGCGGGTTATATTGATGTGTATTAACATGTTTATTTCTTTTTTTTTTTCTTAAAGGGGCAGACCAGCCACTGTTACTTGTGTATTTAAGTTTTCTATTGTGTTGTTTCTTTTTTTTTACTTGATATTAATGTTTAATGTGATTTTTATATTAAATATTGTTTGTGTTATTTGCTTTTTGTTTCTGTGGTACTGCTCTCCTCTTTTTGTGTGTTACAGTGCTCAGTGACTTTGTACAGGGCCGGGCCTGCATCAACACTTAACCTCCCTCAGTGTAGGTGATTTGGGTGGTGTGGCACTACTGTGTGGTGTTTACCAGAAGGTTGGCACTGCAATGGTGATTAAAGGTTACTTTTTATTTGTGGTGTATGCTGTGGGTTTTCTTCTTCTGTCTCTTACAGATGGCAGGAGGTCCATAAGAGCAAGTCCGACCCTCTTGCAGTCTTGAGAAGAGCTATTTTCTACTTCGGTGAATTTTAGTATGGACACATGTTTAATTGGTGTTTTAATCTTTGACGGTCTATGTTGGAACAATAAAATTGTGATTTTCTTACAAACTACATTTGCTGCTTAGAATCAAGTATTGTGATCTGTGGAGGGCTCATCCTGCCTTGAATAAGGAGGTGGTGTAGTCAGCTTATATTTCCTACACTACAGTACATACAATAAGGATCATGTTCACACACTTGCTAACGGTTTCTCTTAACATGGGGACAGGAGAGGTGTCTGTCAATAAATGGGAAAACAAAGTAACTTGCATAACTTTTTTTGAAAAAGTTACTAAAATAGTTTGTTGTAAATTTTAAAGTAATGCATTACTTTACTTATTAATTGAAAAAGTAATCTGATTACGTAACGTCTAAGTTACGTATGTAACCCTCCTGAGTGGGAACGGAGACGTTACGTCAGTGACGACGAAATGGGGGTTTTGCATAGAAAGCCTTATCACCTTCGAGATATAGAAACCTAGCCAATGGCAATGGAAATGCCTTGGATCTGCGGGTTTTGCATGCGTAACTGTTGTTTTGTTTTGTTTTGTGTCAAGCGCGGTATGTTTTCTCGCTGAGGAGCCGAGACTGAACTCAGGCGTTTCCAGCGGCAGGGAGACGTAACGTCTCCGTTCCTACTCAGGGAACGAGGGTTACATACGTAACTGAGACATTCCCTTTCGTGGTCACTACAAATTACGTCAGTGACGACGAAATGGGGGTTCCCAGTCTAATCACGCCACCTCTCGGCTGTCTTCCAGTGCCCTGCGTAAGTCTGAGATCCCTGTCGTGAGACTAGCACGGACGAAGGACTCCTACTTAACACAGGAATACCAAGGTACACTGGGAAGCATATCTCAGCGGAAATATGCAATCAGTGCCCGCCCGAGGGGGGGGACTTAAGAATACACATATGACCCGGTAGGGTGCTGCATATGGAGTATCACTGGGGTGTCCAGCCGCAGGTGGAATATTTCAACCCCAGGGGTGGCAAGGTGGCTTGCCGAGGGAAAGACACATGCTCAGAGAGGCTTTCAGTGGAAATACACGTGGGGGTCGCCCAGAGGGGGAACCATGCACATGGAGGCACCTGGCCAACGCGAAAGCTGCCGGTGGCATAACTCTGGCGTTGACGTCAACAGCGCTGGAGAAAACTCAGGGCTTATTAGACTCACCTGAGGAGAATATCGCACGTATCCCGTCCGTGGAGAGGAATGGTGAGCAAGTGAAGACACCTGAGCAGAATCTAGTACCAGCTGGTTGAAGCGAGTACATGAGAAGAAACTGGCTCCACTCAGAGATTGTAGAATCTCGCGAATGTGTTAGGTGTCGCCCAGCCTGCAGCTCTGCAGATGTCTGTCAGCGAGGCACCATGCGCTAGAGCCCAAAAGGAGGCCACACTCCGGGTGGAGTGGGCCGTCACACCAAGGGGGCACGGTCGACCTTGCTGCTGGTATGCCAAAGCAATGGCGTCCACTATCCAGTGAGACAACCTTTGCTTGGAGAGAGCCTTTCCCTTCAGCTTCCCACCATGACAGACAAAGAGCTGGTCTGAGGTCCTACGTAAGCACGGAGGGTGCGTACTGGACAGAGCAGTGCCAAGGCTGGGTCTGCCTCCTCCGATGGCAGCGCTTGCAGGTTCACCACCTGGTCTCGAAAGGGAGTGGTGGGAACCTTGGGCACGTATCCAGGCTAGAGTCCTGCACGGGTGAGGGTACCCACAAATTTTGCTCAAACGGGTGAAAAATATCCAACTGTGTCGGATACGGGTGCGGGTTGGGTCGGACATGGGGGAAACACGGGTCTAAACACGGGTTTAAAACAATCACATGCAAATGTAAAAATATATGCATATTTTTAGGAACACATCTACAAAAATATGCCTGTATTTCAAGTTGATAAAATAATTTAAAATCCACATCAGTTTATTTGTGCCCACGCGCCACGCCCTCCCAGGATCTATAACATTACCTAGGCTACTTTCACTTTTAAAAATTCATCATAACCGCGCGCGCGATCTGCTTGCAGTCGTCGAGATGGATGCTGAGGAGTTGAAGAAAAGAATAGCTAGTGGAGATTGTAAAGTTGTCGACAATACGTCATCAAAAATCAAGTCCAGTGTTTGGGAGACATTTGGAGTTATCTGAAGAAAACAATATTGTGAAAGGCTTTGCTGCATGCATTTTCGTGTTGGATAGCCGCAAATGTGGAACTTCATCGCCGAGGAAACACACAGATAACTGTGGTAACAAACCAAGCAGTTTTATCGAACAGTATTTTTCAAATGTAACACTGTTAGCTTGCTAAGTATGTGTGGTGTGCAGGGCGTGTTTGAACCCAAAATTGTCAGATGTAAGCTAGACGAAATTGCGTGGCATATAGTGTTGTAGCCACATCTGTTTGATTGGTAAAATGTTAAGGCTACTCAGTTTTGTGTGCCTTAGTTTAGTTTTGCCTTTTGACAGCTTTGGCTGAAGTTGTCCTTGTGTTAATTGTCGTGTAGCCTAATAACTTCTGTATGACCTGGCGATAAACATTTATGTAAGTGTGTCTATAATGTGATTGGCTAAACTGATTTTATTTCGGGTGCGGGTCGGGTGTCGGTTCTATTTTAAGCGGGTCAGGTCGGGTGCGGATTTTAATTAGTGCTGCTGTCGGAAAACGGGTCGGATGCGGTTTTAAGCACTGCGGGTACGGGCGGGTGCGGATTTACAAAATCGGACCCGTGCAGGACTCTGATCCAGGCCGGGGTCTCAGGATCACGTGAGAATTAGCCGGCCCGAATTCCAGGCACGCTTCGTCAACGGAGAATGCCTGCAGGTCCCCTACCCTCTTGATGGAGGCCAATGCAACCAGGAGCGCTGTCTTCATTGACAGGAACTTAAGCTCCACTGATTTCAGAGGCTCAAAGGGAGCACTCTGCAGGGCAGTTAGCACCACTGAGAGGTCCCAAGAGGGAACGAGAGGAGGGCGAGGAGGATTTAGTCTCCTCTCCCCTCTCAGGAACCTGATGATCAGGTCGTGCTTTCCAACGGACTTACCTTCCACTGCATCGTGATGTGCGGCAATGGCGGCAACATACACTTTCAGGGTGGAGGGAGACAGCCTTTGCTCCAACCCTTCTTGCAGGAAGGAAAGCATGATACTGATCGGGCATCTCCGGGGGGCTTCTTGGTGAGAAGAACACCAGTTGACAAAGAGGGAGGGACAGGAGGGACAGTCTCGATCGCACTGTCATCCGAGAACTCTGTGACAGAGGAGGGCGATAGTGGCGGGACCCGTGGGCGGTGCGCACTATCATCTGAGAACTCTGTGTGCTCGGGGATGAGGGTGTCAGTTCTTTCTTTAACCACATTAGGGTGCTGCTCACCCCTGAGCTGCCCATCTCAGGGACGCCGCTTGGCCTGGCGTTTAGCGGAGTGCGGGGCGTATTAGTCCACACCGTCACCCGCAGGTCACCCTGGCCACCAGCCGAAGTACGAAGTAGATTGGGGTGCGGATGAGGGGACTCTACCTCGCGAGAGGTCATTGAGTCTCGACCGTAATGTAGCGATGGTCATGTTCCCACAGTGGGAACATGACTCATCCACAAACGCTGCCTTAGCGTGATCAACGCCCAAACACGCAAGACAGCGATTGTGCCCATCACAGTCAGAAACTGTCCGACCGCAACCAGAAGTGCACGGGTAATTCTGAGTAAGAATAGTTCAGTATAAAACAAGTCCTGTTCATCTCACAAGACTGTGTTAGTTTACTGTGCTAAAACCAAAACATACAAGTGCTTCTGCAGCCATATTCAAATGACGCTCTTCTACATAGTCATTTTCTGCTATCTGTCACCAACTGCATTAGACATGTTATGTCACAAGACTCAAGGGAACATTACGCAATGTATATTGTTTCAAAATCAAGTCCATCCTCTCCAGCTCCTCCTAATAGACTCTCCTGACCCTGTCTGTGTTTTTGGATCCAGGCAAATTATTTTGCTTTCATCAGGAGAGCTGATCTGTTGGCATGGAAATCAAAATGCAAATGGCTGTGAAAAGGAGGATGCACTCGATAGAAATTCAAATCGCTCACGCAGCAGCTTGTAATCGTGAGCAAATTCACAGTGCACTGTTGACATTATTAAATTTCAAGACAGATTAAGGCATTATGGGAAGCTTTGTGTAATCCAGCGAATCAGCATATTGCTTTACTTTTGCAAACATGCTCAAAAATTCCATTAGAGGTGGTATAAGGGTGATGTCAACCTCTGAGATTGAGTGTGATTTTTGCTTTCACATGTTTGTGTGTGGGTTGTAGATTTAGTATTATACCTATGTGAGTTTTTAAGGAACATGAAGCCCAATGATCACTTCTCTGGTTATATAAACTCACAGCTGAAAACATCCACTGAAAATAAAGCAATTCTTGTGCGCTTTTAACTTGTAGCTGGCTTCAACATCTAATGGGTTTGTCTGCTGTTCTCCAAAACGAACCGTTTCCGAGGTCAAATTAAAGGTCTCATATCTTTTTTCAAGAGTAAACTTTATTTTGTCCCACTTGTGTTCAGTTTTAGCTGCACTGGCCGGTAGGTCAGCAGTGCAGCAGCTTTGCTTGATTTTAGGTCTTTTCTCAGTACAACAGTTCATGCTGCATGTTTGACTCCATCTCTATGGAGCAAGTGAGGGGGAGGAGAAAGATAGAGGTATAGGAACCGCAATCTTTGGTTCTCTATGACCTTTGACCCCTGTGATCAGTACATTCCCACGTTCCTCCATCACACAGCTCCTTGAGTGACAGGGTCACTCAACAAGTCAATTTTATATGGGAAATTGTTTGGATAGAGCGTTTGTATTATCTCTTGTACAATCCCCCAAACACAGTTATGGCAGCTCAAAGGCACAGACTGGCTTGACACTTCTATTCTCCAGAAAGTTGTCAGAGCAAATGAGAAACCTATAAGCTATAAGTCTGCAGAATTAATTTCTGGAGAATTTAAATGGCTTCATTAGCGCTTATCTGAATAGGATTAGTTTTTCAAACAATGTTTGAGTTACAGTTATTTACAGGGCGTCTGCGATTTCACAATGTACACTGATCCGGACAAGATTGGGATCTCTAGTTCTTTTTTGAAAAGGAATATTTTTGGTTCAATCCAAGTTAAACTTATAAATGAACAGCATAATGTTGACTAAACAAAAAATATATATATTTCGACTAGTTCACCTTGTGAAAGGGGGTCATTTTTGTAGAATTTAATATAAAAAAATATATTTTATAATGTAAAAAAAAAAAGCACCTACATTAATTCCTCTGTTAAAATGAGGATTCTTCGTGCTGTAAAGCCATTTAAATCATCATTACAATAATTGTATGGTTTTAGGGTTTAAATTGTGTTTTTATGGCAACACTATGATAAGTTGTAAAATCAGATATAACTTTAAACTTTAAAGTAAATATTTTTTTTCACATACTGTACGTCTTGTGGCTATACAATTGAAAGAATGAGTATTTTGTTTACAGGCTTTTTCACTTGCATTGTAAGCGCCACACTGTAACCCAGATTTTTGCTTTTTTTAATAAAAGGAAGTAACTGGAAATGTATTTTTGTGGTAATCAAATACAATTGCCACACATGCTGTTCATTGAGCATAACTACTGAACCTATAGTTTATAGTCATTAGTCTGGTAAATTGGGATGCATTACGAAACTCATTAAAGTAATACTATCTTATCAGTTTAGCACATGACAATGAACACAAATACAGCACAATTAGCATAAAATATGAAATAAGCTTACAGTTTCCACTTGAACTTAATTAGTCAGATCACAGTAGTAATATGGTCATACTAATGTCCATTGGAATGCAAGGTGGCTTTAGTTCTTACATACTGTATGTGATATCTTCTTTTGGAGAAGTTGTGCTGATGTTTTTTCAAATCAAACAAAACAAGAGCAAAAAGAGATCTCTATATCGTCGGGGCTACAAAAATGATTTCAAGAGCTGGAATATATCAGAAATGATGCCTCATCATAGATGCATTGAAGCCACAACTCTATCACAGTGTGCAGTTTCCATTTCCTTTCTGTTACACTTATGAATCCAAAACTCAGGATATTGAGTCAGTCATTGGCATCAACAATAATGCAGAATGCACTGAGGCATTATATGAGTCCAGCATCATTCTGACAAGCAGTATCAGCTCTCTGATTGCAGCTGAGGGATTTTAAAATAGACTGTGCATCAAACCTGTGTAATGCATCAATATTCTATATACTTCTCAAACTACAAGCTTTTCAAAACTTTATGTATAGGTAGATTATACATAAAACATATTTAATGGATATAATTTGTTTTAATATCACACCGTTTGGATACAAATACGAATGAGGATTTCAATGGTAATAGCATTAAAATGAACAAAATTATAGGGTTAATAACATGACATTCATTTTTTTCTGAATCTATTAAGTTAATAAAAAATCATACAGTAATGAATTGAATTCACTTCTTTGTTGAACATGTTTTAAATTTATGAATAAAACATTAAAACATTTTTTTTGTGGGGCTTAGAGATTTAATAAATGTGTAGGAGGAGTAATATCAAGAGATTATTATTAAAGGGTAACTCTCGCCAAAATGCAATCCAGGGTCTTTTTGTTAATCTACCCGAGGCAAACTTTTGTTTAAAAGCATAATTAGAATGGAAACACCACTTTTAAAGCAGCACTAGGTAACTTTTCAACCTTCATAATATATTTCCAAGACTCTTGTGATGGTACATCGACTTACAATAGGTTGAATGACATGTCTGCCATAGCCTGACGGGGTCTGTATCGTTTTTAATCGTACTTTTAATCGTACCGGTTCGGGTAGTAACCAGAGCACAAAAAGAACTACAAAATTCGACTGCTTTACGGCATAGGCTACCTCACTTCCCCCAACACGTCCTCACATGCTGTTGGACTTGTAAGTATATTGCTTATATTGTATATCACTCGGACAAGCTTTCACTCGTTGGTGTGAGCTAAAAAGCACCTGGCGTTCTTGTTGATGGATTAGTAACTTAGACATCTTCGGAGGCTAGCTCGATGTTCGATGTCCGACGATTTGAAACGCGTTGTGTTTATTCTCCAATCGAACTCGTGTAACTGTCTGTCACACGTTTTACCGTCCACAGCATTACTTGATAGACAAAAATAGGACAAGAATGAGCATCAAACAGAAACAATCCGCTCACGGAATGTTCGAGGCGCACATACAATACAGACTGCCGAAAGTTAAACAGGGCGCGCGCAGCTCTTAAAGGGGACACACCTTATTTCCACTTGTTACAGCTTCCATCCGACTGAACAGGGACCGGTATACAGGGGGGAGGGTATCAGGCCGTGAGTGAAGAGACTGCTCTGCGTGAGTGGTATTTACGACAGTAACGTTAAATACAAGTAGTCCACAGCGACTCTAGGGGTCGTTGTTTGACCAAAACGGAATTCCTACCTAGTGTGCCTTTAAGTTTGACCATATTTTCGTTTTCGGTCAAATTGCCTTTTGAATGGGAGTGATAAGAGCAGGACTATGATAGCATCAAAAATTGCTATTTTTAAAACACTAAGAAGGCTCGACACAACATGAAACTTTGCTCGAAGTATCACCAGGGGCTCTACACATGAACTCGAGCATTGAGAACATTGTTTGTGTACACAGAGTTTACAAAAAATAAAGAAAGAACGCAACACAATATATATTTATCTGTGTTCAATATCCCTCAGGTAAGTAATTTCATTATATTACAATCAACATTGACATAATAAAATGTTTACAATAATTTTACATTAACTTCTCTCTCTTTTTCAGGCTCACATGTATCACATGTCAAAGCCACGTGAACTACAGCTCTGTGTGAGACTAATTAACTCAACGATTAAACTTACACATTGCAAAATCACATACAAATAACACATACGTCACAGTTTCAATAAATATTTGTAGGCCTATTCACAGTTGTCTTGTGCTTATTTCAAATAAACAGCAATCGAACAATAACCAATACGTTTTTAGACAAAATCAACAGTTTACACTTATATTTCCTTCTTTTTAGAGATATTTGCTTCACCTGACTGGTTATAATGTTTCGGTTCATTTGTTCGTGCAATAGCTAAAAGAGTCATCTCATCTCCTTCGAGAAACATGTGAGGACAAAAATGCAAAGCACAGACCCAGACAAATCAGTTTAGAATTCACTGGCAGATGCTTGGACTCACAGATGATCATGAATTTTGCAAAAGCAATTTCTAAAATATTTATTGTGAGTATTTGGTATAATTTGTTTCTTGAAAAAAAAAAGCAGCAAAATCATTGTAAACATTGATAATAATAATAAGACATGTAAGAGCACCAAATCAGCATATAAAAAATTATTTCTGAAAGATCATGTGACACTGAAGATTGTTATTTTAAATTGTAATAATATTTCACATTATTACTGTTTTTGTATTTTTGATCAATTAAATGACCCTAAAATGTATAATCTAAATGTGTGTGAGTGTGTTTCTAAACACCAATTAAAGGTTTTTTAAAAATATACAAAATGCAGTAAGTTTTCTGTGATGGGTAGGTTGAGGGCTATGATTAGTGTAAGGGGACAGAATATACAGTTTGTACAGTATATAAACCATTATCTCTATGGAATGTCCCCATTTAGATAGCTAAGTAAACGTGCGTGTGTGTGTGTGTGTGTGTGTGTGTGTGTGTGTGTTTGTGAAAAAGAGATCCTGAAAAGAATCAGATTGCGTTATAAATAGATCTAATAATTACACTCTCTTTGTCTGTCTCTATCTTGAAATGTCGTCATTTATTACCTCTGGCAATGCTGAAGGTGGAACATTAATAGACTGCAGATTAAACAAGCCATTTCTCACTCTAAAGAGTTTTGTAAGGAAAGCATCAGTATTACAATTGCACATACTTTGATTTATTAATTTGAACAAACACCTAACCATAAGTATTATACTTCAGTACATAACACATCCTGCATTTGTGCTACAGACATGAATGATACCTCAACTCATCGGCTTTGCTGAAGAGAAATGTGTTTACTTTACTAAGCTATCAGACTCACAGTTCAAAGCAAAGATAAAAAATAAATATGAAAAAACCTGAACCTGAGCCATTAGAAAACAAAATATCATTAAGACATTTTGGCTATGTTGGGCCAGTAAGCAACCATAGAAACCAACAACACCCTAGTAACCATTCAGAATACCCTACTAACCACATACAGCGAAGCAGACTCAGAGGTGTTGAACTGGAGAGCTGCTAAGTGTTCTCTGTATTATCATCATGATGGTTGTTGTCTCTGCATTCCCATCATGCCTCCCTGATACGGCCTCAGCATCCTAATCCTGTCGCATTGATGCGTCGGTGTGTCCGGATTGATAATGGGGTTTTGCCAGTGTGTGTGTGTGGGGTATTACTAATACCATTAATTGCTGACCTTGTGGGGACAATGTTTTGGTCCCCATGAGGAAACCAGCTTATAAATCATGTGATGTGCTTTGAAATTGTAAAAATGCAGAAAATGTTCTGTGATGTGTGGGTTAGGGGATAGAATATGCAGCTTACTTTGTATAGATTGTATATAAAAATCAGTATGTCTATGGAAAGTCCCCATCATGTGTTTGTGCGCACGCATGCACACATCATGCATTTGGGAAATTAAAGGGATATTTCTCCCCAAAAATGGGTCAATTCTGCCATTATTTACTATTATCTTCATATTACCCCAAAGACGTATTACTTTCTTTCTTCCATAGAACACAAAAGGATCAATTCTGAATGTTACCGGTTAAGAAAAAAAAAAGTCTGAATCAGACAAAATTAAACCTAAAAATAATTTGAAACTTTGGAAGAATGCCCAACCACCACCCCCCTCCCCCCTCCCCCCTCCCCCCTCCCAAAGACATGTCAGCCAGCCTGATGTCAGCAGACCCAAACATGCACAATGACTGACAGGCAGAGAGTGTTTCAAGGTTCCCCTGACACTGGCCCAGAAACAGGTGTGATCTCTAAGCACACCTATTTCAAGGATATCTGTCAGTAGCAACATTTTATGCTTGCTATAAAAAAATAGCTTATAATAAAATATTAAAATCAAGTAATATTAATATTAACTGCATGGGTCCAGCAACATGCATGACTATTAACAAGACAAGGGCTGAATGAGGAACTTGTTAAATGTTGAAATTCATGTTCAAATAGAAATATTGAAACTGAATACACATTGATATACTGATATACACTGCCGTTCAAAAGTTTTGGGTCAGTAAGATTTTTTTTTTACAGAAATTAATATTTTTATTCAGCAAGAATGTATTAAATTGATCATACATTTAACATTTATAATGTTAAATTTATAATGTTGTATTTATATTTCAAATAAATGCTGTTCTTTTGAACTTTATATTCATCAAAGAATCCTGAAAAAAAAATGTGTCACAGTTTCCACAAAAATATTAAGCAGCACAACTGTTTTCAACATTGATAATTGAAAGAAATATTTCTTGAGCATCAAATCATCATATTAGAATGATTTCTGAAGGATCATGTGACACTGAAGACTGGAGTAATGATGCTGAAAATTCAGCTTTGCCATCACAGGAATAAATTAATCAGTTTTAAAATATATATTCAAATAGAAAATAGATATTTTAAATTATAATCATATTTTACGATGTTATACAGTGTTTGATGCAGATGATCAGATACAGCATCACTGGCTATCAGCAAAACTCTAGAATAAAAGCATATTGTTTGATTTTGAAGCTTTTTTAATAGCTATACACATCAACAGATTGGGCATAACAAAGAAATTACAACTTGTAAGGCCACCCCTTGTAAATGCTATAGTCTGCCTAATTAATCTGATTTTATGATGGCAGTATTATTAGCCTATTTCTGTGCAGCTGTGCGGAAGAATTTATAAAATCATCAGAACTGCAATTAAGGACAGTGTTGGTGTGAAATTGTTGCAGCATTAATCAGGTCACATGAAGCACAATTATCAAAGAGGGGCCGCTTTACTGTTCTGAATAACTGAATAACATCTGAGCGGCGGTGCCAGGATGGCAGAGTGCCAGTGTATCAGCGTGCCACATGATTAACCCACAATGAGCCGATTGTTTCATTACAGCGTGATGAGATTGAAGACTGAATTCTCTCTGGATTATACACAAGTTAAGTCTTATCTTCTACACAGTCCTCACCATGCCCATACTTACACCCATCTTCATTACTTTAACAGTTCTGAACTGCTATTTGATGCGCTTGGCCTTTAAAACTGATCATCGTCTGTGTTAAACCTTTAATAGCCGAGGTTGTGGAAAGTTCAAAATGTTCTGCTTATAGAATGTGATTTTATGTTGGGTCACACTGGTAATTAAATTATGAGGCCCTTGTACCGTACATAATTGAATATCAGTGTTCTGATATTCTAGTCCTCTAATGGACTGGATCTATTCTCATACAAAAAGTTAAAAGGCTGCATTTATTTGATCAAAAATACAGTAAAACAGTAATATTATGAAATAGTTGACACCTAATCCACTGTAGGTGAGATGATTACATCCAAGTGCAGTTTTTTTTTTATCAAATAGAACGTATACAAAAACAAAGACTTGTAGGTTGACACACACAAAGCTATAGAGACAATAGAAACAAGACTAATGACTAAACAAGACACCTGAAAGCAATCAAAACAATGAACCAATGGCAAGACAACACATGAACCAAAGGAACCATATGACAGGAACACATGAGGGGAAGAGGGATGGCCTTTCCAAATACCCATAGTTGCTCTTGGCCACTTGAGAGTTCATGCACGCAACAGGAGGTAAGTGTGTAAGATTGTCCCATGTCTTCTAAGCTCAGTGCCCTTAACGCATACTAAACCCACACTAAGCTATCCCATCATGCACCATGTTCAGGAACTCACGTGCCCCGTGAGATGTCGAGGAATACATTTCACTATAAGTTAAATTAATCAAATATTACATATGATTAGTTAGTAAAATATAGTGTTGCACATTTTATTGGTGCAAAAAGATGAGTATGTGTATTTTGTATGCAACTGCTATTCATCAATTTCCAAATTGTGTTGTCTTTTACGTAGGGACAAAGATTTAGGAGTTTATTTTAAAATGCAAAGTATTGAAAATCAAAATAAAGCTCTAAACACTTGCATTTTCACAACACTATAAGTGTGTCCCAACGGGTAATCAAAAGTTCTACTGTTCTGTAAAGTGTTCAAGTGCAAAGACCGCAAGTGTTCTTCATGACTGAAAATCTTGCATAAATGGACTAAACTAGTTTGAACTTACATTTATTCTCTTTAGCATGGATGCATGTACTGCAGCCCTATTGTTTACACTTTTTGGTGAAATGAACCTACAAACAGTTTACTAAAAGTTGTCTCTGCACATTAAGCTTGGATAGGAGAAAGTATTGTAACATCCAAAAAATTACACACAGCAGCTCCAAAGGAAGATTGACCAAAACCACACTTTCCTCTATTAGAATGCATGTGTTTGTTGAGGTGCTGGCTTTAATCAGCATCATTCACAGCAGAGGATCCTGGGTTTAACTGCTTTAAACAGCCTGCGTGTGTGTCTAAGAGAGACCCCTGCGGCCTCAGCAAATCACGAGCTGCAGGGGCTCGATTACCTGCATATAGATGCATTCTATGTATACCAGCCCTGTCTGCAGGTGTCCACAGAGAGGTTTTGACCTGTCCAGGGTGTGTGTTTGGTTTTAATGCTGCTTTTAAGTCATGTGTGAATGATCATGACTACACATGAATGCACATGAACACTGTTATAAATACCAGTGGGAAGCTCTTTCTTTAAACACAGACTTTCAATAGTGTTGGGAATTGAAAACTGGTTGAAAACCAAAATTTATTGAATATATACAATATTGATTTGTGCATTTTGACCTGTATACTTTATCAATAGTTATGATATTGGTTTAAGTGTACTTTTTTTTTGTATTGTTTGATTCAACTATATATTGTGTTAGATATGCTCTTTTTCTCTCTCTTTAGGTCTCCTTACACAGAGCGACCAGGTGTTTGTAATTTGACTAATTAACTGCTGTTAAATATGAACCTGAGACGTTGTTTGTTACACACACCCTGACGAAGGCATGTAAAACCGCAACGCGTAGGTGTACCTGTCACCAATTTTAATATTTAAGCCATGAATAAAATAAAAGCTTTTAAACTTTTTTTCAACATAATTCGAGTGCCTTGGAGTTCCTATGTTCTTAGAGCTTAATTATCCCAAACAACCAAAGAGCACCGAGATTTTACACCCTGTGCAGCACTTCTATGGCATTCTTTGCTTTGATGAATTAAGGACGTTGAGGGATCGTCTTGTGCAGAAGTTGCTCCGTCAAGTAGACGTTCTTGGGGATCGACACAATTGTTCCATCATAAGATGACAACTAGTTACTTTTGAGAAGATCATTGTTACAGACACACTAGACCACAGCATGCAGATTTTAAAAAACTGTGTTACGAACTCAAGAGACATTCGGAAAAAGAATTGAGATTACATCTTCATATGGTCACATTATCTGATTATTGGAGAGAAAATATGATTCCAAGAGAACTCAGAATTAAAAAATGTCCTTTGTTTGGTCATGGAGATACAGAGTTTAGACAAAAGTGGGAAGCAATATTAAATAAATGCTCCCAAGACCTTATGCTGCTACTAATTGAAGAAGCAAAAAAACAGAAGACTGAAATGCAAAAACAGATTGTTAAAATCAAACAAGAGATTACATCAGATGGCCATGAATCGCTTTTTCAATCTGAAGAGAAACTTAAAGAAGATTTAGAACAACTATCCAAAAAACTCAAGCAAGATGAGCTGGCAAAATTTGGAAGAGATGAAAATGATTATAAGGAGCATAAGGTATATACATGGTCACAATGGAATGTGAAGACTCCTAGAAAGAGATCAGTGTCTTTTAACTTACCTAGTAGTGACGAGGACCGTTCAGCAGTAGAGACTTCACCTAGAAGAGATTTTTTTAGAGAACAAGTCCAGAACGAATCAGAGATTCAGAAGACAAGACAGCGGAAGACGAGACGAGGAAGAAAGAGATCGACCAAGATTCCCAATTCAAGGCAGATACACCAGGAGCCGAACAAGGGAGATGAAGTGATCAACATTTCAAAAGTCACTCTACCGGCAAGTTGCATTTCTGTTTTGTCAAAGGGTCTCACCTATGCCCCAATAAATACAGCAAAAGAATTCCAGACTAAAGTTGACCTATTCAAGTTTCATCGGAGTCTTCAACTGAAAGTTTGGTACTATACTGTACATCTGAAGCAGCTACTCGTACTTACGATAAGAAGATAACAACCTTCAAACCTAAGTCAACATTTATGCCATGTGCATCTAATCCAACGTTGAATTCCTTCCACAAGAAAGTAACGTATGACATCGACAAGATCTTTGCTTCAAAAAAACGAAAACAATATAACCTTTCAAAAGAAGAAGTAGAAGCTTTGTACTGGATTTCTAAAAACGATGATCATGTAATAAAACAGAGTGGACAAGGGAGGTGCAGTTGTGGTATGGGGTAGACATCAGTAGATTGAAGAAGCCTTGCGACAACTACAGAACTGTGAGTATTACCAGCGCCTGAAATCCAACCCAATAGAAGGAATTAAAAACGAACTGACTGATTTTTTATTACATGCTAAAGAAGAGGGATGGATTTAAAAAATGAGTGTGAATTTCTCTCTTGTAAAAATCCTAGGATTCCTACCTTTTATATGCTTCCAAAAATACATAAAAAATCTTGAAAATCCGTCAGGGAGACCTATAATCAGCGGAAATGAATCTATTACAGAGCCAGCTTAAAAATTTCTGGATAGTTTTATTAAACCATTTGTTGGTAAACTTCCTTCATTTATTCAGGATACAACCCATGTATTGAATACCATTAAAAAAATGAAAATTACTGAATCATCTACAGTGAGGAAAATAAGTATTTGAACACCCTGCTATTTTGCAAGTTCTCCCACTTGGAAATCATGGAGGGGTCTGAAATTGTCATCGTAGGTGCATGTCCACTGTGAGAGACATAATCTAAAAAAAAAAAATCCAGAAATCACAATATATGATGTTTTAACTATTTATTTGTATGATACAGCTGCAAATAAGTATTTGAACACCTGTCTATCAGCTAGAATTCTGACCCTCAAAGACCTGTTAGTCTGCCTTTAAAATGTCCACCTCCACTCCATTTATTATCCTAAATTAGATGCACCTGTTTGAGGTCGTTAGCTGCATAAAGACACCTGTCTACCCCATACAATCAGTAAGAATCCAACTACTAACATGGCCAAGACCAAAGAGCTGTCCAAAGACACTAGAGACAAAATTGTACACCTCCACAAGGCTGGAAAGGGCTACGGGGAAATTGCCAAGCAGCTTGGTGAAAAAAGGTCCACTGTTGGAGCAATCATTAGAAAATGGAAGAAGCTAAACATGACTGTCAATCTCCCTCGGACTGGGGCTCCATGCAAGATCTCACCTCGTGGGGTCTCAATGATCCTAAGAAAGGTGAGAAATCAGCCCAGAACTACACGGGAGGAGCTGGTCAATGACCTGGAAAGAGCTGGGACCACCGTTTCCAAGGTTACTGTTGGTAATACACTAAGACGTCATGGTTTGAAATCATGCATGGCACGGAAGGTTCCCCTGCTTAAACCAGCACATGTCAAGGCCCGTCTTAAGTTTGCCAATGACCATTTGGATGATCCAGAGGAGTCATGGGAGAAAGTCATGTGGTCAGATGAGACCAAAATAGAACTTTTTGGTCATAATTCCACTAAACGTGTTTGGAGGAAGAAGAATGATGAGTACCATCCCAAGAACACCATCCCTACTGTGAAGCATGGGGGTGGTAGCATCATGCTTTGGGGGTGTTTTTCTGCACATGGGACAGGGCGACTGCACTGTATTAAGGAGAGGATGACCGGGGCCATGTATTGCGAGATTTTGGGGAACAACCTCCTTCCCTCAGTTAGAGCATTGAAGATGGGTCGAGGCTGGGTCTTCCAACATGACAATGACCCGAAGCACACAGCCAGGATAACCAAGGAGTGGCTTTGTAAGAAGCATATCAAGGTTCTGGCGTGGCCTAGCCAGTCTCCAGACCTAAACCCAATAGAGAATCTTTGGATGGAGCTCAAACTCCATGTTTCTCAGCGACAGCCCAGAAACCTGACTGATCTAGAGAAGATCTGTGTGGAGGAGTGGGCCAAAATCCCTCCTGCAGTGTGTGCAAACCTGGTGAGGAAACGTTTGACCTCTGTAATTGCAAACAAAGGCTACTGTACCAAATATTAACATTGATTTTCTCAGGTGTTCAAATACTTATTTGCAGCTGTATCATACAAATAAATAGTTAAAAAATCATACATTGTGATTTCTGGATTTTTTTTTTTAGATTATGTCTCTCACAGTGGACATGCACCTACGATGACAATTTCAGACCCCTCCATGATTTCCGAGTGGGAGAACTTGCAAAATAGCAGGGTGTTCAAATACTTATTTTCCTCACTGTATATTGGTGACTATGGATGTAGAATCACTGTATACAAACATAGACCATAAGGATGGACTGGAAGCATTAGCATACTATCTAGATGAGAGCATCTACTGAAAGGACACCTGCTTGTTTTATTGTGCAATTAGCTGAATGGACATTGAATAACAACATCTTCTTGTTTCAAAATGAATTCTATAAACAAATTAAAGGTACAGCTATGGGTGCCTGCTTTGCCCCAAATTATGCGAATTTGTTTTTGGGATTTTGGGAAAAGAAATGTGTATTTTCTGATTTAAATCCATATTTGAAGTATGTGGTGTGGTGGGGCAGATATATAGATGACATTATATTGATATGGAGAGGTTCAGAGGCAGATATGCTAGCTTTTCACACATATCTAAATAATACCAATGCAAATTTGAAGTTGAGTCTAGATTTTTCACATACTCCGACTAATTTTTTGGACATAAAAATCTTTAAAGAAAGTTTCAGGAAAGAAACTGACAGAAATACCATATTAGGAGCAGACAGCTTCTTCCTATATGGATGACTGAGAATATTCCTTTTGGTCAGTTCCAGAGGTTGAAAAGAATATGCGATAAGGAAGAAGATTTTAACATCAGGGCACAAGATATGACTCAAAGATTTAAGGAACGAGGGTACAAAAATAGAGTGATTAACAAAGCATACAATAAAGTAAGAAACATTAGTAGAGATGAGCTATTACGACAAAAACGTGAATCACAAGATTCAGATAATTCAGTTTATTTCGTGACACAGTAGCACAGAGGCAAACAGAATTAAGAAAATTATAAAAAGTAATTGGGAAATAGTTATGAGTGATCCTTATCTAAGAGAAATCATGCCCGAATCTCCTTCTATTGTGTTCCGGAAAGCACCTACAATTAAAGACAAATTGGTGAGAAGCCATCTTCCCTCTAAGAAATCAAATACCTGGTTAAGTTTAAGTGCAGGAAATTACAGGTGTGGCAACTGTAATCACTGTGACAATATGGTTAAGACTGATATGTTTAGAGATGTTACCTCTGGTTCTGAATTGAAAATAAGATCATTTATGAATTGTAATACCTCATTTGTGGTGTATAGGTTGGAGTGTCCATGTGGCTGCTTTTATATAGGGATGACTACAAGAAAATTAAAGATCAGATTATCAGAACATAAAAATGCTGTTCGAGTCTGTAACCCTTTATACCCCATGGCCCTACATTATAGAGATGCGAATCATGGTAGCCCAAGTACACTGAAGATAATCGGCGCTGAACATATCCCTAAGTCAATAAGAGGAGGAGATAGGGTTAATAGGCTTTTACAGAGAGAGTCTTTCTGGATCTATACACTGAAAGCAACTACATTTCCAGGCTTAAACGGAGAATTAGATTTTGTACCATTTTTGTAATATATATATATATATATATATATATATATATATATATATATATATATATATATAATTTTTTTTTCTTCTTCTAGTAATAAGTTACACTATGCATTATATTATGTATACATTATTTGATTTTTGATTTTTGTATTTTGTATTTTGATTTATAAAAAAAGAAAATTTACTGAATATATACAATATTGATTTGTGCATTTTGACCTGTATACTTTATTCATATTTATGATATTGTTTTAGGTGTACTTTTTTTTTTTTTTTTGTATTGTTTGATTCAACTATATATTGTGTTAGATATGCTCTTTTTCTCTCTCTTTAGGTCTCCTTACACAGAGCGACCAGGTGTTTGTAATTTGACTAATTAACTGCTGTTAAACATGAACCTGAGACGTTGTTTGTTACACACACCCTGACGAAGGCATGTAAAGCCGCAACGCGTAGGTGTACCTGTCACCAATTTTAATGTTTAAGCCATGAATAAAATAAAGGCTTTTAAACTTTTTTCAACATAATTCGAGTGCCTTGGAGTTCCTATGTTTTGAAAACCGGTTCTTATTCAGATGGAGACAGAATACCACCAAAATACTCTGACTATATGAGTTTAATAATATTTAATATTAGGCTACTGGTGCCACAAATACTGAATCTACAGCCTGAAACAGACAGCTTGACCAATCTAGTCAGATTCCCGAATGAATGACGCTAAGTTGGTTATTTTAGTGAATCACAAACATACAGCTTTAGTAGTCTGATTCCCAAAACAAATGACTCTCTAATGATTCCGTTCTTTTAAATCAAAAACAGACTAAAATATAGGCACTGAATGGTTATTCCTATAATGTGTATTTAAGTATAAATTGTGTATAAATCTTTTAAGTATAAAAGTGTGTAATCCGACATTCTATAGAATGCCTAGGTAATGTATAGAATTAGGTAATGTATTTTTTGCAAAAAACATCAGGAATTCTATACATTGCCTAGGCATTCTATACAATACCGGGATTTCACACTTTGCCGGTAACATATACACTAAAGTTTGGGGTTGGTAAGATGTCTTAATGTTTTTGAAAGAAGCCAGCATCATGATCACATGATCCTTCAGAATTCATTCTAATATGCTGATTTGGTGCTCATGAAACATTTCATATTTTATCAATGCTGAAAAGAGAAATTGTGATTTGCTCTTCGATGAATAGCAAGTTGAAAGGAACAGCATTTATTTAAAACATAATTTATTTTGTAACAACGTTGTAACAGTTCCAGAGTGTGTTCACTATTACTGGCTGTCTATAGCTGTTTTGTAATTATCTTCCTGGTCACCAGGGGGCAACGTCCTCAGGTAAGGGGGTTAGAATACCCATATAAAGAAGAATGAGTGATCTAGCTAGAAAAGCCATGTGGTGGCTTGATTTGGAGAGGACTCACTCTTTTTACTTAAGAGGGGTTTTGAGTTAAGGCTCAATGTTTATGCCTCTTTTGGCTACTATTTGAGGAACAGTGTGTTTGCAATACTCAATGTAGGCCATATTTCCTCAATTGTGTTGTTTGGTGTTACCCGGAATCCTTGTGTTCAATACGGACTTAAACCCAGCATCAAATCTTCTTCGATTGGATTTCTTTGGTGGATTATATATTTTTTGCCCGAAGAAGATAAGGTGCATCAGTTTACCATCCCTTCATGTTCACATAATACTGACTTCTTTTCAACGGCAACTAGATTACATTTAGCACTACCTGCTGTTCAAATCAATGGGGCCACCAGAACTATCATTAAAGATCTTGTGAATTCAGCAGATGCCTTACCTTCCCAGAGACATCAATTAGAAAGCCTTCTCTTTGATTGGCCTACAGTGTGTACTGATTCACTGGGAAGAACCTCCACCATCAGGCATCGCATCAACACCAGTGATGAAATTCCAGTGAGGAAACGGGCATACCCTACCCAAATTCATAAGCAAAAATTGATTGAGGATGAGGTGTCGAAGATGCTGGAAAAGGGAATCATTCGTCCATCCACTTCCCCGTGGGCTGCACCTATTGTATTGGTGCCAAAAAAGGATGGTAGTTTGCGCTTCTGCGTAGACTACAGGTCCTTAAATGCAAAAACTCCACTAGATGGTTTTCCTATGCCTCAGGTGCAGGACATTCTCGTCTCTTTGTATGGAGCCTCGGTTTTCAGCACTTTAGATCTGAAGAGTGGTTATTGGCAGGTCTGTTTGGAGGAAGATAGCATTCCCAAAACTGCTTTTGTCACCAAATCTGCACAATATGAGTTCATTCGTCTTCCTTTTGGTTTGAAAAATGCTGCTTTGACTTTCCAGCGATTAATGAATACCATCTTACAAGAGCTCATTGGTAGATGTTGTTTTGTCTATATAGACGATATTGTTGTGTACTCGGCTAATGTTCAGGAGCACTTTGGGCATTTAAGACAGCTGTTCACAAAGCTGGAAGCTTCTGGTTTGACTTTGAACTTGAAAAAATGCAACCTAATAAGAAAGTCCCTTTCGTTCCTTGGTCATGTCATCTCAGAAGGAGGAGTAAAGACTGAACCCTCTAAGGTTGAAGCTGTCCATAATTTCCCAACTCCCAAGAATGTGAAGGAAGTCCAGCGATTCCTTGGCTTGGTGGGTTGGTATCATCGCTTCATACCTAACT
This sequence comes from Abramis brama, assembly GCF_963993115.1. Lineage (NCBI taxonomy): Eukaryota > Metazoa > Chordata > Actinopteri > Cypriniformes > Leuciscidae > Abramis > Abramis brama. Next base: position 34,566,642 of record NC_139973.1, read on the forward strand.
TTTCAGAGCGTGCAGCACCTCTTCATGCCCTGAAAAAGAAGGATGTCTTGTGGGTATGGACTCAGGAGTGCCAACAATCATTTGAGTGGCTAAAGGAAGCTCTGCAGAAAGCTCCTATACTTAGACCTCCAGATTTCAGTCGGCCCTTCAGAGTGCAAACAGATGCCAGTAACGTTGGTTTGGGAGCAGTATTAACACAAGAAACTGATCAAGGGGAAAATGTAGTAGCGTATGCTTCCAAGCTGCTGCAGAGTGCTGAGAAGTCATACTCCACAGCTGAGAAAGAGTGTCTTGCTGTGGTATGGGCTGTGGAGAAATGGCGAGAGTACCTCGAAGGAAGACACTTTGATGTGCTTACAGACCATTCTGCACTCACATGGGTTTTTAATCATCCAAGACCCACATCTCGGTTAACAAGATGGGCCATTCGGCTCCAAAGCTTCGATTTTACGGTAAAGTACCGTAGAGGGCAGTGCAATGTTATCCCTGACACGCTGTCACGAGGAATGGAAGAAGAAATCCCTGGGACAATTGCTCTCTCTCAGGCGGTCAGTGCCCCATGTAACTTACCTTTGAACTGGGAGGACATCGAGCGTGGGCAGAAAGAGGATGTTTCTCTTCAGCATCTCTGGGATGAAGCCAAAATTGATGTTGCAAATCCAAATCGAATTCGTTATGTCATTCAAAATGACTACTTATTTAGGTGTACCGTCAACAAAGATGGAGGTCAAGTTTTCCAAGTGATCATTCCTACACAATACAGAGAGCAGTGTCTTCAATTCGTCCATGCAAACCCCTTGTCCGCACATCTGGGACGCATGAAAACCTTGCGCAGATTGCTGGAGGTGGCCTATTGGCCAGAGATTCGGAAGGATGTCTGGAAGACCTGTAAAGAGTGTCAGACGTGCCAGCAGTATAAGCCACGGATCACCAAACTTGCAGGCCGACTTCAATCAACTCCCATTGTTGAACCAGGCTTTATGTTAGGGATTGACCTAATGGGGCCTTTTCCCAAAAGTACTCGCCTGAATGAATACCTGCTGGTGATTGTGGATTATTGCAGCAAGTGGGTGGAGTTATTTCCTTTAAGATCTGCAAAAACACCCTTGATTTCAAATGTCCTGACGAAGGAAATCTTTACCAGGTGGGGTACCCCAGCATATCTAGTCTCAGATCGAGGACCTCAATTTACATCTCAACTGCTTCAAGACACCTGCAAGCAGTGGGGTGTGGTCCAGAAACTCACAACGGCTTACCATCCTCAGACTAATTTGACGGAGCGAATTAACCGTACCCTTAAGACCATGTTAGCCTCCTATGTGCAAGAGAACCATCGCCAATGGGATAGGTGGATCCCTGAATTTCGGTATGCACTAAATTCGGCATGGCAGGAGAGCACTGACCACACACCTGCTGAAATTGCAATTGGCAGAAAGCTGAAAGGTCCCCTCGAGCGTCTTGTCCACAAGTCTCCAGACCCTGACCAAGCCGCTAATAACACCATTGAGAGACAGAAGGCCTTATTGGAATGTGTCAAAGAAAATGTGAGTAGAGCCCACAAGAGACAGGCCAAGTATTATGATCTCAGAAGGAGATTAGTCCAATATGAAGAAGGAGACTTAGTATGGGTACAAACTCACCCGTTGTCTCGAGCAAGTGATGCTTATATGGCAAAGCTGGCTCCCAAGTGGCAAGGACCTGCTAAAGTTATGTCAAAACTTAATAAAGTCAATTATCGAGTAAAAATGGTCCAGGAGCCAAATAATGTCGAGATCTATCATGTAGAGAAGTTAAAACCCTTTTTTTGGGGCTGTCTAGCCTTTTTCAGAAGGGAGGGGTATGTAACAGTTCCAGAGTGTGTTCACTATTACTGGCTGTCTATAGCTGTTTTGTAATTATCTTCCTGGTCACCAGGGGGCAACGCCCTCAGGTAAGGGGGTTAGAATACCCATATAAAGAAGAATGAGTGATCTAGCTAGAAAAGCCATGTGGTGGCTTGATTTGGAGAGGACTCACTCTTTTTACTTAAGAGGGGTTTTGAGTTAAGGCTCAATGTTTATGCCTCTTTTGGCTACTATTTGAGGAACAGTGTGTTTGCAATACTCAATGTAGGCCATATTTCCTCAGTTGTGTTGTTTGGTGTTACCCGGAATCCTTGTGTTCAATACGGACTTAACCCCAGCATCAGATCTTCTTCGATTGGATTTCTTTGGTGGATTATTATTTATTTTTTTCCAACCTGGCCCAGAGGACTACAAGTTTTGGCTGAGTGAGTTTTTTTCGGTGATGAGACTGTGGTCGCAACTGGTCTAATTTTGAACTGAACTTTTGTGCACTAACAATTGGACTGATCATCGCTGGATGGCAGGTTCATTATTTCCATTACACACATATTATCCATATTATCCTTTTATGGTTTTGTGTTTACCTTGTATGGACTGAACTACTGTTGAAGGTCTCATTGGACCAGGTTTTGGGTGATTGTAAGCTATTATTGCTTTATGGTGTTGTGATATATTGTTTTGATATTCATTTTGAGCTGGTGGTTGGCAATTATATTTGGATGTGATTCCCCCCTTATTTTTTTTTGTTTCATTTTTGTCTTTGATATTAGACGAGTTGTCACAACGTGAAAGACTTTACTGTCACTTCTGATACATTTATTGTGTCCATGCTGAATAAAACTTAATTTCTTTAAAAAATATTGTACTGTGTATAGTTTAGAGACCATTGGATTGTGTTTGCCACCTCTAAAAATACTTCAAATCAAAAAGTAAATAAAAAGTCTCTGTAAACACACCTTTTGCAAGATTTTTTCAAAAATGTATTTCTTTTTTTAAATAATCTCATTACTTTACAGTGGAGTGGAGTGCATTTATTTATACCAAATACTTAAGTACAAAAAAGAAAAAAAAAACATGAATTGAACTGGTAAAGAAACGTAATCATTCAGAGTAATAACAACTGAAACCGTTAATGATACTCACATCCCTAGCCAATTGTAGAATTATGGCAGGACCAAATTGCTACTCATAATAATATAATAATAACTAATTGCTAATGTTTAATGTTCAATTTAGTTTATAGTAGTTTGTGTACTGTTGATAAAGAACAGTGATTTAAGCTTTCCAGAAAACACTCTAGACAGACTTGTGACCAAATACCTCCCATCATTCTCTCTGATAGTATAAGAATGATGAAATACAAAGATAAAACTTCAATTACACACCTAATGTGCTTTGGTAGTTCTTTATTATAATGCATTAGCAAAGAAAAAGCATCCTGTCTATGCCAGGGAGTAAAAAGCGTCCATTTTATTCTGACAAAAATTACCTGAATGTACATCATGTCATACATGAAATAAAACTTCGAAACTTAAAAGCATTTGCCAGATGCTTTTATCCAATGCCACTTACAGTACATTGCATTGAAAGTACTGTATACATTTTTTATCAATTAATGCATTAGAATAATCAACCCCATGATCTTGGCATTGCTAGTGTCATGCTATAACGTTTGAGCTACAGGAATGCTGCTTATTTCAATGAATGTAAACTTTGTTCAATGTATTTTAGGGCTCTTATTTCATAACCACTAGAGTGCAATGTAGTGGTGGTCAGTGTTGGGGGTAACGCATTACAAGTAACGTGTGGTTCCAATTTACAACACAATTTCAAAGTTACTTTTTCAAATAAGAAATGCAAGTTACTTTGTTTTCCCATTTATTGACTGACACCTCTCCTGTCCCCAAGTTGTGAAAAATAGTGCGTAAGGTGCAGAGCAAAGCATTGTATGAGCTTTGTAAACATGATGGTTATTGTAGTTCTAGTCTAGATGTGAGCAGGCATTTAGTCATCTCGCTTGAGCAAAAACAGATTTAGTTTTCCTCAAAATGAGTAAAAACAGTGAAATGCAAACTCAGCTGAAGATAGTGTTAAACCAGAGAATGTCTAATAAGGCGAGAAGTTTCACTCTCCGTAAACTTCCGGCTTTTGAACTGGTTGCAGTTCCACTCTGATTCCATATGAGGGCGCTCACAGGACGAGTGCAGAATGAATGGAGGTCTATGGCGCTATACACATCAAAATCCACTTTTCTCAGGATATAATTTTTTGTCTAGTAATTTGAATGTTGTATTCGAAAGGAGATGCAAAGAAATTACACACTGCTGGATGTTAGATTTTTTAGAGTCACTTATTTGCTTTAAAAAGTCTTTTAAAGTGTCAATGACGTCATACACATCATACGACCAGATATACTTCTATACAATCCTTCAGTCACCTTGGTGCTTTCGCGCTCTGCACTTTATTTTCACTCAAGGCATCGACAACACAGCTGACACAGGTAAATACACGTGCTAGAAGAGTTTTTGTTTTGTTTGTTTCTGGTCCCGCTTTGGATGCCACAATGCCATCAAGCTAGCCTGGTTCTACCAGACTCTCGTACATTTCATTTGTACAGAGAGTCTGGCCTCTCTCCATTGAGAAACGTTTACTTCCTTGAAGGCGGGTTCTCTGTTAAAGTTCAAAACTATTGGATCTGCCCAGAGTCACTCAGGATCTGCCATAGCCAATCGCTAACGTGTGGTCGTCCGAATGATCAGAGGATTATGTTTAGAATAAGATGTCTATCTTTTATAAAGTTTATAAAGCGACGAGAATACTTTTTGTGCGCAAAAACAAACAAAAATAACGACTTTATTCCACTATTCATTTCCTTCTCTCTGTTCCTCGAGTCTTGATAGAGCAGCGCGTCTGTGTTGTACGTCACATGTAGGCTCACTATTGGCCGACGCTAGTCATGTGTGTGATCACATCAACGTCATCATTCTCAGCCACTCCCTCTGTTCGCTGATTTGTCCTACAAAAAATTGATTTCTGGAAACCTAAGAATATACAGCAGTCCCAGACGTAGTACTGAAGGAAAATGAAATTGAGCGGAAGTGCGTAGGAGGGCGCAGCCAGGCTACCATCAAGCAGCATCTCTGGTCGTAATCAGTCCTTCACTGACCAATCAGCGTTCATTAGCAGAATGCTAGCGTGTTATGGGCAACAACAACTCAACCTGTAAGAAATCAAAAGGACTTAAGTACTCGTTCAACTTTCGACCTATAACCCATGCTGAACTTGCAAAACCTACAATCAAATTTGAGATTTCTCAACGGCAATCGGGTGAAAGACACAAATTTAGCCGTCTAGCCCCATAGACTCCCATTCATTCTGCACTCATGGACGATCGCCCCCAGTGGAACTCTGGTGGAACTACAACCAAAATTCGGTACAACAGGACTTAATAGGGAGTGGGCAGGCTCTCCGTAGACTGGCTCTGGTTAAACTTTCTTTTCTAGCATCCTATTCTTCTGCAATTCAGAATGGCAGCACAGCTGAAAGGTTTGTCTGAGCTGCGCCCTCTACTGTACAGGAGTCAATTTGAATTTCATTATTTCACTTTTGGTATGCAATGGGCTTCACATTTGCCAAAAATAGAACCAACAAGCAAGCCCAACCCAGGTGAGAAAAAGTAATGAAAAAACAAAAAAAACAAAATGCAATTATGTGTTTGGCTACTTTTTTAGGGAGTAACGCAATATTGTAATGCATTACTTTTACAAGTAACTTTCCCCGACACTGGTGGTGATGACACCCTAGAGGTCTGTAGTGTTTGGAAAAAGCTATCTGTTAGCATCCCCATTCATCTCGATTGCAGTTGTTTGGCAAGTACTCAACCTTGTTATTGCCAAGTACACAACCTGGTTGTTGCCATCTTTGCTCGTGGCACTCAGTTCTGGGGTTCAGTTTCAAGAGGGTTTGTTGAGCCAATCACCTGAGCTGAACATGCAGAGTAATTCATTATTCTGGAGTCAGCGCAGATTGTGCAAACCAAAGCAGCAGACAGGGAAAAGCCAATACCATGTTTTTAAGAGTGTCACTGCAAAAACATCTACTATAATATAATGAAATATTTTCCATTTACACCACATGCTTTTCAAACAATATTTCATCAGAAAACACTGTTATTTCGAAATGCTAATTAATGGAGAATGGAGATACTTTAGGTACAGACTGCCTTGTTTTTTTTTCCTCCCATACTGGAAAAAAACCCATCAGAGACAAGCAACATAGTTCAAATCACTACATAAACAGACTCGCTGCAGACGAGGGACTGAGGAAGAGCATCAGGACTCATTTAAATTCATATAGATAGAGCCGTTTTCTATAACACAGCAGGAGATTCAAGGAGAGTGAAACCCTGTTCTTCTTCTTCCTCCTGTCCACCTCTCGGAGTTTTCATATTCTAACAGATGTGATGTAGATTTAGAGCAATGAAGTGAGGTATGATTTTGCCTCCCTGGCTTCTCTTCACCCTGCCGCACTTTCAAAAGGCAGATTATTTTAGAAACCATGACAACTCACGAGGAAGACATGTGCAGAAATTAACACTGACAGAGGCTGCCTACCTGCACACTAATGGGGCTCAGATTCCCCCTCTCTCCTGCTGAGAACATGTCGCACTCCACACTCCTATTACTCTAGCTACTGAACACAGACTTAATGAAGAAGAGGGAGGGAAGGAGATCTTCAAAGAGAAGCACTCTGGCTTCAAAGACATGGTCGTGAGAGTTCTGTGCAGAAGGCAGACTGACACATACTCCAGACTATAAAACATGCGCACACTCAGACACATGCGCATGCAAGCATTTCTTTCAGACCTTTATACTTACTATAAAACACATAATAATAAGACATACAAACATACTTCTGTCATGACAACTCTCTGAGTGTTTGGCATGGTAATATGACAATGTTGATGTGTTTGGTGTTGGCGGCATAGATCTGCTGCGCTGCTGCTGCAGGGCAAGTACGGGACTTGCTACTACCAATACATACATGCAACGCTGCTGTGAGCAAGTAAGACATGTTGCTGCGGTACAATATAGCGTACATGAATTACCCGTAGCAGATCTATACAGGTGGAGCTGGGGAAGTATTTTCTGTACTTGTTAAAATATTCTTGGTTCAATAATCTGTTTCAGAAATATGTCATATTATGGAATTAACACAACCAAATTACACATGGAAAAACAAACTGTGCTTAGTCACTTTATATGCCAGTCACACATTAACTTCCTCTCTAAGGGTGTTCATGCTTGTAGTTTGGTTTTCTTGATTCTTTCGGTCCCGACCAAAAAAGAAAATGATACATTTAGTTCATTTAGCCATTTTTATATCTGTGACTCATCTTTTTTTTAATTTATTGTATAGCCTATATTCAAAAATGTTTTGGTTGGATGTTTCAAATTTAATTTCTGGGTTGTTCTTTTTTTTTTTTTTTTTTGTACAGGACAATGTTGATTCCAAAAGTACAATGTGCTTCCTTATACAACTTTTTATTTACTTCGAAAATATCACATTCATGTGAGAAAATGGACTAAAGCTAAGCCAAGCTTTGAACATTAAAAGAGATTAAACAATATGGTACTACATTAGATAAAATTAAGAACAAAAAAGCAAGAAAGACCTACAAATCTTTTTGTTACTTTAAATTGTTGTAATTTCACCCCCGGCATGACCTACTTCATTTTACATATTCTTATGTATGTTATTTTCTACTTGTTGTGAGGTGTATATGCATGCACAAATCTTTGTATATTTTTTGTTGCATAAAAAAAACCCAAAAAACTTTGCAACAATATGGTTTCGGGAAACAGTCATGACTAGTTGATTTCTCCAATAATGCATCATACTATGGTAGTGAAGCAGTGAGTTACGTCGTTGCACGGGAAACGCACCCCTGCTTGTTTGGTGCGCAACAGAGTTCGGATGGCAGCGTTCATACTTGAAACGCACTAATACAGAAATTGCACCAGAGTTCGTTTAAATCCAACCAAGCCTTCCAAGTGTGAACACTGAAGCAATCATTGTTCACAAGAAGAAGCAATTCTTGGCCAGATTAAAGTGACTTTATGCTGATAATCAAAAGTCTGTAAATGTAAGACAATTGGAAAATCAGTAGATCGATGAAATGTCACTTAGCATTGTTCTGATTTTACACACATAGAAAGCTCTTTTTTTAAATTAGCCTAAATCTGTAATCACAGCACAGCCGTTGATTGTGAGTCAGTATCGACAGCTCTCTGTGCTTTTTTGACATGAGTGTTTGTATGCAATTTAATTTCCGAAGCAGAGTGTGTTCGCTGCACAGTCTGCATATGCACATAACATCACCATAATTGAGTCAGAGATGATGGCCCTGACAGGAAATTGCACTCAGAACAAACCAGAACATTTCGTGAGAGGAGAAACGGTATTAGCGTTACTGAGATGACTACTTGAGATTTTGAGAATTTTCACATGAGAGACATTTTTACGGAAATACTTTGTGTTTCATCCAATAAACCCAAGACTTAGTAACCTTAAAATGAAATGACAGTTGGGAAGCTTTTACAGTAAATGTATAAGCTTACCACGGCCACTTTGTAGCATTCGCCTCACAGCAAGAAGGTCCCCGGTTTGAGTCCCGGCTATGCTAGGAGTCCTTTTTGTGTGGAGTTCTCTCTATATATATATTTAGCTCTCCCTCTCTGTCATTTCTTTGCCACTGTATTTGTCATGTCCGGTTGATCAGGAAGTCTTAGACCCTGCTGAGCCATTGAAAAGCCGTCAGCAGGTAAATGTAGAACAGTTATTCTGCCCACCCTGCAGCTGCCTTGGGCTTGATGCTTGCTGTAATCCACCAGGCATGTGTGCGTGTGTGTGTGTGTGTGTGTGTGTTTAAAGATCGAAACAAATGACCACATACATATTACTTGTATACAGTATACTGTATGTGTGTGTGCATGTATGTGTCTGCCCATTTGTCAACTCACAACTAACAGGATGAACAGTGTGTGCCCGGAACAGTGTGAAACTCAAAATGGGTTTATGGGGAAGTAAAGAATGAACACGTCACACACAGACACACAAATACAAGGACTATGACTGTATCCTATATATTCCTTTCAATGTTTCAGACTTAGGGCCAGATTAACCAAACAGAGTAAATTAGGGTAAAACCGCAATCCAATAAATGTGCCGATCGAAGAGGCACATTAAAAACACATATGTAGCCAGATTATTTCCGTTATGATCTACACAATCTTATCAAGAACAGCACAAATTCACACAGAGTCGATGATAATCAGGTGCATGTGATCTAATAACAACACAAGCACAAAATGGCTTATGGTTTTTTGGGGGGCGTTAAATAAAGGTGCAAATACCAGTAAATTGACTAGCGCAAACTTTAGTAAATCACGTTGCATGATTCATTTAAAAACTCTCTCATAATTTTTGCGTCTGAAAGGGAAACTCCTACAAATATGCAATAAGGTCAGCCGCAAAAATAACTGTGTCCAGGCCTTTTTATTGCTAATTCTTAATAAATCCTGACAGTAGTTTTTTAACGCCAAAAGATGGTACACGTTGGCGCAAGCTATTAATAAATCTGGCCCTTTATGTAGATTTTCAATTAAAGATGAAATCATTTTGTTGAACCTGTGAACCTATAATGCGGAATATCTGTAAATGTGATTATACAATGAATACACTCAAGTTACTGTAAAAAGCACATTTCTCCACACCTCTGCAGGTTAAATGTCATGTTTTTTTATCAACTTTTTTTTTCTTTCCAACAGACTCTGCAATTTGTAACAGTTTTTTTCTTAAATACCATATTTCTTGTAGAAAACCTTTACTGTAAAAATCTTCCAGGGAGAAATTAAAACCAGCAGATTTCAATTAAATAATCATCTTGAGTGGTCGAGGAAATAGAAAAGGATATTGCAGGGAACTGACTATATCTAAACTGACTTTTCTGATGCTGAATTTTCATATTTTAGTTGCAATTTTCTGAAAATATTCTATATAATTATAGCCGACCCCTGGTAGCAGTTCAGGCCTCGGTAATGGCCGTATCAGGTCATGTAAATGAGCTCATTAACTGTGTCTGTCTTTGGACTTTGCTGAGCGTGGCATAAACCTGCCTCATCTCCAGCAGTCATATTCTCTAATGGTGCATTTGAGAGTTCAGGGTCTGCTCTCATTCTCATCTCTCACCAAGAGCTCAGCAAAAAGGCAATAAACCCCTGTAAATGACTGTGAAATACAGCTCAGGCACACAGAGAGTGAGAATGATAATTTATGGAATTCATGCTTGTATATGTCTTAAAAATGCATATCTTAAAAATGGTATCACTTGGAACATTTTGCAGTGTGTGGCCATAATTAAATTTATTAATATAACATAAAAATGTCTGTTAGGGCTAAATTCTATATAAGAAACATTTCTGATTTGAATGGCCAACTACCACCTACACAATCTAAAATCAAGTCCCCATGTCAAACATTTACTCTCTGAATAGGGCTAATGCGTGCTTTATATTCTCCTCTACTGATATAAACATGAATTTTTCCTTTAAGTGTTATTTTCATACTCGACTGCCACACAAACCATATAAACGAAAGATTTCTATTTGTTCTGTACCAACGTAATAGCAATCCCAAGTTATTCATCAGTTTCCACCCATCGGATGGAGCTAAAAACCTGGAGGAGCATTAAGAATCACTTCAGTGTATTTCTAGCTGTCAGGATTATTATTATGAAATGAATATAGTGTAATCGCCCACTAACAATCCACAATCATCTCTCTAAGCAGATGGGACATTGGAATGGAAGGGGGGAAAACAAGCTTGATAACCGGATTTTGAATTGATGTAGAATAAAATTAATATTTAAAGCTGAAGTGTGTAATTTCTGTGCTCCTAGGCACCACGCAGAATAATGCAAAAATAATGGTTTTAAAAGTGTTACATACATATTTACACTATTTGGGAACTTTTATTGGCTTAGTTATAGTTGTCTCTGCTCACTAAAGTGGGATAGGAGAAGTACGGTATTATTTTAGTATTGTTTATACATCTAGTTTAGAGGGTGCAGGCTAATGTCCTTTACATAGCCTAGAAATCTAGACGCACCCTAGCGCCACCCTTTATTTATTTTGCAGCCAGGGTAGTCTAGCAACTCTCCGTTGACTTTCGAGCTGGAAAAACCTAAATTAGGTCAGGCCAATCACATCGTGTATAGAGTAGGCGGGGCGGGCTTAACATATGACGACAGAGTTGTGACGGTTCCCTGCTACTTGAAAACAAAGAATGGCTGCTGGAGAACAGTCTTTTGAATCGGCTTTGGCCGCGACAATGGAGGACTTGGAGTTAAGTTTTTCTTTGAGAAAAGAGCAAAAAACGGCACTTAAGTCATTCTTAAAAAGGAAGATGTGTTCGTAGTTTTGCCGGCCAGATTCAAAAGTTGAATCTATCAACTAACGTTAGCTCTGCTGTTGGGAAAACGCTCTGGTTGGTTGAAGCGCTGTCCTATTGCGTGCAGAGGGAATTTGAAAGACAAATTTTATCCCGTTTATCCCGCCCCTCGGATTGAGCCGTGTCTATGGTGAGTTGCCAGACCTAACATCTTGATGTAGGTCTGGCTTGCCAGGCTATCCTTTACATGCAATCTGCAAGCAATCACGTCATTACCATGGCTCAAGCTGATTGGTATCTACTGATTCTGCAGCCAATGAGATTGCTTGCTCAACATTTAAATAGTCTGGTTCTGTGGTTGCTGTAAGCTTGTCAGAGTTCCTCTGAAACCCTCCACCTCCCCCAGTTCCACCTGCCTAGATCTGCTACGGGATTTATGTATGTCTATTTATGCAGCAGCAGCATATCTTAAGGCAAGCTCGCACAACATGACTTTTGGCTGGATTTTGCTGTGGCAGATTTCCAAGGTCTGCGACAAAAAACCCCAGATCGCTGCCAAATCGGTGCTCGTTGCGGTCGCCAATGCTTGTTAAGTATGAGCAGGTCAGCGACGCAATCTGAGCTTGTCTCGAGCAGTCACAGACGCTGTCATGTTTTCAAACCTGTTTGATATTATTGCCATGTGATCTTGTAGTGTGTGCAATGAAATTACAAGGTGGAACTAATCCAGCCAATCACAGTGCAGTTGGTATAAACAATAACACTGCCTAATAGAATGTATTTTAGATCTTTAAATAACTTTTTAACAATCTATGGTGTTTGTTAAAGAAATGAAACACATGGAAAAATGTTTAAAGTCCACTATTACAAAGCTGTCTTTAGACTTTAAACTTTTATGACGTGTGTGGACAGCTCTAAATCTTTTCAGAAGCACAGTGTAACTTCGTAATATCCCCCTTAACAGAATCACGTCAGAAAAGCGCCAGGGGTAGTTCTCAGTCGGTTTTATTCCTTTATTCGTTTTGATCGATCAACTTCTTGATAAGGATCACATACGGGCTGTTGATGGGACTCATATCAGCCACATGGTGTCTCATCAGAGCTGAACTGAGATGAGAGAGAACAGCAGGTCTGTTTTTGACAAACCAGACTGTGACTGCTCTCACAGCCCTGCTGCCTGAGGTACGAGTCATATGAACTCTGTCAGGCGGCTTCAAACAAATCAAATTTTCTTCAGAAGGAGAGGAATGAAAGAGACTGAGACACACAAAGTCACAGTGAAGAGGAGAGGAGTCATATGAGATCAGTAAGCACATTAGAAAGGGCCAGAGCCTTAAAATGAACCCGAAATGAATCCAAATGTGTCAAACAACCTGTCAATATCACAGCACACGCTCTCTCTGTTACACAACCTAGTGAGTTGCCTAAGGCATCGTAAGCACATTTGCAACACAGAGCAAATTCCACCTTCTTTTGGCCAAATTCTAAGGCAGCATCACATGTATCCTTCACAGAGATCCCATAATGCTTTTCAACAAGGTTCATTAAGTGAAACAAAATCCATAAAAGATGGTGAATGAAGTGAAACACTCTACGCAAGTATGTGAAAGTACTGACTTTCTGTGACACAGTTCCTACTATGTCACACGAGTATGCATTGCATTCTCAGTCTTGCCACAAGGGGCACTGTAGTGTACATTAGCATAAACTGTCTTCTACAGTTATAAGCCACATTTTAAAGGGATGGTTCAAAGTAAAATCAATCTAGGGTCCTTTGCACCATGACCTCGAGCCAAACACTAATAATTCCCAGAATGGTACCAAACTTATACAGTAGTACAAATAGGTTCTGCACTCATAAAATGAGGCATTGGAAAGTTTGTAAGTACATCAGGAGTTTATTTAAATAACACTTGCCTGATGGCTAATGCTACCGCTAACCTGCACGTCGAGATCACTTCAGTGATTAGGGAAAAGCACGTAAAAGTCCTGGCATTGTGTGTTTGTGTTGTCATGTAGGCTATAGACTGATTGTCTTGGCTTGCATCCATGAAATATTGTAATGTTATAGGCCTACTGCATATTGAGAAAATTTAGATCGGTATTGCGCAACAATCGGGAGATGGGGACCCCCCGAATATTGACGGGTATTTCGCACACTGATGGTCACACACATCTTAAAGATTACATTTCTTCCAGAATTCCCCCCTTTTTATCATTCATTGATAACTAATATAATAATACAGCAAATTTAATCATTACATCACATTTATACTCTTCATCTTTGATTTTCATATAAACAATCACTCTCTTAAACTTGTTAAATAAGATTTAAAAAGAAGAAAGCTTAGGCTGTTTTTTGTCAGGATAGTCCCTTAAGTATTTAGCAAGCATGAATAAACACTGTTATGGCACTTCTGACATAAAATCAGACCCTCAGTCACCTCAGTATAAACAAAAAAATAGTATAGATGTTCAGAATAGGAAAAACATATCTTAACTCAATTAATACTTTTAACTGTCACTTCCGCTGGTCGTATCATCATCAATTATCTCCACTAAAGCTGGAAAAACATAGTATTACACATGGCAGGGACATCAACACCAAAACTCCTATCACTATCAGCACTGTATGTCATATCCAATATTCCCACCCTCCCCAGTGGTTGGGGAACCATTCAAACCAATAAGTTATCACTTCTGATGTTCTCAACAATATTGGTTATGTTGCCATTATAGTCTGGAATGTAAAAACAACATGATCTATCCCAATATTTTATACACTCCTCCTTTCTCAGCAGTTAACATGTCTAACAGTAATCTATTCTGTATAACAGAATCTCTGATTTGTTTCATTTCATCATTAATCATTGTCAAATCATTCTCAGTGCTGTTTGCTATTTCCAACACAGTATAGCCCACATGAAAAATACAATAATAGAACATAAAATAAAACATCGATTAACATAAACCTAAACTTTGTAAAATACTCATTAGCCTTGTTACTACTCCAAAATTGTTATAATTTGAACAATTTTGATTATTTTCATAATCCCCTAATAACTCCTGGTTTGATGTCGTGCAGTGGTGTATCAGCTGCTTTTCCTTGAACTGCTTTCACCTAAACATAAATGTTACAGTAGATAGGAGAGAAGACATTTATTTACAACATGTCATGTTCACACACAACTCGGTTGATGGCACTCGTTGTTTAACCCCTTCCATTCCCAGAAATTGGTTTTCCAAACAATATCCAAAGCAAACCTTTTTTTTTTTTTTACCTTGTGCATCATTTATCATAGTGGTTGAAGAAATGTTTTGGTAAAACAAGGTTTGCCATCAACACTAAACCAAACACTTCTTTAATACAGCAGCCAAATTTCCTCCAAACAGACTTCTCTGTGTCTTAATTAAAAGACTGCATACTATGTAAGGAGTCAGAAAAATCAAGGTTACTTTCAGATAACGTTACACATAATCTCCTTCGGTTCGGTGGCAGCAGTTTTTCATCTGCGTCTGCCATGCCATTTCCTATAGAAATAAAATATTTTTTGTTAGTGTGCGCTGCACATTTACAAATAGAAATTCGATCAGGCAACAAAATAGAATCCAGCAAATTTGATATTAACCCAGCATGAAAGATCGGTCGACCATCTGACCACACCCCAAAATCATAAGCAACTGCAAACGAATTACGATAATCTGTGTAAATTGTCACACATTTTCCTTTCATTCATTTCCAGGCTTCAGTTAAAGCCAAACTCAGCTCCTTAAAAAGAATAATTAATGCCAACGGCCCTAAGACTAACACTTCAAATTCAGTGGTCACTGCCTATCTTGCCCAATTCAGGCCTTTTGTTTTGTCTCTGAAGGCACAACCAACAAACAAAACATTCTCACAGTTTTCGAGTCTTGTGTCTATCCAGTCAGGTCATGGTGTACAGACATAGTCAAGGATAGTCAAACAACAGTGATGTTCCCATCCTCCTCCTTTGTTCACCCACTAGCCTTTCGCAAATTTGACAGGGCTCTCTTGATCATTTTTATGGTGACTTAGCCAATTTGGCCCTTTTTCTGCAGTCAAGTCTATTATTTTACATTTATCATTCTGATCACACATAGCTGACTATTTAAATTTAGGCTGTATATTCTTTCTTTTTTTAGCAGTTGGCTCTAAAATCATTTACTTCACAATATTCTTTTTTATGTGTTACCTACTTTTACATGGTCTCTTAACCAGTTCCAAATAATGTCTGTTCATTATTCATTTGTTTTTATAAAAAAAGTAATCTGGGTTGTTTTGGTTCTAAAATCATTTCGTTGTTTTGTTCAAGCTTTAGCAGATAATAGTCAGACATAGCACCATCCCTGCCTCGTGCCTCCACTCAAACAGTCTCTCTCACTATACACACAAATGATCTTTTCAACAGCCTCTTAAGACTCTGACTTAGACACAATGTAATATTAAATTCATTACTATATAGAACTTTCAAATTTAAACCCTTACGACAATCTAAAATACGTTATTCAAGTAACATTTCTAAGGTTATCTTTAGTTTTAATGCTGGATGGATTCACTTAACCTTTGTTATCCAGATTTTCTCTCAATTTTTTTTTTCTCTAAGATTTTTCCTCTTTAATCTTTAAAAACAGTCTTCATCTTTAGCCATCACCATGTCTTGGTCATTATCCTATGCCATGTCTAATGACCTGTAGGAGTAAAACTATGATATAGACATATTAGTTCAATTTCAATACTTCTATACATTTTTCTTCTTGCCCATAAGGCAACCAACATCATGTTCCTCATGTAAATGAAGTTTTGCTACTGTCTCCACAACAAATAATGACAATCACCTCATGGTCTCAGCTGGTTCTTGAAAGCCCATTCCCATCAGCTCTTTATCTATGATCTTCTTCTCTTCAGGGTCTTTTCTTGGCACTCTAATATCCATCTCACATAAAACACTTCCCATCAGGAGATGCCCAATGGCGGCGTGACCCCCTGCCTTAGGTTGCCCTCTGTTTGGCCAAAGAGGATCTTACCAGTCGTTGAGAAATCACCTCGTGCACACTGGTAACCGCTCTTTCCCATCACAAAATCAGTTTTCTTCAACAGAATCAGGTGTTTTCTGGAGCTTAGGTAAGGCACATTCAAGAGCCACCAGAGCCATTGGGGTTGCATAGTGTTAAAACAGGGAGACAGGTTAATAACAGCAGTAATTAATCACTAAAATCCATTAAACACTTAAAAGCATCAACCTAGCACTGCTGAGATTATACTGAATTAAGATCACAACCGTCCATTCAATGTAATGTTACATCTGTAACTGGAGCCATCAGCCCTGTATCATGGTGCAGACTGAGATTAGACAAAGAAGTTACTGGTCCTAAATAAACTAGTCAAAAATGTAATTTCTATTGTTTAAAGTCTGTATCATTATTTTAAAGACTTCTTTAAAGTCATTCAGTTTTACTTTTATATTTTAAATACAAATTGCTCTCTGAATGGCAATTATTTCTTTTAACATTCTGTTAATTTTCAACTGAAACACTTTGCTTAATAGCTTATTATCACTTATGACACAGGCTCAGATAACAGAATTCAGCTGACTTTGAATTAGAGAGAGACTGTGAGGCATTCAGGACTGGTGCTCAGTCTTTTCATAAACTTGTAACATTTTCAATCTACTATGTTTTTACTCTGGCCCAGCTTCAGTCATCTTTGTCAGCGTTTTCAATATAAACATAATTGTTATATATTTTTGCACCTCACGGTAACACTTTATAATAACGTTCAGTTGTAAGTCATTAATAAGTGGTTAGTTAATGATGAACTAATCATTTATAAAACATTCATAAATGATTAGCAAGTGATATACTAACATTTTATGTATGTTTTGTAAATTTCGCTAGAAGTCATTTACAAGTGATTAGTAAATGATTAACTAATCATTTATGAAACATGACTATGCATTCATAAATGATTAAAATAAGTGATATGTTCATTATTTTATGTATGTTTTGTAGATTCAGTTATAAGTCATTTACAATTGATTAGTTAATGATTAACTAATCATTTACAAAACATGACCATGCGTTTCATAAATGTTTAATAAATGATGTTAAATTTTTTTGTATGTTTTGCTCACATCAGGTGCACAGTGGTTAGACTCCATGTGTTTCAGAGAAGACAGCTGTCTATACCCTCACCAGTCAGCACTTACACTGCAGTACACACTACAGTGTTCAACACCTGTTATAGATGTGTAAACGCATGAATAAATCATTTACAACACTTTCTGCATCCCCTAATCTAAAGTGTAAACTATTCATCACTTGTAAATGTCTTACACTTCATTCGTAGATTACCATTTCAAGAATCAAAAAGGCATAAGATCTACGAATGTTATCTACAAATGTATATGTAACACATTTACAAGAGGTGAATAATTTACACTTTAGATTAGGGGATGCAGAAAGTGTTATAAATCATTTACAACACTTTCTGCATCCCCTAATTGCTACATACATACAAAAAAAACAAACAAAAAAAACATTATTTATTAAACATTTATGAAACGCATATTCATGTTTTGTATATGATTAGTTAATCATTTACTAATCAATTGTAAATGACTTGTAACGGAATTTACAAAACATACATAAAAATGTTAGTATATCACTTGCTAATCATTTATGAATGTTCTGTAAATGATTAGTTCATCATTAACTAACCACTTATAAATGACTTACAACTGAACGTTATTATAAAGTGTTCCTTCAAAAGGATTTCCTTAAGACTTTAGTCTTTTGACCTTATTTTTATCTCTTATTCTTTCTCAGACGAAAACGTTATTATCGTCATAGTAAACACTGATCTACTTTCAAACCCACATTAACACCAGAAATTTCTGTCACTTTCACACTTTTCTGAGTGGGCATTTAAAGTTACGGGCTAAATGGCCCTGTTGACCACAACTCATCTAGTGAATTTGTTTCAGCCTCAACTACAGCAACAGACACCTTACCTATAGTTTGATCATTATGAGCTTGCAAACGGCTCCAACTTACTGCCCACCCTTGAAGCAGTGTGTCCCAATCAGAAATGTAAACAGAGCCACTGATAAGCAGTTCTCTGTATTATTTTGACAGTCCAACAGTGGCGGATTCAATCACAATAGCCGGCTGCAATGAGACCAGGCTGCCGAATCATAATCATCATCATTATCATTAGCAGCACATTCATTTTCATAAGCTGGTTTTCACAAAGTTTCTGTTTACTTTAGTCACATTTGTCCAGGGAAATAATCCCTGATCCATAATTTCCTTTACTTGCTTTTTGTAAAGCACAGTTATTCATAAATAGTCCCATAAATTCTATCAAACATTTTATTTTCATAAAATAATTTTTTCCACTATATTTCTTTTCATCTATCAAATGGTTAGTCTGCAGATACAACAAGTATTATCATTATTGTCTCAGTCCCACTTATCTCTACTGTTTATCTTATTACTTAATATCTTACAAAATATCTTATTACTCATATCTCAATCCCACAGTTCACACAGACAGCCTTATAGCTGCTTGCTCCTTCAATCCTTATTATATAAATGTAAATGTAAGTTCTCTACGCATCTAGATTCATGTCATGCATCCATTTACTGGATGAAAAAGTAAAAACTTTTTTTTCTCCTGGCAGTTTGACTTTTTTCTTTGCACTCTGCCTCCTCTAACCAGCACAGTATTGTTGGCTTATAATCCACACACACACACACACACACACACACACACACACACACACACACACACACACACACACACACACACACACACACACACACACACACACACACACACACACACACACACACACACACACAAACAACATTCCTTCTGTTATTCACGTCCCTACACAGTTCCTTCTCTAGGGAAATTATGGTATTTAATTAACCTTTCAATACTTGTCAAACATTTGAACCCATACACTCTCCTCATCAGACAAAACACTGGTTTATCATAATGATCTTTTTTGCGCATTTTACTCTGAGATTTCCCCATGATGGTCAGTATTTTCTGTGTTTTTTTTCCGCCGGCGCGCCTACATAACTCTAGACGTCTCTAGAGAGATACATTTTTACCTCAATTGAAAAAGGAGAGGACTTGCTCACAGTTTTGATCAGCCAGACCCTCGGGGTTTCCCCCACTACAGTACCGTGGATTAACTAAACCCACCAGACTAGTATCCCCGTACTAGTCACCACAGTGTTCCTTTGAGCATCATGAGTCAATCCCCCTCAGGAACCTTTTATAATTTAGACTTTGTCTCTTACCAGTCTCAGCTTACGCCACTTCAGTTATTTTTGTAATTCCAGTGGTGTCTCTCCTGGACTCTGGCGGTCGGCCCCTCGTCTCTCAAGTTTACGAGGTAGGGCTGGAACTGCTCAGTCCAGGTGGCCAAACACAGTCCACTCTCAGGTCCAAGAGGCACATCCAAGGAATCCTGCCGAGAACACCAAATTGTGGTGGCAAACAAAATTATATCACTGAGTGTGACAGTGAAGGGAGGGCATCGTTTCTCCTTTATAGTTTTGATTCCCAGAATGTTATCTTTCTAGGCCAATGAGAATGTGGAACATTCTTAGACTTGTTCATCATAGTTTATCCTTGAGTCACCTACCAACACTCTTTACCATTCCAATACAATTCCATATTAGAATAATGTTTTTGTGTGCTCTTTTACTGTCATATGATGGTCAAACACATCTTAAAGATAAAATTTCTTCCACAGCTTTCTAATGGAGACCGCCTTCAATGTAGCTTGATGACGTAGCAGTTGAGATATGCAGCCTAACTGAGAAACACCCTGCATGTAGGATTTTTATTTCCTTCAACTTGTCCCAATGCATTATGGGATTGCACCAAAATGCAATTAATCTGAAATGAGGAAAAATGTTCAATAAATTCAATGCCAAAAAAACATGGACTTTGTACTACCATTATCTACACAGACACACTGCTGTGAGCATGGAGAATACACTGATCAGCCACAACATTAAAACCACCTGCCTAATATCAGTCCCCCTCACGCTGCCAAAACAGCTCTGATGCTTCGGGCATAGACTCTGAATGTGTCCGTTGGTATATCTCGCATGAAGTCATTAGCAGCAGATCCTTTAATTCCTGTAATTTGCAAAGTGGGGTCTCCATGTGTATCCGGTCCTACTCAAACTGGGGTCTCCGGCGTGGGAGGCGGTCGTGTTAACAAGGACGCTAAAGACCGCAGCCTGTGGTGCGCCTCTTGAGGCCAGAGGAGTGAAGTTTACATGCACAGCTCTTACTGGCATACGTTACACTCTAAACCTCACTCCCATCTGGGTCATAGCACCAAATGTAACCGGTCCTACTCAACCCGCTCCGAGCTGGATTCTAACCGCAGGATAACCCCTCCAATGTGGGAGGTCAGGCGTGCTAACAAGGGCGCTAAAGACCACAATCTCTAGAGTCAGTTGCTAGCGTGCCTTTTGAGGCCAGTGGAGTGAGGTTTGCACACATAGCTCTTACTGGCCTATTACACTCACCCCCCTAAACCTCACTTCCATCTGGGTCACGGCACCTAATTGAACCGGTCTTACTCGACCCGCTCCGAGTGGGATTCGACCCTGGGTCTCCGGCATGAGAGATGTGCATGCTAACAAGCACGCTAAAGACCACAGCCTGTAACGTCAGTCACTAAAGCTCCTCTTGAGGCGAGGGGAGCAAGGTTTACACACACAGCTCTTACTGGCCTACGTTACACATGGATCGGATTTGTTGGTCCAGCACATCCTGCTGTCTCTGCCGCCCTGCCTTCTTCCCATAGTGCATCCTGCAGCCATCTCTTCCCCAGGTAAACAATGCACACGCACCCAGCCATTCACCAGATCTAAATGAAAACTTGCTAAGCTGCCCAGCACACACGTCATTTGTTGTGGTCATGGCTGGTTAGGACAAAAACTCTGCAGACAGAGTTACTGTCATGTCGAGCTTTTATGCTACATATTCATGGTGTGCATGTGTTGTAGGGCAATTTCAGGTGTGGAGACACAAACACAGTTCATGAATCAGCTGCACACACACATACATAAGAGCTTCTTGGCTCATTTTAGACATTTCTGTCTTGAAGCAGAGTGCCTCAGCACTCAGTGCTTTGATCTTCTCTCCCAGTCCAGAGAGAGAGAGGCAATGAGGAGGGTATGATGTTGCAGAGGAAGTGGCCTGATTTGCAGCCTATTTTTTTTTTACTTTACTTACTTTTACTTTATACTTTATTGTCCCATTCCTGGGAAATTTGTCTTGGACAACATGACACGGCAAGTACACAACTTCGATCACACACACAACACAGTATGGCATACAATAATTAGAATATAACAACATTCCAATAATAAAAACTAGCAGCATCCTACATTAATTTTGAAAATCTCTATTTAAAATTTTGACCGCAGTTGACACAAAAGAGTTTTTATAACGAATAGACTTACACATCAAGACCCTGAATGGTCTCCCTGATGGTAACAAATTAAAATTCACATGTAAAATGTGTGTATCATCAGAGACTATTTTTTTTAGTTTGCTTTAAAATAGATGCCTCGTACAGCTCTTGTATGGTTCGTTTTTCCTCCCACCCTATAATTTTTTGAGCAGTATGCACCAGTCTTGCTAGTTTTGATTTTGATTGAACAGACAGATTTCCATACCATGCAGTGATACTATATCTTAAGCTCTCAAAAACAGACTGATAAAACAGAAACAAGATTCTCTGGTTCACCCCAAACACTTTTAACCTTTGCAGGATACAGTATATAGTCTCTGCTGCAGTCTAGAACAAAGAGTGTTGATGTGAGAAGACCAGCATAATGAATTGTCCATATAAACTCCTAAGTATTTATATGAAGAAAACTGTTCAATAATATTACCATGTATTATTACAGGGCTATGGTCTCCCACAGATCTAGGATCAAAAATCATTTCAACAGTCTTCAGTTCATTTCAAATCAAGGAATTAGAGTCACACCAGCCAACAAACCTGTCAACATCAGAAAAATACTGCAAGGGTGTTGTTGTCTTATTGGCATATGTCCATTGCTTTACAACAACAGGGTCATTCCTACCATGCAGTAAATGTAATATTCCAGGTTCCTTTAAAAAAGCTAGTGTCATGGATTGGCTGAGAATGAAGACAAGGTAGGCGAAGCAGATCTATAAGCAGCATTACTTTATTAAATCAAACAAAAGAGTATGATCCAACACGAGAGTAATCCAAACAAGTGAGAAGGCAAAGAAACAGTTTGCATAGCACAGACAACAACAGACAATGAACAGACAGAACTGAGGGCATTATATACACAGAGAACTAATGAACAAATGAGGAACAGGTGAGATCAAATCAACAATGAATAACCATGGCAATGGAAGAAAACCGAAGGCAAACACTAGGGGCCTCATTTATAAAATGTGCGTACACACAGAGTGTGCGTACACTAATTCCACGGCAACATTACAGTTTTTCTCAATTGCTAAAACACTAAAACTCATTGGCTGAACAAAGTTCTCAGTTCAAGAAAGAGGAGGAGGAGGAGGAGGAGAAAGAGGAAGAGGGGGAGGAGGGCAAGAAAGGAGGGAGGACAATATTGCTTGTGATATTGCCTGACCCAGCCCAAAGACAAGAAGAAGCACATTGATCACGTTTACTCCTTTGATTTTTGTCCCTGTTAGTATTGTATACTGTAATACATTGCATTGTAGGCTGTATACTGTACAATGAACAAATTGTATGGTCCTGAACATTGTGTTTTCCATTTGTTTACAGTACTGACTGCTCAATAGATTTTGACTGGTTGCAGGTTCATATCAACAAAGAACAAGAATTACAGTATCACAGAGACAAAGGACAAATTTGTGAGATGCAGGGTACAGTACTGTAAAAATAGGGGTACAAGGAGGAGGAAGAACAAAAAAAAAATTGCAAAGAGCAAAGCAGAGTAGTAATTTCTGATCAATTTTGAGCTACTATGGTAGAACATGTTTTCGTTCATCAAAAGACAATGACGGAAAAATATGAAATTTGTTTTGAGATTAAAAATGTACTTCTCCCTGAGAACTATATGCTTTGAACAACGTGTTTTCTATTTTTTTGGTGTATTGTTTACTGACTGCTTGATAGTGTATATCATTTTGATAACTTTGAGAGCAGTGTTTGATTTTGAACACAGGTAAAACTGTTTTGAGGCGAAAGTTTAATTTTGCAAGAGCAGTCAGAGGTTTTGTAAATAGTGCTTGAAGATGAGGTTATGTGTTTAATGTTTTCAGAAAATAGAGCAAGGTTTCAGAAACTGTGTTTTAGCAATTGAGAAAAACTGTAATATTTATAAAAACGATCTTTGGCCTTTACAAAGTAGAGAACAGAAACCATTCAGCTGCGCACAAATTCAAAATCTTTTGTGATTTATAAATTTCACTTTCTTGAAGAGAGGTGTACAGTACATTCGTTCTCTGAATCACATGTACGCACATTTGAGAAATTATCGTAAGATCAAAAGGTCGGATGGTTTCTATTCAGCATTTTAGAAATGAGGCCCAGGAAATAACAAATAACAAACTAAAAGTCCTTGAAAACAAAACAGAAACCAAAACAGATTACGACAGCTAGTTTCTTAATGAGATGATCCTCCAGGAAGTGACATCCTATTGGAGCACAAACATAAGTGAGCACTGGCAGTATTTTGCAATGTTTTGTGGGTTTATCTCACTCTAAAACATTCCATCCTGTTTGATAAAATTACAAAATCTGTATATTGTCCTCATTTGAAAAAAATCTAAATGAACTTGTCATGCAAGCTAACACAATCCCTCACTGAGAAACTTAAGCTCTTTATTTCCAACCTGTTATTTTCTCACCATTGTGCAGATATCTGAGTTATAATTTCTAAAGTCAAAATGTCTGAACTTGACGAAAGGCTGTAAACCATTTTATTAAATACAATCAATAAATAAGAACACAAGCCTATATATTTATTTATTTAAAAGAGTCCAAAGGTACAACATAACATGACCCATAAATAGTTTAATGAATACTCACTTCATCCTCTTTTGTTCTCCTCCTCCTCTCCTCTCGTCCTTAAAGAGTAATGGTGCTCTCTGGGTTTGAGAGATGAGGTGTTGGGAATTTTAATAGCCTAAATAAAGAACACACAGCCGCTCTGAGAATCAGTCTGGACATAATGGCTCCAACTCTTAGCTAATTAGAACTAATAGTGGTAAGGAAAGAGGCAGAGAGGTTTTTCACACCCTATTGAGCAGCAGATCCGTCCAACAGAGAGCGAAGAGTAAAATCAAGGATAGTTAGGACCTCCTCCCTAGGTTTCAGATCCTCTCTCTTTGTATGGAGGAATGCCATAATTGAAGGGGATTTGACATACACACTTCCATCTTGACATTCTTTCCATGTGTCCCTTGCAGACAAAGGGCAAAAAAAGTTTCTCATTTAAACATATAACTTTATACAAATTTAAAATTGAAATATTTACAGTATGTGTCACGAAAACACTGAGGATTTCAATTAGGGTGAAACTACACAAAATGCAATTAGTTTCCTGCAACATACTTTACGCAAGTAAGTGAACACTCACACTAACGCATTAAATTCTCAGCATTGCCTCAAGGGGAACTCTAGTGGGTATTACCGTTTTCTTCTGCAATCAGTTCTCCCTTTTAGCAACAATTTAATGAGTATTGCTGAAGTTAGATACAGTTGATTGAATGTCAAAGATAGCTAAAGGTACCTCTATCCAGTGGCGTAAATAGGATTGTATTGGAACCAATGCAAAAACATTTGATGCCCCCAAACTCCCAGAGCGTACATGAAAATATCACACTGTAATTTTGTCTTACACACCATGCCATCCCTGAAGGAATTTTACAAAATACTATTCTTTCTGTTTATTTATTCTGATTGCTAATTTTTTTTAAATTTTTAAAATACTAATATTTATTCGCTTACTAAAGCTAAATTTAGGTGAAGTTCATTATACCATTAACCAATTAAGCCATACCAACCACCCATTAGTACTGTGGGACTGCATTTTGCACTGGAAAATTACTAGTTTAATTTATGGTTTGAAATTGGTCATTTTGATATTTGCAGTAAAGCAGTCTTGAATGTTCCTCCCAGAGTACAATAATTTAAAATGAATCAATAATACAATAAATAAAATAGAAAATGCAGTACATCTACTCTCAATGGTATCAATAAAATTTACATCCAAGATCTTTACACTACTCTTTCTTTTTCTCTCTGTACTGAGGGAGAGTTTTGATATCTGATTTCAGTGCTGATGTGTTCATCCCTGGGCTGGTGATGTGATCTCCTTTCATATAGCGCATTAAATCTTAATGAGGCCAGCAGCGAACAACCTTTGCCGATCACAGCAGAGGAGAAAGTGACACACGAGCCTGCCACACCTACCCAGACGTTGGTGCGCTGCCCAATCGGAGGCCACCATGACTATGGGGCTACAATTCCTGATATCATTTGCGACATTTTAATGCATTTGTTTAATTGAGTTTCACATTTCACAAGAGTTTCCTTTAGCTCAGTAGATATGGCTTTGGGCAACTCTTAAGATGAAATCAGGAATAGTGGATAATTCAGGCTAAACTAATAGAAAGAGACAGACTAACTGTCTTATGTTGTGATTGTATTTATTATGTTTTACAGTTAGTTCAGGATGGTTGGTCTATTGAGGTCAACTAAAAAGTTATTTTCTAGTGATGATGATTTAATATTGTGACATATGCAGCTTTGAGCAGGTTTTGGTTTCTCGTAGTCTGTCACTACTGTTAGATTATAAAAATGAAGTTCCTTTATACTGTAGCATCGCTGCTGCAGCCAAAGCCTGCTTTTGTAACAAATTCAGCCTTTTATAATACATTTCAAGACAACTGTTGGGCAATCGCCTGCCGTGAGTATTATTCCAGGTATAATCCATAGCTCTCCATTTATTTCTAAGGATTATTAAAGTTTGTGCAAAAAAAGTTATTTAAAGATATTTAGACTTTTTATTTGCTGAATATCACCTAGGGATCCATAACACTTGGGTCAGTGTCGTTTTTGTCCCATCTATTAATTTATACATTCCAATCACATAGGCTTAAATATACATATTCTATGATGAGAATGTTTGTAATTTCTATACTAAAAATAATTTTGAAATTCATGAAGTTCTTCAAGAATAAAAAAAAAATATATATATATATATACATATATATATATATATATATATATATATATATATATATATATATATATATATATATTAATCTGTTAATTTTTTATCTTTTATTAATCTTTATAATTTTTAGGTTGTAAAATGTCATATGGTGTGGCTTGCCAAAAACGTATAAAAGGATAATATGATACTTGTAATTCACTTCTTTTTAAAAAAATAATGATATGTACACTCAAATGTATTAAAAATGCTCTAAAAGTATGTTTTAATGGTTAAACCATATGACTTAGTCTACAATAGCAGATGAAACAAACATGAAGTACATTTCTAAGAACTTGGCACATTTTTTTAATTTCACAAAATTTGTAAGAGTTTGTGTGCGTGTGCGTGTGTGTGTGTGTGTGTGTGTGTGTGTGTGTGTGACAATTATCAGTCATTTACCCACCTACTAATGAACTAATCGTTCAGATGACCCCTGACTAGCATATTTTAAATATATATAATTTTGCAAATCCCAATTTATAGTAGATTTCTATTCAATATTCATGCAGTTTTATGCTTTAGGCCCAGCAAACACAGCAAAACTAAATATCTTTGAAAATAAACAAAGAAACACAAAATGTTAATAGATTGAAAATTGCTATTCTTGTGTGTATTCATAAATCTAGTCAAAGCACACTCAGGTCCTCTAAAGATGGGTGGACTTAGTCATTTTCAGAGGAAAGAACTTTCTGATTCTTTTTGTTAAAGTAATTCTAAACTCTTACATGAGATGAGATTATTTTATCCTCAGCACACATGCTCAACGGGAGGCTCCTGTATCTCAGATACATCTCTCTGGTGCGAGCGTTAGAGTCTGCATATAAGAGAGAGATCAGATGGGGGGAAAAGAGTTGATAAAAAAAAAAAAAAACTGAATCTCTTGAATTGAATATTACCGCCCCACCTCCTGCAGCGAAAGTAGAAAGATAATTTACAGATTTGATTCGATCACAGATGGAGACAGAAAAAGTATCCGTGCATCTGTCTATCCAAACTCTTCCTCTCCTCTTTTTTTCCAGCTTTAATCTCTGTTTTCAAAAGTTTGCGATGTGACAAAATTCTCACTAGTTACTTTTCAAAGCTCAACCAGGTGAGTACGTTTTCTTTGGCATGTTGTGACTGTTTTATCATTGTGGAAAGGCTGTGAAATTCGGTCTTCATGCTGCCATGAAGATTTGCGTTTAGCAGCCGTAGCTACAGAAGCTGAAAGACCTGTCATTTAACAGCAAAACGGCTCAAAGCGACAGCATGATTTATCGCAGATAAAAACAAATCTTTCTTTCAGATAACTCTTCGCGGTTTCATTCTCCTTTTTACCCTGCAGTGAAATGGCATTTAAACAGTGCAATGAGAAGTCCTCTCACATCTTCTTTCTTGTCTTCCTTTATGCGCACGCACACATAAACACACGCACCTCTTTCCACACAACAGATTGAGGGGGTGAAACATTTTGTTTTTTTCTGAGATGAGAGGGAGAAAGAAGACGGGCTGTAGCATGGAAAAATCTTCAACTTCTCTGGCTTCAGTGTTCAGATAATGACACATGATCGTGTTAATGTATTCAAGACCTAAAAGGTCATGGATATCAATAATATGTATTTCCACAGGAGTGTGGGAGAATTCTGTAAGGATTGAAAATCTCTCTCTTCGCTCTCACACAGGCCTTTGACCTTGACTCTCCTTTGAGATGGGATACAGTCTTTGCAGCTTTTAAGGTCATTTGAAAGTCAGATCTCTTAATATACATTTGTTAGCACACAAGGGAACTGCCTACATAATCATCCTTGCCATGCTCTGTGGAAAAGAAAAAAAATCAAAGTTGTCTTATTTCTATGAGTTGTAACATGTTTACCAAATGTTGTGCATTATGTTAATTGACTTTCATCGACGTTTCATCAACTGTTGAAAAAAAAAACCTTGGGAGAACCCAGGCTCAGTCGGGGGCCAGTTCTCCTCTGGCGTTTATGAACTAGAGGTTGGATTTAACTGTAAGATTAAAAGTATTATATGAATGCCTGGCTGAAGAGATGCGTCTTTAATCTAGTTTTAAACTGGGAGAGCGAGTCTGAGCAACGAACAGTATCAGGAAGACTATTCCAGAGTTTTGGAGCTAAATGTGAAAATGCTCTCCCTCCTTTGGTGGATCTGGATATCCTAGGTATGACCAAAAGCCTCGAATTTAGTGATCTTAAAGAGCGCGATGGATTATAGGGCGATAGAAGATCCGTTAAATATACTGGAGCTAAACCGTTTAGGGCTTTATAAGTCAGTAGCAATACCTTGTAATTAATACAGAACTTTATAGGTAACCAATGTAGTGATGATAAAATTGGTGTTATATGATCATATTTTCTTGATCTAGTAAGAACTCTAGCGGCGGCATTTTGGACTAACTGTAGCTTGTTTATTGAGGATGCAGGACAACCGGCTAATAAAGCATTACAGTAATCTAGTCTCGAGGTCATGAATGCATGAACTAATTTTTCTGCATCAGAAACTGATAGGATGTTTCGTAGCTTAGCAATGTTTCTAAGGTGGAAAAAGGCTGTTCTTGTAACATATGAAATATGATTTTCAAAAGAAAGGTTGCAGTCTAGTATAACACCTAGGTCTTTTACTGTAGAGGATAACAGTAAAAGACCTAGGTGTTATACTAGACTGCAACCTGTCTTTTGAAAATCATATTTCATATGTTATTTATCAAAGAATCCTGAAAAAAAAAGTTTCACGGTTTCAACAAAGATAATAATAAGAAATGTTTCTTGAGCAGCAAATCATCATTTTATAGAATGATTTCTGAAGGATCATGTGACACTGAAGACTGGAGTAATGATGCTAAAAATTCAGCTTTGCTGTCACAGGAATAAATTACATTTTGAAATATATTCAAATAGAAAACATTTGTAATAATATTTCACAATATTAGTATTTTTACAGTATTTTTTAGCAAATAAATGCAGCACTTAAATAAGATATTTAAGGAATTTAATCACTTTTGAATTTGCACACGCGTACTGGTACATTTTCTTCATTTCTACTGTATTACTGTACTGTACTGTAGATTTTTGGGTGTGTTTTCACAGTTTTTGATCCAACTGCATGAAACTGCTCTATTTCTTTGCCTCGCTCTTCTGAGAGGATCAAAGACCTGGGCTTTCACTAGTATACTTTTACTCCATTATATTTGACTAGGGGTTATCAACTTTGCGTACTTGTAAATACATATTTATTTATTTATTTATTTTATTTTTTGTAAAAAAAAAATGTGCCTTTTCTCTCTCCCAGCATTCCTTTTAATCTTACCATCATTTTCGTTGGAATTCTCTCCTTTTCTCCAAACGTGACATAGATAAGCACACTATCAGCAGCACCGCTTGTTTCAAAAGTCTGACAAGTTCAATGGTTATCATTTTCACAACATTCCAGTTGACGTGAAAGAAAATTACTTCCGAGCTCTTAAACCAGCCCTCACTTTTAACTTCTTCTGTCTTGCCAGACACTATATTTCCCCAATTCTAAGCTTGTTTGAAAACACATCCAAACACAAGTGTGCCGTTCTCATCAAAACTCCTTTAATGACTTAAGCTGCGTTGAACTTTAATTCCAAAAGATGATTTACGCTGAAATCAAGCTTTCTTCTGAAAACTCTTCTTTTGCATCTTTCCCCCTTCATTATGTCAACAGACATGAAGTTCATTCATGAAAAGAAACAAGACTGAGAGAGATGGGAAGATAACCCTTGATCATTATCATTTCAGTGCATTAATATGCCTGCAGATTTAGATTTTCCTCAGTGCTGATAAGATACTGCTAATGAGGAGAGACATTGTAAGAGTTTCTAATGTTCACACTGCAGTCCGATTTGGTTTTCAAATTTCAAATTGGATTTTGGTTTTCATGTCTTTAGAACTGACTGTCTGCTAGTGAGGAAATGTGATCCTTCTACCCGGTTTGCTATGGTAATGATGTAAGTGCCAACACAATGTCAGTACATTGCAAAAACTGAGAGCAGACACTGTGGAAAGATACAACAGAAATGTAGTCTGCTTGTGTCTGTCATGACATCTGATCTCACCAGTGCTGAACTCAACTGAAGAACATTTTATGTATTCATGCCTATACCATCCAAAATTGCTGAGTCTTCACTCAGTGACTGTAATTTTGAAGTATCCCTGAAGGCCTTGATTAGCTGCTACAGGGATGTTTAATTAGGGTTTGAGACAGGGGTGTAGCCAGACTTAATAGTCGCTTAATATGCATGTAACTGTGATTGTGTATAGTCTGAGTGGAATACCTTAAAACGGATGTGGAATGGAACATGCATAAAACGGATTTCATGTAACTGCTCCTGAACAAACACTGGATCATTGTTCCTATGTAATGTTTGCATTTTTGCATGGCATTAATTCTCTTCCATAGACAAGGAGTCTCCGACACAAACGTGATCCATCTATACCGTAAGTGTAATCGGTAGACTGATCAAACAGCTTATAATTGTCACATTGCAAAATGTTTAACAGTTTGTTAAAAATGCAACAGTGTGTTCATTTATATTTTTGTTGCAAAGTGCAAATGCAAATGGCTGTGCATTTATTTGTGCTATCACAGGATATGTGAGTAATGTACTGTAAGAGAGCATGAAAAATAATTAAGGCTATAATATATTACCAGATACCAGTTTTCTTATCTGATCATATAATCCAAAAAATTCACTAATAATAATACAATAAAAAATATATACACATATAACATTTATGCTTCAAACATCTTTACAATTTTAAAACCAACATGCCATCCAAAACCTCACTCAAAACTCCTTCCACAGACCATATTTCGGAGAACCTTTGAATATCATTAATCAGATCATTTCTCCTCCAATCTGAGTTTCCAGTGCCTCCCTGCAGATTCCAGGCAATGCTCTCTGCACCTCCTCTAACACCTGCTGCAGAAGACGGAGAGATCGAGTACCCGTTTCACACTGTAGTGCTGCAGCTGTTTTCCATCCTTTAAGGTCTCTCAGATCTCCTCTTGAGTCCAGCTCCCGCCAGGCAGTTCATCAAGCTTCCTGATGACAGAGTTCTGGTTTGTATCAGTGGATTGTAAAACAATGGCTCTCCCATAATCCACTCCTTTGGATTTAAAAGATCTCTGTTGACATTGAAGTTATCAAGCCAAGCTTTCAGCATTGACTGATAAAACAGGGTTAAATTACTTAAGTCCAGTTATTTAAGTCTCAGTAAAAACAATTGTTTCTCATAACCAAGACCAGATGCTGTTCTTAAAATAGCACAGGCAACACAAATCCATCCCAGATCCTCTTCATATAATATTATTTGTGCTGTTCATAAAACAGTCATAATCCTACTTCTTATGTTTATCAGAGCTTGTCCTCCTTCTTGTAAAGGCAGATTTAATGCAGATCCAGGAACCGAGTGTTGCCCCGACCAAAAAAATTCTTCAATACAAAACTCTCCCTATGGAGGATCCCTTTACCACTCCAGATAAAGCGTTGTCGGGAAAGTTCGTTTTCTACCCAAATTCGTTTTCACTTCCTACCCCGAAGTGACAGAATAAAATTCTGTATCAAAATGTATAAGGAAAGACAAGTACTTTGTTTAGGCTTGGTTTGTAGGGAATTACAAACCTGCGCACATATATTCAAACGCACATAACTATAGAACCAATTCTTAATGCGCATGTGAACGCCATCAGCGTTTCTCACAGGTTTGCGTTTAAAGTCTGTGTAGAGAGAATGGTGTCGTCTTAGCGGCCCCTAATTTAATAACGAATGATCGTTGCGACGGAAGCGAATCAATCAAAACTAACTTTAGCTGGAAAATAACTTTATTAAAGAACCGCTATAAAGCCAAAACAATCTCTGTTACATTAAATTATACGCTTATCTCTGTAAAGCTGCTTTTAAACAATCTACATTGTTAAAAGCGCTATATAAATGAAGATGACTTGACTTGAATTGACTTCTTCTGTATAACTTTTATCAGTTCATTTGGAGGATCCAGCACATTTAGTCTGTGCCATAGCATGGAGGCGGCCAGGTTATTTGTAACCAAGACTCTACCCCTGTAGGGTAATAGCCATTTCCATTTAGACAACTTGGCTTACACCTTCTCCAGCATACCCTCCCAGTTTTTTTGTCTAGAATTTTCTTTACCCAGAAATACTCCAAGAATTTTATTTCCCTCTGTATTCCATTGTAACCCCCCCTCACTCTTTGCCCAATTTACTTTTGATGAAGAGGCTCTCTCATATAAAGCTAAACTTCTAGACAGTATCTGAATATCCTCTTGTTCAGTAATAAACACAGTTACATCATCAGCGTAAACTGAAACAGAGACACTTGACTCATTAAAATCTCCTGGTATATGAAAACATTTCAAATTATTTTTCAGCTTAATTAGCAAAGGCTCAACTAAGCTGTAGAGTTGTCCAGAAATTGGACAACCCTGCCTAATTACCCTCCTAACAGATTTTGGACAACAATTTCTGAGGCCCCTACAGTAACTTAATCCAAGAAATGAATGTTTCCCCAAACCCAAATGCTTTCAAAACATTTAAAAGGTAATCATGACCCACACGATCAAATGCTTTTTCTTGATCAATCGATAAGACTTTCATGTCCTCTTCATGTTCTCCCTTTCCCTCTTTTCCTTTCCTTTTAAAATAAAGCTATTAATAATTATAATAACAAATATTAATAGTGATAATAAAGATGTTGATAACAAACTTTCTGATAATGATGCAATAGTATTAATACCAATAATGATATTAATAATGATTTGTTCATTGATAAGGGACAAGACAGCATCCAACCTGCAGAGGAAGCCCAACCCATCCCCCCATCCCCAGCCCAGTACACTAAAATTTGCCCAAAATAATCTGAACAATGCTCAATTGTCTATATTCAGCTCCATAGAGATTTGTCACTGTCCATGGTGCTGAAAGAAGACACTTTTGGAATTATTTCTGTGACCAGACATTTGCATTCCACTTGAAGATGAACACGATGATCACGTACAAAAAGTAACAACTAACCCAGTAAATGGGATGTATCATTTGGCTTAAGGAAAACATAACAATATGAAACATCTGTGCATTAAAATGTTCTTGAGCAACACAGGTGTATGTGTATTTCAGTGACTCCAGTCAGCCCATGGGAGCTGTAGTCAGCCATAGAAAGAAAGATGAGGAAGAGATAAAACTGGGGAAGAGCAAGATCAGAATGGGGCCTTAGGGACAGCTTTAAAGTATAGCAATGTACAGACCGTAAAGCAGGAGATTTCACCGAGATCAAACTCCCAGCAGTCTCTGCCATAAACACGGATATAGAGAAATATCTTCTGTCACAGAGTAGATCTGTGAACGGTGATAAACCGTAGGAAATCAACACTATTGAGTACAGCAGGTAATGTGTCATGCTTTATGATGTTATTTTATGAGCACTTTCCATGAATACACTTCCAAACAAGGGTACAAACAAACAGGAACATTGTACAATAAGGTTTTATTTGTTAACATTAGTTAACTACATTAATGTGAACTTACAACAATACCTCTACAGCATTAATTAATCTTAGTTAATGTTAGGTCCAACATATACTTTAAAGTAAAATGTTGTATCTGTTAACATTGGTTAATGCACTGTGAACTAACATTTTTATTAACTAACATTAACAGGCTAATAAATGCAGTAAAGATATATTGCTCATAGTTAGTTCATGTTAATCAATGGGGAAAAAAAAGAAAAAAAAGAAAGAAAAAAACATTAACATAATTTTAAATAATTTACATTTAAAACACAAATAGTTTTAGCTTTGGAGATAAGGTTTTACCAGTTCTCATGATGTAAATAAAAAAAGAAACCCTGCATATGAGTTGACATCTCTTGATTTGTGTTTATAATAATAATCAAAATTATTATTCTTGAGCAAAATAATCGTCATTTTAACCAATTTATTATCCTGCAGCCATAATTACAACTACACCATGTTTTAATACTGATTGAAATCACTATACTAAAGTGATTTACAGATTAGCTTGCACAGAGCCGAAGTACCATAGGAAAGGTGAGCACCATGAACATTTATTCTCCAAACCAAAAAGAAAACTGTGTTTCAAAGGCCTTTCAAAGCATAACCTTCACAGGCAGTGAAACACCCATCTGCTTATAAAGTTTTAGCTTACAGTATAAAGCATGTCTGCAGTTTATGTGGGTTAGAGTAGCTGGAGGCTGGGTTGATGAGGCCAACTTTAACAATAAGCTCTGCTTAGTCTGGAAGCTCTGACAACACTGCAATTTAACAGCAACCCTAATGGGCCTGAACAAATCTGCCACAAGTCTGAGTACATGAAAGCAACAAAGTGCTTATTTTGAAATATTGTGAAGTCACTCAACATGTAAAGGGTTTTTAAAACTAGAGAGTTTTAGTAATGCAAGACTTGAGAGATTCACACACAACTTTAATCCAATCATCTCTGCAATGAAACAACAGAATATAAAGATACCAAAGTAAATGAAAGCAATTCACTTGATTCATTTACACATAATGACACACAAACAGCTGTCATGGACTCTTCATGCCTGCAGGCTTTTCATATCTGCATCTTTATGATCCAACAGTGTTTTTCTGCTTATGCAAAAGTGTGAGTCAGAGACTGATAAAAATCAGATGTAGGGATATCATAGCACATGATTTTCTAACACAGTGTGTGCACTCAACATACGTGTGGCAAGATCACTACTGTTAAATGTGGTCAAAAGGGGATTTGCACAGCGATGCAAGCTATAGAAGAACCATTTTGGGTTACGCAAAGAGCATTTCAGTGAAAAATTTAAAAGAACCATTGAATATTTTAATAAACTGAACCTTGTGTGCAATGGACAGGTTAAGTGGATTTTAAAGGTATCATCGAACCAGATGCAATAATAAAAAAAAAATTGTCATCATGATTTCAAAACACTATATTCACTTCTTGTGCAGTTGAATTTTATACCTCATTTCAACCGTTTTTATTTAGCTTAAAGGTCCATGTTTCTTCAGTTCATGGTGAATGTCGTTGCAAGAATAGAAAGGCCAGTGGAAATTCAAATGGGGAGAATAAACCATTGAACCACTTCCAACACTCATACAAAGAAATACAAATAATAATAATTAAAAAAAAATCACAGACAAATTCATTTATTACTAGATTTATTATATTTTTGACCCCACTTTATATTAGGTGTCCTTATTACTCTAATTAATTCACAACAGAAGGCCAGTAAATTATGACCATTTATTTATTTATTTATTTATTTTTGCTTGTACTATACGTCTAAACAACAAATGTTCTGACTGGTTGTGATCGTGTCATGTCGAGCAGCAATTTCACCTTAGGCGTGGACAGACAAATTGCTTGTCACTGGAATCTTATCACGTCTGGTTAGGACACAGTGAAGAAAGCGAAACTGCCGACTCTATTCAGACCGTCTAGACTGTGGGACTGCGGGACTGCGAGTTCCTTCAATACATCTCTCTTCTGTTCTCTAAATCACAGAATATATTCTGATGGCCAACATCGGAGTGAATTATACAGAACATTAAATTTTTTGTTGCAAATAAATTGCAAACAGTCTGACCTATGACACTTCTCCATAGCAAACTTCTGAAAAAGTCTTCTCACTTTTTTTCTTACCACTTTCACAAATTTCCTGTGTGTGTGCGCGCGCATTTTAAAAAGTTATCTCTTTCAAAATAACATATATTGTGTCGGTGTTTGTGGGTCTGATTAGGTCTTATTTGAGTTGAGTTGAGTTGAGTTGATTTGATCTGTGCTGTATGAATGTAACAACTGTCTCTCTCTAGGGCAGCAGAAATTATGGACCAGCGTGAGAGAAACTTGTTACTCATTTGGTCCAAATACAGTAACCTATACCAGAGAATTGTATATATGCCAGAAAAAGAATGAGGGACAGCTGTGCCCTTGTTAATATGTAAATGAAATGGCTGCACTGTTCTGGTTTAATTACAATACTAGATGATTCAGTAATTTGGAAATAACGTTCAAGGTTTGTGTGCCATGCTCTCGCTTTTTTATGTAGAACCATCATGAATAGATCCTCTAATCACTTAATATTGTACAAAGTAGTGTCACATTCATTAGCTATTGGTTAACCTTTGTTTAGGCTTCCTGTTTCCTTCAAGCTCAGATGGAGTGATTGAGTCCTTCATGGTGTCAGGTACACATGTGTACCGCATAGGGCTCTTTTACAGCCACTTACGGGTCAATTGGTGCTTAGAAATCACAAGCACAGATGGCATACAGTAATTAACATAAATTAAAATCCCCAGTCCATTTCAGTGATTGGCTGTTTTGGAGTCTCGAATGGATGCCATATCCTTCTTTTAAATGTATTGTACCTACTGAGCCCTTAATGGCATTATGAATAGTAGCCTACCTTTATGAAGTCTAAATAACAGTCAAAAGAGTGTGTGAAACGATATTGATGCATAAATTAAAACAAAGAAACTGATTTCACAACACGACTTTGTTTACAAGTTGCCACACCTCACACTTTTCTCTTTCCATAATATAGGATACAAAACTTTTAATTCGGGACATGATAAAATAAAGTTTGAAAATGTGTGTAATTTCTTAATTTTCTGACAATAAACATTAAGTAATGCAGCCTTCACATGCTATCGGAAATTTCCTACTTCCCACTTCTGAAGCTGTGATTACGAGCATGCTGCTTTCAAGTGATTTGTTGTCGGAAAGAACGGGAATCATGGAGGACACCGGGTTTATTCTTGCCTGTTTATTGGGAAAATGTTATTAAAGCCAAAATGATATTTAGCGTCCCTTTCATTGACAACCAAACATTCACCGCGCTATCTAGTTAGTCAGCTTGCTGACGATTCTGGAATTTTGGTCAAATACAGGCTATTTTCGATGTGTATAAAACGTACAATACGCTTCAAATTAATATTTATATAAGTAAATATGCACTTTAATGACAAGACAAGGCGATGTAGCTGTTGTGGAAAAAACAAATAAATAATACCAGTCACAGCAGCAATCGTTCAACCCTCCCCTCAACTCTCCCACCCAACTCGGGAACATGGGTATCAAAATTATCCTGGAGCTTCCCAGTGGTAAATACGACTTAACAGTTTGTTCATGTCCAATTTTTGTTTAAACTTTATTTTACAGTATGTGTACTTACAAGAAAGTACTGGTAACTACATGTAGTAAGGTAACTAAATGGGTTAAGGTTAGGTTTAGGGGTAGGTTCGTACCTAGTTATTACCCAGTTTTTGCAATAATAAGTATGAACATGCGGAAAAAAACTGTAAAATAAAGTGCTACCCATTTTTTAACTTGGAACCTCATATTTACGGTAATTCCGATAGCACATGAAGGCAGCATAAATGTCCATAAATATACAGCATTTATAAAACTAAAAAGATCTTTAAATTTATCTAAATGATTACCTAAATTAATGTTAATTTGTTGTCATGATCATGAATAAACTGACTTTACATTTTGATCAAAGGGGACAGTAAAACAATGTTTCAACAGATTTCTATTTCAAATAAATGTTCCAAAAAAAAAAATCCAGAAAAACTATCATGGTTTCCACAAAAATTTCAAGATGCACAGCCGATTTCAACTGTGGTAATAATAATAAATGT
The DNA here is from genome assembly GCF_963993115.1 of Abramis brama. Classification (NCBI taxonomy): domain Eukaryota; kingdom Metazoa; phylum Chordata; class Actinopteri; order Cypriniformes; family Leuciscidae; genus Abramis; species Abramis brama. The sequence goes on from NC_139973.1 coordinate 34,604,941, forward strand.
TTCTTGAGAACTAAATCAGCATATTGGAATGATTTCTGAAGGATCATGTGACACTGAAGACTGGAGTAATACTGTATCTCACAATATTACTGTATTTTTTTATCAAATAGTTGCACCCTGAGCATAAGAGACTGAACAGTATTTTTCCATAAACCAAAGAAACATATTAGTTTGATAGTTTTTTCTTTCAATAATTAGGGTAACAGTTGATGGATTGAGTTTGACGGATCCTGTCAAGAACTCTGAGTTCGAATAGGCCATCGCAATTTTGAGGGAGGGGGAGGCTCATAAAAAAGTCTTAAAAACATAATGTGACACCAAAGTGTATCCCTCTTGTAAAAAGTGCCACTCTAATGCTAAGAGGCAGAGAGAGAGAGAGAACTGATGAGTAAAATTGCCAAACCTTCACATATCATTGTTTTCTTGCACCTGCTGTGCTGTTTCGCAGTCTCCCTTCACTGATACTTGCAGGAAAAGAACACTCAGCCCAATGTTTTAATTCTCAAAAGCACACCGGCCTTTAAGCAAGATGGGTCCTGATTGGATTTCTGATATCCCGAGGCCATCTTAATCACTACCAAATACACACACACACACATTCTGATGAGAGAAGTACTTCAAGTAGAGTCTTCTGAGAGAGATAATGACCACTAAAAGAGGAAAGAGGAGAACAAAGAGAAACAATCACACCATCAGAAATTAGCCATCCTCTATGTCCTGATTAGCTGCAGACCCTGAAGAATTCAGATATCTGCTCTTCTAAGCACCTGGGCCTGCTCAAACACCATTTAGAAGTTAATGTAGATATGAATAAGAAAAATCAACTTGCTCAGCATGTTAATGGTGCATAAAGTGGAAGTGGATCAAAAGTACTTCAATAACAATTTCTTTCACAGTTTATTTCCTTAACAAGCTGTCAGACTGTGTTTTAGAGGCCATTTATCTGTCAAATTATAAACTGATGGAGGTGTGTGTGTCTGTGTGTGTGTGTGTGTGTGTGTGTGTGTGTGTGTGTGTGTGTGTGTGTGTGTGTGTGTGTGTGTGTGTGTGTGTGTGTGTGTATCACTTTCATCAAACCTTTCATCTCAATAAACGCATATACAAGTACTGCTGCAGAGAACCTTATAGACAGCAAGGGATAGTGAACAGGCTCCTGAGCTGCAGAAGTCTACAGGTGAGATTTGTTGTGTTGTTGCATGTATTTATGAACATTCATTAAAGAGAAAAAGATTTCCCAATTCTACATATGAGAGATATCAATAGAGCGTTTAATAATTTCCTCTGCTCAAGCAATGTATGTCATGGTTCGGTTAGGAATGAGGAGAGATGAGCGAGGCTCTAATGTATGTGCAAACGGTACTTTAATTAATCACAAATACACTAGGAAAGCTAGCAAACAAGAACAGGAATAAAACTATGCATGACAAGAACAGAAAAAGGTATGGAAGCTTGTTTCCCCCACAGAATAAAAAATAAAAAAGGTAATTGCGACTTTTATCTCACAATTAGGACTTTTTACTCTCACAATTGCGGGTTTACATCTCGCAATTCTGAGAATTGCATGTTATAAAGTCAGAATTGCATGATATAAAGTCGCAATTGCGTGTTATAAAGTCAGAATTGTGAGATATAAACTCGCAATTCTGAGGAAAAAAGATAGAATTGGACTTTATATCTCACAATTCTGAGAAAAGATGTAAGAATTGCGAGATAAAGTCCAATTCTATCTTTTTTCCTCAGAATTGCGAGTTTATCTCTCACAATTCTGACTTTATAACACGCAATTGCGACTTTATATCATGCAATTCTGACTTTATATCTGTAAATGTAGGCTACATCGAGATGTAAACTCGCAATTGTGAGATAAAAAGTCGCAATTATCTTTTAAAATGTTTTATTCTTTTTGCAGAAACAAGCTTCCATAAAAAAGGACCAAACAAAACAGGGGGGTATACACTGACTGAACGAGGGAGAAAACAAGGAACAGGCGGGATTAATCAACTAAGGAAACCTAGACTAAACACATGTAAAGAAAATAAACTTGAACCAAAACACAGATGATATGTGCCCTGTTCCATCCACCTATTTTTATGCAAATTTTGGATGGATGGAAAATGCCAAGATATGCACATAAACTACGATGGAATCACAAATGAATTCCTCGATGCACAACAAAAAACGTGACTGCCTCAACAGAGGATGTGGTTGGATAACTGGACTAAGCAGCAGATCAGTTTCATTGCACTGCATTTTAAATGTTGGTTTGATCATTCTGAAAATGCCTGAGCCAAAGTCTGTCATCAAAATGATTTGGTTTAATTCATTCCCAGAACTGTCTCACATTAGCCTAGAAATCTAGACGCACCCTAGCGGCAGCAAAATTTATTTTGCAGCCAGTGTCGTCTAGCAACTCTCAGTTGACTTTCGAGCTGGAAAAACCAAACTCTAGTCAGGCCAATCACATCGTGTATAGAGTAGGCGGGGCAGGCTTAACATAATGACGACAGAGCTGCGACGGTTCCCTGCTACTTGAAAACAAAGAATGGCTGCTGGCGAACAGTCTTTTGAATCTGCTTTTGCCGCGACTCTGGAGGACTTGGAGTTAAGCTTTTCTTTGAGAAAAGAACAAAGAACAGCACTTAAGTCATTCTTAAAAAAGGAAGAAGTGTTTGTAGTTTTGCCAACCAGATATGGCAAAAGTTTGATCTATCAACTAGCTCCGCTGGTGGGCAAACGCTCTGGTTGGTTGAAGCGCTGTCCTATTGCGTGCAGAGGGAATTTGAAAGACAACCATTTATCCCGCCCCTCGGATTGAGCCGTGCCAATGGTGAGTTGCCAGACCTAACATCTTGATGTAGGTCTGGCTTGCCAGGCTAGTCTCACATGATTACGTTCACAAACAACAGGCATCCAAACTCAAGATAACATCCCGGTGTTTATTGAATTTTGTCAGAATGTTCTGAGATGGAAGTCATTTATGATGTACTTTAGGATAAAAGAGCCACAGTGGCTATACTCCGATTGCAGCAACTTCCATTTTTATTACAGATATTTTGATCAAATTTACGAGGAAGTGACGAATTTGTTCTTTGGAACACATGGAATGGAAATGGTGCTTTATTTTTAGATATTTTCTGCGATTTCCAATTTTGTGCACAAGTTAAATTCACAGCTTTGGATGGAAAATAGCTACTCTAGTGTTTTGTTGGAAAAAGCTAGTGGAAATACAAAGTTCTGTTATGAAACTAGATGACGCAGGCTGCTACTGTAGGTCCTTAACTCAATTTGCTTGAAATCCCATCATTCTCTATGGGGCACAGCTGATTGGTTCCTGTTGTATCAGTAGCCATTTACTTTGTGTGCTCAACCTTCAAATACTTGGTTAGCATTTGCTGTAGCAATGTAGCGCTTTCAGAAACCCTCCATCTTCCCCAGCTCCACCTGTATAGATCTGCTACGGGTAATTCATGTACGCTATATTGTACAGCAGCAGCATGTCTTACTTGCTCACAGCAGCGTGTCGTGTGTGTATTGACAGTAGCAAGTCCTGTACTTGTTTTGCAGCAGCAATAACCAACAGCAGCAGCAGTGTATGTGTGTTAGGTTTACTTTTAGACATAGCTTACCTTTGCAGTCATTTAAAGAATATCTTTAAAAACAATAATAGAACTCTGTTAAATGTCATTTTTTATCATATCTCAAATATAATGATGTGATACTTAAATTTTCTTTTTGCATTTAAAATGAATCCCTTTTTTTATTACAACATAATAAAAAAGAAAAGAAAAAGAAATGATAAATAAATGGTATTTTTATTAAAAATTATTAATGGAAATATGTGTAACAATGAATGCAGGGAAGCTGAAGACAGAAGACTCAGGTTCTCACAAAACACTAATAAGTTAAATTCTTACTCAAAGCAAGCAAACAGGGAGTGCAAACACATCTCAGCATAACAGAGACTGGACAAAGAGTGAAGGCAATCAGCCCGTTCTCATCCCAAGGCGTCATATACTGACGCTTTTGAAATTTCTTCAATATCCAACGCACAGGGCACCCTTAGGCGTCAATATGAGACGCAGATAAATATGAGTCTAGGAGGCGCCTCCTAGCGGTCTAACCCTAAACCTACCCCAGACCTAAACCTACCCATAACCGGCGTCTCATATTGACGCTAAAGGGTGCCCTTTGCGTCGGATATTGAAGAAATTTCAAAAGCGTCAGTATATGAGGATGAGAATGCGTTGCGGCAATGGTGAGGCTTAAATAACAAACTGAAACGAGCTAATAAATGACACACAGCTGAAACCAATGAACTAATAATGACAGTAACCATGGAAACTGAACAAAGGAACATGTGAAACTCAACAGGGAAACAGATCAAAAACAAACATAACCCTGACAATATGTGTTCTTAAGCTAATTATGGTTGAATAATTCCACAAATCTGATAACACGCAATTGCGACCATAATCCCCCCCCCCCCCCCCCCCCCCCCCCCCAAGCTATATTTGAAAGTTAATGGCTGAAAGCTTCAGGAAACAAAGGCAAAAGCAGAGGAAAAACAACAAAAACATTCATGAAAGGATTTGTCAGTATGAGTCCCCTTTCATCATGGAAAATGCTCCAAATAAAAATAAATAAAAAATACGGCAGAAATCAGCAAAGATGAGAACAAAACCTTACACATATAGGTGTAAACTATAAGAGAAAACATGAAATGTTGCTCATATGTTTCATCATGTATTCCAGTACATATTTTTATGAATTATTCATTTATTCCCTTGTACAGCCATTCATCTTTTTATTTTTTGTGGTGTAGTGGGAGTTAAAGATTTCTTTGATCGTGTTCTAAACGTGGGCATTTAGTGTGTAATAATGTTTTTGTTCAATTAAGTGGTCAAAAGCATGACAATTTTTCTCTGTAGCTGATTTGCAGTTGAGAAAGAAACCCCATTTGAGTATGACAAGTATACCCTGAGAAATCCATCAGAAAATTCCACCCTGCGGTGCAAATATAAATCCACCATAGCTCAGAAACCGTAGCCAGGGAGAGAGATAGAGATGCAGTGATTGAGGGGAGATAGGGTTATAGAAATAAACAAAATGAATGTTCATCACAGTGTCCTTCACCATCAGGACAAATACAAATATTCTAAAGGAGAGTGTAAAGGAAAGCTGAGAAAAAGTTAAGTACAGTACTGTATGAGATCAAAAACAGATTAAAGTTCATCTTGCAGATGGAGTGCTGGAATATAACACTATATCTTCATAAGTTGCCCAGAACATTCTAAACACGCTGAGGTTATGCTATGTTCAGACTGCCATCAAAAATCAAAACTGCATATTCAGATTTTATCCAGATGGGTTTTTGAACAGATATTTTTTTATCCAGATGGGTCTGGACAGCAAAAAAACAAAAAACAAACATGAAATCAGATATGTATGATATAAATATCATTGTCTATGAAAAGTCCTCATAAAACATGGAAACCCAATGTGTGTGTATGTGTGTATGCGTGTGTGGGTTCAACAGCTCTGATGATGTGTTCTGTAACATCCCTAAAACCCTTGATGTTGTGCTCGTGGATAAAGATAGAAAGGAGGTGCTAGTCCTTGAAATAGGTTGTGTTTATGATCTGTATATGGACATAGCCTTTCTTGAAAAAATGACTAAATACCAACCCCTCCTTGCAAAGATCAGTGGCCTAGGCTATGCATGTAAGTTCGTGGCATTGATATTTGGCAGCCTGGGACATGTTCACAAATTGACTGTTAGTGGACTAAGACTGGCAGGGCTACCGAAAGGAAAGTCTAAACAGCTGGCAAAATTCTGCTCCATATCAGCTGTGATAGGCAGCCTTGCTGTGTGGCGTAAACGATGCTTTATGTACCCTTGAATGTCAAAGCTGTGTTATCTCTGAGAATATCTGAATCCTTTCTGGAAGAAATTTGATTGGTGGATTCAAATAAAGAAATCAAATGTGGTCCTATGTTGTACTATCCCCACATGTGACATGGATAGTAATACCATAAATGTTTTATCTTGTGGGGACATCTTTTTGGTCCACACGAGGAAAGCAATCATACTAAATTCTTAAAGTCTTAAAAATGTAAAAATTCTGAATGTTTTCTGTGAGGGTTGTGTTTATGTTTGTGTTTAAGAGTAAAGTTAGAGGATGGAATATACTGTTTGTACAGTATAAAAATCATTATGTCTATGGTAAGTCCTCATAAAACATGGAAACCCAACTTGTGTGTGTGGTCATGGTATTCCCTATGTAGTACTATCCCCACATGGATAGTAACACTAGAAATGTTTGATCTTGTGGGGACATCTTTTTGGTCCCCATGAGGAAAGCAGCTTATAAATCAAACAAAATGATGTGTTTTGAAAATGTAAAAATGTTTTCTGTGAGGTTTGTGTTAAGGGGTGGAGTTAAGGTTAGGGGATATAAAGTAAAGTTTGTACAGTATAAAAATCATTATGTCTATGTAAAGTCCCCATAAAACATGGAAACCCACCATGTGTCACAAGCATGCCAGGCTCTCCCTCTCTGTCATTCGTGCCTCGCTTACAACCTCGTTCATATCCCGAATAGGGATGAGTGGAAGACGACGTTTGTGACACAGACGGGGCACTATGAATACCGGATGATGCCATATGGCCTGGTCAACACCCCCTCCATATTCCAGGGCTTCATGAACATGGTGTTCTGGGAGTACCTCCACCGATTTGTCCCGGTGTATCTCGATGGCATGTTGATTTACTCCTGGAACATGATACTAGCCCTTGTGCTAGAGTGTCTATGTGAGTTCCAGTTGTTCCTCAAGGCAGAAAAATGCTCTTTATGAATGCTCTCCAAGAATGCAAAAGCAGATGCTTTATCACACCAATACGCTCCTGAGAACAAGAAGCCAATACTGACTCCAGAGATTTTCACCTGTCCAATTCAGTGGAACCTTGATGATCAGCTCATCCAGGTTGCCGCCACTAAACCCTCTCCACCTGAATGTCCCGAAGGGAAATGTATTCCAGCATCTCTCAGATCCTCCCTCATTGAGTCCGTTCGTTCCTCACTAGGCACCGGCTACCCAGGTATTAGTCAAACCCTCTCTCTTCTCTGACAGAAGTACTGGTGGCCCCATATGTCCCAGGAAGTATAACACTTCATCCAAGAATGCTCAGAATGTGCCATCGCCAGATCTTCATGTTATTTTACCTGCCGGGAAACCCCTTCCATTGCCCGAACCTCAACAACTCTGGTCACACCTAGGGGTTGAGTTCATCAAAGACTTACCCGAGGATATAGTATCAGATCGCGGCCCCCAGTTTATCTCTCGGTATGGCGCAACTTCTTTTCACTCCTGGGTGTGACCATAAGTCTTTCGCCTGGGTATCATTCACAATCTAACGGGCAGTAGGGACATTCAGGAACTCCAAGGACATCCGCCTCTGACTCCCATGTAAAAAGCTAAGTCCAAGATTTATTGGTCCATTTACCATTGTCAAACAGATTAATCCAGTGATTTACCAACTCAATCTTCCTAGAAATTACTGTATTCATCCCAGTTTCCATGTGTCCCTGCTCAAACCTCAATACTCTTCTGTGTCTGAAACTTCCACAGAGCCTGGTGCTGCTGACGGTCCTCTACTGGGTCAGAGTATATTGTCCATTACTTCCTGGACTCCCGCCGTCGAGGAGGGTGCCTGGAGAACATGGTAGATTGGCAGGGTTATGAGATCTTACCTGTGAATACTTACCTGAGTTACAGTATGTTTGATGTCACATATCAAATACTGCGAGAGATCTTACCTGTGATTACTTACCTAAGTTGTGTTGAATGTATCGTTCAAAGGACTTTCTGAATACTTACATGTGAATAATCACCTGCGTTGTATCCTGTTTTGCCCTTTCTGGTGAAAGCTTTTCTGCTTCAAGTATGTGCCTTGCCACTCGTTGTTTCGCAACGGTCCAGTCATCTTGCTGGTCTTATGTTGATTTCAATAAAGGTCCTGCAACTGGACTCATATTGACTACCTCTCCCTAGTATCACTACAACGTGTCTGTGTGTGTGTGTGTGTGTGTGTTTGAGTTCCTGCAGTAAATCATTTATCATTTGATTTTGCCAGGAGGGATGTTCACAAAAACCAAAAAAAGCCCTCCAAATCAAATCGCTCCACTCCTCCACCTTTAGACATGAATAACTTCATACTGCTGTGACTGATAATATTTTATTTCATTGCCTTTGTACCAATCAATAAATATCTATTTTATGAAATCTAACAAAAATGATTAATGATGTTATTTACGGCCCAAACAGAAGATAAATGAAGACATTATTCCCTCATTTTATGAACTGATACAAAATTCAAGACTATTCTGTCTCTTTCTCTCTCTTTTGTCAAGTTGCTTTTCTTTTCAAATAAAATGAATAAAACAAGTTTTATAAGAAAAAATGTGAATGTGAACTTGTAGCTATAGTGGTTATAACAACCTTCGAAAACAAAGAACTAGGTTTACTATACTGTACAAAAAGAATACATTAATGTTTTGGTATAGAAATAACAGTTTACTCATTCTGTTAATGTATAAGAAGTTAATGAAAAATATATTTGTGTATGCTATTATGTAGGTGTCAAGTTTTACACAGTGATGAGATTAAAAGGAACAATTATGATGCAGAAGGAATATTTGATGGATTGAAACAGGCCTCTGAGAGTTCCTTGCAGTAGACAGAAAAATATATATACATATATTATGCTTGTAAGAGACTTAGATGTATTTTACTGATGGCTCTGTATAAGAATCTAACTTCAAAAATTGTTATATCTAAAAACACAATTGTGATCAGGGTCCTACACATGGATGGGACCGCTAATATTTGATGTAACAGGTGAAAAAATATATTTACATTGCCATTTGCATTGCAGGCGTGGCTTGGGAACCAATAGACATGGGCAGACTGCGGGTCCAATATCAAGACTATATAAAAAATAAAATAAAATAAAAAGTTCATTGTTTATATATTATTTAGACACCTTAATAAACATGCATGGCACATGTAGTAGCCACGCAGGATCCCTCCAAAACTTACCCCCTAATATTATGTTTTGTCTACCTGATATAGTAGATTTGGATCAGGATCTTCATGTTAAATGGCTTGTGTTGGATCTAGAATTAAATTAGTGCTGATGTCAGATATCAAGTTGGGTGTTCAATGAACCATGAGTGCAGGATAAGTGAGGGTTTACCAAAATTCAAATTCGTTGATCGCCAAACGCACGTAAAAATTGGCCTTGACGAGTAGATTATTGGTCATTTGGCTGTCAACTTCATTAGGAACTACAATAACTAATGGTGTAGATTCCAAGAAGAATAAGTTTCCCTCCTCAGATTTTTCTGGACACAGAGATTCGACTGAAGTTCATCCAGGTAGCATTCTTATTGGTTTTTCTTTATGAGGATATGTGATGCATTTTAGATGGTATAATTTTTGATGCTGCAAGTAACAAAGATTAAAGTAAAATTATACCTATACTATATGTTTGAAAATCCAATTGTTGTTAATGCATTATAGTCACAATGTAAGTAGCGACAGATCTTTTCCTTCATATTGTGACATACATTTGAGTTAAATGAATTATCAAAAAAGAAAACAATCAGTTATATTCAATGGTTGTTGATTGGAGGAAGGCAAATCTGAATGCGAGCCTGCAGATTAAAGGGGCGGGGTTTAAGCAGACTAAATGATTGGAAAAGTCTGCCATACATCATCAGAGACAAGTCTGTCATTTCACCAGAAGATTGAGTTATGAATTTTTGATTAAAAATCTGCAAAAACTGTAAAAATAAATAAATAAAGGAAATGCATGAATCATTCATTCACAATAAGATCAATAAGATTTATTTAAAAAATAGAAAGGTTGAATTTCCATTTCATGCCGACTCAAAGGTTTACAAACAAATTCAAGCGATTTTTTTTTCTATAATATCTAATTATGTATCAGTGGTATTTTCCGATATGAATATATATACACACATATGATTCTAAAGTGCAATATTTATACAACATGCAATATTTTTGCACTTTAATTGCATACTGTCTCTAAGAATCACCCCGGTGTGGGTCATTAAAGTTCAGCTCAAAGGCCAAAAGAGTTTAGCAAAGATTCACTGTTAGTTAGTTACACTATCAACTGAAGAGAAAGGGCCAGGAGAGCCTTTTTACATCTTGCTGTGCTTGTGGTCTCTGCAATAATTTAATTTAAGTGTTTCTTAAGGAGTTGGGCCAAAATCAGCAGACAATGCCAGTTTCAATGCTAATTTGCCAGTGTAAATATTGAACAGTGCACAACCACAGATATAACCCCGTGGTACTCATATTTTCCAAACATACAGTTATTGTTAATTTTATTAGGTTTTTTAATACATCTGCAAATTACAGAATATTTCATGCTACTGTAAATATAATAAAACATTTTCACACAGATTATGATTACATCCATATCTTGCTTCCACGTGGGGTTTTCTTTTGCTAAGAACACACTGCGTCAGCACACTTAGGAAGGTTTAATAATTTGAAATGGTATTAAATTATCCCCCAGCCACCTTTTTACACAAATGCTTCTGAAGTTGTACGAGTCCAAGTTTTCTTTGCTCTTATAAAGTGGGGCACCGAGCCACAGGCTTCAAATATTAGAAAGCAATCAGAACAACAGATGCTGAGGCATAATTTGAGCACTGGCTTCTCTCAATTGTTCTTTTTAAATATCTCAGCTCTATTGCAGAGCCAGAATTTCCAAATAATGTGAAGGAAGGTTGGCATGAGCTGCAGGTATAACCAAGCCCAGGTCCCGTCAACCTCCCATAGGAAACATAACTTCTAACTCAAGTTCAAAGTGTGCTAAGTTGTTTAGTATTGTCGGTACTGTTTAGTCATTGTGAGATCGTTTATTGAGCCGTATGCACAGCGAGTCCAGGGAGGTTCTATATAGCTCAACATTTGTCTTGGCATTGATTCTGTGCCTATACTCTTGTTCCGGTGTGTTATGATGATCACTGTATACTCTGCTGTGTCTGCACATTTAGTCTGACACCATGGGAGTTCATTAGGAGAGTTAGCCTGGGATCAATTAATCAGTTTTACCCATATTTTTATGTATTATATTTAATATAAATATATATTGGGTAGACACACAACACACACACACACACACATTAAAGGGGTGGTTCACCCAAAAATGGTGATCACGTAGTAAACACAGTGCAGCGTTTCTGGGTTCTACGTGGGAATGCTTAGCTCATTACCAGCCACTTTATTAGGTACACCTGTTCAACTGCTCGCAAATATCAAATCAGCCAATCACATGGCAGCATCAATTCTGAATCAGACATTGGCTGAATCCGAAATTGTCCCCTATACCCTCAAATAGGGTACTATTTGAAGGGACAGCCATTTGTAGTGGTGTCTGAAACATAGTGGACGATATTAAGTGCACTCATTCAATCCCACATTGCACCGCAATAACGAGTGTACAGCCGATGTACGCTCAGTGGGTGTCCGAATTCGCTCACTTGTTTTCATTTACTCCTTCAAGTGAACTGTAGAGGACTTATGTAGGGAATAGTGATTTCGGATTCAGCCATTGTTTAAGACTCTGAAGTTTTGTTAGTCTCATAGCAATTCTTGATTTAATGCTTTAGAGGGGTCAATATAGGAGGCAATTAGGTCTTAGGTAGCAAAATAAAGATATTTATTCACACTGATATTCCGATACTTGAAATCTGATGTTCTTCTACTGTTACTATTATAATACAGTGCAATTCCTAAACTGTGCCTAAACCCTATTGGCTACTAAACTGGTACAAATTAACTAGTTACCCCTCCCAATATGTACAAAACACAATTATGTCCAATTACACCATAGTGGAAATTCATTCTTATAATAAACGTACAATAAATACTGGCTGCACTCAAATTTTGCCAGGTATCGTGTATTGTCTGTTATATTATAAACATAATTTGTCATATTTTATCAGTAGGAACAGTTCGCTGGTGATGATTGATGTTTATTAAAATAGCCTTCAAATCAATCTCATAACATGCCAGACATCATCCTATATTGGGCCTTTGGGTTACTGTGCAGGGAATCAATCCCATTAAACTGAAATGACTTCAACAAAATCTGCTGCAAACATACACGTTTAAAATGTCTCAACTGCAATTTCCTTAAAGATATTTTTAATCCAATAGACAGACAGACAAAAAAAAAAAACCCTGCTGCTAAATAAGAGCTCCAGCAATGATGCATTGCTGACTATATCTAGCACTGTGGTGAATACTGCCAGTAATTATTAAGGTTATTATTTTAATTGTAGTTATTATTAAGATTTTAGATATAACTAGGGGAGCTATGGCTACAAATAGAGGGTCTTAGACCCTTTTAACCAACCTGTAATTTGAACGCTCTCTAATAATGTTTCTTAAATAGCATCAAGACTGAGAATTTGGGGTTAATTCTCCTCATCCATCTCTCCATCATCTCTGCCCTCATCACGTGTTTCACTTCACATTCATTCAGCGAGTAATGCTGAATGCCCTGTGCAATCTCTGGCTGTGACATGCCTACAGCTCACCACAGGTCTTTTATAGATCATCTACCCATCCGATTTGTTTCCTTTCTTCCCACAGAGAAATAAGAGGACTCTTGTGTTCCACTTGAGTGCTTCCATATTCTCCAGATGCGACACGAGTGTTTTGAGGTGCTCCTAATGGAAAGCAAGGGAACTCATACCTGTCAACTGGCCTCACGGGAAGATGGCTTTACACGTGTTCAGGCATCAGTGTTTGAAGTGCTGTTTTATAATCTGGCGACCAGGGGCTGTATGCTTCATGTGCAAATGTGTTAGCTTTGTCATGGAAATAATGGCTATAAACGATGTGTTTCAGGCAAGTGTTTTCTATTGGAGAAATTATGGCTGTGTGTTCACCAAAACATTTTTAGCTAGCTGAAACTGCCAGGTGCTCTTCTGAAAACGCCTAGCTGTGAGCACTTGAGAGCTCTTTTTTCTCAATTGAGAGGCTTTGGTTGCTATAATATGGAATATCCGTGGAAGTGTTTCAAGTATCTGACTTCGCAGATAGTTTGTTTCTGAATTTAATAATCAGCATAGTGTAAATGACTTGCTCTGGCCCTTGTTTTGGTTGAGGACATGGATTAACATGTAGAAAGAGAGAGGACCGTTGCATTAATGCAACCATTTACAGTGATGCATGATACACAGCGCTCAGCATGAAATAGACACACAGTTCCCATTAAAAACTATTGATCAAATATGCTGGCCTAAGGGGCGAAATACACTTTGGTGGACACACTGCCTAACTCCATTTGCAGTGGACTTTGTGCTTTAAAACTTTGCAGATTCTTTACATGCACAAACAGATATATAACAATAAAGGAAAGGGACATTAAAAAAAACATAATAGATTCCCATTAAACATTCTTTATGAAACCATCAATGCCAATAAAGAACCTTTATTTGTAAGAGTGTTGCATGTGCACGCACTGCCCAAACATTTGCCATCCATCCATTCATCCATCCATTATCTCAAAAGACAGCATGCAAATCTCTAATGTGGCTTGCAGTGAACAATGTTAGAATGTCCTTTGGAAATGACAAAACAAAAGCAAATTGTGTTGATTTTGGGCCAGCTTCAGTTTAAATAGGAAACGACAGCATCCGAATGTGTGATGAGGGCTGAGGGCTGTATTGATTATAGAGAAAACAGACTGTTTGGCTATGAACAATGTCTGGCACACTGCTGACAGTCAGTGAGAGAAGAGGAACGATGAAAATAGGCAGAAAGAGAGGCTACAGGAAAAGGCTGTGTGTACAGCCTCATCTGATTTATGTACACAATTATATATATCCATAGATAGATAGATAGATAGATAGATAGATAGATAGATAGATAGATAGATAGATAGATAGATAGATAGATAGATAGATAGATAGATAGATAGATAGATAGATAGATAGATAGATAGATAGATAGATAGATAGATAGATAGATAGATATATCCCATTTGATGTAGCGCATGGATTGGAATGTCTCGAGTAAAGTTAACCACAAACCTTACTTTATTCATAAACCCTAAAACCTATTCTTATAACTGCAAAAGGAAATACCAGAGAGAACCCATGGCTTTAAAATGCAAATTCTCTTTCAGATTTTATGACTACAAACTAAGCAGCTAAATTGAATTCATTTTTTATGGCTTATATAAGCTAGTAACATATGAATCATGCAAAACTCAATTCTCTTCACCTCAGACCTTTAACCTTACATTGTAGCGGTTACTACAGTGCCACTAAAGCAATACAGAGTGAAACACATTTTACATTTAGATAAAAACACATGAAAGGCGTGTCGCTAGACCCTTTAAACTGAGACACGAGCCTCTGTGAAATATATCACTGTGCCCCAGTAAAACATTACTGATAAATTCTTGTCTGACAATTAAGATTCAATTATTCTGACCTGAAAATCATTTTTGATCTATTGATCTAACAGGTCCAAAGGTTTGCAAAAAGGTCTGAAAATGACTCCGCTTAAATAATTCAGACAGTTGACTCACACTCTCTCTCTGTGTGTGTGTGTGTGTGTGTGTGTGTGTGTGTGTGTGTGTGTGTGTGTGTGTGTGTGTGTGTGTGTGTGTGTGTGTGTGTGTGTGTGTGTGTGTGTGTGTGTGTGTGTGTGTGTGTGTGTGTGCATGCAAGTGCTTAAATACACAGGGAGATTAATCAAGGGAAAACAAAACAGGTGTGGTATTAATCAAAAACCAAACTAGCAAACAGAACCAGTGGCTCCTGACCGTAAATTTAGGTAGGCCAGATTCTGGGTCTTAGTGCCAGTTTATTATAAACATTTTGTAAGCTTTATTTTGTTATCTCTGAATACACTCAGAACAATTTTGGCAGAGGTTGCCTAATTCATCCTGAAGGTGGCGCTCTAACGTTGATTGACAGGCTTTATGTACACACGGCACATACATAGAACAGTGCTATCTTAGAATTGCCTTAATGTATAGCCTATTTATTGCCTCCAGATTTTGTTTTAAAAATTACTAGTTGTGGAGGAATTCCAGTGAGGAAAAGAAATACTATATAAGGCTATTCACATGAGCACGTTTAAACTAAAGTTTTTATACTTTCAATCATTTGATACTCTACTCCACATAGGAAGAACAGACATGCCAACTAGTTGCTGACCTGATGCAGACTAATATAAACATAGCTGAAGCGGATATCGTCTCGGTATGGAGCAGGGTTGATGCAAGCTAACGTGAGAATAAGCAGGGCAGTCTGAAATCTGCCCCAATGACTCTCTATGAGAGCGCGCTGCAGTTCCATTTTCCACCACAGAACAACATTGGAAATTTGTGGGGCGCTGTGGAGCTAGGGAGGGCTCAGGCACCCTCTGCCCCCCTTAGTATCATAAAATATGCCTGCGGGATTTTACATTTAAATTTTAACACATCCTGCTCACTTCACAACTTCCTGAACACATTTACAATTTATTATTGATTCAGTTTGTATAGAGGTCTATGTTTTGGATGAATATTTTGCCCTTACAGACAATCCGTGGCTGAACAGAACTCAGGTAAACATCAACATTACAAAACTAAAACAAAAAAGAACTAGACCATAACACACAGTGGTTTTTCACAACAAAACAGTAATACAGAATAGGAAAGAAAGGAAAAAGACTGCTGGGTGAGGTGTATATTCATTGCGGGCAAAAACAAACAAACTGCAAATGTCTTCTATCCTTTGTCAAAATATGAAAATATAGGGTATCAAAATATTGGGACTTTTTTTTAATAGTGAGCCTAAAAATACACCACCCTTAGAAAGGAAAAAAAAAAAAGGTTCAATGGGGTTATATAAAGAAGCCTAGGGTTCTGAACTCAATTTTAAAGAACTCTTCCTGCCAAAAAGGAGAAATTTCTTAAACGATTGCATAATATTTTCATGTAATGAGTTATATCAATTTTTTCTAGAGATAAATCTAATAAAAATTAAACATTAATTAAAACAAAATTAATTAAAACTAAATGCCATGATGGGAACCCTTAAAAGGTTTCATATGAAGACATATTCCTTTAAGGTTCTATAGAACCTTTGGTAACATTTTATTTCGATAGTCCATTCCACTAACTACAAGTACTGTAACTTTGCAACTACAGTGAGGAAAATAAGTATTTTAACACCCTGCTATTTTGCAAGTTCTCCCACTTAGAAATCATGGAGGGGTCTGAAATTGTCATTGTAGGTGCATGTCCACTGTGAGAGACATAATCTAAAAAAAAAAAATCCAGAAATCACAATGTATGATTTTTTAACTATTTATTTGTATGATACAGCTGCAAATAAGTATTTGAACACCTGAGAAAATCAATGTTAATATTTGGTACAGTAGCCTTTGTTTGCAATTACAGAGGTCAAACGTTTCCTGTAGTTTTTCACCAGGTTTGCACACACTGCAGGAGGGATTTTGGCCCACTCCTCCACACAGATCTTCTCTAGATCAGTCAGGTTTCTGGGCTGTCGCTGAGAAACACGGAGTTTGAGCTCCCTCCAAAGATTCTCTATTGGGTTTAGGTCTGGAGACTGGCTAGGCCACGCCAGAACCTTGATATGCTTCTTACAGAGCCACTCCTTGGTTATCCTGGCTGTGTGCTTCGGGTCATTGTCATGTTGGAAGACCCAGCCTCGACCCATCTTCAATGCTCTAACTGAGGGAAGGAGGTTGTTCCCCAAAATCTCGCAATACATGGCCCCGGTCATCCTCTCCTTAATACAGTGCAGTCGCCCTGTCCCATGTGCAGAAAAACACCCCCAAAGCATGATGCTACCACCCCCATGCTTCACAGTAAGGATGGTGTTCTTGGGATGGTACTCATCATTCTTCTTCCTCCAAACACATTTAGTGGAATTATGACCAAAAAGTTCTATTTTGGTCTCATCTGACCACATGACTTTCTCCCATGACTCCTCTGGATCATCCAAATGGTCATTGGCAAACTTAAGACGGGCCTTGACATGTGCTGGTTTAAGCAGGGGAACCTTCCGTGCCATGCATGATTTCAAACCATGACGTCTTAGTGTATTACCAACAGTAACCTTGGAAACGGTGGTCCCAGCTCTTTTCAGGTCATTGACCAGCTCCTCCCGTGTAGTTCTGGGTTGATTTCTCACCTTTCTTAGGATCATTGAGACCCCACGAGGTGAGATCTTGCATGGAGCCCCAGTCCGAGGGAGATTGACAGTCATGTTTAGCTTCTTCCATTTTCTAATGATTGCTCCAACAGTGGACCTTTTTTCACCAAGCTGCTTGGCAATTTCCCCGTAGCCCTTTCCAGCCTTGTGGAGGTGTACAATTTTGTCTCTAGTGTCTTTGGACAGCTCTTTGGTCTTGGCCATGTTAGTAGTTGGATTCTTATTGATTGTATGGGGTGGACAGGTGTCTTTATGCAGCTAACGACCTCAAACAGGTGCATCTAATTTAGGATAATAAATGGAGTGGAGGTGGACATTTTAAAGGCAGACTAACAGGTCTTTGAGGGTCAGAATTCTAGCTGATAGACAGGTGTTCAAATACTTATTTGCAGCTGTATCATACAAATAAATGGTTAAAAAAATCATATATTGTGATTTCGGGATTATTTTTTTTTAGATTATGTCTCTCACAGTGGACATGCACCTACGATGACAATTTCAGACCCCTCCATGATTTCCAAGTGGGAGAACTTGCAAAATAGCAGGGTGTTCAAATACTTATTTTCCTCACTGTACATGTCAACTACATGTCAACTAGCAGTCATTAGAGTATTAGTAAACTGTCTGCTTAATATCTGCAAACACTTTATTTTAATGGCCCCCAACAGACATTCTACTGACTATAAGTAACTTTGCAACTACATGTATAGCAACTAACATGGATAGAAAGCCTGAAGACATGGTGCCTCCAATCAAAAGGAAAATTCAGCTTCAGTGCTCAAAAACCATATGGCAACGCATGAAATAAAGATTGTTACAAGGCTCTTTTTATATACTTTTCATCTGTTTTTAAAGAAAAATTGATTGGCAGATTATCCTTTAAATCCTCAAAATGTGTGTCTAGTGAAAAAAAACTTATTTACATGTGATAAGACCACCTGGAAGATGCATCACCATTACAGTGATTCAGGCCTGTTCGAGCACAAAGCAGTGCTGTGTTTTAGTAAGATGCTGACTCAATCTGATCACTCACATCTGGCCTGCTGACAAACACAGGTGTTTGTCCTCATCAATACTTCCTTCAACATTCTGAATTATTTATTGCCCTTGAAATCTGACTGGGTGAAGTTTCAACTTTTTTCAGTGGCAGAAAAACACAGCTTGAATCTATCTTAGCCCATCCATTTCCACTAACTATAGAGTAGGCCTATAAGGTGTCACTATAAGACTGTGACACACCGGGCCGACGTCAAAGAACTAGCTGCCACAAAGCCGATCTGTGATACTGCCTCGTGTCGCTGTGACTGGGACAAAAATATGCGTTTGAACATACCGTAAAGACTACAGCTGACTGCCAACTAGCACATGCGTTCTGCACCTGTGTGTAAGGAAATAACTATCCATATCAGCAGGTATAATATCAATAGTCCATATTCGTCTTTCAAAAAGAAAAATCGATATGAAAAATGTAAACAAAACAGCGCTTACCATTTTGAATAGCACACCAATCCCGTTGATCACTCTCTTCATTCCAGGCGGCTCATGTTATGAAAATATACACGTATTGGGATGCTCCGGTAAGATGACATATACAATGCTTCTGTCTGTGCCATCTGTACTGCTTTGCTCACTTTCATTACTTTCTCATTTATTCTTGTGCACTGACTCATTCGCTAAACTGAACAGCCAGACGTGTGGAACACACTGCAAAAACTAGTACTTAAGCTTACTGTGGCTGCCTCAATGAAGGAAATAACCTATATATATTTAAAAAAAACTATAGAATTCCATTATATCTGTGCAAAGGCCCTGTTTACGCTTGGACTTAGTTGCTCAAAAAGTTTATTCAGGATCAGAATGAAATCAACCCATCCATCCATCTTCAAACTTTTTTCTTTCAAAACTTTTTTTTTCCCTCAAAGCTTTCAAACAAGGCTTTGTCAAACCAACAATGAAGGCTTTGTTTGGTTTATTTTTTGAAATTAGTATTTGTATTAGTAATATTCCTTTCATTCAAAGAACACATCAGGGACACATCAGGAACGTGTGTGATCGGATCACAAAAATATCCTCATCACACCAATACACCTTATCATAGTCCACTTGTGATCGGATATGTAAGTGTAAGGTTCATGACACAACCAAACCTCTGGTAGCCACTGAAATGAAGACTGTTGGACATTTGATTACACACATTACCTACTGGACTGACACAAATATTCAAGGAAACAGACAGTCTTTTCATTGTGTTTGGGTTAAAAAATAAGGTTTATTATGAGTGTGAGAGAAAAGCATAGGGCTCTTTTGAATTCAACATTGATTTTATGAAAAGTCCATAAACACTCGAATCTGATGATCCCTGCGTTTAGAGTAAATGTGCTCTCTCATGTTTGAGAGTGGAGTGATTGCATTGCTTCAGTCCTTTTTATTCTCTCCTGGCCTCCTCTTTCCTCCCTTGAGTGATGATTAGCATGCTCGCTAATGCCTGCTAATGCACTTCTCTTCACTCGAGCCCCTTATCCTGCTTGCTCCTGCGTGGGTCTAAATAAAGATGTATTATTGAGCTCCCAATATCACCCTGACAATCATTGGCCAGTGCTATCGTTCCATTAGCGTTGACAACAAAAGGCAGGAGCAGTCTAATTCATCAATCGCCAAGCATCACTTTCAGGGAACTCGTCAATGGATGGTGATCTCAGCTCTGAGCTCAATACCATCAAGTTGGCATTTGTGATTCAGAGCTAATGGAAATGTTGCAGTCTCTGACCGAGAAAGACCTCAGGAAGCTATTGTCTGCTATCGCTAATGATACCGATGCTAGTTCATGTTACAAAAGAAGATTGTGGGCAAAAGAGTCATGCCCATTCAAACTAGTGCGTGTGCATAATTTAAACTTAGTGGACTTTAAATGTAACTTCCTAAAAGAATTAATCTTTGAAAATAAAGGTTATACATTTATTGTAGGTTGTAAAACGTTCATTCTAAATTCATTTCTAAATTTGGTAATTGTGATCACTAGAAAGAAAGAAAGAAAGAAAGAAAGAAAGAAAAGGTTGTGATTCTTTCACAATAATAATAAAAAAAACTTTATTTCTACACTAAATCTTTGTGTAAAATGGCTAAAAGTTATGCCATTTGTCCATGTCTTACCTAATACCTATACCAATAAAAACAAGTGAGACCATACATACATACATACCATTCATAAGTTTAAGAAATTAATACTTTAATTCAGCAAGGACAAATTGGGTCTTAAATTGGGTGAGAGATTGGGGGAGGGTGACAGTAAATAAATAAAAAAAAAAGTGGTTCCTTAGAACTTTCTATTTATCAAATAATCCCCAAAAAAATGTATCACAGTTTTCACAAAAATATTAATCAGCACAACTGTTAATTTTCTTTGTGCTTTAAAAAAAAAAAAAAAAAATGTTTTCTTAAACACCCAATCAGCATAATGATTTCTGAAGGATCATGTGACACTGAAGACTGGATGTATGGCTGCTGAAAATTCAGCTTTATAAAATATAAACCAGCAGAAGCTGTGCAAAATAAGCCAGCTGGCTGCTCTCGAATTGCCCTTGCTGTATTTCAGTGGCATATGTCACAAGGCGTCGATGCCATTTCAAGTGGGACAATATTTCTAACCGGCATGCATGCACTGCTTCAAGTCAGACACTGATCGGTCTGTGCATCACTGCATGAACCTAATTGTTTAACAGACCAATAATGGCTTAAGTCAATTAAGTCTGCACTTGCTGGTTGATGGCTAGTGACTGTGTATACAATATCAGAACTAAGAAAATGGTGTAAACACTTTTGAAGCATTGCTCTCCATTAAGGTTATCCTACAAGTACAAACTATGAGTATCCATTTAATGTACTTGGCCATTTTGTCACTATAATACTTAAGTTAGAGCCAAAGGCGACTTCAGTCATCTTTCAGCGAGCTGGGCTGGTAAGTGAAGCAAGCTAATGCAATTATGAACTCAATTAAGTCGCAGTAATAGAGTTTCCGTGAACGCGACCTGTTAATCTCCTGACTGAAGTGTCTGAAAGTGGAGGGCAGCAGTGAAAAAGTGACAATGGGTTTCATTTAACAATCGTGGATTCATTCACACAGAACTTGTTCTTCATGCTTATAAAAATGCGAGACTGCTTCCAATTGACATTGATGAGATGCACTGCATGTCAAAAGTTTATGGACATTTATGCTATGTAAATGCGCATCATTTGCTCACCCTCATATCGGAAATATTTCGATATTAACTGTTCTTTTTGTCTTTATATTGAAAGTCAATGGGGTCCAATGCTGTTTTAGACCACAATGGCTTTCATTGCACTGACAAAACACATTGTTCAAAACATCTTCTAATGTGTTCTTATCACTCAATGGATTCTATTTATGTGGTGTAATGCTAAATAATCCTCCACACCAAAAACACCTTTGAACCTTCTCATGTACAAATACAAATACAAAGAGAAACTTATTGTAGAAGTTTAGAATCAGACGCTCTGTGTGGACAGACAAATTTATTGTTGCTGTTACAAGATCTTGTTATTTTATACCCTTATATGAGGGTAAGAATTAATTGTGAATCTGCATGGAAGTTCTGTGCATCTAAGACTTGTATGCATAAGTACAGAATGAGACCAATGAAGGTTGTTCATAGTATACAGTTAAATATATATATATATATATATATATATATATATATATATATATATATATACTTAAAATGGCAGCTGTGGTTGCCAGAAATTTACCTTAAAAACACAGAGACAATGTTTCAGTTATTACAAGATGGCATATTGGTGTCTGTATATTTCACAACTTATAACTGTGTATATTTCATAAAGTGATGTACAGTAATGTTAATATACCAATCTACTTGTCTTGAACAATCATAAGTGCCTGTCGATAAAACATGGTCAATACTTGTGTGTATAGATGGTGCACTGGGTCATACACACAAAGATCATCAAGGTAACACACATCATCCAAAAATAAATGCAATTAATATTAAATAAATGTAGTGTTAATGTTATATTAAATAGAAAATGTAACACAAAACATACTAATATTATAGAAATATTATCATGTGATGTGTCACACAGGGACTTCTGGGAATGTCCTGTTACTGTGTTTTACTGTAATTCATTTTTTTCTTGCAAAAAGCCAGAAATATGACAGCATTTGACAGTAAAATCATATTGCGATGTTAAACCATTTACAGTTTTCACTGTTAACCAATTAACAGGTTTTTACTGTAGTATTTTTACAGGTTCCTTTACAGTGTAATTGAGCTGTGAAACTTATTTTGTCTGTAAAATTTGGTGACATCTATATCAAACAAAACTGAAACAGTTGGACAGAAAAGTCTGAAAAACATGTATTTATACTCCCCTTCAGATCTGCATCAGAAAACAAAGCAGATGTGACACATGCAATAGGAAGCCTTGATGAGGCGCTCAGCAAGCGGACAGATATTGCTTTTGTTTATCCGTCCTCTCGCCATCAAACCGAGGCTTTGCTTGAAACACCGGAATTTAGGAGATGTGAGAATTACTGCACATCAAACGCAACAGCTTCCTCTCAAACCCCCAAAGGTCTAAAAATAGAGATTAACAAATGCTGAAAACACAGAGCTGATCTTTATACACACTTCCTCAAAGTGAACGAGACCCCCAGTGCTTATATAGACTGGAACAAATAGGTTGCTCCATAGCCCCAAGAAATCTCCCATCAGACACCTCTCCCTTGGAGCAGATCACATGATTGGCCACATCTATCACAACGACTATGTTTGTGGGCACAGAAATAGCAGTTTGACGTAATACAATTCAAACCCTTCAGAGAGGGAAGCGAGGACACACATGCACATGCTCACATTCGCACTTGAAAATGAACAGATCCGTCTACACCAGTGCAAAAGAAGGTCACGGGACTGATGTTTCTCAATTCAAAGACTGAAATGCCACATGCAGAGCATTCATAAATTTGTGCCAAAACATGCCCCAACTCATCAAGTTCTGGCTGGTGACCAGCTAGTAGATGCCATAACCACAGTTTATCTGTCTCTAAAAATATCTTCCTTTTTATCAGTAATATCTTGCTATATATCTTCTATGCTTTTTGAATGCTTCTTAAATGCACACAATTGGTTTATATTTTTTCCCTGTCTGCTGCCTTTCACCCAACAACTCCTTTGGCTAACATTCTAGCAAGGCTCTTTCAAAGTTATGAACAAATGTCTTTCCAGTAACCATAATAGAATTTCCATTCAAAGTTAATAATGTTCTCAAAATGTTAGCACAAAAACACACATTGTTCATGGCGCGTTTTTTTTTTTTTTGGTTTCACTTTATTTTGATGGTCCCTTTAACACATTCTGTTGTCTAGAAGTAACATTGCACCTACATGTCTACTCACTCTCATTAGAGTATTAGTAGAGTATTAGTAGACTGGTAGGGTTAGGGTTAGAATAAGTTGACATGTAGTTGCAAAGTTACTTATAGTCAGTAGAGTGTCTGTTGGAGGACCATCACAATAAAGAGTTATCAGATATTAAGCAGACAGTACACTAATACTCTAATGAGAGTTAGATGACATGTAGTTGCAAAGTTACTTATAGTCAACAGAATGCTCAAAAGGGACCATCAAAATAAAGTGTTACCCATTTTTTTAAATGTTTCTACTTGTTTCAGAATGTTCAGAGAATATTCCAAAGGAACATTCCCATAAAGTTTGCAGAATGAAAAATGGAATGTTTCCTTAAAGGGATAGTTCAAGCAAAAATGAAAATTCTGTCATTAAAGGAGAACTCCGGTCAATTTTAACCTTGAGGTAATTTTTTTGAAAATTTGGAGTGCTGTCAATACAGAGAACAACGACAAAAATCAATGTTGCCTACACCGTGTTATCCTCTTTTTAAAATTTGCACCCTGTTGACTTCAATGGGGCAAGTTTTAAACCTGCTTTTAGCCTCTTAACATCCTTGATGTGTCATTACAAGTGCACAGCCAATGTGAGTGATTCCTTCAGAGTGAACACGGTGAATCTGACTGCAGTAGATGTGAAAGATATGAATAAAAATGATAATAATTCAGCCACCGCACATACCTGTATTTACATCCTGTTTTCGGTCGAAGTCCACAGTAGTCGATTGTCGAGTTCACACGCGTGATCATAGGTAACTAAGCAACAGTGGAGAACTCGATAATCAACTACTGTGGACTTTGACCGAAAACAGGAAAGAAATACAGGTATGTGCGGTGGCTGAAATAACATCACTTTTATTCATATCTTTCACATCTACTCCAGTCAGATTCACCGTGTTCACTCTGAAGGAATCACTCACATTGGCTGTGCACTTGTAATGACACATCAAGGATGTTAAGAGGCTAAAAGCAGGTTTAAAACTTGCCCCATT
This sequence comes from Abramis brama, assembly GCF_963993115.1. Classification (NCBI taxonomy): domain Eukaryota; kingdom Metazoa; phylum Chordata; class Actinopteri; order Cypriniformes; family Leuciscidae; genus Abramis; species Abramis brama. The sequence continues at coordinate 34,629,659 of NC_139973.1, forward strand.
GAAGTCAACAGGGTGCAAATTTTAAAAAGAGGATAACACGATGTAGGCAACACCGATTTTTGTCGTTGTTCTCTGTACTGACAGCACTCCAAATTTACAAAAAAATTACCTCAATGTTAAAATTGACCAGAGTTCTCCTTTAATTACTCACCCTTCATGTTGTTCCTAAGTCTTTTTGTTCATCTCCTGAGAGCTTTCTATCCCTCTGTAGCTATACGCAACTGACATGTTGACGCTTCAAAAAGTTCATAAAGACATTGTAAAACTAATCCATATGAATTAAGTGGTTTAGTCCCATTTTTTGGGTGAACGATCCCTTTAACATTAGTATAACCAAGAAAAAAAGAAAAAAAAACTTAAAAAAAACGATGTTTTGAATGTTCAGAGAACATTCAGAAATAAAGTTTTTATAACTTTATGGGAATGCTATCAAAACTTAACACTTTATTTTAGGGTGTCGTGTTACAGTGTAATACATTTAAGTACTGAGTAATAATAACAACATGTACTTACTATAGGGTTAGGATTAGGCTGTGGTTTAGGGTTAGTTGCATGTAATTATGCACAATTTAGAAATTACTATAGTAACTAAATGTAATGTGTAACAAGGAAATTGTAAAATAAAGCATTACCAAGCATTACAATTCTCCAGATATAAAAAGCTGTTGTTTTCATAATGCACTTTAAATGTCACTTGTTTCCCCCTCTCTTTCATGGTTAGTTTTCTGTTGGTTTCTACTTTCCTGCAAATTAAAGGCAAAAATTACAAAACATAAAAGTAAAACACTAATCACAAAAAGCACACATAAATATCATAGCATTGCTTGCTTTGAAAATATTAAGCTTCCTCAAGAGAGGCAATTTATTTTACATGATCAGGCACTCTTCTCAAGAGGCACAGATAAATGTCAAAACCATCAGAAAGTAAAAGGCAAGAAAATAAATAATAAATTAAACATGAAGTCATGGTAACAAAGAGTAAGACGGGTTGGATTCCTCAACATTTCTCTGCTTTTTAGGTAATTGATTCAGCACCAAAAACAAATATTCCTTGTGAGATGTTAGAATGGATCTCAACACAGTGTCTGCCAAATGCATAAAATGTAAAAATTCTAATTGTAATTGTAAAATTCCATAGGCAGCAGATAAATGTAACAAATGTAATTATCAATCAACCATAATTACTGCTTCTTATTCTAATTATAATTACACAAATACAAAAAAAGTAAATCGATAGTAAAATCATGTTTTCTTTGCATTTTGTGGTTGCTCAGCTCTCTGTATCACAATTGTGCTTCTTCTTTCACTAGCACTAAATACAGTATATTCATTTATGGGTCTTTAATATTAGGTATGAGTATTTATTGTAACTCTCAGTGGAGGGCATGTGTTTCTTTGTTTCTTTGTTAAATCCAAGTGGGTTTTTTAGTTCATTTTTGCAAACTGCAGCTAGGAAATTAATTATCATGCTTTGATTAAAAAACACAAACACACTCCAATTCATCCTGATGTTTCAGGCTTTGTACAGACACAGTGTGCACAAAGATCTAACAGAGACTTAAAATGAAATAACCAAGCCTCCTACTACTTCTAGAAAACTTCTTGACTTTTACTCGTACTGCGGTGAAGGATATTAGCCTGTTATTTTATTTCATTCTCTCCGAGCCAATCCATAAACATACGCTATAGTTCATGAACCGAAATGAAAAATGTTTTCCATCCATAACCGAAGATAAACCATGACATTACTCCCTGATTTAAGACATTCATACAAAACTAAGTGACAACTCTGTCTCTTTTTTCCTCTTCCCTCACACACTTATTCCATTCCTCAGGCAGATGAGACTCTCATTTATAAGCTCCAAAAATGCACGCTTTTGTCTGTGAATGACAGTGACATTATTTTCTCTTAGTCTGCGTCCTGCATGCTCTAATCTGCCTTGCCTCATGGAATTGATTTATTCAGATGTGCATCAAGCCGAGCCATCTTTGAACACTTTGAATATTATACTTTATGTTCCTTCCCCTCCCTCTGCATTTCTGTTGTACTTCTCTTTGTTTTATTCATGGGCAAAATCAGCAGCAGTCATGATCTCAGCATAAATGTGTATCTTATTCTTTCACTTGCCACTGGATGTTTTTTTTCTTCTTCTTAAATCCCCATTTTAAGCCTGACCTGCTTTTATGCAAGAACACCAAAGATCTGGATTTGCATTCAGCTTTGACAAGTACCCGTGAAATATACTATGACTTTCAAAATCTTCTCATCTTTTTATCTTCTTCAACCCTCACATGTCGGTATGAAGAGTTGAATGCTCTGATAAATAAAGCACTGTGTTGCGCATTTGACTGCAATGCTGATCGGGCCACAAAAGTGGATATTATGAACGTATTTGCACTTTTACAACTCTACACTATCCATGAAAATATAAAACAGCACTTAATTTCAAGATTTACCTTCCTTATCCAGTCCAAAACATGCTGGGAAATAAAATGTGGTTATGGTGCCAAAGCTTATAAATCCTACTGAATTTTGTTTAATTGATTCCAAGTAATTCCAAGGCCTCTAAATTATAAACATAATCAAAACAGCTGAAAAACCTGCTGTGCACCATCTACTGTACATACTTTCTGTTGTCTGATTGATAGTTTATATTTTTTAGCAAGTTAAAGGCCTTTATAAGGCCTTATAATTCTAAAAATGTACCTCTTCAGATGATGGACTACTTGTAATTTTGCTGTGAAATCTTTACTGATTTACTTTTATATTATTATTAATACTTCAAGATTGAACACTTTTCTGAACTGAAGCGACTTAGGTTTACATGATAATATATATATATATATATTTTTTTTTTTTGTGGAGTACCAATTTTTTACCATTTACTCTCAATCATCATTGTATTGCTTTGCATTATATGTTTTTGTCCCCACAATAAAAAACATCAGTGCTTTGATAATAAAACTAATAATTCAAATATCATCTTATCAAGACATATTGTTTGGAGATAGAATGACAACTGATGTCTGATATTTTATGCATTCTGTTGTACTGTTATAAAGATCTCATCTCATTGATTTACATTACAAGCTATTAGAATTTCATCAAACTTTTTGATTATATAAATATCAGCAAGTGTACAAATTGAGGTGTTTTTCTCCTCCCTGAGAATGAACTCCATATTCTTCTACTGTATATCATACTATATGAGCCATAAAAGCCTGATGTGTCAAATATGATACTCAACAAAAATCACACATGCACTTTTTTTTTCTTTTCAGATTTTAGAATTGAACATCCTTCTAATCCGGCTGTCGTGGAGCATCCATACTGTACATGCTGGTTAGCAGGTAAATGTGTGGGGTTGAAGACCCACTCTGGTGTCTGATTTGCCCTTGCCTGGATCTGTTCCTCCCTTAAATCATTCATATTTTATCCTGAAGAGAGAAAGTTAAAGACCTGAGGTCTACAGGCATGATGAAGTCAAGATTTATAGTTACAAGAGCTATATAAAACTCGATAGTCACAGTTGGGTCAAGTTGACAGATGAGAACACAAACGCAGGTTAGATATACCTTGAGGGAGTCGTCGGATCGGTTTGTCTTTTATTGCTGCCCTGAATGCAGACAGAGCTGGGACAAACCACAGATGCACTCTTGTGGTTTGGAGGTGCATGGCCCGTCTGTACAACTGCAATACAATCTAAAACTGTCACAAGGGTAAAGAGCATTCAGATTTTTACCGCAAGGGCGCATTCAACATATTCATATCAAGCAGTCTAGGTGACTGATTTATGTTTTTATGAAATTGTATTTATGTTTTTTTGAAGAAATGTCAATATGTCAACTGATGTAATTTATACTTTGCAGCACATTTTCATGTCCCCATTACATTGGACAAAATATTAAACTCACGCTTGATGGTAATTATATTAGTTTGGTATTGTAATATGTTTCATGTAATTTTTTAAAAATGTAATTTAATCCTGTGATGGCAAAGTTGAATTTTCTGCATTATTACTCCAGTGTGTCACATGATCCTTCAGAAATCATTCTAATATGCAGAAGAAACATTTCTTTTTATTATGAATGTTGATGAATATTTTGTGGAAACCATGATACATTTTCAGGATTCTTTGATTGTCATGGAACAAAAGAATGCAGACAACGGTAAAATCCAAACAGACTTTGAGACACACACAGGGTGTAAACAGGGGAGTAAGTGGAAGGTAGATCATTGAGATGATACTGGCAGGGTAATGGCTGTTCTTATCTGTATGCAGGCAGAGATAACTGTGACTGGCTTGAAGACGATGTGACTACTGAAGACTGAGGAAGACAGAAGACTGGACAGTTCGAGACGAGAGCACACAGGTAAGCATCCACAGGTTGGTAGCTTGGTAAGTGTTAAGGGTTGAATGTAGACTGGGTAAACCCAGCCCAATCTGCTGGTGATTTGATTTCACCCTGCAAACCTGTACATTCTTCTATCCTACTTCCGTTACAAATTTGCAGAGACCAATCACAAACTGGCTTATTAACCCAATCCAATTCCTTTTAACCTCTCGATGATGCTCAATGGCTTCTTTAGTTTAGCAAACAAATAGCTCGAGTGGGTGTAAATACCACTCGCTTTCATGGTTTTTTTTTGCACAACCTGCAAAATTCACTCGATGCCATTGCTGCTTCTGCAAACCACTGATCAATGCTCCAAACCAACACATTTGTTGACACGTTTCCTGCCTGGAGTTTTCGCTGCAAAGTACGTCACCTGGATCGTTGGTCTGATTGGTTGAAGGAATATCCAATTGCATACAGAGTCATTTGAACTATGCCCGTTGATCACGCCTCTTGTGCAGTAGAAAATACAGAGCAGACTAATGTTCAGTCTTAAAAGATTGCGCTTGGTCTGATGCTAGCCAGACTAGATTGAATGAGGAGACCAGACAAACATGTGTTGTTTGGTGCTGGCCTTTATAGGGGAATTGATGAGGCTGATGGCAGACAGGTGTGGTGATTGTTGAGTGTGCACAGGTGCTAGCCAGAGAGGATTATGGGAAACGTAGTGTGCTGAGGCATGTGTTGTTTGGTCTGGTGACTGAGGATTGTGACATTGATGAATAGAAAGGTCAGCATTATTTTGAAATATATATTTTTTGTTACACTGTAAAAGTCTTCACTGTCACTTTTGATCAGTTTAATGTGTCCTTGCTGGATAAAAGTATAAAATAATTTGTTTTGAACTGTTGTATATTACAGACAAAATTTATTTCCAAATGCTCATTAAGTATACATTCAATGCCAACAAATGCCTAAGTTGACATTTGTTAATCCAGCCACAATCCCAAAGGACATTTGAAATGATTGAATATTGAAATCTTAAATTTAAATATAGCCTACTAATATACTAATGATTTGATTTAAGCACTAAATGGAGTATAAACTCTAGCCTTATCAGCAAATTTTGAAATGCTCATGACAACCTCAAAGTGATTGGCTGCCTCTGATTTGCATTTGCAGGTTTTTGGCCCTCCCACCTCCGCGCCAGTGAACACGTACAGTTACTCAATACAGTCAATCGCCCATATTCATTTTGTAAAAGTTACTATTCAAAAGTACTGCAAAACAGAAGCGACCCTGTAAATATTCAATTTAATTTGATCAGATAACGCTAATCTTTCTGTTCAGTACCGAATACGAGTGTGTTTCCCAAAAAAAATGTATGCATGTGTTGCCATTACTTCAATAGCAGCTTTACAAAAGTTTGCAATTAATCACATGGCTCTAAATAAGTACTTCAAAGGTCAAGTTCAGACAACCAAACTCATTCCAGTAATGAAAGCAAATATATTTTCAGTTAAATTAAACCGATAGAGAAGCTCAATTAAAGCAGCTCATCTGAAGAGCACAATAGGAGTGCCGTCAGTGTGAGATGAGGACACCGGAGCTCTGCATGCAAAGAGGAAGTGTAAGACAAAGGCCTCTTTAGCCCTGCTTAGAATGCGGCCTTCTTGGAGAATTAGCAGAGGAGAATCTTTTAACGGACTACATTCTCCCGTTGGCAGTCATATTAGTGCTGTAACAAAGACAGTCTTGGGAGGCCTATTTTCAGTCTGTTAATTGAATTGTGTGGGAATTGTTGTGCTGAAGCGGTCCTGAAATAGGCGGCTGGCGGTGTTAGACAGTAACAGACATCTGAGTTGACACTGCGGATTACACAACATAAGAAAATGAAAAACACCCTCTCTCTCACAGCACACATCCAACCACGCACAGGTTTGCACGCTTACATTCCCTCGCCTGCATGCGCAATCAATGACACACACGATTAGCTCAAACACTCTCCCATTCTTTGTCTTCACCTCTGAGCTGTCTCAAGGAACGGCAGAATCCACTCCTCTCCACGATCCTCGTAAAAATCCCTAAAAATCCTGCTGCTATTCAGCAGAGCTTCGGTCCGATCCCACCAGCTCAGAAGTGCATTACAGCACAGCTGGATTGGGAGCAGGGTACACCGAGTGCTGTAACGGGATGTGCAATTGACTCGGGCTGTGAGCCTGTCAAAAGGTCTACTAAAGGAAAAGAGACAGGGAATGGGGAACAGGATAAGTCTGAGCCTTAATGCTGATGAAGGATTAAATCTGGCCATTGAGTGCTGTTAAAATAATTATAAAAAAGTCTAAAAAAAGCACAGCAGTAATCTGATAAAGCAATGCCAGCTGTACTCTCTATTGCTTATGGAAACTGTCCGCAACCAGTGTAATTTTGTCAGGTTGAGTCAGTCGTATACTTGTATTGAATAATATTTTTGTCTTGAATAAAACCAGTTAATTTATGTTAACATGCCACATAAGTTACCTGACAAAATATTTTTGCAGTTTGGAGTAATAGACCACCAACGGTCTCTACTATCAACTGAGTATGCAAAGGGCACTGTATGCAATAACAAAATACTTTGAGGTTTTATCATCTCACATATCATTTTTACATATATTTTAATGATAACATACTGTATATTTTGAGACAATAAAAAAATTGTCTTTTTCCTCAATTCTTCAATATCATTTCCTGCTATTGAATTTCTGCCCCAAACTTGAACCAGACCCTAAAGGATTTAGGTCGAGACATGTTTACTTTACACTAGAACAGTGGTTCTCAAACTGTGACAGATACCAAGTGTCTCATGAGTTGATTGCCTAATTTGAACAAATCGACTTTAATCAACAAATTAAGTGATTATGGTTATTTTAATTTGTGATCAAAGATGAACTATTATTCTGTTTTTTTTTTATTTTCAGCTTTCTTTAGTGTGTAATGTTGCTGCTTGACCATGAAACAGTTCTGCAAAGTTATAAAGCACAAAGTCTACTTCAAAGGGAGTTATTCTCTATATCAGCACTGTTTCTGAACTCCCTGAAACGCCTCGATAGTAGTCTTCAGTTTTCTTCCAGGAACCAACACGTCACAATTTTCCTCCTTTAAATTCCCTCCTAAGGCATACACAAAGAATATGGCAGAGGCCTGGTTGAGTTGCGTTAGTAGTGTGTTGTCGCCATGTCCAAGAGACGCTGTTTTTTTCCACCCCAAATCTGTCAAACTGATAAGGCAAAACTGACGGCATCATTAGTGTTTATACCTGAGAAGCTGAAACTCACGGTTGGTAAGGGGCGTGACATTTCCAAAACACGCTCAAAGCGACCCACCAATCACAACACACTGTTCCAGCCGACCAATCATTGAGCTTTTTGGAAGAAGGGGCTTCAACTAAACCGAGCATTACTGACAGACTGGACAGAGAGGTGCTTCAACATAGTAAAATATGTGAAAAATATATATAAATATTTTTTTTACATTCAAGCATGAAAGCCCATCCTAGCAGACCCCAACAACAAAATCATCTTTGTAAAAGGGCATAATATGGCCACTTTAAATGTCTGTTTTCTCACTTCAATAATGTAATTCACAGTTAAACATCACGCTATGTAAGTGTTTGGTCCAAATAGTGAAAGTAGCAGTCTGGCAAAATTGGTTGTAGTAAATAGATGGGAATCAACTGACTTTAATTGAGTTTAAGTCATGCATCCTTATCCTGAGAACAAACACCAACTGGGTGTGATAGGAGAAGAGAGTTATGAACAGTGTGTGTGCTTTGCTTATTCTGTTCTCAAGCTGACAGACAGATAATTATGAATGACACACCGCTTCACTGTGCATGCTCATGAAATGAAACACAGAGAAGCACAAACTCATGTGGGGCAATTAATTAAAATGTTGGATGAGATACACAGTGGTTTGAGAAGAAAAGTGCTTATGCATCATTCCATTTAGAGACTGGAACTGGACTTGGCACTGGCTTAGATAATCAAGAGTTTAGTGTTGTGAATGTTTTACGGGGACCAACCGATGCACAACAACATAAAATAAAAGAGGAAGCAAAACAATTATGCTGCAACGCACCTGAAATAGTAGGAATTAACATAAAAAGTGCTTGGTTAGATTTCCAATAATAATACCTCAAATGCAATATACAGGATGATGCATGTTTTCCCAGCATGCATTGCAGGTGTTGGTTTCATAATTAGTGATGATCACTAAGGCAATTATCACTGTTGTTCAAGATGAGAACAAAACATCATTAAATAAAAACATAGAAAACCCAAGCAACCTGACAAGTACCCAGAACACTCTAGAATCTACATTTTTGTTTGGGCAAGCATGACAAAATATTAATATTTTGTCATGCTTGCAATATATGCAAAATATTTTGCAAAAATATTTTGTCAGTGTTTCATTGTGACACTATTTAAACTATAGGTTAATATTTTCGGTTTAACTTTGTAGACAATAAAGTAACAGTTCTACAATAAAGGTGGTAGACTTCTGTCATATGAACAAATATAGCCTATATCTATAAAAATTTCACACCGCTCCTAATAATAAAGCCTACAGTAGCCTACATCTATCAGATGATTTTATATGAATTCATACATTATACATTATATTAACAGATTAAAACTTACATGAACATTCTTTTCTTCCAATTACGTGTTTCAGGGTGCTTCTTGTGATTTGATTCAGAATTGTTCAGACCGCTTTGCGAACCCATAGGCATAGCCTACATGGAAGAATCGACTCAAATGATTCATTCAAACAATTTGTTTGCGAATCGGACATCAACGAGCAGCTTACATTTGCAACTGTGTTCTTTCAGGTGAAGTAACGAAAATGTCTGGAGACATGCGAAAAAGTTTGCGTATTAAGTCGAGTAAAAGTCAACAAATGCATTTGTACTCGAGTAAAGCAGTTTTTTTTTTTAGGTCAAAGCTATGACGTGAATAAGTAAACATCTTTTGTAGGCTATATTTCCGCCCGGGGTAAAGGAAGTCTCACTTGCACTCTTGATCTCCGCTTGTGATGCTGAATTACACGGCTCGGTACCCGCTACACTCCATATAGCCAATCCGCGCCGCCGATGCGGGTGCCCACCTCTCACCTTCATCACCATCATCATCCTCACAGTCAGAGCCAGACACCAGCCGAACAAGACAGTCCCAGACAGACCTCATGTAGGAAGAGAGAGAGAGAGAGAGAGAGAGAGAGAGAGAGAGAGAGAGAGAGAGATACTTAAGCCAGCGCTTAGCATTATTTCCCCCTCAGAATGGAGTGATCAGCATGATCAACTAGTGGATCCGGACAGCTTTTTCAGGTCCATGCTTGGATGTTTATATCTTTTCATCTCAGCTTTGAGTTTCACCACTGCAACCGGACACTTCCACTTGTCAAGACAGATAGTCCAACCGCACCGGTATCAGAGCACATACATACATGGGGATCATCGCAGCATTGCCCGGAAGATGTGTATCACTGCTCCGCTGCTGAGATCTGTGTCGCCTACGCTCGTCGTGGGATCGGATCCCTCGGTTCATGTCCCCGTGTCATTCCTGGTGAACTGAGATGGCTCTTTGCGCTGTGCTGCGACAGACACGCAGACCGCGGCAGGATAATTGGACACGTTTAGTGTTACTTGCGACCTATTGCTTTTTTTGTATATTACCACTGAAACAACTTTGCGCGTTCCCGTCATCGCTGAGCGACTGTCAAACACCCACCGGGTGGAACTGCTCCGGTAAGAGACCCGAACACGCTCATCTGTTCGTGCACCTCTGCGCGACTATTCTCACAAGTTTGTCTGTTTTTAACGGGGTTATTAATTAATCATTGAGCTGGGGATTTTATTTAGAATAACTAAACACACATAGGCTAGCTTATTAGATGTTTAGTCCACCTGGAGTCTTGGTCAGTCATGGGTCACCGTCACCCTAATACAAGTTGAGAGTTTGTGTTCTAAATTGAATGTAGGCTAATGAGATAAAAAAAAAAGTGTAGCTACTGCAAAATAATGGCAAAAAACCCAATGGCATATACAACCATGCTACGCCATCAGTGTAGTCGGACTCACGAACAAATTACTCTTTTAAGGAATTGAAGAAAAAAAAGACTCAAGGACATCACAAGTTATCGATTTTACTCAGCTTGAATGAACTCAATGAAATCTTCAGAGCAGGTACTAAATCAACATTTGACTCACTTACTGAACTACAAGGGATTTCGAAATTGAGCACGTCGTTTTGTGTACTTGCGAATCTGAAATTAAGTCAGTATTACTGACTGCAACATACATACAACATAGGTAGTAGTCTTGTATTTTTGTAACAAATATATTTTAATTAATGACATTAGAACATAGAAAATAGAATCTATGTGAAAATCTGACCTAAGATGATACCTGTCATTTTTAAAATTACAACGTTGGTAGCACATCTCCTCAGGCAGACAAATAACTTGTTGTACTGGTGTGTGCACTGTCAGGGAAAAGAAATGGGGATGTTACCGCTTGTCACTAGGTTTGTACCCTACACATTTGTACCTGTTCAATCCCATAATGGTGAACATTGCTCTGTATTATTAGGGTGCATATTATTACTTTAATGTGCTAATATGCGTTCCTTAGGCACAAAGGTGTGAGGGCGCTGGACCTAGGGACCAGCTACAGGTAAAAATTTTAGTGTGGATTGTGATCCTGAGAGGTAGCTCAGATCTTCAGTACACTTGCAACTTTGGAGTTACCAGCAACGATTTGTAACCGCAAGGTTTTACCGGTAAGCATTTGTGCATGTGAAATCTGTTAAGGCTATCATCTGGCCTCAAACAAGTACATCTGGTGCTGCTTTACTCCATATCAGGGGAGTAAATGTAGCACTGAAAGGGAGCGCTTGTCAGAGATACTTTGGGAACAAAGGGCCCTGCTGTGCAATTATGTTTCTCTTTAAATAGCTGTAGGGGGGCAACAGTCTACAAGAAATCTATCTGTTGCACAGACCTACAGTGGCCTATGTGAGATAATTCAGTGCTGAACCTCCTTCATAAAACAATTTACTCTCTACTTAGACACGTCAGTAAAAAATCTGATTAAAATGAAGGGAATTAGAGTACAGCAGACCTGTAAATTTGCTGTTGACATGTTCTTCTCTCCTCTCTCTCATTCTGTGTGTGTTGGGCTGGGCTCCGTCGTATCGATTCCTTCCCATCATGTAACCCCACCACAGTGCTGTCACAAGTGTCGAAAGCAGAGCTTGATAAAATAAGCTGTCAGATAGACAAGCTGCCAGATGGCTGGCTTGACTATATTTCAATACAGATCTATCAAAGTCCGTTACACTACAGGTTTTTTTGTTGTAAGCTTCTTTTCTCTTTGGCAGCCTTACACAGTCATGCACACTAGTTTAGACAGGTCACGCCGCTGGTGAACTACTGAGGGCATCAAGGAGCTAATAAAGAGATTATTTGATTGTTTAAATGACCCATAAATGGTTGCTTGGCTCTCACAGAATGGTAAACTGCCAATCATTCTTCTTAAAGTGTTCCTATTATGCTTTTTTAAATATTACCTTTCATGTAGTGTGCAATATAGCTGTTAGTTAATGTAAAAGATCAGCAAAGTTGTAAAGATCAATAGATTCTGAACTGCCGAAACGAGTCGTCAGCAATTCCAGTCTCAATCCCGTAACATATCTACGTAGGTTTGTAACAAATTTGCATCATTTCAGGCCATCCATGGTCTTCATTGGCTGACTGCGAACAACGTCTACTTAGTACTTTGACCTGCCCTCAAACGCTATAATTGTAACTGAGCAGCAACATGTTGTCGACATGTCGAGAAGACACTGTTTTCTGCGTTGCGTATCCACTTTGCATGCGCATCCAAAGGATGAGGACTAACACTGGAATTGATGCGGTAAAACCGACGCCATTGTTACTGTTTGTATCTCTGTGTACAGTATAGAAGTGCTGCTGAGGAAACCACTGGAGCTGAAATTAAGATATGGCAATGGCCGTTTCGTTTCTGATATGCGGTGTAAGTGGTAGACCAATCACAACAAACTGGGCCATCTGACCAATCAGAGCAGAGGAAGCTCTCAGAAAGGAGGGCTTTATAGAGTCTGAATCCTTTATTGAGCCGTTTCAGACACTGTGAGAAAAGAGGTGATGTTCAATGTGTTTATTGACCTTGGATGCATGTAAACCTCCAAAACAAAACTAGGAACATTCAAAATGGCAAAATAGGGGCACAACCCATATTTTCCAGTAAAAAAGATACTTAAAACATGATGGATTTGGTTGAGAAAGATATTAAGACAAATGTCTTATTTTGGCATAGCTTGAATATCTCGTTTTATACCTAAAACAAGACAAAGCTATTTGCCAAATGGGGGAATAACAATAAATGTTCTCATTGAAAATGTGTTAAAAATCTAGTGATCTTTTGGGATCATTTTCAAATCATGCTGGATGACATAATCATACTGGATGACATAATCATACGTTTTTTTCACAAACATGTGGAATTCATGGGGGACAAACCAAATTCTATTAACACTCAAATTTGTATGCTGATCATCTTTTTATTTTTTATTTTTTTATTAATTATAACTATATTTTTTAATTGATTCAGAAATGCATTGGTTATTTTGATTTAATGATTTTTCTTTCTTTCTGGAAAACAACACCAAAATACTGAAAGAGAAGATTTTTGCATTGTATAACTTCAGTATGGAGGAAAGCACCTGACTATTTTGGCCTTTCATCTGCAAATTTCTCTCTCCTTCAGACTGTGAAAGACCACAGGGATTAGTCTAATCCTGTACCTCAGCGCTTTATTCCTCATTCCTTAGACACTCGGTGCGCCAGAGCCTGTTTTGATTGCGTTTGTGTGTATGAGGGAGAGAAGGAGAAATAGAAAGACTATGAGAGTGGAAGGTCTTCAGGGAAAGCTTGTCTGAGCTCCTGGGCTAATGAGGAAGTTGTGGTGCCCTATTTTGGGTTTCTTGGGGTTTTCCGTTCGGCTCTCTCTGTTCTATCTCGCCTTTAATGCCATTATTGAGATTTAATCCAGTAGAGCACAGGAAGGATGCCACTACTCAGTCAAGAAAAATGAGCAGGAAGAGAGTTCTCTCCTCTATTTATCTCTGTTCTGCCATCATTACTTGGCTCAGAGGAGGCATGACTAGAAGATGTTGCAGGGCTAATTGAATGGCTAACGCAAGAGTGTTTGTTATAAAATAATAATGCCGCTTGGCTCGTTCAAGGAGAAAGAGCGAGTTGGTATTGAATGGTGGAGTGTGAGTTGTGTACCTGGAGGTGAGCAGGAGAAATAAAGGACAGTAATCAGAGACGTCCCCACAGAGTGCACACTCATAAAGCTGAGTGGTTAGGAAGAGCACCCTCTTTAAATATGCATGATGGCAGATGTTTCTGTTTTTCATTCTGAACATTGTTATTTCCTCTGTTCTACAATTCCTAAACACTGAAAACAGGTTACGTGCTCACACACCTGAACAACATGCAAAGCATTACCAGGGATTCACAATCTAAACCTGTAAATAAACAGAAAGGTTTCAGTCTAGTTATGATGTAAAATGAATAAGAAATATTTAAGATTCTTTACCTTTTCTAAGTTACTGATCAAAGAAGCAATCTTTTGTAAATTAAAGCATACCCTATTATGCTTTTTCAGATATTACCTTTCATACAGTGTGTAAAGTTTTAAAGATCACAATAAATGGAGTTATTGTTTGCCAAAAGAAAGAACCAATTCTGAACGGCCTAAAATGAGTCGTCAATAATTCTGCAGTTCCTACATAGATTTGTTACAAATTTGCATAATGCCATTGCCAGCATAGTATTTATTGCAAACAATGTCTACTTTGACAAGCTCCCAAACACTAGTTGTAGCTGAGGCCTGGAAGAGTTTGGTTCGTGTTGTTGACATGTCGAGAAGACGCTGTTTTCTGCGCTGCGAAAGCAAATCCACTTCACGTGCAGTTCCAAAGGACGAGGACTCGGGCTCAAATTGATATGGTTTAACCGACGCCATCGTTACTATTCGTATCACTGTGTATGCAAGTGCTGAAGCCTCCGGAGCTGAGATTTAGATTTGGTAATGGGCGTTTCGTTTTTGACACGTGCTGTAAGCTGTAGACCAATCACAACAGACTGGGCCATCTGACCAATCAGAGCAGAGTAGGGAAAGGAGGGGTTTAGGGAGACCGGATCCTTAATTGAACCGTTTCAGACACTGTGAGAGAAAAAGGTGATGCTGCAATGCATATTATAAGAACATTAAAGAGTTTGGATGCATGTAAACTTATTATAGGAGACATCCCAAATTAGGAACCTTTAAAATAGCACAGTAGGGGGACTTTAAGTAGATGACAAAAATCTACCAAAACGTTCTTCAAATAATTACACAATTATTTGATGCATTTGCATCAAACAGCAGGCAATATATCTTATGAATCATATAATACGAGTAGGCAATATATCTAATATATCTTACACAAGTATTACTTATATTGTAAGATGTACAATGGTATATCTTACTAATATGTGGTATATCCTAGGGGTGCGAAAGATTAAGAACATAGCCCACAAATTTGGATGGGGCTGCACAGAAACAAACATCAAATTCAATGCTTGAACAATGATCCCTATGCACAAAGCAATGAACACAACCTTTCTACTTCATAGACAGCCAAGTTTGATTAAAATCAGCGCCAGCGGTGATTTACCCTTTTAAAGTTAGTTCACGAGTTCACACTTACAAATCATCAGATAGAGTAAAGGAGTAAAGGAGGCCTGCTGTCCGAGCAGAGGGCTCCGAGCTCGGTATTTTGGCCCGAACCCAGAGTACTCCCCCTGTATTCCTGGCTGTGGTAGGAACCAGCAAAGTGTGAGGAGTCGGGGTGGTGGAGGGATGCTGAAAACTGTATAGATGCCTTCTCTCATGCTAATTGGATATACATGTTAATTGCTGAATCTGATTGGAATGACGTGTTGATTGGATATATCATTTAAATTTGATCATTTAATGTACATAATTAGAATAAAACATGAATTTGGATGATGGAAATGATAGGAAATTACAAACAGAACTAAAACAATCTAGTCACTGTTACTGGGGTGTATTTAATGCATACAATGTAAACTTTCTCAGTTTAAAAACACATTCACAAATGGAGGCCGCTTAGAAACGACTATGTTAAAGATCTTCAGAGGAGAAGATTCACAGCTTCAGTTTTTTTTGTGATTTGGGTGTAAATCTTGTCTCGATGAGATTTAATGCATGGCTTTAAAACGCAGTAAATTGTCAAATCACTTACCTTGTGTGGCGTTATTCTCAGTGACTCACACTTTGCATAGTAAAAGGCTGTTTGGCATAAGCTACTGGCAAAACTGTTTAAAAGTAAATAAACTGAGCAGATTTTGTAGAGAAGTGGTTTATTGCAGTCATGGCTCACTGAGTGCATTTACATGTCAATAAAATGCTGATAATTATCAAAATCAGCTAAACTTTTTGAGGTGATATTGCTGTGCTGGTGAAAGTGTGTTTACAATAAGTATAATGCATAATTTTAAAAATATGAATCTTACTTTTGTCTGACTGAATGAAAATCTTTAGCATTGTAAATTCTGACTAAGCTTTTGTTAGTAACTATGATAAAAGCATGATAAAAATTTCAGCCAAATTTCAGCAACTTTGTGAACAATGAGCATGTCAGTTTTGCCGAGCTTTAAGCACCATTCTGTGGGCCCGAATTCACTGTGGGACTGATAATATCATTAAAAACAGAGATTTTCTAAAGCAAAAGTGAGTGAATTCACATGGATAAAATACCTTCCATTTGCAAAACTCATCGTGTCTTTAAGGTCAGTCTCTTAGGCCTTGTTTTCCGTCCATTTTCAAAGTGGTAAAAAAGGTTGCTCGGCTTTGGAATGTGTGGAATTCATGTGGGCTCCTTAATTTGTTAAATTAGCACATGTAATTGAATTTTCTGCATTCTGGTAAAATAGTTATGCCCTTGAAACGTTTCAGATATTAATGTCTGTATTTTTGTCGGTGTGTGCTCTCAGCCATCCAAACTCGCATTGTGACGTGATTCTCCAGATAAAATCTTGAGCGAATGCGATTTGTCTGGCTACACGAGACAGACAGGAAACACTGTTCATTCGATCGGTACTTATGGGCAGCTGTCACATGCAGCCATATGGCGGTGAAACCGAGCTCGACTCCCAGGGGTTTTGGGTCGATCCTCCACAGGTGTGCCAGAAGGTGCGAAGTTCAGTCCTTATTAATCTTGTACACACCAAGGTTTTTCCAAGGGTACCTCCAAAAAATTCACAGACAGAGCTACGTCCTTCATTTAACACCAGTTCTTTTCCTGCTTGTCTATTTTTGAAAAAGAAAGCCAACGAGCTCAATGGTAGATTAATGATGAGTGTATAAATACTGCACTAATGGCCGGGCTATTCTTACTGGACCATCTGTTATGAGAGACAGGGTAGTGCTCACTTACATGCATTTGTTACCAACAAGGCTACCATCAACAACCGTCAGTGACTGAACCAAGGAGGCGTGACAGCCCACAAATCACTACTGAAATACTGAGATTTCACTGTATGGGAAATCTGTTCACTACAATGTAAAAAAAAAAAAAGATTTTTCGAAGTTGATTATTATGTATTATTTACAAAAAAAAAAAAAAACTGTTTAAGCCTTTCTACCAATTCTTTTTTAATGGAATATTGTAGTTTTTATTCCAAATTATTTATCCATTTTTTTATTCATGTGCCCTCATAAACTTTAATCCAAATAACTTCCCCTCCCTTATGCAACTTCTCTTCTCTTCTCTTCTCTTCTCTTCTCTTCTCTTCTCTTCTCTTCTCTTCTCTTCTCTTCTCTTCTCTTCTCTTCTCTTCTCTTCTCTTCTCTTCTCTTCTCTTCTCTTCTCTTCTCTTCTCTGAACCTGAATACATGTTTACTGGCGTGAGGGCAGGACAACCTGTCACTCACATGAGATCGACCAATAGGAAACCACAATTATCCAACCATCCAATCAGTTCCCAATGGACAAAATCAGGTCCCACCTTACATTGTTTCTTGTTCGAGAAGCCATTTTGCTTGAATATACGTCACAAAAGAGAAGAAAAGCCTATCACATATATGTTTCATGACGACTTTAATTCAGTGTTACTTACAGTTTCTTTGTTATTGTGAAATTTACTAGCAATTTCTGGGTGAAAATCGTTTCTACAGTAAAACACTCTTGGAAAAGTTGGGTCTTTGAAATTGCAATGTAGCGGACTGTAGCTTCTGTATTGTGATGTACATCCAAGTGAAACTAATCATTGAAAAATAAAAAAAGTGTAGGACAGGACTTGGTTCCATCCATCGGTTATTTATTGGATAGAAGCAGATCTAAATGCGTGCTTTCAGTCCATTGTAAGAAAGGGACAAGGTTTTTGCGGGTGAAATGATGGAAGACATGGGGCATACGGCACCAGAGAGAAGTCTGTCATTTTACTGGAGGATAGAGTTATGAAATTGTGATTAAAAAATACAGGGTAAAAAAAAGAAGAAAGATATGCATGGATGAAATGTTTAAAATAGGTTGAATTTCCATTTCATGCTGACTTTAAGTTCATCCCTGTTATGGCACTGAATCAACCGCCATACACATTCAGATGAATGTATTTGACCGTTGAATCGTGTCTTGTGCAATTTTGGTTAAAAATAGTTCAACCTTTAAAAAATGTGTCTTAAGATCCCTGCATTCTCCATACACAAGAATCAATCTTATGTCAAAACCCTTAAGAAATATGACCAATCATGGTGAGGTGAACCCAAAACCTGCATAATTGTACATGGTTTGATTAGTCGTGCAGACGACTCAATAACTAGCTGATTTTCTTTACTTTTACAAGATACCGCTGGTGTCATGAACAATTAGTTTGCCTGTTTAATTTAGTCCGCCTAGACATTAATGGTAAAAATAGTTCAGACAACACCATAAAGCGATTTTGTTGGATTTCTAATCAGGCACTGAATAGAGTAAGCAATAAAAGTTCTTTCAGCCAATGGAATCGCTTAGAGGTCCTTTGGGACTAAATAAAAAAAATGAAAAATTATATTAAAAAATATATTTCTATTTTTTCAGCTGTAAACAAGATGCATGTGATTGCACATTTATTAAGAATTGTTTTTAATGTTTCCTTTAGCCGACGTCTCAAATATATTGCACATTACACTGTAATAAAACATCTCTGTTCATGAACACAACAGCAGTCTGGTAGCAATAACTCACATTAGTGTGAGCTTAGATAATACTGCAGATGCTCAGTAGCTTTTGCACCCTGTGGGTTAACGATACTCAGGCCATTTGCATATTCATTTATTCATTTAGCAGATGTTTTAGTTCAAAGAAACCTTGCCCCGAGTTCATTAGCACAACATATGCAAGCACGGATTTCTTGTGATGTGTTGTTTGTCAGCAAATGTTCTGATAACTCTAGTGTCACTTTTTGTAAACTTTCAGTTCTGTTGTTGTCATTGTATTTTCTTTGCCACTTCCTGTGTGAAGTTCACTGTTCACCCAAACAGTGTAGCTAGCTAAACTACCAACACTATCTCTTTCTTTAGAGAAAATTAGCTATGCTAAGCTTAGTTGCTGGTTACACTATAAACTTTATATATATATATATATATATATATAATCATATATATATAATCATATATATTTATATATATATATGATTATCATATATATAAAAATTATATATAATCATATTACCAGTTAACAATTATAGCTGAGATAATATGGATGTGCAGTCTCAATTAATTTTGAGACGTAAAAGCCAACCAGGCGATGCAACCAGTGTTGCCTGATTCGCCAGTGAAAGTTGGTTATTTTGAATGAGTCAATCAAAATGACTCGCAAATGAGTCACACACAAACTCTAAAACATCTCACTTACACACTGAAATAGTTGGAGTGGTTACCAAATTAACATCTGACTCACTCGCTGAACCACAAGCCATTACTTTCAGTCATATTCGATTCCAAATAAGAGACGGAACATACTGTAATGGACAAATATGTTCCTCTGCTTGCGCACATTGACCTACAAACAGTATGTTGACGTCTAAAGCCACTTTTCTCATTTCTGTTCAGTGCTTTACTCTATGCTGTGCCACAATGTAATGTCTTTGAATGATCTTTATTAATGTTTTTATCTGCTAATATGTGATTAATTTGATTAATTCATCAGCGTATGTAACAAATTTGAATTGACTGACAGCACCATTTACATATATGTATATCAATGCTTATATATACTGTATGTCAATGCTTTTGTGCTTTGTTTTTTTTCACTTGCAAAGAACACAAACGTTTTCCGGGGGATGCAAAAGTTTAGCAAAGGAACGCAATGTTTTTCTTTGGAACGCAAAGGTTTTGCGAGCAACGCAAATTTTTATTAATTGTTATTTTTTAATTTTAGCAGGGGAATGTATATATAGTGAGTATATATCCCTCAAAAGTACTAATAATAATTGATGCAATCATTAAATTCCTTATGTTTCACTATAGTTAAAGTGCAATTCAAAGCACAAAATCTTGACAGTTGATTTTGCATGCGAAGCACTGAATCCACTGAATATGATGAATAGAAATGGAAGTGACCCCAGCACTAGAGTGCCACAACTCCTACTCTGAAATTCTCTATTTTGTTTGCAGTGTCATATGGTGTGTGTCGTCTTTCCGTTCCACTCAGCCTGCTTGTCTCTGGTTCATTATCATTCCTCACAGACTTACTTATCCTGAGACTTTGGCTGCTTGTCTTGTTTCAGCACCGCTGTATCACTCTGTGTCACCCCCCTCCCCATCTCTCTCTCTCTCTCTCTCTCTCTCTCTCTCTCTCTCGCACACACACACACACACACACACACACACACGCATACCCACTCGTTTGTCTCGGCTAAGTAGTCTGCAACATCGCTGAAGATGATGGGCTGCACAGCCAGACACAACTGATCCGGCAATATTTAAATTTTATGCATGTCTCATCTCAGCGAGAGAAATCATATCTCCCATCTGTGCTCTGAGCTCGCTCTCTCTCTTCCTGTATCTTATTTTCTTTCTCCACTCATTAATTTGGGTTCAGATAAGTTTGTCTACATGAGTGTCATATATTATCAATATAGCATTTTTTTACAAGGTTTTTTTCCAGATCTCAAAATAATTCCAATAACCCTGCCAGACAGACAGGTCTTTACTGTTTTTTTGTTGTTGTTTTTTTTGTTTTTGTTTTTAAATGTCTTAAGCACAGCATGATTTTCTCTTCAGAAAAATCCAGTAAATATGAGAAGAGCTTAAAATATAATAAATTAAAAAAACTTATCTATGTTGTATATTACAACGTTATGCAAAGTCACACAGTGTTAGAAGGATCAAAACAAGCTTACTAAGCTTATATATATATATTTTTTAAATAATATGTATTATGACATTTATATATTCCAGAGTTCATACATTCAAAAGTTTGGGGTAGGTAAGATTTATTAAAGTCTCTTATTCTTACCAAGGCTGCATTTATTAGATCACAGATACAGTAAAACAGTAATACTGTGAACAATTAATACAATTTAAAATAAACTTTTTCTATTTGAATATATTTTAAAATGTAATTTATTCCTGTGATGGTAAAGCTGATTTTATTTTAGCATTATTACTCCAGTCTTCAGTGTCACACACGTCGTGTTAACCGAAAAATTTCCGTCATTGACGAAATGTTAATTAGCAGTGACGGAAATATCTGAAAGTCGTCCATCATTTTGACAGATTACACTGAGGCTGATATATTGTAACTTCTAACTGTAATTCTCACTCCTGTCCACTTGGTGGCGAGTGCGCTCTTGCTGACTATCAAGTTAATGGTCAATGAATGGCTTTTCTGAGTTAAGTGAGATTGCTGACGAGCTTTTTTATTGACGTCTTTCTGCGGTTGAAACACGGATTGAGCGATTCCAGTAAGTTGGACTGAATCTTTCAACATATTTTCTGATGTTCATTCATTTTTATTTCGTTCTGCAACGTAAAGAGAAAGGGATGATGGCGTTCACTCGCGCTGTGGTGCTACAGTGATCTCTCGCGCCACATTAAAGAGCGCCAACACGGCATTTGTTCTTTGAATTTTGTGATAAAATGGACAGAATTTGAAAGCTGAGACTTTTTGTCATATTAAAGGACAAATCCAGTGAAAAATGAACCTAGGGGTAATTAACACATGGTTACCGAGTCGATCGTTCCCTGCGATGCGTTTTCATGAAAATTGAATGTATAGAGTTTTATCTTTAAAAACAGATTAGCTCATAACACTAGTATATGGGGCACAGAGTAAGTAAAAGTAAATCGCTAGTTAATACCACTAACAGACAGTTTAATAAGAAGATACTTTATAAAAACAGTACATTATGCGTTTACAGACAGGCGTCATCTTGGAAAACAGTCTCGACTAGTCGAGTCACGAACGCCATGCTACGTTAGATTTCACTATGCGGAATTCCTATCGACCAGCTCACTTAGCACGGCGTTCGTGACTCGATTAGTCGAGACTGTTTTCCAAGATGACGCCTGTCTGTTAACGCGTAATGTACTGTCTTTATAAAGTATCTTCTTATTAAACTGTCTGTACACTTACAAAGTTCTCAATGCTTCGGTTTGCATATAAGGACCCTCATTATGCTACCGTGTTAGTGTGAGGCTATTTTTAGCCTTGTTAGTGGTATTAACTAGCGATTTATTTTTACTTACTCTGTGCCCCATATACTAGCGTTATAAGCTAATCTGTTTTTAGAGATAAAACTCTTTACATTCGATTTTCATGAAAACGCATCCCACGGAACGATCGACTCGGTAACCATGTGTTAATTACCTCTAGGTTCATTTTTCACCGGAATTGTCCTTTAACTGTAGGCAGTGTTCTTTTCAGCAAATGCTTCATTCTTCTTCCTCCAGACATATCGCTGATCTATAGGGCCGAAAGTTTTGTTTCATCGCTCCACAGAACAGAATCCCAAAACTTCTGTGGCTTATTCATATGATTTGGAGCAAATTGGAGCCTACCTTTCTTGTGCTTTTGGGTCAGTAGTGGTGTACGTATCGGAGTTCTGGTATGCGTTAAGTACGTTCCTTACTGTGCAGCTGAAACCTCAGTGCCTGTTGCCACCAAGTCTTGCTGCAGAACTTTTGCAGTCACTCGAGGATTTTTCTGAACCTGCCTTCTCAGAAATCTGGACTTAGCCGTTGATAGCTTCCTTTTTCTGCCACGTCCAGGTAGTGTAACCACTGTTCCTTTAACTTTGAACTTGCAAACTGTGTTTCAAACTGAGTCTCTAGGAACATTTAGTGACTTCGCTATCTTTTTGTATCCTGTTCCTTGTTTGTGAAGGGTGATGATATCTTCTCTTAACTTGTTGGACCATTCTTTTGACTTAACCATGTTTCTAACATGCAGTCAAACGTGACACTCAACAAACCTAGCCAGTTCAGATATTTCATGTATTCTAGCTCAAGCACACCTGGTGCAACTAATGAAGCCCTTGATTAGTTGCATCAACACCTGTTTTGCAGATTTGTGCTGTTGTGAGGGATTCTATTCATTGAGACTGCAGAAGTCATTAAAAGTGGTATTTTCAGTTGAATTTGGGGAAACCACTTGAAACATTTTGTTGTGTTGAGCTATTTCAATTACTTTTGTTTGATTTGTTCAATGCAAACAGCTGAAAGTCTGTAAATTATGCCAATAAACCTGATTTGCAATGGCGGTTGAATCATTTTGATTACAGCTGTACTGTTTACAGTCAAGTACACTGTTGGATGTACATTTTCCCCCATTTTTCAAGTATATGATCAAAACACTTAAGTGCACTTTTTTCACAAGTATCATCATTGCTCCATGTTGTAACGTTATACAGTGTGACGTTGATGCTCGGCACATCCTGTTCTTTGACTTGCAGATGGTGGAGCTTATGAAATATTCATCCTGAATTATACTGTTCATCTTTGTGTTTACAGGGAGGAGCCTTTGTGTTCAATTTTGTCTCAAGGCATTGTACAGTATGTAATAGTCAGATATGGAGGTTGTGTGTGAGGCCTTGGAAGTGTATTTAGCAATAATGAAAACTTAGTTCTTAGAAAACTTAATTAGTTATTTTCTCTTAGTGTGTATGCTGTCTGCTGTATTCCGATATGAATTTACCATTTATGTTGACAGACAAGGAGAAAACCTCAGTCCATTAAGAGACATCCTGCCCACATTTTGTACAGAGGTCTGTAAGCTTCATACCCTGGGCTGTTATGACCTCAAACCAGGGACACGGATACGCTCTATTTTATCAAAGCAGCTGTTGCAACAGAGTATCTGTTGTTTGCTACTGCATTCATGATATGCTTTAGCTTTAATATCCTGTATCCAGCTTGGAACCAAATGTCCTTTTGTCCCGAGGAAGTAATTGTGTGAGGTTGTTTCACACCAAGTTATGTGTATATTCAGTTTTAAGGAACTACAGTGCTTCATCTGACCTCTGGTGTACTTAGGGGAAAGATTGTTGTCGTTGTTGAACCGATATGAACTGATTATGAAACATTCAAGCCCATTTTTGAGACATCACACGCTTACTTGGTTGCTAAATGAGTTCCTGTGACCTGATCTAACTGGTATTGTCAAATTATGAACAAACCCAAAATGTGTGTGCAAAATTACAGTAGTTATTGCAATTAGTGCTGTCAGTCAATTAAAAAAATGATATCAATTACATATGTGCAATGCTAAATAGTAAAATGAATGTTAATTGTTAATTTTACTATATGGATCTTTTATAATGTAAAATGTTTTTTGTTTTATATACACTACCGTTAAAAAGTTTTAGGTCGGCAAGACTGATTTTTTTATGTTTTTGAAAGATCAAAATTACAGTAAAATATGAATACTATTATTAATATACTAATAAAATAACTAAAAACTAAATACTAACAACTAAATAACTATAACAGTTTTCTATTTTAATAATTGTAAAATGTAATTGATTCCTGTGTTGACTGCTGATAATCATCTATATTCCTCTATTCATACTGATTTGATGCTCAAGTGACATTTCTTATTATTATCAATATTTAAAACTTCTGATGCTAAATATTTTTTTGTGGAAACATTGACGATTTCTTCCAGGATTCTATGATGAATAGAAAGTTCAAAAGAACAGCAGTTATTTGAAATACAAACCTTTTGTAACATTATAAACTATTTTGTCATTTTAATACATTTTTGCTGGATAAAAATATGAATTAAAAAAATCTCACAGACCCCAAAACTACAGCTAAATGTTCTTAGCATGTTTTGTACAATATCTGTTTGTAATCTATAACCTATATTTGTGTATGTTTCATGACAGGGTTCGAAGAGCAGGACACTGATCTTTTTCTGTGTGACACAAACACATGCAAGTTTGACGGCGAGTGTCTGCGAATCGGGGACACGGTGACGTGCATCTGTGATTTTAAGGTAGGAATCAATGCCCCTCGAATACTAACATTTGCATGCTTTATTAGCACCACATGTTGAACGTGTGACCGTGTTAAAAGCACCACATGCAGAGTAAACAAGCTGTCACAAATTAAAATACACCTACACTTGCCTTCTCACAGAAAACACACACACACATACATTCTCTCGCTCGGTCAGAGTGCTCTGCTTCACTCAGACATCATGCATCTGCGTCTTGTTGCAGGCCAAGCTGCATCACTCAGGTAAATAGCATTATCTGTCTGCTCGCACAGTGCGCGGGGGGGAATTTTCTTTGATGCATCTGCTCGATCGCCCGGCCTCGCTCTGCACAAAGATGCCTTGTGCACTTAAGAAGGGTCACGCTGCATTCATTTCTGCCCTTAATACAATTGAGCGGCACTAACGCTAGTCTGGGGCCATGTGAGTGCCTCTAGCTGTGGTGGGGAGGGTTATCGGTTAAGTATCATGCGCAGCGAGAGACGGTACCCGCCGCTTTAAGGGTGTGTGTGGGGATGCCCTACTCATGCGGTTGGACACTGCTACCCAAAGCCCTGCCCTGCCTCTAGACTCCCAAACAGAAAGTGGAATGGGAGAAGTGTGTGTGAGAGAGAGATGAATGGATGTGATTCACACAAGTTCACTTACTGACATGCTATTGATCCAACTCTCATACTCAGAGAGAGAGCAAAAGACAGAAATGGAAGGCGGTCAATCTCTTTCTGGACCACTAGCTACACCGAATGGAAATGCAATCTGTTTGATTGAGTAACTCGCCTGTTTGTCCGAACAATGGAGGATGGGGGGAGCGTTTGAAACACAGCGTTGAACTGTTTTGAATTTGACATGGTGCCATATAAATGAAACACTCGTGGACACGAGATTCTTAAAAATGCATCCGACACATGTAGCTATGGACCAACAATTAATAAGTAATCACAGATGGAAAGCAATAACACATATTGTGTAAACATAAAATAATATAAAATACCGTTCACAAGTTTTGGGTCTTTTGAAAGATGTCTCTTATGCTCACCAAGGCTGCATTTATTCGATCAAAAATACAGCAGCATTGTAATATTGTGAAATATTTTTACAATTTAAAATTATATTTTAATATATTTAAAAATGTAATTTATTCCTGTGCTGGCAAAGCTGAATTTTCAGCATTGTAACTCCAGTCTTCAGTGTCACATGATCCTTCAGAAATCATTCTAATATGAGGATTTAGTGCTGAAGAAACAGTTCTTATTATTATCAGTGTTGAAAATGGTTGTCTGCTTAAAAATTTGGTGTAAACTGCAATATTTTTTTTGAGTGTGAATAGAATTTCAAAAGAACAGTATTTTTTGAAACATAAGCATTTTGTAACTTTAAACTGTAAATGTCTTTAATGCCAATTTTGATCAATTTAATGCATCTTTGATGCAGCTGAATAATTAATTTCTTTAAAAAAAAGGGGAAAAGAAATCTGACCCCAAACTTTTGAACGGTGGTGTATATTTGAATTTGAAATACCTATGCAAATTTTTTAAATCTCCTGTGTGTAGTGGCTAGCAGTGTATTTTCATCTGCATAAAAGTCAAGTAAAACGCTTTTTCTCTCTTTCATTTATCCTTGCACTTTGGCCATCTGTCTTGTAGCATGTGAGTCAAATGACTATGTGCAAGTGCCAAAGCACTATATAATATCTAGTCTGGCATGGCCCTGAGTCTGTCATGTTCCAATTTAGAAAAGAAAAACACTGAAAAACATACACTGACACACTTTAAATTACACATCTGTGCATGTAACTGTCATACAATAATGGATCTGAGAGAAGAACCAGTACACGAGTAGTATTCTTGCACAAAGCTCAAATCCTTAGGAATGGAAATGTAATGGTTCAAGAGAACATTTTATACAATAGAAACGATGTCCAAATTCCTGTTGAATGCAATGTTGTTGAAGAATAAAGGTTTTCTTTTTCTCAAATAGGATATTTTAAAATAAAAATGTACTATAAACGTAATCTCACTACCAGACTTTCAAATTGTTCCGAACACAAAAAGACAGCTTCGGTTTCAGTAGCGACACATCTTACACTATGATATGTTTACTGAAATTGCCTCAAAATATCGAACATGTTTTGATATCAACCGACTGGATGGATAATGGAAGATAAAAAAAAGTCTGTGCCCATCATACACTACACAATTTTCTGTCAAATCTGTCCAAATCTGCAGACTGGCACAGACTTTCGCCAACTATTGTGGACTATTCTAGACTGCAAATCAGTTCAGAAATCTGAGCTAAAGCCATGTAGTGAATTCCAGCCTATAGCTGCATAAATGTCTCATTTCACACTTCCATAACTTAGATCAGGGTTCTTCATTCCTGGTACCGGAGAGACACTTTTGTTGGATGTTTAGTTCCAGCTCTAATTACTGATGAACACACATCAATGAACATGTATTTATATAAATACAGCCAGGTGCGTTGGAGCAGGATTAGTACTAAACTACTGGAAAGTGGCTCTCCAGGACCAGAAATGAGGAATCCTGACATAGATGAACACACGTGACCGGCCACATTTACTATACCCTGTTGGGTAAACAGAAATTTGGCCTGTCCAATCATGGAGATGCCAACAAAAACTAAAAAATGAGAAACAAAGGAGGCAGTGGAAGGATGGGGAAAATTGTGATGTATTATAATATTCTCCAAAGCACTGTTAGTCATTTCACATGCAAAAAGCCATTTACATTGAAGAATTAAAAAAGCAATAAATTATTAAAAATGAATAAATCAGAAATTTCAAGTGTCAGAGAGAATGTGGAAAAATGGTCATGAAAAAGGGAAATAAAATGATAAAGAATGTATTAAATGAATATGGGAAAGAACAAAGACTGTTGAAGGATGGGGCACATTTATTATAATATTCAGCGAAGCACTGTTACTCATTTCACATGCAAAAAGGGCATTTACATTGAAGTCTTAAAATAAAGTCAACAATTTCAAGAGTCAGAGAGAATGTGGAAATTTGGCTTGAAAAGTGGATATAAATGAATATGGAAAGCATAAAATAAAAAATAAAATGATGATATATTATATACAAACTGTATATTCTATCCACTGACCCTAAGCCTAATAATCACAGAAAACTTCCTGCATTTTTACATTTTCAAAAAACATCACTTAGTATGATTTATAAGCTGTTTTCCTCATGCGGACCAAAAAACATCCCCACAAGGACAAGGATTGCCAACTTTGTGGGGACATTTTCTTCCCGTAACATAGTTTTCCTGAACCACACACACACATGCACGTACGATCAACGTCCACAGACGGAGGCCATCACCTTGGAAGCGATATGAAGAACTGAGTGCTTTAGCTCAATAATGCTAGCGATAGCTTCCATTAGGAGCCACTATCACAGTAACATAACCTCCACACTCACAGCAACATGCTAACCGACTTTTGCCCAGTCCCTTTCCTTCCTCTCTCTTTCTTTTCTTTTCCACCTACCAATTCATTACTGAATCTAAGAGCTCTGATTAATTCAAACGTCTTCCTCCAATGCTGTTCCCAACACATCTCAGATAGTCTATAGTCAGATAATGTGTGTAATTGTATGTAATAGTTTGTATGCAGCTATTTCTCTTGAGTCATGTGGATTCATATCTAATGTATTAGAGACTTACAGTATAAGAGACTTGGTTTTATACAGTATCGCTTTAATAGGACAGGAAATGTTTCTTGCTCTTTTAATTATGGGATACAGTGACCCCTTTAGGTAATCAAGGTAATATCACTTTATTTAAAGTCCCCCAACAAATGCCTTAAATGAAACAAATGAAAGCTGGTAATTAGTTTTTTGACAGCACTGTGCTACACAGAAATTTGTTAATGCATCCTACAAATTGAGCTTTCTTTAAAGGAATAGTTCAGAAAAAAAGGTCCTGTAATTATTTACACCCTCATGACATTCTGAACCTGTACATTGTAAACAATGATATGATCCACCATTGCATCCACCATGTTTTCTGACACCCCTACCTCGGAAACTCTGGGATCCCACAATTACGTCATTGTGGTGCTGTTCGTCTCGTAAATATCTTTCTAGCGTGACTTGAATGCGCCATATAACTTGGCACATTAGTCTACAATTGATGTGCTGGTGAGCAAGTGTGAATATATCATGTTGCTCATCCAGTCATATAATGTATTACTCTTGAGTCTTTTGTTTTTACGTGTTACATATTGTGAAGCTGTTTTGGCACTGATGCCAAGCTTATCGTTCATTTGTTATTAATAATCCTATCTTCTGATCTGCATCCATAAAATTGAATCTAATGAGTTAGATCTAATTAGGTAAAAAATTTAATGAGATGAAGTTACTTTCATTTTTGAAGTTTTTAAGACACTACATTATTGAACAGACATTACTACATACAGTAGCATTTTTTTAAACTATAAAACTAAATTGTAATATAAACCATTAACACTCATTTTCTCTCCTCATAAGCGCGCACACACACACACACACACTATACTTCAGTTGTACTTAGAGATTTTTTATATTTCTTTTTCTATTCAAATAATGTTTTAGATCAAATTACTCTCAAAAACACAATTTTTGATATTTCATATTTATAAAAAAATATGAGCTAAAATCTTGGTAGCATAACTTGCTACTTTATCTCATTTAGCTTAGCTTAGCTCATTTTTATTGGTCAACGTTAATGGATTAGCTAACATGACCTAGCAATAAGCAAGCTGATAAAAAATACTATGCATTGTTTTTTCATGTTAGTTCAGGGTGCCTTAACTAAAGTGAACAGATTCAGTTTCTGATTTAAAAAAAAAACTGTATTATGTAATAAATGTTGAAGTTAGCATTAGCTAAGATTAATAAATGCTATGCTAATGTATATTGTTAATTCACATGAACTAATATATTTAACTAATGTTAACAAATGAAACCTTAATGTTAAGTGTTACTCCTACTGTTACTTTTTTGGTTAGCTTGCCCATCACTTCTGTTCCTATGGTAATAACAGCAGCTGTAGCTTTGGATCTGAAGCTGTTCATAATGTATAACATTGAGACCAGGCTGGTAGAAGATGACTTGTGGTTCCGCTCTGAGTTCCAGGACACAGTGAAGGATACAGTTCTACAGAGCAGGAAAAACAATATGAGAGATAGATGAGAGCAGTTACAGTAAATGGAGGAACAGGAAGAAAGAATTTCTCTTAATGACATGTTTTAATATCCTCGTCAAAAAGCGGCTGCTGGTTGAAGATATATGAGGAAACAGCGGTTATATCATATTTCCTTCCTCTCTATTCATCCTTCACCTGCTATTATCCATTTTCTTATTTAAGCCTTTATATCTTCCTACTCAGTCTTTCATTCACCTCTCTAATCTGTCAAACGCTCATCACAAACGCTCTGTTTTATTGGTCTAGATAGTAGAGCTGCATGATTAATCGTTAAAAGATTGCAACCTTGATTCATAATCTCGATCTCATTCCTAAATGACACAGATTCACCTATTAAACGTGTCTATTTAAACCTTTGACAAAATCACAGCGGAACATTCAAATTTGCATTGTTGCTGCTGGTGACCCAGAGAGAGAGTATTTTCAACCACACACAGTATCATTATTTCTGTGTTTCAAATATTCTTATTATCACAGAAGTACTGGGATAAAAGTTTATAGTTCGGATATAAACACTGATGTGTACGGTAGTGAACAAAACGGAGTAAATCACTTTTTGAACGGAACTTGTCATTACAATGATTGTATCGATTACATCATTACGCCACCAGGGGGCGACAAGTGACTGTTAAAAATGTATTTATCATTGAATCATTCATTCAAGAGGTTCCTTAAAAAAAAAAAAAAAAAGCTGATTCATCTAGTGATGAAACAAGTGAAATATTTATGAGCGAGTCATTGAATTATTCATTCAAACCGATTAAAAAAAAGATTAGTTAAACATTTTAAATAGACTGCAGCAATTAACATTTTGTTTTTGTTCAATTAACATTAACTTTTTATTGTATTATAGTAGTTGCTGATTATTGTACTGTATTATTAAAGCAACTCAAAAATTTCTCATGAGAAAACATATTTTATGAGGTGGTGGCCTAACAGATTGTAAGTAAACGTATGAATAAGATTGTACAAATTCATTCAAATTAGTCACCAAAACGAATTTACAAATTGCCATAAGAGTGTGTTGAAAATGTATTAAAACTACATAAACTTAATGGGACTTTGAGACTTGGTTTTAATATAGTATGTTAAAGGGATTGTTCACCCAAAAATGAAACTTCTGTCATCATTTACTCATCCTCAGATTTTAATATTTTGAAGAACGTTGACGTCAAAACAATATGGACCATTGACATATATTGTATTGTACTATAGTATTAGATGTTTGTTGATAGTCAAAGGTAAATGTGGTTCCATATACATTTATTTACCTGGTATAAGCATGAAATTAAAACATGAATTAACATGCCTCTTCATTACAGAAGTCCACCTAACTTCACTGCAATGAACATATCAGTGGACATTTCCGACAGATTCAGTGTGTTCTGGTTCATTAAATCACCTTGTCCTGTGTTAATGGCTGACTGCCTGTGATTTATAAATCACACTAGAGATTTCAAACTTTGAAAGAGTCACCCTCCCTCTCGTGTCTGTTTTGTCCTTCTCACTTGTGCTCTCTTTTCCCCTCAGGCCATTAGTCAGCAGTTCTGTGTTGGTGTGAGTGTGTGTTTCCAGTGATTTTACTGTGTGTTTGCTGTGTGTCAGTTGTGTGTGCGTGTGTGTATTCAGATAGATGGATAACCTCTTGTTTAACGGCTGATGTAAATAACCTCTGTTTGCTTTGGCTTGATATACGAGTGAAACCGGTTCACCTTCAGTGTTCTTGCTTCTGGGTGACCTGCTTCCTCCAGGCGCCACACCACAGCTGGCCACAGCAACACCACCAGCGGACTTGTGTTCCTCCCCGTGTGTGTGTGTGCTGTAGAGTCACAGTCAGGTGTTATACCAGCCATTATTTCACTCTTCACTATCTGCAGTAATGTACACCTGAACAGATGTTTTGTGTTTCAGAGCGCCAATGTAATTAAAGTTTGTCCTCATCTGATCTCGACCATTAAACATTTACAACAGAAACATGCATCTGTGACACCTGTGCCTCTTTCTCTCTTTACAGTGCAGCAGTGACTATGCTCCAGTGTGCGGATCTAACGCCGAGAGCTATGAGAACCACTGTCTCCTGCGCAAAGATGCCTGCAAATTGCAGAGAGAGGTGCTGTTGGTGTCAGAGGGCGCCTGCCCTGTCGGTACGTCCCTGTGTTTTAGAGGTGCCTGTGTGTGTGCTGATGATTGCAATCTTTAACACTTTTTACAATAAGGTTCTATTTGGTATCAGGAACTAACAATGAACAATACTTTAATTCTAAATACTCTCATATTAATACATTTTCCAACATTTTAAGTTGTATAAATTAACATTTGCTAATATATTATGGAAAAAAACAGTATTTTGTGAATTAACTTTAACCTAGATTAATAAATGCGATTAAAATATTGTTCTTCAACAATTTACTAATATCAACTAATTGTACCTTATTGTAGTGTTACCAAATTATTTAGAAATAAACCAAATCTTTTTATTTTGTTGTCCAGTGAAACTATCTAAACATCTTTAAAACATGATACATTTATTTGAGAAGCAAAAATCATTAATACTTTACAATATGGTTCTATTTGTTAATGCATTAGGTATCTTGAACCAACAATGAATAATACTTTTACAGCATTTAGCCTATTAAATATTAGTTAATGTTAAATTCTATGTAAATTCTCACTAACGCATTTTTTAACATTTCAAGTTGTATACATTTATATTTGCTAATTTATTAAGAAAAAACCCCCCAGTATTTTTATGAATTAACTTTAACCTAGATTAATAAATGCTGTTTAAGTATTGTTCTTCAATGATTTTCTATTGTTAACAAATTGTACCTTATTGTAGTGTTACTTAATCTTTAGAAAATAAAATTAAATATTTTTTTGTATTGTTGTCCATTGAAACTTTTTAATTTAATTTATTTGAGAAGCAAATCAGCCATAAAGACATGTTTTCAGAGAATATCTGTATAAGTTTATTTTTCTTACAATTTATTCTTTGTTTCTTTCTTGACTCACAATGTACCCAACACACAAGTTTAAGCAGTAAAAATGTATGCTTATAAACATGAAAAAAAGTTAAGATTAGAAAAATGTTTAAGGGTGTATATACTGTATATTAGATTGACTGGAATACAAGACAAAAATTATGTTTGAGTTCAATATTGAAATATTGACCTTTAAACAGAGATTTGACATCAATTAAATTTGATTCCACATCATAGAAATGGCTTGTGGCCAGATTTTTCAGGCAAGTGAATTCTGAATGCAACTTCCAAACCAACCAAATAACCAACCAACAAATAAATACATACATACAATCCATACATAAATTAATGTATGTATATCTTTAATAATAAAGTTGCACAAGGGAATTAAACCTCGGTCATTTTGCACATTTAAAGAACTGGTGTTTTGCTAAACAAAAACAAGGATAGTGTTATAGGCTTAGAATCTCTCTATTATCATGCATAGGCGTTCAAGCTTTGCAAATAAGTTTTAAAAGTTTAAATTTAACTGCAAACTCCCATTAGCAGGGAGAAGTGATATGTTCACATGCCCTCGACGCTCAGAGGCACAACATTCCACAGTGGGGTTCAATCTGAGTTCTGACTCGTGGCAGTACTCGGGTTCCTTAGAGCCACACCACGGAGGAAATAACAGTGATTATAAGCTAAAGTAATGATCATTCACTGACGGCTAATGGCTAGTGAGAGTGACGAATGCGCCTGGTGTTGGGTGAATACAGAACGACACGGTTGGTTCAGAATATTAATGCTGATAATGACACTTGTGAGATTTGGATATACACTCACCGGCCACTTTATTAGGTACACCAGTTCAACTGCTCATTAATGCAAATTTTAATCAGCCAATCCAATGGCAGCAACTCAATGCATTTTGGCATGTAGACAAGGTCAAGACAATCTGCTGAAGTACAAACTGAGCATCAGAATGGGGAACTTGATCGTGTCATGGTTGTTGGTGCCAAACGGTCTGAGTATTTCAGAAACTGCTGATCTGAAATGGTCTGAAAAAGAGAAATGATCCAGTGAGTGGCAGTTCTGTGGGATAAAATGCCTTGTTGATGCCAGAGGTCAGAGGAGAATTGCTAAACTGGTTTGAGGTGATATAAAGGCAACAGTAACTCAAATAAACACTTGTTACAACCAAGGTCTGCAGAAGAGCATTTCTGAACACCCAAAACGTCCAACCTCGAAGAAGTTGGGCTACAGCAGCAGAAGACACACCGGTGACACTCCTGTCAGATAAGAACACGAAACTGAGGCTACAATTCCTATGGGCTCACTAAAATTGGACAATAGAAGATTGGAAAAATGTTGCCTGATCTGATGAGAATTTGGCGTAAACAACATGAAAGCATGGATCCATCCAGCCTTGTATCAACCGTTCAGGCTGGTGGTGGTGGTGTAAAGGTGTGTTTAAATATTTTCTTGGCACACTTTGGGCCACTTAAATGCCACAGCCTACCCGAGTATTGTTGCTTATAATGTCCATCCCTTCATGACCACAGTGTGCCCATCTTCTAATGGCTACTTCCAGCCAGATAACACCATTTTAGTCACAAAGCCCAAATCATCTCAAACTGGTTTCTTGAACATAGTGAGTTCACTATACTCAGATGGCCTCCGTAGTCACCAGATCTCAATCCAATAGAGCACCTTTGGGATGTGCTGGAACTGGAGATTCGCATCAGCCGATAAATCTGCAGAACTGCTATCATGTCAATATGGACCAAAATCTTTGAGGAATGTTTCCTGCACCTTGTTCCAGCAACTGCTGTGAAGAATTTAGGCAGTTCTGAAGACAAAAGGGGGTCCAACCCGGTACTAGCAAAGTGCACCTAATAAAGTGCTTGGTGAGTGTATAATAATCTTTAAGAAAAAAGGGACAAATTGTTAATGTACAGTATGAGAATAGAGTTATAAATGCAATGTTAATTGTATAGATAAATTGGTCTTCAAAGACTTTAATGACATGATGTTTGAGTTCATATTAAAATCTCTGGGTTTTATTGCAGACATTCTGGCAAATCTGTGCACAGTTTGTGACATTGGTGAGATCGCTTCTGAAATTTGGATTTCTCTGCTGTGAAACAGTGTGAAAGCTCAACACACACCTGCTGCGGCAGCTCCCCTCGCACGCTGCTAATGTGTGTGGTGTGAAACAGGCTGTAGGAATTTAAATAAAAGCTCAATTTATTACTGAAAAACATGAAAGATATACATTTAAAAAATGTTTTACTTTTGCAAAGACATTTTGTGCAGGTTACAGTTTGTTTTGCTGAGGGAGACAGCTGAGATACAGGTTTGACTGACATTCTGACAGTGTGACACTTCAGGTGATATTGTGATGGCAGGCAATTCGAGAACATCTCACCTGGTACAATATTAGAGTGGAAGAGAGAAAGAGAAGCAGAGCACAATGCTGACAACAGACACCGGTGGTGAAGATACTGATACTCCAATGTTCACTGGAATTGAACCTTTAAATAACATTTAATACCAGAAACAAGATTCTTGTTTGTTTTCACTACTTCATAGTTCACATGTTGTTTTTCTCTCTCATTTCAGTTTCTTTCTTTCACCTTTTCTTAATTTTCTGATAAATTATCTGAGAGACACAGCTTTCTGAAGGCAATTCAGAAAAGCACAGGGGAAACAATTGGGCTTATGTATTGCTATAATGGCAAATGATTTCATTCCACCTCTTTACATTGTTCTCACACAGATACACATACACTACTCATTAGAGGTAAATTCATGTGAGGACACACACACACACACACACACACACAGTATTTTGGTCCAGTCCTCTTTTTGTCCTCTGTCTCTAGATTATAATAATAATTCATAATAATTCATTACATTTATATAGCCCTTTTCTCGGCACTCAAAGCGATTTACATAGAGGGGGGAATCTCCTCAACCACCACCAATGTGCAGCATCCACCTGGATGATGTGACGGCAGCCATATTGCGCCAGAACGCCCATTACACACCGGCTTATTGGTGGAGAGGAGACAGAGTGATCAAGCCAATTAGTATATGGGGATGATTAGGAGGCCATGATTAGCCCAATTTTAGTCTTATTTTATTAAATGAGGAAGGCGGCTAATTTAATCGAGAACACAAATAAATATTTGGGGTGTAACTGTACATTCCTTGTGACTGACTGTATTCGTCGTCTGACTGTATGCACCGAACCGTGCCGGTTTGGGGCGAATACATTTACCGTATACTTAGGGGCGGCAGTGGCTCAGTGGTTCATGTAGATTGTCTACAAACCGAAAGGTTGGTGGTTCAATCCCCAGTTCCACTTGACCAAGTGTCGAGGTGTCCATGAGCAAGACACCTAACCCCAGCTGCTCCCGACGAGCTGGATGGCGCCTTGCATGGCTGACACCGCCGTCGGTGTATGAATGAGTGAGTGAATGGGTGAATGTGAGGCAATGTAAAGCGCTTTGGTGGCTATAGGTCTGTGAAAGCGCTATATAAATGCAGTCCATTTACCATTTACCATTTACTATACCGTTACACCCCTAATAAATATATAATAATAAATATCTAAATATAAAGCGGCTTAAATTCAGGTGTAGTTGTAGGATATAGAAATATTTTTAGTTATTGATCAGCTTACACTATTGTTTCAGTCAGTAAGATTTTTTAAAAGAAATTAGAATGATTTCTGAAGGATCATGTGACATTGAAGACTGGAGTAATGATGCTGAAAATTCTGCTTTGCATCACATAAATAAATTGAATTTTAAATTATATTTAAATAGAAAACAGTTACTTTAAATTGTAATAATATTTCACAATATTACTGTTTTACTTATTTTACTCAATTAAATGCAGCTTGGTAAGCCTAAGATATTTGTTTGATAATTTTTTTCTTTCAATAACTTGGGTAAAAGGTTTGTCACTACATTGTTTTGTCTCAAGATGCACACCAGTAATATTTTTTTTTCTAAGGCATGTCTATAAAAGCCACTTAAATGCCCTAATTGAACTAGGGCATAATCCTGGCTTAATCTAAGCCCTGTCTGTTAAACCGGGCCTAGATATCTTTAAAACAAACTGCTTTTCAGGGTAAGTTAATTTTATGTTTGATATAACATAACAAAAAACAGTGGAATGTAGAGTCCCAGCCATGGTAGAAAAACAGCCATCTGTGTGTCTGAGTGTGATGCAGAGATGTGGGGCTGTTCAGAGGCAAAGACAGTAATCAGTGTCAAGTAAAGTGGGCTACATTTCCTCACAGACCACAAATCATTGTGTGTGCTGTGCTATATGGGTACACACAAATGTGTGTGTTTGGAGACAGAATAAACACAGGTCACACTGTTCTCAAATTGATCACCCATTACTTGTAAAGAAGAGAAAGATAGCGGGAGGTGGTTATAAATCAAGA
Source organism: Abramis brama (assembly GCF_963993115.1). Classification (NCBI taxonomy): domain Eukaryota; kingdom Metazoa; phylum Chordata; class Actinopteri; order Cypriniformes; family Leuciscidae; genus Abramis; species Abramis brama. The sequence continues at coordinate 34,667,247 of NC_139973.1, forward strand.
CCCTGTGTGTGTGTGTGTGTGTGCTGAGGAAGGGGCAAAGCTGGAGGAAGATGGAATCGGAAAAGTCATCATTAGTATAATCCATCAGAACATCTAGACGCTCCCCACAGAGCAGTTTGAGAGAGAGACGGGCAGAGAGGGAGACAGTATGATGTAATACCAAAAGGACAGACCCAGACAAATAATTTGGCTAATTATGGAAGATCATGAGTGCAACGGGGATTGGTCTGATCAGCAAAGGGAACGAGGAATGATCTGGAGAATTAAAACGCAGAGTGAAGATGAAGAAATGAGATGCTGAATACATAGAGCCTCTGTCTCTCTCTCTTTCTATTTCAGACAGCCGAAGTGTCACAGGTTCAGTGTAATGTGGTCCTGTAATTGAGTCCCTCATTAAAACCACAGCCTCATGAATATGAACGAGCTCAGCCTCATCTGCATACTTCTGACAATTTGTGTTACCTGTGACCCAGCAGGGGACACAGAAGTTTGGGAAAGAGAAAAAGAAGTGAGAAACTGAAAGGGTGAGGAAGAGGGCATTGCAAAATATCATTTTCTTAATCTGTTCTTTTATTTTGTCTTGTGTTGAATTTGCATGATTTAATCATGTATATTGGTTCCACATGAATTAATAATTGTTTCATTTAACTTCAGCACTATGAAATGAAATATAATTTTTTTTTAAGTTATTTTTAAGTGACCAGATTAGTGATTCACTCTAAGTGATTTTATACTCCCCGAAATTATTAATTTATACAGGTTCACATTGAACCGGTTCTAAATCCCAACATAACTGAACATTTAAAGTCTTTTCTCATCCTGCTCAAAATCACATAAAATAGTACTTAATTTCAACATTTTTAATCTCCCCATTCAGTTCCTTTAAAAACATGCTGGGAACTATAGTTTCACTAATGTCAACAACAAAAATGCTGTTGAACATAATTGATTGCTTCTGTCTGGCGCTGGTTGAATGAATTGCGTGACGAAGGAGACAGAGGACAAAAACACAGTCTTTATTATATCCACAATGAACATTTAGGAGATTGCATGATAAATAAAACACAACCATGTTTACATAGACAATACCGGACAAAGGAACAGAATGAAACTCAGGGCTTCAATACATGGGGAAACGTAACCAAGGTGAACAGAAACAGGTCTGTGGAAACTAGCTAGGAACTCAGGCAGGCAAAACAAGAACAGAACAGTGAAAAGAAAAACTCAATACGCGCCAATTGGCTGCATTTTTAAACAGTAAAAACAGTAATAATGTGAAATACAATTACAAAAAAAATAGTAGTGCTGTAGTGGCTCTATCCATGTATTTTGACTTTCCTATCCTCCTTATGGTATGATTCTATTAATTCAATTAAATGGTTATTTATATAATTAAATGAAATGCTTTTATATTATTTTCACAGTTTGCCATCTTCATAGACTACATTTTAATAATAGAATAAGTTGTATTATTCATAATATATCTAGTTAAGCCATGAAACTAGCTGATTGGTCCTTTACATGCAATCTGCTAGAAATCGCATCATTACAGCATGCACTCTCAGAAAAAAAGGTACGAAAGCTGTCACTGGGGCTGTACCTTTTTAAAAGGTACATTTTTATCTTTGGCCTCTGCTGATTCTGCAGCCAATGAGATTGCTTGTTGAACATTTAAATCGTCTGGTTCATTATTTGCTGTAAGCTAGTCCTGCAGGCCGCTCTCAGATTTTGTCTGAAACCCTCCACCTCCCCCAGCTCCACCTGCCTAGATCTGCTACAGGATATATGTATATCTATTTATGCAGCAGCAGCATATGTCTGTTATCTATTAGCAATAGCAAGTCCATGCTTGCTCTGCAGCAGCAGAATTAATCAACAGCAGCAGCGTAATCCGCCAAAACGAAACATTGTCATTTTCAATAACATGCTAAAACTATTCAGAGAGATGTCATGATTGAACTAAAGCTAATTATTTTTGCAATAATGACCAGGGCCCGGTTTCCCGATAACGCTCACTCTTAGCCTGCTAAGAAGACTCGAAAGATATATCTTACCAAATTTGTTTATTTTCCTAAGTGTGTTCCCCGAACTATACCTTAGAAAGCTGCTTAAGATATACCTTCTTACGTGCGACGTGACCCGGCGCTGTCCGTGGCCATGGTGCTGAATTGTTTGAAATCGATGGCTCGAGGATCAATTATTCTCTCGTGCAGGGGCTGTTTATGTGAAAAAGCGGTCATCTTTATAAAAGAAGCACTTCAGAAATAGTTGAAATTGCAATTTATTATGATTATTGGATATTATAAAAAATAATCCAAACTATAAATAGCCTATAATAGCCTATCCTACATATTTTAAAATTGTAACATAGCCTATTGCTGCCACAATAACCTTTTCAAAAATTTACATGCCGCCTTTTCTTTCCCATTTTTGTTCGCTGAGGTGGAGCTGCGATGAAATATTGTTCTTGTGTAAATACTTTCCAGCATTTCAGTAATAAAAGTTTACATCTTGCGTACGGTGCTCGGCAGTGATCAAAAAGGATTTAAACCGTGAATTTTGAATCTCTTGTAAACTCAGAGATGTGGATTCAGACGGCAATTAAATTACCACACGACCTGTTTGTCACAAAAACAGAAGGTACTAATTTGGCCAGGGATTTTTACGCGGATTGGGTGAGAAAAACACTGATATTATGGATTCGGACGGCAATAAAATCACCGACTTACCCCTGTAAATGTTTAAAATACCGGACAAGCCCATGAGAAACAATATTAGCGTCCGAATATGACTTAACTGACAATAGCCTATGCTTTCACTGGCCTTTAAAAGAGCGTTTTAATTCAATTCATAATATTGTATAATAATATAATTAAAAATCTAACAACAATCAGTGTAATGACAATTTTATTCTTTGCATGAAAACACTTGAATTAGCCTAATTTAATACTGTCTGGGTGTATTAAAACTTCAGAATTATATTCATTTAGACCTGCAACAACGCTAAGAGAGAGCTACGAATGGTCCAGACCAACCTTACGAAAGTGTGACTTACAGAAGATATACTTAGCGTACGAACGTTTCGGGAACCGTCCCATAAGGTTAAGAGAGAGGTTAAGGAATAGGTTAAGAACTACTTAGAGATAAGAACGCTTTGGGAAACCGGGCCCAGATGGCTTTACATTATCCCTTACTTAGGGTACGTTTACACGATAATGATATGCTTAAAACTGAGAAGTCTTTCCTTTGAGTTTTCCGTGTACAGATGACACCATTGTCAAAACGATCCCCATTCACACGGATCCGCGAAAACGACTAAAAACCCTCTATTCTGCTGCCAGGCCATTGGATGGCGATGAAACACCGTCTTCTGAGATTCGCGTTTTTGTTGGTTACACAGAGACAACTTGCACTTTGAAACCCGTTTTCAAAACTTTGCGTTTTCAGGCACCCAAAACGCTGTTGTCGTGTAAACGAATGGCCAAAATGCATTAAAAGTTTTACGTTTTTAGTTGAAAATGGTGTCGTGTTAACAGCCCCTTAGAAGGGTTAAGATATTTTTAAAGAAAAACAAGACAAAAAATACTGATTTAGAAAGTATTTCTGCACTAGAGCAGGAGAGGCACAGTTTGGAATTAAAGGAATAACACATTAAGGCCTCGCCTTCCTGTGGCCATCTCAAACGAAGATTTATATTTGTTCTGGGCGGGGAATAATTGGTGGGGTGATTGATGGGAGGGCACAGAGCTATAAGCTGCTCCTCTCCATCATAACAAATTGATGAATGTCAGATTTTCCCAAAGCTGCCGTCAAGCCCAGGGGCGGATGGCGAGAAAGACTGAGAGCGAGAGAACACAGTACAGTCTAGTCATAGCGGCTGTGCCCTTGAACTTGAGAGAGAGAAAGTGGGGTTATCTGGGGCTACTTTTTGTTTTCACCTCAAATGAAACAACAAGAACTCCATTATTTATATTTTGAGAGGTACAGATGCAGCCGGAGGGCAGATTTATAAGTGTTAAAAATTGGAAATGAGGTGACAGCCAGCCTCCCTCCCCTTCCTCTCTGATGTATACATTTCCCTCGATAATTCTTGTTCTTTCACCCTCTAGTTCTCAGTTCTACATATCAAATACATTAGGCCCATAACAGCTCAGTTTAAGTCCTGGGAATGTTCTAGAGTTAGAAGCCTCTGGTGTACGTTAGTGTTCTATAAATGTCTCTTTTAAGTAGGGCTTGGAAAGAAGTGCACTGTACCACATTGACTTTTGTTTTGCATGATGTCTGTGATATTGCTTCTATTGTTCTCCTGTGCGCTGTCTGTGCAACCTTCACTGACTCTGATAAAGATTCATAAGACATAAGGTGGCTATTGGGAAAATGGCACAACAGGTGAATTTGTATTTGTAATCTAAGCATAGGCAGAGACCATCTAACCTACAAAGTGGCAGTTTTATTTGACGTTTGATCTATAAGCTTATTCAAGTGGCGTAGCTCAAATCGGTGGGGGTGGGGAGGGGTGGATATTTATATAACATATTTAGCTATATAAATTGTTTAAAATTAATAAGATGCCAGGAATAATCATAATAATTAAACTTAATAATTACAATGATAAATACATTATTGTCAATAATGAATAAAAACAAAACAGTCACATTAATTTCAACTGGCCCAATTGGTTGTATTTGGGATGCTCCACCCAAAAATGAAAACACTCTCATTATTTACCGTCCCAGATGAATATGGCTTTCATTATCAGATGAATACAAACAAAGATTTTTATAATACTATAATACATATAATACTAGTGTATGGGACCCCCAAAGTTGACACTTCAAAACCACACAAAGTGAACACGATGGTAATCCATAAGTTTAATAAGAATTAATATCTTATGAAGCAAAATTATAGGTGTGCTAATGCTAATATTTTAAAATGCTAATATTTTTTGTATGACAGTTGGCCTGAAACAATGTTTTTTTTTGGTCAAAATTTTATAAATATTAGTATTTTTCTAAAACGCCTATCATTTCGCTTTAGAAGACATCAATTCATCAACTGGGGCCGCTTTGTGGTTTATGAAGCGTCAACTTTGGGCGTCACATTAATTGATTATTTTTTCAAAAATCTTCATTTGTGTTTATCTGAAGAAAGAAATCCAAATACTTCTGGTGAGATTTTTTATTTTGGGTGGAGTATCCCTTTAATATTGACATTATGCATCTTTTTTGATTATTAATTAAACTACACCATTTTTCTTTTCTTTTTAAAAATCTACAGTTTGCTTAATGAGCAAAGAGGATTCAAAATCCCAACCTAATTAATGTTATTAAAATAAAATTGCAACTGAACTTGACAGCCAGTAATCAATAAGCATTTTGTGTTCCACAAGGAAAAAGTTAGACAAAATGTGCACGGCTAGATAGATGATGACAGAATTTTCAATTTAATGCAAATGATTTGCAAAAACAGCAACTCGATTAGACAGATGGATTTAGAGGTGTGAATGATTGTATCTATGAGTGTGCAATCTAATTACAAAATATATTGTAATTTTGTTTGTAAGTTACATTCAGAATTGGTTCAAAAACACAACTAAATCCGTTTGAATGGACACGGCACTTCTGTTCCAATCCTGACCATCTGTTTTTCTGCTTTGTAGATGCTGGCTCTGGATCAGGGAATGATGGTGAGTATTTTCAACTCATCTCTAATTAATACGGAGCTTTACAATAATGATCTCATATCTCGCTTTGTCTGTTCACATCCGCACACACATACTGTAGATGCTCATACTGAGTTCGGATGACTGCAGCTTCTGTCCGCCTCTCTTGATAGATGTGAATATGCCAGCGGTACTTATGATGTGAATCCAGGATGAGGAATTTCACTCTAGAACATGGCTAATTAAAAAGAGATACAGGATGGGGTGATGGGAAGATCTAAAAAGAGAGAAACAGAAGAAAGAGAGAGGGAGGGATGCTCTGAAGTGAGGGATGATATATATATATATATATTCTGAAATATTAGAAAAGTTTGACTGATCAACTGGGAATGAATGTGAAACAAGGAATGGAGAAAGAGAAGCTGTGAAATAGTAGGCATTTTGATACTTACCAAGTCGCATGTTTATATCAGAACATAATTTGCATTTTTGATCAAGTTTTGTGTAAAAATGTATTCACTTCGATAAAGTATGTGTATAAAGTATATATAATTTATATATAGTATGTGTGTACTGTGTATGTGTACACAGTTATTGCATACAGGGAATACACACACTCTCCGAAAAAAAGGTACAAAAGCTGACACTGGGGTTGTACTCTTTCAAAAGGAACTAATATAGACCATTTATGTACTAATGTATACCTTTACTAAAAGGTACTAATATGCACCCTTAAAGGGATAGTTCACCCTAAAATGAAAGTTAAGTTATCATTTACACACCAGGGTGTAGCCATTGACTTCCATAGTAGGAAAAAAAATTATATTGAAGTCAATGGCTACCGTCAAATGTCAGGTTACCAACATTCTTCAAAATATATTATTTTGTGTTCAACAGAAGAAAGAAACTCATACAGGTTTGAAACAATCTGATGGCGAGTAAATGATGACAACATTTTTGGGTGAACTATCCCTTTAACTTTTGATAGGGTACTGCTCCCAGTGACAGATTTTTGAGTGTAGATGACCTACAGTACTACATTTGCCAAAATGTCCACTGCAGTGTGCTCTGCTTGACTTTTCATTTCCAAAATGAACGATAATTACAGCGATGATTTTTTTTTTTTTTTTTTTTTTTTTTTTTTTTTCAGGCATTTACAAAATTCTTACATTTAAAAAAGCAAATTGCTAAATAAAATGTTTTCATTTCCATGACATCCATGTTTAAGGAATATTGCCTACTGTTTCAATTACTATTTCAAAAAATATATATATATAGTGGGCACTATATATTGTACACTGTGCACTGTATCCTGTATACTGTATGTAACATGAAAGCAGAATGTGCACACAGTAAACAGTGGAAACATTTATTTGAAAAAAATAAAGCAGTCATCAAACATTGGTTCACATGTATAAGTCCATGCACTGGATTAAAAACTGGGTTGCTGTTGGAAACAAGAGGGCAAACATAACCAATTAAAAGGAAATTATGAGGAATTCAAGATCTCATATAGTTGACTGTTTCTTTTTTTTTTTTTTTTAACTGTAAAAGACATCATTAGAGATGTAAAAGCATGTGTAAAAATAATAAACTTAGGATCTGTAATTGCGTGTGAATTTTCCAGTATTCACTGGCTGTGTCTCAAAAGGTTGTGGCAAACAAGGTCAAATTTTAAATAGTTTAAACTTTAAATAGTTGCGAGCAACACAATACAATGCTTGACTGGCACACTGCCACTGGAGGTAATAGCTGATGTTTCTCTCTTATAGTTCTATTTATTGGGCAATGCTGATGCAAGTCATGTGAAAGGGCCTTTACTGCGAGACGTACAGGTGTGTGTACTGTGAAGTACAACTGTCTCCATGATTTTGTGTTTCGTACTTTTGTATTAATTTCTGTCAGGACCACTATAGTCAAATATGATTTACTGTATTTAGCATGCAGTTGGATTGGTGGTATGGTTCAGTTCTGGGCAAGAACTCCCTGAGCATCCATGCAGCCTAGCATAGATAAGAGCAGGGAGAGCAGTGATAACCCCCCTTAGGGTAAACAGAACAGAACCAACATGAATGTATTGCAGATATCATTCATTAATAAAGATTTTAATGTACAACATAATTGTAGGAGGAGCTGGGGATGGAGGAGGGTAATTCACTCCTGAGAAATGCGATTGCTGTTGATAATACTGAAGGAGCTTATATATATGGATGATGTGATAGGCGTCGTATTCCTATAGGTAGACGTGGATCAACTGAGAGTCATCTGATGCGAGCTTGACTAACGTGATTTGCCAGAACTAAAGCTATGCTTGATTTTCTATAATTACACTAATATTTTTGTGTGCCTCTAATATGCTATTTTAAAGGTTCCTAATTTTGTTCCTACAATGCATTTTCATGCATCAGAGGTAAAAAAAAATACTTTAATTTTCTCATAATATACATTGCACATCACCTCATTTCTCAGAGACTGAAAACGGTTAGTTTGAAGATTCAGTCTCTCTAAACTCCTCCTTTCCGAGAGCCTACTCTGCTCTGTTTGGTTTGATTCCTTCAGAAATCATTCTAATATGCTGATTTGATGCTTAAGAAACATTTCTTAATCGTGATGTACTGTATTTTGTTGTATTTTTTTTTTTTTTTTTTATGGAATAGAAAGAACCCAACTGTTGTTGGACAGCTAGTAAGCCACCCTGCCCATCCCTATAACTGATAACAGGGATTGATAAACAGGGACTGGAAAAAAAAAAAATAGACGAACGGAACAATAGAAGAATGTGGCTCAAAGAGTGAAGAACAAGAAATTGAGGATGAGAAGAAAATAATTGAAATAAGAGGATACAAAACGAAAGTAGATAGATAAAGGCATGTGAAAGCCATACAAGAGGGAGAAAACGTAGAACAAGTGAACAAATGTAGCCACTGTGGGAGAGAAATAGAAAAGGGCAGGAAGGGAGATGGAGGGAGGGGTTCAGCCGCTTAGAGACTCAAGAGAAGAGTTTAGCTTGAGGAAAGCATTTCCCCTCCTCCAGTAGGATCAAACATGTTTTAATGTCTGAGTGTAAATCATTGATGAACTCTGGCTCATACATTCTAAATCACACACATACACACTCAGAATCAGATATGTTCTATCGACGTGGAAACAGCACTTCCTTCTTGCTCTGCCTCACATAACTGAGCAGCGATGTGCAAGAATTTTCAAGCACACACACACATAAAGGCAGTGACAAAAAAGACCTACTATTTTATGAATACTGTAAATTTGGACACACTACTTTTTTTCACCTACTATATAGTAGGGTAGTAGACATATTCGGATGCAGGTATGAATTAAAAACTGCTATTTTATAAATTATTGAGCAAATGAAGAATAAAAAATCTTGTGTTCAGAACCATGTTCTTGCTATACCCTAATTATAGACTACAATAATGATTTATATTCAGAGCTGTCGGGTTCGATTTTGCGATTGTAGGTCCTCAATACCTCAAACTATCAGATTCATTATACAGCATGTTGAACTGATGTAAAAATGTGCTTCCTCAAGTAACTCACAATTGACTTTGAACATACTAACATTCTGCATTTGATTGTAAGCGACAACAAGAAGGTGACTTTCACAAAGTGCATCTCAGCCCATTGCTAATATCTCCATTTTAGTTAGCTTTTAATTAGAAACTTCACACACTATACCTGACTTCCTGAATCTGAATGTGAACACAGTGTAGCAGCTCAGGCCTGACACTTCATACTCCATAATGTGTGGAAAATCAGGCCGTTCCTTTACACCCACTCAAACCAGCTATTTTCTCAGGCTAAAAGCTGCTGCTTGACCCATATTTAGCCTTCAGAAGCCCTCACATGCTATGTTTACTTAGATCTTTTCATTTACTGCCAACTGCTGCTCAAGCACCGCAAATTTGCAATTAGCACTGCCCTAATTGAAGTGTTTTATTCATGGAGACTATTAAAGCTTAGATTATATTTCAAATGCATACCGAACACTGTTTGTTTCTTTGGCATAAAACCACTAAGGTGAGGTGTCTTGATCTCTATGTTATTGAACTGGTGATAATGTCAGATTTTCGTGCAGGCGAGGGCTAAAGGAAGAGTCTCTGGTTGTTTGCCATCTATAAGACATCACAAATCTTTTTTACGGTTACATTTTTATTTTGTTGAGGGGCAAATTGGCTGATACTGCAGCCAGCAGGCTGGTCCCCAGCAATAATCAACCAATTATTTAATCATACACCTCATGGTTTCTGCTGTTATCTACATATGGTCATCTAGAAACCCCAGACATTCAAATTTTCACATCCTATAGGATTACATTCGCTTTTTCTGTAACACTTTACGATAAGGTTTAGATAACTTATTGTTTAGAAATTACAATCTTTAGAAAGATTAATCTTTAGAAATTACAAACCTTCTATAGCATTTATTAATCTTAGTTAATATAGCCTACTTATGATGAATTTTGATTCATTGCATTGCTTTCTATTTTACCACCTGTATTATTATCATGGTGGTTATCAGTACATTGTAAGGTACAACCCAGACAGCAACATAGTGTCGGCCCAGATCCGAGATTCAGTGGATTCAACGGGTACCAGATGTGGGCCGGATCTGGGCCAACACTATGTTGCTGTCTGGGAAAGCAGACTTTGGTAGTTCAAGCAGATTTGTATAAACATTAAATTACTTGATGACATATACGGTTAAAAGTTGTCAAATATGCAGGTACCAATATGCCATCCTGTAACACCTGAAACATTGTCAGCATATTTTTATTGTGGATTTTTTTTTACAGTAAATTTTACAGGATATTTTGAAGTAGTCCTATACGTGTATATAACATTCTGTGATGGAGCTTAAGTTTTCTTTTCTGAATAAAATTACAAATTTATTTGTGTTGCCAAGGCTTATTTGAAAAAAAAACAGCATCAGTTTCAGATTATTTCATAAACCAATAAAAGAACACTGAACTCTTTTATCTGAAAGGAAACCGGAACATTTTATTCCTCATGATATGATGAATCCTTTAAGATCTCTCTCACTTTTCTCTCTCTTTCGCTCTCACCAGTTAACGAGGGTTCTGCAGAGATCAGTCAGAAGGAGACATCAACGTGCGACATTTGTCAGTTTGGGGCAGAGTGTGACGAGGATTCTGAGGACGTGTGGTGAGTCACAAACACACGCCACAGCTTTTCAGGGTCCTGACGTTCCGTTCCTCAGAGAACCGGAGGGCTTTAGGAATATGGGGCTGTGTCTAATGGTATGTATCAGATGCAGAGTCTTCTGCAGGCCTGTTTCTCTTGAGTTTCTGTTCTTCCTGGCACTGATTCTGATGGCTGATAACGTCTACGGCATTTCACTGTGATACATTACAGCGCATAGCCGAGGGTGTGTGCTGTGTGGTGTGCGCTGCAGTAAATAATCTCTATTCGATTGTCCTTCTCTCTGTCTTTCCGTCTCCGTTCTTTTTTATTCTTCATCTCTCTCTTGCTCCCCTTTTAGCTTTGCAATCTCTCTTGTGGTATCTATCCCTTATCTTTAGTGAGGTTTATGATTAAAGCAAGAAAAACAATTTGCCAGTAGGGTAAGTAAAATAAACTGAATTCAAGATAATTAAATTGATCCTGTTTTGAATATTATTAGATATTTTTACTGGAAATCAAGAAAAAAATTAATTTCAGCTGAACAGGAAACTAATTTCAGTGGTGAATACACACACACACACACACACACACACATACATACATATATATGAATGCTATTTTATTTCATCTACTTAGCAAGGCAACACTTCTCGTTTTCATTTAGTTTAACTTTATGTACTAAAGTAACTAAAACTGAAATAACATTATTAAAAACTATATAGACTTTTTTTTTAAATAATAATAACAAAAACAATACAATTAAGTGAAAATAGAAAAGTATTATAGTATCTCAATACTATACTCAAAATGATACTAAAATAACTGTCTAAAATCTACAAAAAAGAAACTGCGTGGAGTCATCAAAAATAAACTGTGAAGGCATGGTATATAAAAATGTCAAGACTGTTTAAATCAAATCAAGTATATTTGTATAGCGCTTTTCACAATACAGATTGTATCAAAGCAGCTTCACAGTATTAAATTAAAATAAAATAATACAACAAGGTTTGTTTCTAGTGGAATTTATTGATTGATAGAATAAAATTAAATATCCCCAAAATATCCCCAACTGTGACCTTCATGTATAAATAATAATAAATAAAAAAACAATAAATAATAATAAAACCAAGCCCTGGCCATTTATTTTAACTCAGTAGTAATATCACTCTTATATAGAGAATTAATTGTCTCACTCAAATTGAAAACACATTCAATTTGCCAGTAGGGTAAGTAATAAACTTAATTCAAGTAAATTGATTCTGTTTTGAGAATGCTGAGATTTTTTTTTACTGGAAATCAGGACAAAAATACTCAGTGATAGATCAATGATCAAATAGTCAATGATTTTTCCAGTTCACATCAGCAGAACAGGAAACTAATTTCAGAGGCAGAGCAAGTTATTACATTTTGATGAAAAATGAATTGACAAAAAAGTATATTTTTAATGTCATTAACTTTACCAACCTCCCATCTTGCCGCATGTATAGCAAAATTCCAGGTCAGTATTCTGACCCTTTTGTAATCACTCTCACATGGACAAGGTTTCAGGTTTCTCTTTTCTGTTTCATTTCAGCCTTGTAATTTATTTAACCCATTGACTAACATGTTGTCCCTTGGCATTCTGTGGCATTCTGAGCAGATTGTAAATGTTAATTGTATTGTCGCCGGACTGTTTGGGCAAGTTCTCTGTCAGTCTGGAAAGATGATGGATTATTTCCTTGTACGAGACCCATCGTTCAGGACAGTGGACAGGAAACCCAAGAGATGGAGGGGCAAACGAGTGCAGCTCTCTGCTGCAATCCCATCTTCAATTAATAGAGTTCCTCTTCCCTCGCAGACAGATTAAAACCTCAGGACCATGGGAGGGCAATTACCATTCAAATATCCCTCACGGTAATACACTAACCAGACAGATCAGAGGGAGAGGGAGAGAAGATAGAGATGTGAAAAAAGGGACGGGTAGGATTGAGGGAGAACATGTCAGAAAGAGACAGAGATGAAAAGAGGGAAATGAGGCATTTCAGGCAGTTCATGTGTGTGAGTGTGTCTACGGTAAGGTTCATGTTGTCGGTTAAAAGAGGGAGGGAAGAGAGAAAAATATAGGCCCTTAATAAATTCATTTCCTTGTTTGTTTTCCAGCAAATGGTCGGTGAAAGAGATGCTTAACCTTCAACCTCAGGGGGGTCAGACTAAATATTATATGAGCTATTTTCTATTTATTTATTATTAATACGTTTTTAATTTTAGCAATCCTGTCGCTGAAATTTGGAACATGTCTAAATACAGTTTACCGTAAAACCCTGATTTGCAATAAACAAAATAAACATTTAAATTAAATGGATAAAATATATTTGGTTTACTGATAAGCTTATATTGCCCATAAATTAAAGAAATGGCTGCGGATATTTACACTAAGTGTAAATAGAAACAAAAAGTATTTTATTTGCACTATGTGTAAATAGTTGATAGATGCTATTTATACTTAGTGCAAATATTGGCAGATATTTGCACCTCAGAGTGTTGTAGTATATTATAAAACAGTATAACATTATAACAACATATTCAGTGTATATGATTATATTTAATACAATCCTAAATGGATGCCGCCTTATTGGGGCTTTGCTTGACCCTGTTCCTAAAGCCCTCCACTACACCTACTCCTAACCCTTAACCCAATAAACACTTATTCCCACTATTACATTTTCCCACCTTTATTTAATTTTTTTAAGAATTCCTTAATTTTTATTTAAAATAAACACTATTCCGAGCCTTACTTTCCACGCCACTGATCCTGTTATGAACAAATTTCTTTTGTAATTTTGCCTGGCTCAATCATATTTTGGTGGTGTAAATAGCCTCTGCCAACAAGGCGGGCTATTTGCAGTTGGTATAAATAGACACTCCCTAAATAAATATATTTGCTTATTGTTATTTCATGCATCTAACAATTTTAAGGAATGTTACATATTCTATTTTCTGATAAAATTGGTTAGATTACTGCAGTGAACTGAATATCAGTTCATCTTATGAAAATGATGACTACTTTTTCTTATGTTATGTTAGATAATAGTATATAGTTCTCAATACAAAAGCATGGGATTTGTGCCTCTAACAATTTAGAAGTCATGGAAAGCGCCAGGAACTACAAAATCGTTACGTAAAAAAAAAAAGAATGATTTTTTACTCCTGCCTGACTTCCTTTTCATTACTGACCAAAGATAATGTCATTTAGCAGCTCTACAAAAGACCTGTGCCACACCTGCCAATTACATGTCAGAACAGCAGCTCAATTTGTCACTGTGAAATCAGAGGCTTATTCTTCTGCAGTCACACCTCTCCCTCATTCTGCTGATTACTCTGAAAGATGCGTTCTGCTTTTTCTCTTTCAGGTACACAATGTCTAGAGAAAGTGTAGGTGCTTCTTAGTTGTCACAGCTTTTAAAATTCATAGTTCCTTGAAGTTCACTTATAATGTTAATAAAGTTTTTTTGCACTAAAAAAACCCATATGCGGAAAAACCCCCATAATTTACAGACAAAGCATTATGAAATCATTTACTTACGGTTTGTGATGCAGCTGCTGTCAGATCCAGTACAGTTGGCTGCATGCCTCATTTTTCAACAAAAGTTTCTTCGCTAACTCTCCATTACACTGTGCCTCGCTGACAGAACAAAATGCTTAGAACAAACATATGATCCTCAGACACGATCTGGGACAGTATTAAAGTCCCCCTGTAGTCGGATCATTTTATCCTTAAAACTCATCTTTGATCACCAAAATTACACATTTAAGCATTTTTTCCTTGAAAAAAAATCTACAGCCTTGCCTCATTTAGTATATGCGGTTCTATGAATATGCTAATAAGATTCACTCGTTGACGATCACACATTGACGTGATTGGTTACAAGGTAGTTGGTTACAAGGTGATGCTCACATCCAGTGTAGGCAAATGTCTGCCGTTAAATGACTGAATGCCAGTGGGCAGACTCTATGGTGCGATGATGATTACTATTCGTCGATGCTCTGGAGGCAGGCATATGCAAATGTATTTGACCGTGTGACATCACAGGTCACCCAATATCAAAAAAGCTGTTTTTCAAGCTTGATTACATAAATGCTTTTTTTATTGGATGTTTTAAGCCATAAAACCTGCAATATGTTTTAATGGTACAAAGACCTCTTATATGTCAAAAGATCAAGGCAAATTTAATTTCTCATGTCATGACCCGTTTAAACAATTGATAATACAAAATGTTTTTGAGCAGCAAATCAGCACATTAGAATGAATCATGAAGAATCATGTAACACTGAAGATGCTTTACCATCACAAAAATAAATTCGATTTTAGAATATACATAATTTATAATAAACAGTTATTTTACAATATTGCGTTTTTTTCAGTATCTTACCGGCCCCAAACATTTGAACGGAAGTAAAAATATACATAGGCTCGAAATATCTGAAAAACCCCATACATTTACTCACCTATAGACCCTCCCTTCAAAAAAATCAGGACAGAAGTGGTTGAAAGTGGACGAAAGAGACGGATTAAAACACCAGGTGTAAACGGGAATGTGTCTCCCTCGTCTACTTGTGATCGGATCGACCAAAACGTATCTTAGAACCAGGTGTAAACAGGGCCTAAGAGCAATGCATTTAAAGAAAATGGCCTGTTAGAAAATGTTTGTGCGTTACAGTCGCTGTAGATTTTTGTGGTTTAATATGCAGGGAATCTAATATACCAAATATAGCTGCTCCAATTCCACGAGATTAAGTATATCTTTGAGAGTCATGAAATCCCTACTGATCCTTTCTAAGTTGCTTTCATCAATTATATTTTTGGAAAGCTGTGAAAAATGAGAAAATATAGTTTCCATCAGCCACAGCGAACAGTGAGTGTGCTAGATTGATTTGCAGAGCTGTAATTCCGAGACGTTATAGAAGTCCTCTCTCCATCACTCTCTCTCTTTCTTTACCTTTCATTCCCCCTGGAATCTATTTGTATGTGCGTGTTGTGTCTGATAACCAATTAGCAGCTACATCTGCGCGCATTGATGGTCCTATAGCAGAGAAATCCAGCTCAAGCCAACAGTAATCAATTCATACCCTCTAATCACATTTACTTCAGCTCAGTGGAAATGCAATTAATCTGCTTCAAAGCATGCTCTTTGAAGAATCACATCTTGTGTGTGTGTGCATGCATGTGCGTGTTTTAGTGTCAAATGGTTGTGTGAGAACATATGTGTGGATAAGTGAGTCAGACATGGTTCATGTTGCTTTGTCTTGCGTATGTCTTGCCAAATGCTGCCAGGTCTGGTCTGTTATCCTCTGGGCATATATGGAGGGATTAGAAATATTACAGAGGGGTTTTATAAATCAATACCAGACTCAGAGATGAAGTGCTCGCCAGTAAATATATTAGACAGATGAGATCTAACAAATGTATGTGGTCTAAGAGCGTTTTGTCTTTCTCTCTCTCTCTAAGAATTTGTAAGTGTGCCTGTATGGTAATTACCGTAGTTATACACTTACCAATGCCAGACAGACACACACAAACACTTTCATCTTATTAACTAGCAATATGACTGTATATAAAGTTATTTTATACTCAATGTTATTAGTACAAAGTGTTTGGTACAAAAGCCTGAAAGCGCATCTGGGATTCAAACAAACATCTTGAAAATAAGCATACCTATAAAACAACCCATTTTAGTATTTTTTTATTATTATTATTTTTTAATACAACCAAAAAAACATATTGTTGTGTTTGTGTGTGTGTGTGTGTGTGTGTGTGTGCGTGTGTGTCCATTAGTGATGTCCGGCCTAAGAAAAATCTACACACTTTACTCAAATATTATTAAAAATTTGTTAAGGATTTTGTAAGCATACTGCATAGTTTTGCTTTGAGTCAATTGTTTTATTTGTGATAATGCAATGAAACATGCCAAATTGTGAATAATTTTTGGTCAGGCTGTCATGAAAAAGAAATTAAGAACAGATGCAAAAACAGGAGAACCAATGAAATATTATTTGATTAACTGATTCACTGATGTTGTAGTCAGTGTATGCTTTTTCCTGTGAGCTTTTTTTTTAAAGCATATTATACATATAAAATAAAACCTGTAGCTGTAGTTTGCCTTTTTTGACAAGTAACATTGTAAGATAAAAACCTTAACCAAGTTAATGTTTTGTTCTTTCCTCATAATTAAAATATTCCAAAAATATTTGAAATAATTTCCTCATATATTGATGGTTTAATCGAACTTGCAGTCATTACCCCCATATAAATAAATTGTTTTAATAGTATTTACTGTTACACTATATATTAATATTTTCATAATAATTTTATTTAATATTATTCAGTAATTTTAGTTTTAACTTTTACTATTTTTTGGTTATTTTGTCTGTTTTATTCTTGTTTTTCAAAAAATAATTCTGTTTAGTAATTTTATACTTCAACTTCAAATTATTTCTATTTTATTTCAAATAGTTGCCAAGGCAATTTTTATTTAATTATTTACATTTCAAGTTGTCTTCTAATATTTATATTTTATTTTATTTCAGATGTATTTTAATTAACAACAACTACATATTTTGAATTTAATTTAGTTTTAGTTAACAATAACAACACTGATCTTAATATTATTATTATTTTTTTAAACTTCAAAACAAGAACAGAATGATTCCTTATATAATAATAAATTAATAAACTTTATAATAAACTATTGCTAAAAAAATCATATATTTAATCTGAGACCACACAGGCAAACAGATGGCGATATCGTAGTTCATCCACATAGATAAATATCTCAGGCTGCAAGTAGGAGAGGGAGAGACGATGCTCATTCTGCCAGGATAGCAGAAGTCTCCATTAATGGGGTGTCTGGCAGAACTGTGTGTTTAGATAAATAAATGAACAGATAAACTGCAAATGCAATGCAAAGTAAATTGAAAGATACTTTGAGAATGCTTGAATAAATTAAGAATCTGTGTGCATCTATTTGTGAGTGCTTGCCTGTACTCTAATAGGAACATCACTTGGTACAATTACTTGGTATTTGATTTGCTGTGATTTGTTTGTGCAAATGGCTTTCTCTTCTTATTGTATTCTGAATCGGATTTATTAATCAGTGTTTTTCTGACTCTGAGAACATGTTTGACCATGTGGACTTATAGAAGCTCACTACTTTATTAAATTTGTCTACTAACAATGTCCAACAGTGGATATACATGCATCATCTGATCCCTCATGAATAAATGTCATTTCCACCATCTCAAATCTACAGAGCCCCTAAAGGGACATGGTGATGGAAAAAAAAAAATTAGATGGGAGGAAAAATATATATTTCAATGCTTTTGTGTTCACTTACTAGACTTTTCCGTTCCCTCGCAAAACTTTGTATTTGCAAAGTTTCCCGAGGGAATGCAAAACATTTGCGATAAAGTGCAAAAGCATTGACCAATAATTTTTCCTCCCATCTCATATTTTTTCTCATCACCATGTCCCTTTAGGGGCTCCGTACAAATCACCATTGATTATGTGGTGGAAATGACAGCAATGGAGATGACATTTTTGAAATCTAATGATAAACTACTTTATATTGCAATTTTTTTGTAACCTAAATGCACATGAATAATAATGCATACATTTTACATAATTACAACTTGATTGGAAATGTTAACAAGTGATATTTACTATGAATTTTCTTTGTATTCTTCATACTGTACATCACATGTCTCAGATTTCATATCAAGTATGCACATTGACATTGTTGTCTTTTTGGTAATGAAGTACAGTAACTTTTGTAAAACCTTATCATAGGGACAAAATTGTTCCTCTTCAGTCGGTCTCTCGACGCCACGCCGGGGACCGACGAATAGGAATCTCGCTAGAGAGGCTAATCTACTTCGAGTGAAACTAAACGAGCCAATGCACATTGGCGTGCAATCATTTGCAGCAATCAATGAGCAGCAGGTGCGATTGCACTTACACTTTTTGCTTCGGAGCCGAGCGTTTTGATGCTGTTTAATCTATTGAGTGATCAAACAACGAGCAAGCTCTTCAGTAGGATCTCTCTTGTCCGGTGCGGGCGATACAGTGCGGCAGCAGGGTCGACTTTCTTTCTCTCTCTCTCTTCTGTCTCTTTTTTTGTTTGTTTTTGTGTTAATGAGCAAAACAAAAAGGCTGTTTTCACAGCTGGTAACAGTGCGCCAAGAGCGCTGAATAGCCGTTATTACGGCTGGTAAGACCGCCGTGAAGAGAGACAGCGCACGACAAGCTGCACATTTCCTGTCTGTGTTCTGCTGCGACCGTTCCCCTGCGGAGCACCAAGGAGAGCAGTCCCCTGAAAGAGCTTACACAGGAGGAGCGCATCTTTTTAAAGATGTCACTCTACCTATGTGTTTCTGGATGCGGTCGTTACCTGGGATTGCGGGATGGTCACAAGCGCTGCATCGTGTGTCTGGGCATTGAACACACTGTGGCAGCGTTCGTGGATGAGTCATGTACCCATTGTGGGAGGATGACCATCTCGGAGCTACGGTCGAGACTCTCATTCCTGCAAAGGGGAGTCCCTGCACCTCTGCCGCGATCTAACCCTCCTCTAAGGGTTACTTCAGGCAGTAGTACGGGTGACCTGAGGATCACGGTGAGCACGCTTCCTTCGGGGAACCAACCCCCTAGGAACCCTCATCCCTCCCACCCTCCGCAGCCAGTAGAGATGCCGACAGAACGCGCTGGACCATCCACGAGGTGTGTACCAGCCGTGTCCTTCAGCGCTCTCCAGGATGACCAGATGTCGATCGCTGCATCGGAGGGTGGGTCAGGCTTCTCTGCAGATGATGATTCGGCGCCGCTGCCCCCTTCGGGTGTGACAGCGGTGCCCGTCACATGTCGCAGCTCGCCCGCCATCTCCTCCTTTGGAGTCAGAAGCATCTGAGGTTGCTTCGGGCCATGTATGTCCCCGGTGTGCTCAGCCATGTGGCAGATGAGCTATCACGAGCTGTGCTCCCGGGAGAATGGCGACTCCACCCCCAGGCGGTTCAGCTGATCTGGACAGAGTTCGAGATAGACCTGTTAGCCTCCTCAGAGATCTCCCACTGCCAGCTGTTTTACTCCCTGACCGAGGGAACACTCGGCACGGGCGCACTGGCACAGCTGGCCCCGGGACCCTCGAAAATATGCATTTCCCACAGTGCGCCCCTTATTGCTCCAGAGTGAAAAACCTGTTGAGTCCTCCAACACCCTTGGCCTGGATGTGGCGGAGCATCTGGTGCCAGGCTTTATCCGTTGAATAATTGAGAACCGGGTCTAGGCTGGGTTCCAAATGTGTGACCCTGCGGGGATCCCAAATGTGTATCCTTCCACGGCTGCTCCTAATCGAAGCTCGTGTCTTTCCCTTGGGCTAAGTCACCCAGTATGAAGAGGAACATCTCGGTTACATAGGGTAACCCTCATTCCCTGAAGGAGGGAACGGAGACGCAGTTTTGAATTTTTGAAAACTGATTTCAAAGTTTTTGAAAATGATACCGTACCATTATTGTATCAGTGTAAAGGACAAAAAAAGCGAATTTGTGAAAATGGTGATGTCATGCACATGCGTATTACATGTTTAGTCTATAGGCGCGTATGTTTCTTTACAAAGTGACATCGCCAGCTACTGGCCTGAAATACAGTGTTTTTAATCGTTTTGCAGATCCATGTGAAGGGATAGTTTTGACAAAGTTGTCTTCTGTACATGAAAAATGCAAAAGAAAAAATTTCCGTTTCAGTACATAAAGAAAAATAATAAAAACAAGCCCTGGGACATAACTATAGTTGAATAAACAAAACTCTTATATAGGGGATTTATTGAAATCTACTAGAAAACCCAGGCATGAATAGGCCTGTCGCGATAGTCAATAAATCAATTAATCGCACGATAAAAAAAAATGAGCTCGATAATTTTTCCGGCCGCCATAATTCCATTTGCATGCTTGTTTGTTTTCCTCGTCTCTCTCTCTACCAAATAAACTGGATGACCACTCTCGGTTCCTTAGCATATAGGAGGAGTGAACCCTCTTGTCAGTTGCATGGTCTTTGTGTGGGGAGGCGGCGCCGCGGCGCTTGTCAGTCACATGGTCTTTGTATGGGAAAGCGCCGGCGGGACTGCTTGCGGCGACTGCCGGGAGAGAGAAAAGGCGGTAGTTGTGAGTTGGGAGGGGAAAAAAAGAAAAAGATGGAATTGGTTTCAAAGCCAAACGCGACAGCGAGCTCGATCTCATGAAAATGCGTATCTATACCACGAATGTTATTTCTCGTGCCATTTATACGGCAAAAATAGTTTTTGCGTGCATATGATACGCACTTTATGGCGTGTAATACACACGCACTCCTCACCCCTAATCCTAACCAAGTATTTTCAGTGCGTAGCATATACACGCAATAAAGCGCGTCTCCGTCTTCCCGACAGTAAATTACACAATCACTTTTTTTATTTGTTTACAAAGGTCCTAACCGGCAGTTTGCCTGTTATGGAATGTATCACTATTTATGTCTGAGCCTAATGTTTAATATTTTTTGAAGTGCAATTTTGTTTACATCCATTTTATTTATTTATTTTGGTATTTATTCAAGTGAATTTTTTTTTACAGACACTGAGAGTCCATTGCTTTTATTGTTTTTGGTTGTTTTGTTCGTTTTTTGTGGATATTTAAAATGTTTTTCCAATTTCAATGTTTAATATTCTTAAGAAATAAAAGTTTATAGATCTTTGAAAAGGTGTACCTGCATTATTATGCCATTATCATTATATTAGATGAAAATGGTCGAACGACAATATTATCGTTTATCGCAATAATTTCTTGGACAATTTATCGTCCAGCAAAATTTGTTATCGTGACAGGCCTAGGCATGAATCTTAATCTAGTGCGGACAGTAAAGTTTACTCTGCCCTATGTTCTCTCTCTCTCTCTCTCTCTCTCTCTCTCTCTCTCTCTGTAGGTGTGTGTGTAACATCGATTGCTCCCACATCAGTTTTAATCCAGTTTGTGCATCAGACGGCCGTTCCTATGACAACCCCTGCCAGGTGAAAGAGGTGTCGTGTCAGAAGCAGGAGAGGATTGAGGTCAAATACCTCGGACATTGTAAGGGTCAGTCACAACTCTCATTTTTTTCAAAACAAATGTGTTCACCTCTGCTCCAGCCTGACAGTCTAATGACTTTCATTCTACTCCCGATCTGAGGAGGTTATGAGAAAAGTTACTCCTCACACACCATTTCTCTTACAAGGCTTTGTGATTTATTTTATGATTTTTTAATAAGCATAACTATATTCTGTAGCCAATGTATATTTAGTAGAGCTTAGTAGATTAAAATAATCACATTTTTTGACCCAACCCCAGTCATAATGAAAAATTAGAGACCCATGATCATTTGTATAAAATTCCTCACAGCATTTTGATGCTTTATTGGCCCAATTTAAAGGGGTCATATAATGCAATTTTTGTACAAGCTAATATGATTCTTTAGGGTCTAAATTAAAAGTTTGTAATATACTTTAATTAAAAATTCTCATTAGTATTGTAAGAAAACACTCATTTTACCTGGTCAAAAACAGCTCTGTTTTCAGCACGCCATTTAAGTGCATGTGTCTTTAAATGATAATGAGCTTTGCTCACCCCGCCCCTCTGTTCTGTGCGTACACCCTTTGTAACACAATAACCATAACGCGTTGTTCATTATAAACATGGGATTATGAATTATATTGAGAACGTCGTACATAGAAAACATGCCATAAAGTACCCTGAGTGTAAACAGCCGCATTCAACGTGAAGCGTGCAGCAAGCGATTCGCAAAAAATAATATAAATATTAATAAAAAGGTTAATAAAACGTTACACTCACTTCTTCCTCTGGAGGTGCAGCAGGAACACAAATAGTCGGTACTGATTCTTTTTTCAGGAGCAGCTTCTTAGCAAAACCAGCTTTATACTGACCCTCGTTTGTAAAGCAGTCTGGTGTATGAAATGATTCGCGCAAACATGAAAGCATTGACGTTGATCGTGGAGAATATTCCCTTCGAAAACAAACTCAGCCACTGCGTCTTCAGCGGTTCGGATTTAGGAACATCAAAATGACTGCTGTGTTCCTTATTACACCCAAGAACAGAACACCACAATCGCTTAGACGCCATTCTGCTCATAGACAGTGCTCCAGCGTATCAACAATGACCGCGCCGGTCCGCGCGGACTATGATTGACAGCTCGCTCACGAGCGAGGGCGGGTCTGTGTGGAAACGCTGCTGTCAATCAACAATCGTGGGAGGGGTGTCGATTTTGTGACGTCACAAAATCGAACGGCTTGATTTGAGATGAGGGAAAACATATAAGAAGATTTTAAAAAAAAACACTGGATGGATTTTTATCATTTTATGATGGTTGTGTACAGGCACTGCCAACACACATTCCAGTACAATCAACTTGTAAAAGTGCATGTACCATTATATGACCCCTTTAAATGAAGAAATCTGAAAAAGATTTTTTTCTGAAGGTTCCTGAACAACATGTAAGTGTTGCTACTGCGCAAAAAAAAAAAATTATAAAAATGATATTTTTATTTAGCAAGGACACATTAAAAAGTGACAGTAGACTTTTACATTGTTACAAAAATTATATTTCAAACAAATACTGTTTTTTTAAAAACTTTATATTCATCAAACAACCCTGAAAATTGCTTTGTGGTTTTCATAAAAATATTTAGCAACACAACATTGAAAATAAGAAGAAATGTTGAGCAGCAAATCAGCATATTAGAATGATTTCTGAAGGATCATGTGACACTGAAGACTGGAGTAATAATGCTGAAAATATAGCTTTGATCACAGGAATAAATTAAATTTTAAATATATTAAACAAATATGATTTTAATTTGTAATAATATTTACTATATGTTTGTACTATATATATTTTTTTTTTATCAAATTAAATACAGCTTTGTTAAGCATTGGAGAAAAAAGAAAAAATCTTACCAAAACCAAACTTTTGAAAGGTAGTGTAGGTTAATGTATTTTTGTCTTTTTAAAACACATTACATTTTTGTACATTAAGTTTCCCATTTAGGGAAAGAAATCAAAATAATGCGTACAAAAGATTTTTGCTACAGCAGTCATTCAAATTAACAATGTTTCCCACTCATACAGTAGATGTCAAACATTTTAATTAAATTCTGACCTACTCTGATTAAAAACATAAAATTTTACATTAATGTTTTCTTAAATAAATTTTCTCCTTCATTTACTAGTAAATAAGAGTTCAAATTCACTAAAAGTGTTAATAAATCAAAGGCACCAAACATAAATGTCAATAGCTCTAAAAACAGTGTCGCTCCTCTCCTGTGATAAACAGAGTGGTGTGAAGGAGCATATTGAAACCAGTGAGTCTCTGGAGAACTAGCCTGCTTTATGTGTCCTCAACAGGCCACCGTACCCTGATACCTCCCAGTGTGTGTGACAGTTTGACTGAGTGGTGTGACCTGCTTCACAGACAGTGTCAGGAGGGAGTTTGAGAGTGAGAGAAAAAGAGAAGAAAAGAAAGGAAGAAAGATTGTGATTGAGTAAACAGAGGGTGTGGTGTCACTGCTGTTGCATTGATCCCTCCATTGACTTACACGGATACCCTTCAAATGCTCTCTTGCACGTACACACACACTTTTCTACTCACCGTTTAGAGACAAAACATAGTCTCTGCTAAATAGTCTAAAACTCCTTTAAAAGGCTAGTTCATCTAAAAATGAAGATTCTGTCATCATTTACTTACCCTCTTTGTGCTAAGTCTAATTATTTTAGAGAAGTCTGAGGAACAGATTGAAATTGAAGACTGAAATTTGAGAGCTGTGGGGAAAGGGAAGGTTTCAGCAAATTATTTATTCACATTCACATGAGTGCTGCAGGAAACGAGTTAGCACAACGATCTCAAACTCACCCTGCGTTTCAATGTCCATACTATCCATCCTAAATAGTATGTGAGACACCTGAGACTTATATTACATCTTGTAAAAAGGGGCATAATTAGGGATGGGTATCGTTCAAAAATGTTCGATATCGATACTGATACCTTGACTTCGAGACCAGTTCCTGAATTATACTTTTTTCCATACCAATTTTATGAAACCCATTTTGTCAAGATTACATTACATAATACCTAAAATTACCTTTGGTATTATTTTTTCAGTTTGTTGATTCATTTAGGCCACCTGGGGGCAGAATATATGCCTCACGCTCAAGCACACGCAAAAAGCTTGCCTAATGATTATGAATGTGTCGGGAAAAATAGCAAGGAGACATTTTAATTGTTTATTCATAAATTAGTGTTTTCTGAGTCAGTGTTGGCTGCAAACATGAAGTTGACGTTACTGACTCGTCATCTCCGCAGCATAGTGCTCACACAACAACCTGACAACATAAACATGGTTGCAGAATTACAACAGTCTTCCTCTCTCTCTCTCTTTTTCTGGCTGTGTTTAGAGGAGAGAGACCAGGTGAGTGAGGTACCGTGGGGTCTTTACATCCCGTGTCCGGAGCGTTACAAGAACTACTGTGTCCATGGAGAGTGCGAGTATCCTAGCAACCTCTCGCCCCCCACCTGCAGGTAACGGCACCACACATACAACACAGCAAACTCTTCCTTCTTCCTCACCTACACACCCACTCTTTATAGGACAGTGTGAGATTGATTTTGGAGAAGCGGTGAGAAGACAAAAGCAGGGGAGAGAATGAGAAATGAGAGATGAGATGAGAATGAGATGAAAGATGTGAAGGAAGGAGAAAAAGAGAACAGATATTGTGTATGTGCCTCTCCCTAAAAGATGACTCATTCCTACCAGCTGTGTGTGTGTGCGCATGTGTGTGTGTGAGAGAGAGAGAGTGTGCGCTGGCTGGCAGGTGTCCCTTTAACCGCCTCCTCTGAGAGGTCGAGGTTCTAATTAAACAAGACTATGTTTTTCTCAGTGTGCACCAGCTCCCTGCTGCAAACTCACTCCCACACACACACACACGCACACACACACTTTCACTGCTTTTTTGCACCTATAAACACTGAATGCCTAGTAATTATCCACAAAAAGTGGCATCAACATCCTACTGCCATGTAGGGCTGTGACGGTGGCAGTTTTTTACCACCGCGGTGGTAATGGACCCAAATACCGGCGGTGTTGCGGTGTTTGGGGGGTTGTTTTGAAATAAATAAATAAAAACAAAGAAACAACACAATAAAGCCTCTAAAGCATTGCAATAAATATCAGTAAATACTGGTAACTTACATAATATAATAAATCTATTCTATTTAAGAAAAATCTTAATCTATTTAAGAAAAAAAAAACTTTTGTTTAATATTTCCACACAAAGACGCGTGATACAGCCTACCGCTCTGCGCTTTGAGAGGGATGTGGGACACGAGCAGGAAAGAGACCATCAATCTCTTTTCTGATATCTTCATGTTTTCTACTTGTAAAAGGTATGAAGAGCGAATTTTATCTTCCACATGGGCAAGACATTTAAGCTATGTTTGCGCGCTGCCAGAGAAAGCCAAACTAAAATCACCCGCGCGTGTGAAACGCGCTTTACAAATGAACTTGACGCGCCTATACCAATATGTCTAATAACAAGCACAAACTGTGTTAAAAAGAATTTGACGTACATGTAAAAAATGTAGGCTATATCTGTCCTACAGCGTTTTTTCTACTTTACCACAGTAAAGAATACGAAAATAATCGACCTAAAAGCGAACAAAGGAAGAAACGTTTATAATCCCCTTTGGAAATGGGTGAGACGCGAGTGAAGGTATGGGAAAAGAAAAAAGAGATTCCATGCAGGGATGAGTCACGATTTTTGAATATTCGATTATGTTCTAATGTCTGTTGTGCGATCATTCTCTAAAATAAAATCTCCATGTTCTGGTGCTGATGCGGTTGACGCGTTCATGTGGGTGACGCTGCCAATAACGCACACAACAGCTGTCACAAACCGGCAAAAGTAATGATTATGAACGTGTCAAATATAGCAAGGAGACATTTGAATTGTTTATTAATAAAGTGGGGTTTTTTGTGTCAGTGTTGGGCTGCAAAGATGAAGTTGACGATGCTCACTCGTCATCTTCGCAGTGAACGCGCCTATAGAGAGAATTGCACACTAGGCTATACGGAATACATAAACATATGCTAGTCGGTTTATTTTCGTTTTTGTTTAATTTAATTGTTTCTATATGGAATAACTAATGGAATATTTTTAAATTCGCTGATTATCGGGTGAAGATCGCAAACCAGAATTCAAAGCCGACAAAGTTTAAATTTATGGACTCACGCACAACTCTCTCATTCGTCATGAATTCAAACTTTTCCATGGCTGCGCCTGCAATATAACATTTAATTGCTAACCTATTATTTATTTTGTAAACAAAGCTTTGTGTGTCATAATATTAATGTAAAACAGCATTCACATACAAACTTTTTTTTTTTGCAAACCACCGCCGGTACTCCTCAGCCACCGCGGTGGCGCTTTACAACCGCGGTGGTGCGGTTGTCAAGTTTACCGGCACAGCCCTACTGCCATGTGATTATACTCGCACTCTTTCACTGTCCTCTATCATCACATCGACACACACGCTACTCGATGTCTTGGGGTCTGCTGAAATAGTCTATTGATTATGCCCATCTTCTCTTTGCTTTAAACTTTAACATCAGTTTATCTTGTTTGTGTGTGTTTTCCAGTTGTCATTCGGGCTTCATTGGGCCGCAGTGTGATAGGAAGGACTATAATGTGATGTACGTGGTACCTGGTTCTGGAAAACTGCGTTACGTTCTGATCGCATCCATCATTGGAGCTCTGCAAGTGGCCATTATCTGCCTTGTAGTGCTTTGCATCACACGGTGAGCTTAAATACACAGATTTTTCTCTAAACACTCAAACTTCACAAATGCACGGCTCATGGTTTTCTGATGTTGGTCCCATGTAGCTGGAAAAAAATCTAACAATTATGTAGAATAAGTCAGGAATGACAGGAGACCATCCACATGTGCACTTTTGTTTTTGTGTGTGTGGAAATGAAGCTGTAAAAAATTGTGTCTGGAAATATGCAGCAATGTTTTTTTCATAAGAGTGTTAATTAAACATTTAACAAGAGTTTTACTTAAACTAAACAGCACAGAGATTCCAGTTTGTGGGAATCATGGCAGCATATACGGAAGGCCAAAGAGATCACGCTTAATTATTTTTTTGTCATGATTTTGTGATCTCCATAAAACAAGTTATTTTGAGTTTCCAATTCTTTCTTTTTTTCTGAGAAAACTACAGAAAAATAACTCTAATATATGGGCTCTAGATTATAATGTTATTGTCTTTATTAATCATTACCTATTTATATGTGACCCTGGACCACAAAACCAGTCATAAGTCGCACAGGTATATTTGTACAATACATTGTATGGGTCAAAATGATCGATTTTCCTTTTATGCCAAAAATCATTAGGATATTTAGTAAAGATCATGTTCCATAAAGACATTTTGTAAATTTCCTACCGTAAATATTTAAAACATTTATTTTTGTGAGTGAATGCAGCACAATCCCGAACATAAATGGACAACTTTAAAGGTGATTTTCTCAGTGTTTAGATTTTTTTGCTCCCTCAGATTTCAGATTTTCAAATAGTTGTATCTCGGCCAAATATTGTCCTATCCTAACAAACCTTACATCAATGGAAAGCTCATTTATTTATTTAAAAAAATTGACCCATGTGATTGGTTTTGTGGTCCAGGGTCACATCTGTCATTATATATAAATCCTATCTAAATATTATGTATTGGATAATTATAAATAATGTTACTATGTACATATTTATTCTCTATTCATATCATGGTTTCCACAAAAATATTAAACCGCTGTTTCCAACATTATTGATAATTTTTTTTCTGAGCAGTAAATCAGCATATTAGAATAATTTCTGAAGAATCATGTGACACTGACGTGTGACACTCAAGTCGAGTAATGATGCTGAAAATTAAGCTTTGCCATGACAGGAATAAATTACATTTTATAACATATTACTTGGTGAGCATAAGAGACTTTCAAAAACAATACAAATATTTTACCAACCCCAATCTTTTGAATGGTAGTGTTCATACTGATTTTTGGCAAACTATCTTTTTATTATGATATACAATACATGCATATGTAAGGGATAATGTACATCCAGCCAGTTGTTATTGCAGAATATCGCTGATCAACCTTTCGGGGTTTATTCTGAAATAACTACCAGCTGGATCTACATTATCTCGCTTATTACACGGCTACTTGCCACATAAGTAAACAATTAGACACTAAATATTTGATTAGGTATTTTCAGCGAAGAAAGCAGTTGCTAGCAAGTGGCAAGTTCAAACTAGACGGACATTTAAGGAATATGATACAGTAATACCATTTATTACACTGCATTTTACCACATAATTAATTATGGGGATAAAAGATATTGATTTGAGATTAAACTGTTTTAAAATTGTCCCTTTTTTTAATCTTATAATCCATTACAGTGTACAAAACAATTGTTGCAAAATGGACGCAGTTGTGTTTGTGTGAAACGAGAGCGAGTCTGCGATACCCTGATGACAATTAAATAATTGTACACAAAAATATTGATTTGAGTTTTAATATTTAATTAGCTAATTATTTAATTAGCTCACCAAAACTTCCATGAAGAAAAACTGTTCCTAGCAATGACTTCATTTTCCCGGATGAGCCTGCGTTATCAGTTTTTAACGGTTGTTATCGGGGAATAACATATCACGATTGACCTATCAGAATCAAGTATTCCACTGAGCCATATAATAATATGTATTAACTGCATGTACACAGAAATACACACACTTGTATGAATGCGGTGACAGCTTTGCTGATTATAATGGGATTCGAGTGTTCTAGTATTGTCGCATTGCACACTGCCTGTATATAATTTATTCAAAATTCAACAGCTTTGTTTTCCCTGCTGCTGAGAAGGACAGTGTGATTTTCTTGATTGTCTGATTGATTCATTAACATTTCTCAGCTTGATCTAGATGTGAAGCCTACAATAAATAAATATGGCATACAGTTGCCTCAGACAAAATAAGTTTATAATTGTAAACCATGTAAATCAGAATAACTGTGATTGCAATATCCAGAGAAATTATCAACAATTGTGATTTACGATTATTAAAACCTGATACGCACACACGTGCAGTCGTGAACAAACATGAAGTGAAAGGCACACTGTACTCCGCAGTGCCCTCCTTCACCTTACAGCCCGCAAACCGTTTCTATAGCAACACACTTTCTAACTGCAGCAGTGACTTAGGACGACTTTCTCTTATCTGTCTCCTCTTGCTTTCTCTCTCTAATTTTCTCAAGTCCTGTCTCTCGCCGTCTCTCTCTCTTCATGTCTTTCCTTCTAGCTAATCAAAGATGCTCAGACTGAAGCATGTTTAATCAAACACTCCTGCAAGGACGTAGTGATTAGGTGATTGTAATGACTCTCTGACGCCGCGTTGCATGCAGAGTGTGAGAGCTACTGGGAGGTAACAAAAGTAGTGGTCCGGAGAGATTGTAATAGAGAGAAAATTCGAAGAGCGAGGAAGAAAATCGAGCACTCTCTGATGAGCCATCATTCAGACTCTTTGACCTTTTAAAAGTTTACAACCCACAGTACTGCTGTTTTTACCCTCCGCTGTACCTCCACCTGTAATCAGGCTTTCTGAGGCCTGTAATGTGTTATGGTTGTGTTGTGATTGTTGCTTTGGCTCCCAGGGACGAGCGGGGCAGTGGAATGGACCGTGATGCCATAATGGCTCTGTTGCCCTCAGTGTTTCCTCCCCAGGGAGAAATTGCCACCTCGTTTTCGTATAATCAGCACAAATGGTCTTCGACTACAATCCATTTAATATAACTCTCCAAAAGTAGCCCTGCAGGATCCTAAAGCAGAGAGTTTATTGATTGAAGTGAAAGTGCCAAACAGACACAACAATGCAGCAAAAGTGTTTTGCAAGGATTTAATGTCTAGCTTTTTTTAGGACAACATGTGAACCGTAAACCGTGACTCTTGAACCTTGGCCCTCTCACCCCTTTCCCTCGTCTGAAATACGTTAACTCAGCCTAAAATCAGCCTAGCTTATTGTGTCCTCTTCTATAGTACGGCATACCTTTGACAAGAAATGCAACAAGCAAACAGCACAGTGAGTGTAAGAGTTATCACCAAAATAATGCAGAATGTAAAAAAATACACATCCTTGTTACAATAATTTGCATTTCAGCAGCCTATGGTGACAACTGGCGGGGTTGTAAAATGAATGGCACACAAAACCAACAAAACTTTATGTAAGCCGATGCATCATGACAGTGAACATCAATCGTGACATTTTGGAACATGTTGATAATAAACAGTATCATTAGACTGGATTACAGCAGACGATTAAATGTATGAAACAGACCGTGATAAACTTTTCATCTATTTATTTAATTTTACTTGTGCACATGCGGAATTACAGCAAATATGCATAATGGTTGCTGAGTTGGTGAATTTACAGAATGACCTTAATTCTGCAAAATGACTGTTTTCTCAAATAAAACTGAAAATATATAAAAGAGTGGCAGCGACAGCCAGAATAAAATCAGTTGGCACGTGACCTATTTTAAATAATTAAATCATTTTTAAATAATAACCAAACAACAAACAATCTTGTTTGATGCTGTCATCCAGCAGTATAGCTTGCTGGGGTTGAAATGATTTCAAAAGCTTTGGCTTTCTGCACCAAATGAACTCTTTCCCCACCATTGACGGAATCTTCCGGCTTTCCGTGTTTTTTTATCAATATCTTTTATCCGTCTTTCCGTCTACTCTTTCAGAAGGCGCAATTACGCTTCTTCTGAAAGAGTAGAGAATCTCCGTATCAAAACAGGCACACAAAAAAAGGCAAGCGATAAAAGCATTGCTTATGCACACTGTAGACTTCTCAGCTCGATTTTCTCAGCTTTTTGTTCAAAATGTTGCTTTTTTGTGAAACTTACCCACATTCAAGTGTGGATAAAAAATAATGCATTAAACTAGAATAAAACATTTTATTAAAAAAATGTCCAAATGTTTTTTAAACACGCTGACCGGGAAAGAGTTAAGCTCTGGTGTACTGTAGGTCTTCCTTTGCTAATTAATTAAAACATTTAATTAAAAGTTAAGACTTGAAAACGCCATGGATAATAAATTAGCAACAATGTCCTCCTCAATAATGTTACAGTACTTGCATTTTCCAACACTATTTTTCTTTTCCGATCGTGTTCCAAACAGCGGGTGGAACTTGTCATAAAGTTATAGTGATAACAAACCCCACCCATTTACAGTGACAATATAATTTGGTAAATTTTTCCTGTCACTTGAAATTAGTCTCTCATTGACTTGCTATTGCTTGGCCCTCTGTAATTTAATAGCTGGACCACCGATCATAGAGCTGAAAGAGTTAGGCGTAAAAAATCTAATAAGGAGATACCGGGCATCTTTCATTTAACCCTTCACATTCCATCACAAACTGGAATAGGTTTTAAGGGTTTATTTCCTCCTTTGTTTTTATGTATACTGTCATATTATGAATTCCTAAAATAACATTAGATGTGAGGACTTTATCAAAAAAGAGTTTACTTTTTAAACTTTTATTTTTTACAGTAGTTTAGGCCCTCTCTGAACTCTTTTGCCATTACAGTTTCAGAGGGTGTACAGTTGGGCTGAATGACCATCAACAATGGGAGGGTGAAATAATGGTCATAATATCATAATGAAGAGCAAACACTCAGTAAAAATGAAAATGGAATTACTGAAAACAAAAAGTACTTTGTTATAATTCTGTCTGGTGTGAATGACCAGTGCTAAGACACTTTAACCCTGTGATGCATGAATATTTAAATAAAAAATTGGGGAAAATCTGCAATATTTTAGTATTTACTATTTATAGTATGTATTAATATTTTGAATAAGCTTTTTTATATTTTATATTTTGATCATTTTATTTAAGTTTAAGTAATTTTGTTCTTTTGTTATTTAAAAATATTTCGATTTAGCATTAATTGGTTTATGGATGGGTTTGAACAGTACAGTATATGTGGGATACTTCTCACATAAACAGAATTATGAGAAATAAAATCAATATTTTGTCTTCACTGTGCAGTTTCAGCAAGAAAAAATGGTTTAGACTGTCACTGTTAAAAAAGTATTTAATTCAAATAATGCACAAAACATTGCTAAGGAATATGTTGCTAAGAAATATGTATGGCCATTAATTTTCTCAATTCAACCATCATTTGCTGGTGTGGCAAAAAGATATTTTTTGGCTGTGAATGTAATGCTTTAAGACTTGGTAGGTGATTAATTTTCTAAACCCATACAGCCAGTGAGTTAAAGGTTCTCTTCACTGTGTAAAACTAAATGTTTGTGAGCAAGAGGATGGAACTAATTAAAACAGGAACAGCTTTGGTCTGGTCAAGAATCAGTGTCCCCCGCGTACCCTGCTGCCTCCGAGCCAATTTAAGAGCCAGGGGCGCATTTTGCCCTATGCAAAACATGACATTTAATAAAGCGAAGAGGAAAATATAATAAAAATTCCTTGTGGTGGAAGGTTTCCCCTGCCGAGCTGTATAGGGAAGCGAGAGAAGCTGTTAATGAGACAATTTAAACCACAGCAAGTGCCTGTCTGCCAGTATCTGATTTCCATTCATCTGTCTTTCCGTCTGCCTTTTTCTTGCATTTTATACTTTATATGTTTAGATCTGAACTTAACGCATAAATGTAGTACAATTAATTATGCAAAAGAACCTGTTGAAAAATTAACGCATGTAATCATGCCACTGACTGACCCGTATGTAAATTGTTGGGGGTTACACATTACAAGTAACGTAAGTTACGTTATCAGATTACTTTTTTCAAGTAATGAGTTACTTACCTCTTTCCCCGCCAGCGTTTTTGACCATTTTCACAAAAGTTTCATGGCCCCCGGAATATTTTGTTTGAATATCTGAACTTGCAATATATCAAAAGAAAGAACAGAGCCTCTCTTATTAAAAAAAAATAAGAACCCTAACCCCTAACCCTAACCCTAAAAAGCAACATTTTGAGGAAAAAGCTGAGAAAATCGTGTTTTTGTCAAAGACTACATCCAGATCGGATTCAGAACGATGAACAAAACACAGATGAAGTAGATCAAGTCCATCAACACCCCTAAAGCTTCACAGTCCTATGCTCATCCTGTATCAACATTTCATTCAGTAACATTAGGCAGTTTTGATTTATATGCTGTTTAATGTTGATGATCGCGTTATTTTACATATGCATATAATTACATATGATATCGCTTTTTTCTGCATCTTCCTCACACGTGTTTTGATCAGGAGATTCAGTAGTCTTTCAGAAGATGCGTTATAGAAGCATTTTCTTACAAATGGCGGGGAAAGAGTTAACACCTTTAATCGGGAGTAAGTGCAGAGGTATTTCCTTCAGCCTGAGGCTTATACAATTCACTTTTGGCGTGAAAGGGCCTTTACAGTTGCCAAAAATATAACTTTTTTATTATTATAAAAAAACAAAACAAGCAAGCCTAGTCCAGGTGAGAAAAAGTAATGAAAAAGGAAGGTAACATTACTTTCCATAAAAAAGTAACTAGTAACACAATCAGTTACCTTTTGAAGTGAGCAATGCAATATTGTAATGCATTACTTTCTCCAACAATGCTAAAAAGTAACTTTTTTCATGCATCAACTATTTAAAAAGCCCTCTGTGAATGTCTACCTCAGACAAAACTCAGTTGAAAATTGGATTACTATAGACCAGGGGTTTTCAAAGTGTGGGGCGCGCCTCCCCAGGGGGTGCCAGAGCATGCCAGGGGAGGCCCGAAGAGTGGTAAAAATTGTAGCCTAATAATTAGTTTAAAATATAATTATTGAGTTTAATTATTATATGTCATTTTTTTATATTTAAATGTTTTTATTTAAACGATACTAAAAATAATAAGACAAAAATAAGATAAAATTTTTCACCCAGAATGCCGTAGCTGTGAATTCGCTGCTGTTTGGCAAGCCCGCCAATACAGATATGCCCATTAATACAATGGAGCGATTTCTGAGACCCCCCGATTGAAAGCCTTCAAATTCAGGGCTTAAACCCCAAAGACGACAAATAATGATCAGTATCTGAGATTAGGATTTACATGGACAGGACAAGTTGATGAACCACGACCTTTATGTGTGGTTTGTTAGGAGATTTTGGCTAATGACAGCATGAGACCTGCAAAACTTCGGCGACACCTTGAATCCAAGCATGTCGAGGTAACAGGAAAACCTCCAAAATTTTTCCACAGAAAACTTCAAAGCTTTCAAGGTCAGAAAAAAATTGTGGGAGATTTGTCAAATTAAATGGAAGGGCCACTGAAGCTTCATATCACATTGCATATAGCCAAGGCAGGCAAAGCGCATACCATTGGAGAGACGTTAATTCTGCCGGCAGCGGAAGACATGTGTTCTCTGATGGTAGGAGAGGCAGCGGCTTCTAAGATCGATTCTGTTCCACTATCTGACAACACAATAAGTCGGCGCATCTCAGACATGGCACAGGATGTGAAGGAGCAAGTGTTAGACAGCTTCAGACACAGCCAATTTTTTGCACTCCAGATTGACAAATTCACCGATGTGGCCAGCTGCGTTCAGCTGTTAACATCAGCTGTTAAAACATGGACATTCAAGAAGAGTTTCTATTTAGTAGTCCTTAGCCCACCCACACAACAGGTGAACAGATTTTCAAAAAATTTAACAAATTTGTGAGAAAGAACGATATAGACTGGGAACGCTGCTGTGGCATATGCAGTGATGGGGCAAAATCAATGACGGGCCGCCACAGTGGTCTCATCTCGAAGGTTAAAGAGGTAGCCCTGAGAGCCGTGTGGACCCACTGCACGATCCATAGACAAGCCTTAGCTGCCAAGAAGATGTCAAATGATCTTCGGAGTGTCCTCGATGAAGCTGTAAAAATTGTCAACCTGATTAAAGCATGACCTCTAAATGCTCGTCTTTTCCACATTTTATTCGATGAATTGGGAGCGCATTACAAACAGCTGCTTCTGCACACCGAAGTCCGCTGGTTGACTTTTTGATTTGCGTGAGGAAGTACTACTTTTTCTGTCAAATGTTCAATCCCCACTGGCGCAGCACACGAGCAATTTCAATTGGATTGCAAGGTTGGCATATTCGAACGCCTCAACACGCTTAATACATCATTGCAGGGCAGAGACGGCAATGTGTTTTTGGCATATGAGCAAGTGTCCTCGTTCAGGAGAAAGCTGGATCTATGGGCCACTCGTGTGGAGAAAGGATGCTTGGACATGTTTCTCACGCTGGCTGATTTCATGAAAGAGACAGGGCTGTCAGTGGTTACTATTCAGCCTTTGGTCGCTGAACACTTGAGGGGTCTGTGTCAGCAATTCACACACTATTTTTCTGACAAGAGACAATCCAGGATGAGTGGATTCGCAATCCATTCAAGTTCAAGCCAGCAGAAAGTGACGCACTGTCCATACAAGACGAAGAGGCTTTGATTGATCTGACTAGTAATCATGAAGTTAATCATGATAACCATTGGGTCAGTTATGGCAAAAGGGAGGCCCACTGTCTTGGACTTTGGAAACTTTATAATTTGTAGGGGCTTTATTAGCAAGTATTGATATGTGATTATTTTTATTTAATTTGATTAATTATATATAATATATATATATATATATATATATATATATATATATATATATATGTATTTATTTTTTATTAATTTTTTTATTATTGACAGCCATAATCTAAAATCTAAATGTGATTTTTCTGTTAGGAAAAATTGCAGTTGTTTTTTAAAAGCCCAAGTTTGCTGTGCTTATTTGTAGGGCTGCAATTGTTCAAAACATTTGTGATTATATCAATACAGCTATAATAATAATACAATATTAATATTTCTTATTTTGTTTACATTTATTTAATAATAATAGGGCTGCCTCTTATTAGTCGACTAAATGTTAGTCGATGAGAAGAGGCTTAAGCCCAATTTATACTTCTGCGTCGAACTCACGCCGTAGCTACGTCGTAGGCTGTTTGTAGCACGCGTACCCTTCGGCGTACCCTGACGTGCACCTCTGCAAAATTGTAACAACGCGTCAGTTCTACGCGGACGCAAGTGCTGTGATAAGTCTGCTAGAACCCCTCTCTCAGGTTTCACATGTGTAATTCTACACTCTGCATGTGTAATTGCGCGTCAACGAGGACAACGATGCAGAAGTATAAATGAAAACCAATGCATAGTCTATAGCGTAGAGCAGAGAACGACAACTGGCGGCCCGCGGGCCAAAACTGGCCCGCCAGCAATATTTTCTGGCCCGCCGGATTATTTTGGAAGTCCTAAATGCTGCACAAAACTCTTCCACTACTTGAGAAAAGCCGTAGTCGCGCGGCGATTTCACCGCCGCATACTGTGTGAAACACCCATAGGGAATCATGTGGCGCGGGATTACATTTTAAAGTATAACTGTGCGTTCACACCGGACGCGAATAGCGCGTCAAATTCGCGCCTGCCGCGTCTAGTTATACGCTTGACCACTTTGTGTCCATTCGCGCGTCAAAAGACGGTAGCGGTCAGAACTCTGGTGTAGGCTACTTTGGACGGAGCGGGCGGTCTGACTGACAATAGCCCACTCCCGACATCTTTTGACAGCGTATCCGCACTTAATTCTGACCACCTGTACACCTAGCTCTGAGGAGCTGTTTGGTACTGAAACCCTTGTCAGTCAACAACATTCTTTTTTTGCAAGGATGTTTGAAATAGTTCGGCAGAAAATAGCCTACTTCATTTGTCAGTAGGGCAATATGATTTTCGTTTATGTTGCTTAGAAATTTGAGTGATAGGCTTTGTCCTATTTAATTTATGTTAGGCTATTTACAGTATATTTCTTCTTTTTTTTTCTGTGGCATTTTTTTTCTCTGCTGACAGTACAATGTTAAAATAGCCTAATATTTATATTGACACGAACACAATTTTTGTATAGCATTTATTATAGGCTACTTAATCTCATTCATTGAGACATTTGAATGTGAGATTATGGAAACGAGATCTAAATTTTGCGGACCCGTCAGGTCGGGAAATAAAGCGGGTGAACACCGAGTGTATTTTAAGCGGTTGCTGAATAGAACCTTGTGGGAGCGGGACGGGAAAAAAAACCAGTCTCGCGCAGACCTCCTTAAACCTTAGGTGTGTATGTGTGTGTCCCGAATAAATAATAATAATAAAAAAGGAATAAAGTTCAAAAGCGAATGAGGTATGATTGCTATTCACACCTGTAATCTGTTACCACAATAGTACTTGATCTGTTTAAAATTATTTCCTTGATATATGCCTAAGGTGTTAAATTAAAAATTAAAAATCAAAATTAAAATTTGTCTAATCCAGTAATTAATTTTTTCTATTTTTGATCTGAGCACAATCAGAAAATCAGAAAACCCGTCGTTATTCGTTTTTTCATTTTAGTTCAGGAAATAAATAATGGAAAAACAAGTCGATTTTCATCTTTTTATTTTTGGTTTTAATTTGAAAAAAACGATTGAACGAATGATCCACGGACGGTGACGGACCCATCATATTCCGCGATTATAGGCCTATATAAGAGTATTTAATTTGTATCCATAGGCCTACTCTGTGTAGCTGGCCCGCCATCTACTGGCTAAAAAAAATATTGGCCCGCGGCCAAAGTTACTTGCCGACCCCTGGCGTAGAGGCTCCGGCGTAGGTCCGACGCAGAAGTATAAATGGTCCCTATAAAAGGGTCCTTGTGGTAATTACAGTGACTGGTCACTAATATTTATGGCTGTCGTTAAACCATCAATCTTTAATTTTGACAGAAAACCACAGAAGCGTTACTCATTAAAAGTTTGGGAATATAAAACTTTTTTTTGTGTGTTTACAGAAGATGTCCACGTGGGAATCGGATAGCACGGCAGAAACAAAACGTTCCACACTTCAACTCCGAAAACACCCTGCGGGCCTCCACCAGACTCATCTGATGAACCCTTAAACTGTGCTAGTAAAAAAGAGTGACATGTGCTAAAGACAGCAGAGAAAGGCCCCAGGGAATTGTGGGAATACACACCCCTATCCAGACAGGTGTGTAAGACCTGAGGCAGGACTCATGGCAGTGTGCAAACCTTCTCGTCTCTTAATTCCCATAGGATGCACACAGAGGATGGGCCTCATGGGACGGGTCTGCAGTGTTTTTTCCACCTGGCCTGCAGGCTTGAGTAAAGCTCAGTGAGAAAGAGAACAGGCAGTCAGCTTCGTCAAATCGTCAGAGCATCCAGCCAAAAACACCTCTTCCCTGGGGTTGCAACAGTCTGGAAAAGAGGAGTGTGGACGGATGGATGAATGGATGACGGATGGATGACTGGAGCGGTGTGCCACATGTTGCCTTGTATTTGTTGTCTATGACACCATAGAAAAAAATGAGCTCTCCAAGGCTCTCCTTGGTTATGTATTATATATTTACAATAGGTTAACATACTTGTGATGTTATTTTTCTTCGTTTTTATTCGCTGTAATGTAAATAAATTATTTATATCATGTGATTTGATGCATCATGTATGACTGACCTCCACAATGCAAAAAATCAGGTATGACTTACAATGAGGTTTCATTTGGTAACCTTTGTTAGAGTTGTAGTATGTTATTTCTCAGATTCATTGCTGAACATTGTTGATATTTGAAATCAGCCCAAACAAACTCACCCCTCTCTTCATTGCTCCGCCTCCAAAGCTCAACCTCCAATCCTAACCACCCTGATCTGAGTCGGTTTCGAACCCCGATCGCAAAGTATCCCAGACAGCAACATAGTGTCGGCCCAGATCCGGCCCACCTCTGGGCCTTGTGGGAATCCACATGTACCAGATGTGGGCCGGATCTGGGCCGACACTATGTTGCTGTCTGGGATAGGTCTCTGCAGGATAGTAATAGGAGTTACCAAATCAGTGGTCGAGGCCAAATTTAGAAATGCCCACTTTTGTAACGTAGAGACCCCATACTCCCATACTGGCATGCGAGGCGAGTGCACTAACAAGGACGCTAAACAGTAAACACTGCGCTCTCTATCAGTCATTAGCCTGCACAACTCTAACTAGCTGGCCTCCGTTATACTCACAATGCAAGAGTGAATGTCTATTTATCGTAGCAAAAGCGCAAAAAAAATAATGCTTCATGAAAAATAAAGCGAAGATGATGAGTGAACGACAAGGATGCACAAAAATAAACGAACATACACCAGAGTAAATACAAACAAGAGTTTGTTGTTAGTTGCCAACAGCACAGCAGCTCCAGACAAACAATGACACTCAAAACCAGTTACTCACGTATGGAAGCAACCTCCTTGTCTGTTTTCAGGCCTTCCCGCTTAGCTCTCTCCAGCGCTGGAAAGCTTTTCTAATATTAATGCGTGTCCTAAAGGTCTTTCTTGATCATAACCCTCCATTTTACAGTGATATTCTAATGAGCTTTTCTCTATTGTAATGTCTCTCAGCCATCTCTCTTTCTACAGTCTTTCTTCAAATCTCCCTACTCGTTCTCTCGCCTCCACCGTCATACGCCCCCTAATGCTGATTGGCTACGTTTGTTGTTGTGTCGGTCGACCAACTTTCAAACAGTGTTTTTCAAATATTGCTTACCCCACCTTTAACTACATTAGTTAACAATGAACAAGCCTTAAACAGCATTTATTAATCTTAGTTAATGTTAACGTTTACTAATACATTTTTAAGATCAAAAGTTAAAATTAGTTCAAGTTCAAGTTCAATTTTTTTTTTTTTTTTTAATGTCAAAAATATGTGAATAAAAGCTTAAATTCAAACGTTCATCATATAAAGAGATTGAGTGTCTTCATAAAATTTGGACTAAACCTCTCAATTCATATGGATTAGTTTTACGATCTCTTTATGAACTTTTTGAAGAATCAAAGTGGTAGTTGTGTGGACTGTCAATGGAGGAAAAGAAAGCTCTCATATTTCATTAAAATATCTTAATTTAAGTCTTTTCAATATTGGCGCAGCATAAGTATTTTTTGTCTCTCTGTTCAGAAAAATATCTAAACATCTTTAAAAAATAAATTTCTCAAGCAAAACTATAAAAGATTTATGATGAAAACGAAAAACATTTTGCCAATGAGAGAAGACATTCTCTGAAGATAATTTCTTGTGCAATTTTGCATTTTAAGTAAATTTATTTAGTTTTAAGAATATTTTGTTGAATATTTTAGAATGTTTTCTAAATGTAAATGTCTAGGGAGAAACACAATGAGTTTTATTAGCAACACTTTAGTGTTTGAAAATACAACTTCCAACTTATCTCCATTACTTTTTAATTAATTTTTCAAAATATATAAATAAAAATGAGCCAATTCCCAAGTACTATAACATAGAAATAACGTTTACTGTTCCTTCTGATTCCACTGCAAATGTTTAAAGATTCTTAAATGAAGGTACATTTACTAAGCAAAATAGCATACAGCTTGGTTCAGAAAAATCTACTTAATTAAAATAAAAAAATAAGTTTTCATACCCCACTGACATGTGTTCTGCTTTTAAAATCATTTTTAATTTGTTCAGTTTCAAAAATCAAGACATCTTATATTATTTTGCATCTCAAGTTTATATTTCAATGGGAAAACAAAACAAAAGAGGAAGATATAAACGACTTTATGAATTTAAGACTTTCTGTTCCAATTTAAGACTCTGTTGAGGCTTTAATTTGTAGAAAGGTGAATTAAAACCCGCAGAAACCCTGCAGTATAAACCGAATGATCTTCCAAAACTACTAAATGACAAAGTCTTACAATCTCTTCAGCAAAACTGTTTTCCTAAAATGTCCTTAACCTTCCTGCAAAACCTTCCAACTTTGAAGGTCTTGTCACTTGTGAAAAATATCAATACTATGACAGATTTAGAAGTACCCTGAACTCTGTTGATTAGCTTTAGAACTGAGATGCATCCTTTCTCGTCACCTTGTTTCTCTTAGCCCAATCTGACACAAGCAGGAAAGGAAAGTCTGTCTGTCTGCCTCCTCCGGCCCAAAGGGAGTTGTAGGCGGATGAAGCCCAGCAGCCGGTCGATGGCTGTGAGCCGCACCCATTACCCTGCAATCAATGCTGCCACAAGATCCGACTGTCACAACCTCAGTCCGGCTCTCTCCTACGCCTCTGAGCTGTCAAATACAATCACCGCCAACAAGTAGTGTGTGTGTTGTACTGTTACCAATGCCCTCTGTGACCTAAGATAACTTGTGGAACCAGATCCAGCAGTCCTTGGGAGACAGAATGGTGTGAGTGTGTATATGTGTGAGCAAGTATATGTATAAAACTAAAAATGATGCATGAAAGAGAACAAGAGTTTTATTATTCCTGTCTCTCGTTGCTATTATGATCAATGTCCTCACGATGGCAGTGTGCACCAATAATGTGATTATTTCCCATAATCAGAGTAAGGGCCTAATCGCAGTAAGATGTTTACACGAGACAAGCAAACCTCTTCACTCA
Organism: Abramis brama; assembly: GCF_963993115.1. Taxonomy (NCBI): domain Eukaryota; kingdom Metazoa; phylum Chordata; class Actinopteri; order Cypriniformes; family Leuciscidae; genus Abramis; species Abramis brama. Next base: position 34,709,698 of record NC_139973.1, read on the forward strand.
TTATTCTGATTATTCACATACCCCATATGCACAGCACAAATTATGAACTCAAATATAGTAGGTATTCTACTGGCCACTGTTTTAATACTTTTTGGGGGGTTTTCGGTGATGCGCCCAAAAATGTCTCCATTGCAATCAATATACTGCATTATATCAAAGACTTTAGACATACAAAGACTTTAGATATAAAAAGAAAGAACACACAATATGGCGGAATCAGTCCCGCCTTCTAAATAAAAGAGCCAATCGGCAATTGGTAGAGTCATTGCGTCACTGCAGTTTCTGTTAGAATCTCTGGTTGCTAAAGAAACAGTCAAGCTGCGTCTGAAATCGTACTCTCTTGAATAGATTTAATATTTAGATTAAGTAGTTACTTCGCAACTGCTTAGATAGTATGAATGTGTGTAGTATGAAACCACCAAGATTTAAATCCTTGAAGAAATGGGATAACCTTTCACTAGTGAGAATGTGTTGGTTTGTGTTTTATAATTAGATAATTATACTTAAAACAACTATTTGCTGACGCTTAGTCAACTTGCTCTCAAATGTTCACAGACCGGCTTTGACTGTTCCAATATGGCGAACAGCTTACGTATAGCCGCTAATGAGGCATCTATATACTTATTAGATGTCTCATTGTTCTGAGACGTGTCTAGGACTGAAAATTATTTTTAAAATGATTTTATTTTTGATAGTTTCCCCATTCAAATAGATTGGATCTGTACTTGCATGACTGGAATAGCTGCCTGAGAGGCATTTCAAAGATGGCCGCCAAGTGAAATGACTTGCCTGAAAGAGACTTTGATTATATTCATGTCGCACAATGTTGTCAACATGAACTCAACATGAGTTTATTAAGCACCCCAAAAATGCCTGTTTATTGCGAAATCAACATACGCCATTTTACTGTGATTATGGTTACCACATTTATAAGCCTAATCGTGTCAAAGTATTGTCGTGGAACTTTTATGGCATACATCACATTGATGCGTCACTTCTTTTTTTCTAAACGGCATGCACTGCTACAAGCCAGCTAAATGTAACCACCTTTTTCGCTTCAGCTACATTTTGGATGGAAGCAAAGGCATTGTATCACCTATTCTGATTGGTCAGTTTAGATATTCAGTACTTTTAATGTATAATTTTGGTTACACTTTAGTTTAGAGTCCAATTTTCACTATTAACTACGACTTTTGCCTCAAACTCCAAAAGACTGCTTATTAGTTAGTAAGGTAGTTGTTAAGTTTAGGTCATGCAGAATTAGGCATTAATATGTGCTTTATAAATACTAATAAACAGCAAATACTCTAGTAATATGCATGCTAATAAGAAACTAGTTAATACCATAAAAATTTTTTTTTTTAAATAGAATTCATTGTAACAATTTTGAACACATTTCGATGAGACTTTATCATTAAATACCTAAGAAACTTGAAATGTGAAATGATTTGCTTGATAAGTCTGCTTGTGTTATCTTTAAAATAAAGTCCATATTCTCAAAGTTCAAAAGAAAGACTGCCAAGAGTTTGATATAATGTGCAAATTTATATCAGTGAAGGAATGTGAAGCCTTATAAATAAGCTTGGCAACCACAGGCGATTTTCTCTCACAGTTATGAATAATCTACACCAGGGCTGTGTGTGGCTGTGGAATGATGTGTGTTTGAGGTTGTAAGGTAATAAATTATTTTCATGACATGCTGTAAGTACTGATTCCCACCTTCCTCCCACATGGCAGTGCCAGGTACATCAGAATCCCTCCATCTCCATAGGTTTCCCAGAGCTGGGCTGTCAGCAGGGAATCTCAATAACAAGTACAGTAGACGCTCGACTCAACAGACAGAGCCAGCAGGGAGATCCACTGCTTCTGGGGTTACTATAAGACGAAGGGAGGCGAAGGGTTTGGTCTTCAAGAAAGGAAAAGTGTAAAGAAGAGATCATCGGATCACATCAAAAATGAGAGAAAAAGTAAAAAGGATAAAAGAAAGACATCAATACTGAATGAATCCAAGGCATTTTTCATTTTATGATAAATCAATAATGCAGACATTGACTTTAGACACAGAGCTCAGTCAAATGAGAGAGAGAAAGAGTAATAAAATAATTGAGACAGGAGACAAAAGGTTTGAAGGGGCAGTTTGTTGTATATCATATGCATGAATTATTTAAAGGACAAATCCAGTGAAAAATGAACCTGGGCTTAATTAACACATGGTTACCGAGTCGATCGTTCCCTGCGATGCGTTTTCATGAAAATCGAATGTAAAGAGTTTTATCTCTAAAAACAGATGATCTTATAATGCTAGTATATGGGGCACAGAGTAAGTAAAAATAAATCGCTAGTTAATACCACTAACAAGGCTCAAAATAGCCTCACACTAACACGGTAACATAATGAGGGTCCTTACATACAAACCGAAGCATTGAGAACTTTGTAAGTGTACAGACAGTTTAATAAGAAGATACTTTATAAAGACAGTACATTACGCGTTGACATGCAGGATCCATCTTGGAAAACAGTCTCGACTAATCGAGCCACGAACGCCGTCGATAGGATAGCTGGTCGATAGGAATTACGTTTGTGAAATCTAACGTAGCACGGCGTTCGTGACTCGATTAGTTGAGACTGTTTTCCAAGATGACGCCTGTCTGCAAACGCGTAATGTACTGTCTTTATAAAGTATCTTCTTCTGTCTGTACACTTACAAAGTTCTCAATGCTTCGGTTTGTATGTAAGGACCCTCATTATGTTACCGTGTTAGTGTGAGGCTATTTTGAGCCTTGTTAGTGGTATTAACTAGCGATTTATTTTTACTTACTCTGTGCCCCATATACTAGTGTTATGAGCTAAAATGTTTTTAAAGATAAAACTCTTTACATTCGATTTTCATGAAAACGCATCGCAGGGAACGATCGACTCGGTAACCATGTGTTAATTAACCCCAGGTTCATTTTTCACTGGATTTGTCCTTTAAATATATAAAATATGAGAATGGAATTTTAATATTCTGTCCTCTTATTGTTAATAGGCTAAATACACTTCTTGAGATTCTCACTGCATGGTGTGTGAAAAATGCTAATCAGTGTTTTATATGGTGAGAATTATGTTTTACTATGATATACCCCAAAAATAATGGCAAAAATAATATAACCTGGAAAAAGCCTATAGAAAAGATCTTGTACTTTCTACAGTAAATTAATTCAGAAGAAAGCAGTGTTGTGGGTAACGCATTACAAGTTACACGTTACATAATCAGATTACTTTTTTCCAAGTAACTAGTAAAGTAACATGTGGCAAGCAGTGCGGGACCGAGAGCTGTGGGAACGGAGCGAAGTCAGTGGAGCGATTGCTAATGTGAGCGCCACAACAGTGTCGAGTCTCACGGAAGGAGATCCGGAAGGATAAAAGGAGGAGTGACGACAGTGCAAGACGAGAGAGGACCAGGCCTGGATTTTACGCTGTGTTTTGTTATGTACCTGTATACATGCAGCAGTCGTCCATGAGGGGCTGCCGCTTTACTTTAGTTTGTGTTTGTTTATTTTATGATTAAAGTTTCATTGAATGTTTGCCGGTTCCCGCTTCCTTCCCTGAGCCTTTAACTTTTCTACATAATGCATACTTTTAAATTTACAACAGAATATCACTTACTTTTTCAAAACAGTAACGTAAGATACTTTGTTTTCCCATTTATTGAATGACACCTCTCCTTGTTGAGAGAAATTGGGAGTAAGTGAAGAGGTGTTGTGTGCTCTGTGTGAACATCTGTAGACTAAATGTGTGCATGCATTTACTCATCACTTTGCACTTTTACATTTGCCCAAAATAGAACTATTTTGTTGTCTGAAGGGGTTAAAAACAAACAATCAAACCCAGCCCAGGTGGGAAAAAGTAACTAAAGTAATGCAATTAGGGTTGCAAAATTCTGGGAATTTTCAAAGATGGAAACTTTTCATGGGAATTAATGGGAATTTAAGGGAATTAACAGGAGTTTATGGAAATAAACGGGAATAAACTGGGAATTTTCAAAGTTGAAGGTTGGCTCTTATAGGGAACTTAAATATAGTTGAGGAAAGTATATTTTAGCATAATCTTGACTAAAACAAACAGATGCCATTCAAATACACTTGAATATCCATGCCATTCCTCAATCACATGCACATAGCACACTGCTTACTGCATGGCTATTGAGACCACACCCCCTACTGGCACTGTGCATGCCTCCATCACATGTACAGAAGCCCAAAGCACAAGACTATTGAAGGCACACATTTGAGCCTGTGGACTAAACAAAGTGAAGTAAGTTTTGATGATATTATTGGGAAATATATTTATTAAATGTTTAAATTGCAAATATCACATACAAATGTATTCATCTAGTAGATAGCAAGCTGATAAGTTAGATGCTAAATAAGCTAGCATAACTTTATTTACCACATAAGTAGGGCTGGGAGGTATGATGGTACGTTACCGTGGAAGAAAATGTCAGCCGTAACAGATTTTTTTATTCCGTGTATACTGCAACATGTAAATAAGTAGGCGTGGTTAACTCACGTGCAGCGTGCGTGAGACTGAGACACTGATATTTGTCAAAGAAACATGAAGAAAGACCAAGAGGATCCACAAAAGGAATTACGTTTTCAAAATTAACGTGATATTTTCGGGTGGAAGGCACAGAAGTCAACTAAAGCGTGCAGCACACTGAACGTTTAGAGAGACGCACATGCTCGCAACGGGGCTCGCAAGTTCATATATCAATATTCTAACGAATAGAAATAACCTTAAATAATGTATCTATCCGTCTCATATGTGTACAGTTACTTTCAGGGTGGACGCGCAAGCGGTTGCCGTAGTAATGAATATTTCTAAAATTCCCCAGCTTAACTTCCCATGGAAATTTAACGGAAACTTTCCGGAAATTTTTCGCCCATTTGCAACCCTAAACGCAATTAGTTTTTAGGGAGTAAAGCGATATTGTAACATTACTTTTAAAACGTAACTTTCCCCAACACTGGAAGAAAGCAATGCAAGCATTTGCTTGAGTCTCTATCATGTAGTATTTTTCTTAGACTTAAGACAAATACTTTTAAAATATCAAATACTTCATACAGAAACTGTTTTGGCAAAACCCAATTTCAGCTTCAGATAAAACACAAAACTCATAAAATACTTTCTAGAAAATACCAGTTAGATTAACTGAAACACAACACTGTAGTTACAAATCATTCCATTAAACAGTGTTTCAAGGGGTCAGGGTTTGGCTGGTTATCATGGTCCATCAGTCCTCGCTGGTACATGTTCTTAATAGAGCAAAAAGCATTTTTCCCAGTTGATGGCCCATTTGAAAGTAGAAAGCAGCCAAAAGCAGGCTTTTAAGAGACTGACAAGTAAACTGTTACACAAAATAAGACAAAGGCATAATGGGCATGCAAAGTACCTTTTCATTCTCCACATTTGTCACAGCAGATCTTCATCCTAAAATGCAAATAAATATGAATCATGGTGTAGGTTGAGAAACATCACACAAAACTTTTTAAAAAAGGGTCTGTGAAGATAATGACACTATAAGAAACTATGAGAAAGTGAAGGTGATAAGATGGTAAGTTAAAGTCAGTTATCAGAAACTCAAATATTAAACTGGGTGCCTCAAAAAAAAAAAAAAAAAAAAAAGTAGACAAATTGCATGCTGTAAAAACCAATAAGTAGAATCATTAAATGGAAAGCAGGTCAAATTAAATGCTTTTTTCTACAAATAAATTAACCAATTAATCAATTATCCAATAAAGATAATGGAGTGTGGGTTTAGCTGTAAATATGTAGAGACTCAAAACACAAAAACAGAGTCGTTCCCCATGAGACTCAGGTGTCTCAGCAAAGGTGTTAGAATTAGAAAAAGTGTGAAGAATTAGAGGCTTATTTCGTTAGCGCAATGTGTAAAATCAACTAATTACGTAGCTATGTATTAATGCCACACTGTCTGTCAGGTGTTTTTTATTTAAAATAAAATGGTATTTTATTAATCGTATCCATCTCATGGCCACAACATATTACCATGTTTCCACAAGTTCAGTTGTGGCCACAACAAAATGTGGCCACCCTTCCAGGACACATTTCTTGCATCATTATCAGCCAAGATTTGATGCTTTCAATAAATAATCATCTTTCGATAAATTTACTGTACTTGGAACAATAAACTTTGTACTGAACTTGGAATATTTCTTAAATTTGAAGTTGCTTGTGTGGGTTATTTGGTTAATTCTACTACTGACTCCTACTGGTGATATATAACACCAGCCTCGACTCTTCACACACAAGCTGGGTAACTTCTGTGTTTTACTTCCTCACCTCCCAGGTTTTCCACAATGTCACATTATTAAATTATATCACAAGCATTTTGTTTTGGGTTGAGGGTTGCATTTTGTGAGGGTTCATTTAAATAATACTCTTTGACTCCTATTGTGTAAAAGGGGTGTAGTGGTGTATTAACTGCCATGTACTGACCTTGTGTCACTTCACTGTAAGACTTTCCAAAGAAGCAGCTGTGATATTCCAAACATTCCATTGGTCGTGTTTTTGTGCTGCACTTGTGCTCTGATGTTGCAATTACATAATGTTTTCTCCAGGGGGCGACGAGTCATTTCTAATGGATATATAATCCGAGTACCTTCAAGCCTTTTGAGAAATTCCCATGAAAAACAAGAGATCAGGATACAAGTTCCCCGGAATGAAAACAATGGAGACAAAAGTCGATAAGGCAAGAATCCCCACCCTTTTAAACGTAATCCTAACAGGCAGAAGAACTTTCCAGGTGCATTTCTCTCACCCTATATCTCAATCTGTCTCTTAATTCCTCTTTTGTTGTCACTGCAATGCATGTTAAACTGCTATTCGTTAATTAATGAAAGGTTGTAAATTACCATGTTATTTACTACTGCACTAGCCCAACACTAAACAAGCACACACTTGCCTGTAAATTGCTTTGCATTTTGAAAACCCAATATGGACCTTTGCCAAAATTCATGTGCTTGTATGCTATGATAATGTGTTATGTAATCCATCTGAGCATGTAAAGTATCCCCAGAGAACAGGTCAGAGGTCAAGGGGAACGTGAATGGACTCTTTTCCTCTCTCAGAAGTCTGTGTTTCCACAACCATTACCCTGTAAAGGAAAAAGGAGGGAAGATGACATAATGGAGACATGTATAACAATGCAGAAAGGAGGAAACGGGAGCAATTAAGACGTTGTCTTTGTGTGTATAAGAGGCAAACACCCAATAAAGTTTCACTGAAGTTTTCCCACCATCTTTAAGAATTTTTTCATGATGACAGTGTTTTTATTATTCACTTTATTTCCCTGCATAGTGAAATGTAAATGCAAAGTTTTCCAGTTCTGAATATGTGAAGTTTCGCCATGCTGTTGCTACAACTGCAGACAGGAAAAATGACTCCACTCAAACGGCTTGAGAACTGTTTGTGTGACATTTTTTCCAGAATAAACTTAGAATGACTTAGAATACTCCCCCTCTTTATTTCTCTGGCACAGATGAGCTCATTCTGCAAACATGACTCTTAATATACTATTGCTCTCTTCAATATAAACAGAACTAGAGAGCCAGAGAGAGAGAGAGAGAGAGAGTTAGGGGGAGGTACTCCATGTGGAGAGAGTTGCTCATGTTCCACTGTACACACCCATATACTCGCACTTGACACATGCAAACACATAACTCCCTCACCAATGGGCCGGGCTAGATGCCATGGAAACCTAGCTACGCCCCCATAGGGTGTGGATGGCCTTTTTAAGCTGTGGGGAAGCCTCTACGCAGCTCTTCCAATCGCACCAGAGAGGGAGGGAGAGAGACAGAGAGAGAGAGTGAATAGAGTAAGAGTGTGGTTATCTTCAAAAAGGGGTGGGAACACTGAACCTGGAAGCTGAAAAGTTATTCCCAAGCCTGTAAACAGGAATTAAAGCTTTAAGAACGTGGAGGCACTAAAATCAACTGGAAGGGGAACCTGGTACAGCAGGACCAGCTCACTTAAAGGAGAAGGTAAAGAACAAGACAATTTTCCTGCGTGAAGTTATCTGTCGAGAGCAAGAACAGCCTCAGTATGGGAGAAGATGCAGTGCAAGCAGAGAGGAGCAGCATGATCAGCACACATGAGAATCAGGAGCTGGTGGTGCCAAGCCCCAGCCCTACTCAGTCTTCACCCACCCATAGCCTCTCCCAGCTGGGCACTGGCGCTATCTACGCCTCTAGCGGAGAACCTAGTAGCCCTGGAGCTCTGGCTGGGGGCACCACAGGCACTCTACCTGGAGATGGAGCTTCACCCACAGGCCAAGTGAATGCCATCACTGTCCTGACACTTCTAGATAAGCTGGTGAACATGTTGGACACAGTGCAAGAGAACCAGCACAAGATGGAGCTGAGACAGGTCGAGATGGAAGGGGCAGTGAGGGGCATCCAGAATGATATGACCAAGCTCTCCAAGAGTCACACTTCCACCTCCAACACGGTCAGCAAACTCCTGGAGAAGAGCCGCAAGGTCAGCGTCCACATGAAAGAGGTCAAGGACAAGATGGATAAGCAGGCCGTCCAAGTGAAGAAATTGGAGGCCAACCACGCTACCCTGATCAAGAGGAACAACTTCAAAGTGCTCATCTTTCAGGTAAATGTACAGTGTGCATGTGTGTTGTGGGGCAGTTGGTGGTGGGGTATTTGATATGCTCAGGTGAGGACACTGAATGATTGCATTGTGCGAGGGTTCATTGTTGCATGTCGGATTTCACTGAACCAAGTTCAACTGTCTCCAACTCTGTTAACAATCAGCGATATTACAGTCTTACACAGCTGAGTAGAGTCTAATGAATCTAAATGTCATTTGACTAAATTACCTCATAGTTGATTAACAGATCTTAGTTTATTAACACGTGCCTCCCTCAGGGTGGGTCCATTTCTAAATCAGGAGAAAAGGGTCATAGTTCAGAGTGTAAAAATGAAAGCAATGCGTGAGAGGGTGTGATGTCACTTAAGGTCAGTATGAGGTGGGGTGGAATAGATTGGCTAATGCTTTGGGGTCAAAAGCTTAGACAACACTACCGAAACTGTTAAGTGCTTCTGGGATGGTTAAACCTAGTCAAAACTATCATAAGTCCTTTGGGGGAGCAGCTGGGGCTCCAAACTAAGAGAGAGCTAGAGAGCTCGAGAGAGAGTCAATAGGGGAGGCTTGTTTTGAAGCTTAGCCAAAAGCTATTATTTAAAGCACAATAGCCTTGAATAGAAGGTGTGTCCAGAGATCAGCAACAGTGCAGCGTAATGTGTATCCTGTTGTCAGAAGACCCGTGCTGAAATGTGCTATGCTACACTGGCTAGCTGCTGTTTACTGCAAGACCTGCAATCAACCGAATGACTCAGTGATTCCAAAGTCAGAGAGTGCCGAGAGAGGCCTTCCATTTTCCCCTCTCTCTTACCAACTGTGTGGTTACTGTAGAAGTGCATGATGTAAAGAATGAGAGGGAGCCCAGCGAAACACATTTTCAGAAAGTCAACATTCCATCTCTGTGCGAAGAGAGTGTTTAAAAAGATGGGAAGGTAAATTGCCTTTGATGAAAGTGTGAAAGCCCTCAAATTTTACACTCTGCTTTAAACAGTGAGAGCACTCTTTCTGAGAACAGTTTCTACAGTTGCCATCACAGACAGAGTGCTGTTTGTTAAAGCTGGCCAAAAATGTTTTGGTGTGTTGCTATGGCAACTATGTTGTTTATTTGCAGGGAAATCTAATTGCAGAGTGCGACAGTTGAGATTTTCTTCATCTAAATTATTTCAGGCGCAACTTCATTTTCTAAGCATTTGCCAAGCAGTTCAGACATGTCTGGTCTAAGGGAATGTGTTTAATCCAGCCATGGGGTTCTTGTAGTTAGGATGGGTGGGACAGTGGAAGACATGGAAGGAAAGTGTGTGCTTTTATATTTCCATCAGACATGCCCGACAGACACAAACATTCCTTAACAGTCATTGTCTTTTAATGTTCCTTCATTAAACCCCCTTCCGCTGTCCCTTGGGGTAGCCTACGTTTATTTCTGAGGAATGATAGGATCTGACCAGTACTGAAACTATCCTCAGCCGATTAAACAGACACAACTTAAGCAGGAGAATCAAAGAAACTTTTCAAGTCACTTCTGCCAAATGTTTCACATTTATATACTACCAAACAAGCTTCACAAAAACTGAAAAAGACTTTCGGGTGAAGCCAGAAATCTCTGTGGTTTCAACACAGAGTCAAGTCAACACATTCTCAGTTTTATTTCCTCATCTCCATAGCTACATTCAGGTGTTCAACACACCCTCTCTGCCTGTGTTTTTCACTTTTATCTTCCCCTGCTACTTTGGGATTAGGGGTGCTTGGCTCCCCCTTAGGCGGACTGCATGCGCAAGAGAGAACGCTGTTCTTGCATAAGCAGAAACTCTGGCTCAAATGCTCACATTCCAGAGGTGGAGCAAGTCTCTCCTACTCTCCCAATGATATAAATAGGCCCGTAACCACAATCGATTAGAGCTCCATGAGACATGTATCAAGACATTGGTCACCACAGCCAATAAAGAGGAGGACAGAGCTTGTAAAGTCTGCTATAATCAAACATCATTCCATTTGCAATTGTTGATCATGATGCAACTTTCAATGAACACATTTAACTAATTTTCCCCTGTGTTTCTCAACTTAACATATGGGTTGTGTTATAGCTGCACAACATCTCATAACTATCAGTGCTTCAATTTTCATCATACTGAAAGCCAAATTTAGAGCAGGAAAGTGCAAGATGGAATATTTTTACAACTAGCCCTTCACTATCACCTAATAAGGCTATCTGTGCCTCTCCAGAAAGAGGAGAGAGAGGGGGGAGGGGGAGAAAAGTGTCAGTGCAAGAAGGCCTGTAGGCAGAAAGAAAGGAGACAATAGTGTTTGTTTTCCATTGTCCATCAAAAAGGCATTATCTCTTTCCAAACTTAGCTTACTGTTACAGCACTGGTGCACTGGGGGTGATATGAAAATGAGACTAGATGAGAAAATGGCTTAATTGCAATAAAGATTTACAACATGGTTGCTCAGAGATATTTTGAATGTATGTGCAAATTACACAAACTCACATCTCCTCTCTCACGACACACTGCATACATTTGACAACAAACTATATGGAACTGCATGTTAGAGCTACAAATTCACTAGAACAAAAACAGGAAGGCCATCTTAGCTAATAACTTAGAAACTCAAATACGCAGGAGAAAAAAGAAACAGCAATAAACTGCTAATTAACCAAGTCCTAAAGCCTCTTGTAATGACAACTGTAAAGTTTTTTTTTGTTTTTTTTTGAGGACACAACAGAGTGAAATTAACATTTCATTCTTCAGCAACAAAACATCCAAAGGTTAGCAGATAAAAAGCATTATCTATTTTCCAAATATGAAATGTGTGACTGTTTTGCGGTCACCAATCACTGTTACACTGTACTGTAAATCTGGCCTTACTGAGCAGGAGGTAAACAGAGTCATTCACAGACTTTAACGAACAGGGCATTTGTTAAGCTAAATTGTTCCTTTGAAAGGATATAGAAATTAGGGCTGTAAATATATATATATATATATATATATATATATATATATATATATATATATATATATATATATATATATATATTACATGGCTTGGTTGAATTCTAATGTAGAATGCGGTCTGTTATTTCTTGACCGCATAACAGACCGCTGCTAAGTATAACACACCGTTGCCATGAAAAACAGAGCGTTGCTATGGACGCAGGATTCTAACCGTGGACTATTTTCTTTAGCGGAAGCAATACAATCGTTTTTAAATCAATAAACTCCTTTTTACATCAATATTTTGTGTCAAATTATTGATTTATTTGGTAGGTAGCCATGTAATAAGCGGGATAATGTAGAGCGAGGCGGTTGTTATAGCAAACCGCTTCGCGTCGGGGTCCCGATCAGCCTGTCGGGGTTGTATTAGCTATAACAACCGCCTCGCTCTACATTATCCCTTACATACTAATTCATTGCGATATTGTTGAAAACGACCAAAATAATTAAATTGAATCCTATCGGAATGTAACAGAATTAAAGAACAGCCAAGCAAATATTTACACCCTTAATGGAAACATGGACTGAACATGTTTTTGCACATGAGACTAGTAACAACTATTAGGGGTGGGTTATCAAGACATTCTAAAACTAATTCATTAAAAGACGGCTTATAAGAATCACTTGTTTCAGGAATCAGGCTACACTGGTCACACTGTAATTTGTGAATAGCATTGTATTTGTGATTAAATAAAAAATATATATATAAAAAAAAAAAATTCCCCAGCCATAACTATTATATTAAACGCACGGGAGAGAATGAACATGTTGTACACATGTTGTAATAAAAAATGATTAAAAAAACTTAGTTTAGCACTACATTTCTATACGCTTCATGTTTTGTAGTTATCTGACAGCTGTCTAATGCACTGCCTGCAGGTGTTCACTCCCTTTTCTCTACAGCCACAATGAAATCAACTGAAATGCAAACAAATCATGTAAATCCGTATTTGACAATCAAATCAAAATTGAGTACAAGCATACTGAACTAAGATATACACGCAATAATAAAAAATAAAAAAACACAAACACACAAAAGCACACCTGTGATAGCGTCATATGCTAAATATTAAATTATTGAAGCAGATGAAGGCAAGTGATACAGTATACCAGTGTCTGACAGAAATGTAGGTTTTAACACTCACTGGGTCTTCCTGAGCTGGACATACACTGTAATTATCTACAAAAAACAGACATCCTTTTGCACTACTGTTATGAATACTGACAGAGTTCTGGCTCTTTGGTCCTATCTAAGTATACACACACACACAATACACACACACACTGAAGAGACAAAAGCTGTTATTGTGTGTGTCCCGTGACAGGGAGCAATGCCAGCACAGAGGGAAGACCATACACACTCACAATGCCATGGGAACTCCTGTGGACAATATTCTATATACTGGGGCAAACAGCCCAGAAACAGCAGACAAACTACACATCATTTACAAAGAAAACTGCAATAAAACCATGCCCTTACACACTGATCTTACATCGACCTCTTCTTTCAGAATAGTGGTTAAGTAATAAATCACATCAGGACTTCTGATCACCCTGTTCGGGTTTATTTTGCAATAATGATTTTCTGACTGCAGTCACTGCACATTATTCCACTTATTACAGCAGCTACTTAATGAAAGAATGAATGAATAAAGGACATGAAATCCTGAAATTATTTTTTTATGTGAGAGAAAATTGAATGCAACGATTGATGAATCTGAATAGACAGCCATGTAAGAAGAAGTGGATATAAAAAAATCATTCTTAAACCAGCATAGTTAGAGTTAAAACTAAAACTACCACATAAGTGGCAGTGGTTTCATGAAACTAATAAAAACAGAATACAATTATTGCTAATGTGATTGTGCTCATAACCATAATTGCAGTAGATGTTTTAAATATACAGGCATAGGGTTTAATCAAATTCCTTGCACTCGGATCAAAGTGACAAAACATTTCTCTTTGAATAATTGTAATAGTTTAGTTTTAAGAGGGCTGCTCATGTCATGTAAACACCTTAATCCATGTAATTCCTTACTCTGATTCCTGACAATAATCAGAATGTGTCTGTACATGTAAACATGGCCATTGTTGCATGAAGTTTTTCCAGGGCTGATTTTTTTTTTAAGAGGGAAACCCTCTTCCGCTCAGCTCTCCCACCCCGTCCTGCTCCAACTATTTTATTCCGCCTGACTTCTTACACACTCAAAAACATACACACACACAGTACATTTCTTGTGAACACAAACAGTGTTGAACCTATAGCTAAACAAGCTACAGTACAAATTACACAATGTATAGTTCAACTACAGTCAAGACAACCTTTAGAAAAAGCCGTTAGCAAAAGTATACCAAAAGCTACAAACAAAATGACCTACCTAGCTTTAAAAGGGTAAATATATTTTAAATGATACAATTATTAGACTAAGAGTTGTAGGAAAGATTCTTTGTGATGATCTTTTTCATTAAACTACCACTTCATTAAAATGAAGCATCCAAACAAACTAACTAGCTAAAATGTCTTACCAATGGTCTCTGAAACAGAGAGAAAAAAACAGTACTTTGTCATCATGAAACTAATGGAAGCTTGTTTCTGCCTAGAATAAATAAATAAAAGGTAATTGAAACGTACTGTTTTATTTATTGTTTATATATATTGCAAGTTCTGAGAAGTATATAAAGATATATAAGATATAAACCCGCAATTGCGAGGAAAAAAGTCAGAATTGTGAGATAAAAAGTCACATTTACTTTTTTTGTTTTTTATTCCGTGCCAGAAACAAGCTTGGAAAAAATGTATTGTTACTTGGAAAACACTATAATGGAAACAGTGTCACACTACAAAAAACGTAGTTTTAAAATAGTACTACTAAACACTCCACGCAAAAATATACCCATTTTCTTTTCTCTCCCTCTCTTTCGGTGTGTTGCAAAAATCACTGTGCATTAAAGAGATAGAGAATGTATAGGTTTACAGGCCTGCCTTTGGTGTGACACAAAAGCAGAGAACACAGGCGAGCTTATGAGGTTAAACAGCTGCTTCCTGTCAGATGGGTTGTTAATGGGCAGCAGGAAGGGAAATGCAAGCATTAAAAACATTTAGAGAATTATAGGGGCTGGAGGTCCCAATGCATCGCTAACGATAAAAAATAAAAAAATAACATGAGCTTGAAAATAATTCTCCACCATATACAACTCCTTCAAACACAGCCACTTTCATCTCTCTCTTTACTCTCCACACCCCACCCCTGAGCAAATATTTACCCCCCAATCCTTCATAAGTAGGCCTCAAAGTGACACGTATGTCAAGTGTGTTTAGAATGTAAAGTGAATTATTGGGAAAACAACTGGATAGCATCTCTGATAAAGCTGAGAGCAATGAGAGAAGAAAGCATGGTACGGAGAGGTGTCTGTGTGTGTATATCTATGGATATACACTTGTCAAAACTAATATAGTCAAGTCATTTAAAAAACAAAACACTTTTTTGTAAGGACAAGATTTGTCAAGGAACACAAGAAACACTGGGGTTTAAATACACAAGGTGTAATTGGCAAACAAGACACACCTACGAACAATAAAATAACTAATCAACAAGAAAAACTACAAAGGACTACAAAACATGTACAGAACAGGAAATAACATAAAAGTCCACACAAAGCCAGTCTGGGATCATTACAGGAATACAAAAAAGGAAATTTTGAATAAGTTAGCCTTATTCATGAGGAACAGAGTTTTCAAGTTTAAAGTATAAAAGTACCATAAAATGTGGTTGATATAACTTAATTATATTGAAACGAAAGGGCAAGATAATCTTTTGTAGCTTTTTGTTGTTTGGAACAACATGAGAGTGAGTTAATGGAGTTTAATTTATGGGTGAACTATCACTTTAAGACTGCGAGAAACTTGAGAAATAGCAGGCAAAGAGTAATATGCGTCTATTAGAACCACATCTGGTCAAATAAACATCAAATAAAACCCAGTCTATTCTTGCACAAAGAGAACAGGCACAAAGCATGCATTGTATGCAATGACTCATACTCACAATGTTTACCAAAACATGCTCTCTAAAAATTGATTCCTTTAATAACCATAACTGTAACAGAAATTTACCTCTTGTGAGATCCCCTTATATTATTGTGCATATATGAGAAAACATATATCAGCTCAGCTATCATAAGCGCCTACATTGCCCAAGGCGAGAGGGACCGGTTTAGTAAGCAAATGAATCAAACCTAGAGTATCATTTGACAGGCTGCGCAACATGAGGTAATCATGCTCTTTAGTGACAACGCTGTCTAAAACACAACCAAGAATATGAAGACAATGTAGATGTAGAGGAGGCTATAGTCATTTGCAAGTCATTTCCAGATCTCATACCTACAAGGCAGAATGCATGGAATGAACTGTTTGGTTCCCCACTGAGAAAACAACAGGAACTTGTGTCTCTGGAGGCCATAAGGAGGGATTCTTTAACCTGTTTATAACAGCTCTATGGTATTTAATACTTAATTTGAGGGGCTTTTGTTACGTTGTGTTTTTTCCATCAGCATAAGCAGTTCATCTAAAGTTATTTCAAATACAGTGGTTCCGGAGACACGCCTGAACCTGGTTAACCTGTCAAGATAAACTGTCCACATTAAACAGCACAATTACGCAAGATGCTCTCAGATATAAAAATGTCAACACATACTCTCATTCTCAGAGACCCATCTACAGTTAAAACTACAAAGTTTAGTGGCTGTTGATAGACACTCTTCTTGCCACACAGGCTAGTCCAGTGGCTCGGTGCATTTTCTTTCCCAAATAAGCAATTTGAGCTACGGATTGCCACTTAGAGACTTGAGGACAGTACTTGAAAACATGCAAATACAAACGAAGAGCAATGTCAAAAGCATCCAAACAACACAGAAACTAAATACACAGCATTGACTCCTCAGAGTTTTGAGTAAATTGTGCAATAAAATCTAAGCTTTACCAAAAAAGCCTTGGACTTAAAGGGTCAATCTCTCTATATTAATAAAAAAAAGGAAAATATTTTCTAATAAAGATATTTTTCAAAGTGATTATGCAAAACACTCTCAGTCTCATTAATGTATTTTAAAGAAATTTTATCTAATTATATCTAATTAATCTAAAGATATTTTATTAATGAATTATAGGACATTATATTGCTTGTTTATGTATGTTTAAATTAAAAAGAATAATTATATTATAATGTTCACAATAACTTTCACAATGCCACAATTCTAATGGTCCTACAAGTTTTCATGTTTCTTAAAAGCTCATAATAGTTAAAATTATACAGAGTAATACTAATATTTGTAAGTATGACCCTGAAGGAAGAAAACGTGTTTATTTGATCTTGCTATGGTAACAATTTTAACTTGGTGCTTTAAATGAATTGCATTCATTATTATCTAATTCATGATCTGTTGGAGCTGAAAAGAAAATCTGGCCAAATCTGCCAAATATCGCAGGCATTATCACTGTTATAGAAGACTGTGTACAGTATCTGTTCTTTTATTTTTACAGCTCATTTTGTTCACAAGTTCCCCTTCTAAAATTCTAAAGTGAAGCATTTTATTTCCCTCGTGATTCTTCTTTCTGATTCACAAAATCTTATCATTTGGCATCTCTTTAACTTTTTCTTGATGCTTATTTTTAAACACATGCTACTAGTTACTCCTAAAACTAGCTACTCCTCACCAAAAACCACCTCTTACAACCCTATCACAACAGAAAGTAGACTAATACTTTAACAAAGAAACTGTCAGGAAAAAAACAATGTAAAACCTATCCAACCCTTTGCTTTCACATATAAGATTTCAGCCAATGTTATGTCACACTGTTTTCTACTATGTTTTTAACTCCAAGTATCCAAGATTATTATTTGCTGTGGTAACTCTGATGAGAGACTGATGGAACATGGAAATTCCGTGTTAAAGTTTGCAGGACACTCCGCCAGATTCATTCTCAGACTGTGCCAGCAATATCATACCAATACCTTTGATCCATATTTGCCTTCCAAAGTAAAGCTCTTTCATGGGTGGACAGATCTACTAAATCCCAAAAGCGGTATTTCACCCCTGATTTAGCATGTTGCATATATCCACAGCGATTACCATCAGTCATTATGTATCCTTTTTGTTAGTTCTCTTCTGTTAGGTCAAATCTCTCCCTCCACTTTGACAGGCCAAACTCGCATTCCCTCACACACAGAGAGCTTCAGAGGCCAGAGTTACAACAGGGGGTTCAGAGGGGAACACAACCTTTCTATCATGTTAGAAAAGCAGATGTGAACATTAAGGCTCTGTGCAGGCAGTATAAAGAGATAAGAGGAATCAAGGCCGGTTTGAATTCAATGTTTGCGTAACATTCTGTCAACTAAGATTCCTTCATCTCTTCGCCTTTTGAAGAGAGTTTAGATATATCCTTTGCTGCATGATACCTCACTTCTGTGTGGTTTGGGGGTTCACAGAAAGAATAAAATGGAGCCTGATGGAGCAAATGAGAGACATTCTGATCATTTAAATAAATGTCAATTAACTTATGCCATTTCTACTGAGAAATAAGCAGCAGTCTAGTATGTTTACAGAGGAAAACTATTAAAAAGGCACACACCTGATTCCTGCATAATCTACCCTTTAAAGGGTAAATGAAACACCGTTTTAGCACCTGTTAGTTCTCACCACAATTTTGAAAAATGCACCAAAAGTGGGCGTGGTACGCTGAGAGTGGAGGGGGAAGAGGGCAGACTGAAAACACAACAACAGCGTCTGATTCAAATAGCTTCAAATTAACCAGTTTTCTCCTACAATTAAAACTAATCGATGGTATGGTAACATTCTCTTCTATGATGTGCAACATATATACTTCTGTTAAAAACTTGTCAAAAAATGTAGTTTAATGTTTCATGACCCTTTAAAGCATATGTACATGTACTGTATGCCCAAAAACAGGGGGTATCTGCATTCATAGTACATTTGTACAAATGCAGTACATTTTTGTGTGCTTATACATTTCAGACTGATCGAAAACAGTGCAGTTAAAGTGATTAACTGGGAGGTTTCCTGTGTGACGTGACCTCATCCGTATCAGAATTTAGAGTCTTATCGCTAAGAGAGTGAGGCTCTCAGGCTCTCCTTGAATTTCTGACATGCCATGGAACATTCTGATGGGGGGGGCAAACAGGGCTTCTGTCCAGGTGTCCCCATTGCTACACTCCACCCCAAATGCTTCCTGACTCTCATCCTATACTCCCTTCCAAAGCTCTACACCAGACTTCCCTGCTTTCTGTTCTCTCTCACTCTTTCCAATTGCCGAACTCTCGCTCTCTTTCTGTCCTGGCTGTCCTCCAAAACTCTGTGGAAACTCTGATATGAGCTGTGTAGGGTCATGCCTGGCCTTCCTTCCCAATCGTCTCGCTATTCTTCAGCCTTTATGATTGTCTCCAGCAGGGAAAAGAGGGTCTGTACACAATGTTTTTCACACCAAATGTTCTTGTTCCCTTGTGTCATTTAAAGGAATGTATATCCACACTACACATCAACACTCCATATAGTACTTCATATTACAAGCTGAGCAGAATGAGCTTGAAGATTTTCGACACGGCATCATCTTTTAAAAGACAAATTCTTGAAACTATGATAAAAGGTCACGGTGTGTTGATGTAGAACATTTCTTTGGCAGTATGCTTTTAAGAGCAAAAAGTGTGTTCAACTGTTTCAAACCCCTTCATAATGGCTGCTGTAAAGCCACAGACAAAACTCTGGAAATGTCCTGTTGTACATTATAAGAAGATTTTTTTTCTCAGTGATTTTGATCTGGCCAATACACAGATTTCAGAGTTTCAGGTTTCAGAGGTTTTATGTTTATTTTAAATAATTTGTTAGATTAATTTAATTTGCTACTAAGCTACAGACTTTACCATAAAGCTTTTTACCAGCTTTTTTAATCAGGATTCTAAAATCCTGATTAAAAAGAAGACCTAAACTTAAGTCTTAAGATTGATTATCTTAAGACTTTCTTAAAGGCATTAATAGAGAATGATGTTATGTAGAAACTATTGAAGATATCTCCCACAAACACATGACAGCTGTATCATAGGCATTCTTAGAGTCCGGTTGCCAAGGAACCAAATACAAATCTTGCAGGCAGCTAATTCGGCACTGACTTGGATTCCTCTGTGTGGAAACCATTGCGTATTACAATAATATGGCTTTAGCAATCAAATATAGCACCATATAGCTTATAGCATTAAACTTGGCAGAACTGTGTATTAAGAGCAATCATATGTGGTGTGAAAATAACGCTGTAAATGGGCAGAACTGTATAATTTATTCTTTTTGTTTTTTCATTTGTGTTGTGCAGGAGGAAAATGAAATCCCTTCAAGTGTCTTTGTGAAGGAACCTGCACCGTTACCTGAACTGGAAGAGGAGACCCCGGCCATTGATACCAACCGTTCTCAAGAGGAGGGCCTTCAGACCATCGCTCTCTCCTCGGATGAGGAGCAGGGACCAGAAGAGGATGAGGATGACATTTTGAGGGTTTTGGATCTCGAAGCTGAAACCAGAGTTGAAAAATCTCGAGCTGAGAAGATCAAGCGATCCAGTCTGAAGAAAGTGGACAGCCTGAAGAAGGCTTTCTCCAGGCAGAACATTGAGAAGAAGATGAACAAGATTGTGTCCCAAGAGAAACGTGATAAAATCAAGAAGAGTCTGACACCGAACCACCAGAAGAGCCCTAGTGCCAAGAGCACCTCTTTCAAGGTCTCTCCTCTAACCTTCAACATCAAGAAGAACCGCAGTGGGGACGGGGAACCGGAGTCTGAGGACTCAGCTCAACCGGAGAGCTCGCCAAGTGCTGTTGCCTCCATCGAACTGGCCCCTATTGAGAGCCCAACTGAAAACCTGTCCTTCAAAGAGGTTCACTCCCATCTTGAACCAGGACGGGAGGAAGTAAAGGCAGCTGTGGAGGCAATGGAGAAAGATGAGGTGCCCAGCATCCTGAATGGCACAGCTGAGGTTGAGCTGTCGATCACAGAAGATGTAAGCGAGGAGTATGCCCACTCTGCGACCCTGCCCCAGGACGCCTCCAAGATAGTGATGTCCCACAGTGCTTTACAGGAAGAGGATGAAGAGGAAGGAGAGGAAGAAAAGGGAAAGGAAAGAGTGCAGAGTGAAGACCTCCCTCTAGCAGAAGCTGCAGGCCAAGCTGAGGGTGTTGCTGTAGGACAAGCATCCTAATGTCCT
Organism: Abramis brama; assembly: GCF_963993115.1. NCBI lineage: Eukaryota > Metazoa > Chordata > Actinopteri > Cypriniformes > Leuciscidae > Abramis > Abramis brama. Next base: position 34,730,593 of record NC_139973.1, read on the forward strand.
GACCCTCCATTCCAGCCCTAGGACACCCTCCTAAGCTGAGAAAACACTCTCTCCCTTATCAGTGCCAGCCATCCCCATCAAGAACCCAGACATCTGGCCTGTCCTTGCAGAAAATAGACTTACAATACAGTCCATTCAAAGGCAAAATTCATGAACTATATGACATTTGCTTATAAATCCCATATCGCTGTTGTTAGTCCCTAGTCTTTTAGCAGAAGTGAATGTGAAAGCAGTCATATCAGTTAGTCTTATCCAACACTCTGTTACAAAACTTACGCTTGTGAGAAACCCACTCCAGCTGGGATTACTGGACATTCTGTCTTCCTCTGGTGACTACCTGTCAGCTGAGAAAGTTGGCGAAGGAAAACAAATCGCTTACAGCCAAAGGATTCAATGGACATGTTTTGACCATACCCTGGTTTTCATCCCACAATCCCAGAATTAATTTCTTCTGGAACAGCCTGTGCACCGCTGAAAGTGATATTAACTTCATGCAACCAAGATAATTTTCATCCTTGGTCCAATTAGGTTTTGTATGGAAGCTTGTTTGCACCACAGATTAAAAAATAAAAATGGTAATTTTACTTTTTATCTCACAAATCAGACTTTTTTTTCGCTAGATAAAAAGTCGCAATCGTCATCATTTGATTCTGTGGCGGAAACAAGCTTCCATAGTTTTGTTTTAGAGATTAAACAGCACAAACATACTGCCATGTTCTATCTCTGTATTTATCAAAAAAGTGTACTCAATATTATAATTTTAAGTGTACTGTGAACCCATAAACATAGAGACCAAAAGATGTGAGAAAGCTAGTGTATTGTCCTAAACTAAACTACAAATATAATTTCTGATTTCTGCTTCGTAGTGGCTAATAAACATTTAGATAACCTTTTTCTGTCCTGAGTGAGCACACGCCATGCTCACACACGCTTCAAATCTGGAATGCAGCTTATGCGGGGGATCCTGGTCTCCCCTGAGCTCCACATATGTCTCGGACCTTTACTCAGAAAGCATTCCTGCTTTTGATGTACGGCTCTTTTCAGAGACCATTTCTCAAGATCACATTGGCATTGTGCTGGCTGAGAAACAGGCACTGTGAAGCCAGTCTAGATTACAGGCATATGTCTGAAAGTGATGAAGGAGACGATGCATGCAAATGAGCCAGAGAAGTGTGGAAAATGGTGGAGAACTGAAAAAGTATGAAAAATTAAATTCTGTTTGGATTGTTGTACCGGAGTTTCAAAATGTGACAACTGAATAACACAAGGGCAAATACAAAACCCCCCTCATCACTTTGGAATAAATGCAGTTAACTGATATTTGTGCACACATCATCACTCGCTATTATACAAATCCATAAATAAAATAGTGCTGTCAGCGGATAAAGAGAAGCATGAGGAGCAGCACTGACCAATCAAGTCTGATCTGATGTTTTTGATATTGTGAGGCAATGAGAATATAGTTTGGTTCTCATATGTGTTTATTCTAAGTCAGAGCAAGTGGGATTTTTTTTGTGTTTATTTCCATCATATTTTCATTTCAGTATTCCAGTGCTGAACAAAAACATAAAAGTGTGTATCTTCGCTTTGGGTGGATGTCTCTTTTAGTTGAAAAGGGATGAGGTTTTACTTCTTTAAAATATAACAGATTTTAACTAATTTTTGCTAATGCTTGTAATCCCTAATCTGTATTTGCATATTCTTTAAGATGTTAATTGCATCAATGACTTCATAATATATACGAGAGCTATATTTTGTCTTGGTTATATTTTAGAAACATTATGATTCACGCCAAAGAAAATGGCTCAGTTAGCAGAGACCTTGTTTCTGTAACACCTGTTTACCAAGTTGTTTCACGCTCTGTTCAAATTGTTCTTATAATGCAAATAAATAAAAACTTTGAAACATGCCTTTTCATGTCTATCTTGTTCCTTTGAATCTTTAGTATGCTTTCAAAGACCTGTTTTTCCCTTTAGTAATCCATATGACAGTATGACCGTAAACAGACTCAAACCTAGACTTTGAATACCTTTAACATTACACATTCATATTAGATGCTTAATAGGTCATATGGAAGTAGAGTTGGCTGGCCAAGAAAAAAAAAAGTGATTATTACAGTGATTATTAAGTTTATAGCATGTCATATTAGTGTGTAGCTTTCCATTTCTTAAACAACCATGTAGGAAGACACATCATAGCCATATTCCTCTTGATGGAAATATTTCAATCAATAGGTGCATACATTTTTGGTCAAGATCTTGTATTGACAATGCAAGAGTCCAGCACTCTGTAAAGTCTCCTCCAGCACATCCCAAAGACTTGAATTGAATTGAATGAATTTAAGGTCTGACTCAGAGGTGTCAATTCATGTGTGAAAATGATTCTTCATGCTCATCCCAACCATTCTTTAACAATTTGAGCCTGATTAATCTTGACAATTGTCATCCTGGAATATGGCCATGATGTGTCTTCCTACATAGTTGTTTAAGAAATGAAAAGCTACACACTCCATCAATTAGGGTTAGAAGAACTGTTGCCAAACATATAAAGCATATAGGGATTATTTGGAGGCCTAGGCAACTGCCTACTCCACCTATTAGGTAGCGTCGGCCCTGCATTTAAACATAATAATCAATAATAATCTAATGATAGACTCTTAAGCATTTGCCTTTTATTATTATTGTTATTATTATTATTATTATTATTATTATTATTGGCCAGGCAGTGTATGTGGGGTTACAAAGATATCAGTAATAACAAATGATTCTTACCTGCAGAGCCATGGTAACGGTCAGGTGAATTGTTGAGCTGAACTGTATGGCATTTCAACTATCAGTTCCTCAACATTCATATTAACTAATTGTATATAATGTCGTAATTCTTTTTGTTTCAACGTGAAGAGTGGTAAAATTGAAAACGCGCCCTCTATGTCACTTGAAAAACTCCTTGGGCACTAGCGCCATCTGGCGTTATGAGGACTCAATTAAAACAGCAGAAAACGAAACAAGCGAAATGAATGCTTATATATCATTGTATCATTATACGATTAAACAATTCACCGTTTACATTATCTATATTTTAATTCATTCAAACTAAAAAAAGAAGAAATTTAACCTGCTCAATAAAATCACGGTGTGATAAATGAATTAGTAGATAGCCCGTTTTTCACACGTCTACAGTACACAGTCACGGTGGCCGAGAGGTTAAGGCGTTGGACTCGAAATCCAATGGGGTTTCCCCGCACAGGTTCGAATCCTGTTCGTGACGATATTTAGTTTTGATTCCCAGTATAAGCGTGGAACTTTTCAAACAATTTCAAACCACACAAAACGCACAAATAAACTGATTTGTGAACATCACTTTAATCACTTGAGTTCTTACAGGAAAATTAACGTAGGCCTAAACAATTTAGCACTTTTGTTTTTCCTTTCCTTCCTATATGTTAATAAGGCTGAATTTTTCTTATGCAGTTTTAAAGGGGAACGTTTCTTTTGCAACATTCGTTAAAATCTGATCTCATTCAGGTAGTTTATATAAATACCTGGCACAATCAGTCATCTTAGGTGATCCAAGGTGGCTGGCAGTTTGACTTAATTGGATTTCCTTTAACTTTTTTCCCCTTGTTTTATAATGGCAAACCCGTTGAACGAAAGTGTGTGTCTGATTAAAGACCTTAAACCTGGATTAAAAAATATTAATTTGGTTTTCATCGTCCTGGAAACTGGTAAGTCATATTTAAGTGGGAAACGTTTGCTTTTTAACAACCAAACGCGGCCTGTACGATTGCGTTGCTGTCCTCATTTTTCAAATGTTTCTGTGCTCACAAACAGATTAATGTAGCATTATATAACTTAAAATAAGATTAGTATAATGTCTTACAATTCTTGAAGTCCATGCTGACTTGCATAAAAAAGAGAGATATTTGTCAACATTGTTTTCAGTAGTGAATCCGTGAACGAATCTTTCTTTTGAGTTGGGTCTTTTCTGTGAGTCGTTTGAGCTGAGTCACAATGGCGTACTGAATAAATCGTTCATATAGGGATTAGTAGCCAAATGTGTGAAGGAGTGAGCTATTTCAGTCACAGTTACAGAGTTGTTTAAATGAATGAATTTCAGTGTTGTTTAAAGTCACCATGAAATTAAAATTGACATTCTTATTTTTTTATGGATTATTGCACAATTACAAATGATTTATCCGTGAACATTATATTTTTAATTCATGTGCCCTCATAATCTTTGATCAAAATAACTTCCCCTCCTTCTTGCAGTGACATCTCTTCTCTTTTCTGATGACTTTTTTACTGGCGCAAGGGCGGGACAACCTGTCACTCACATGAGATCACTGCAATAGCAAACCACAACGATCCAATCAGTTCTCGATGGACAAAATCAAGTCCTGCCCACTGATCTAGAATTACATCATTATATAGATTTTTTTTGCCCCTTTTTAAGCCGTTTCACTCGGATATAGCCTACCCTACATCACAATAGGGAAGAAAAGATTTTCATTTTTTTAAAAGAAACTGAAAAAAAAACCCCATGAAAATTAGTTGGAAAGCTAATTTGCCTTCGCCAATTGCCTGACATTTAAGTGTGTTCCTTGTTTGTGCTTCTTTAACAAAATATACCAGGTCGAGTGTCCAAGACAAAGGACGGACACGAAGTGCGTTCATGTAAAGTAGCTGACAGGACCGGAAGCATCACCATATCAGTGTGGGACGAGGTGGGCAGCTTGATACAAACCGGAGACATCATCCGACTCAATCGAGGGTGGGAGGAAAGTTTATTAGGCTGTTAATAATAATAATAATAATGCTTCGAATCATAATAAAGCCTTTTCATCGTGTTAAAGAAAATTACATTTGATTTCAGATACGCATCTCTGTTCAAAGGATGTCTTACACTGTATATTGGGAGAACAGGGGACCTCCAGAAGATCGGAGAGTAGGTCTTCACACTCTTATTGAACTTAAGTTCTCTGAAACAATAACCAGTACCTTCTTGCATCTATCAAAGGTTCTGTATGATATTCTCGGAGGTGCCAAATTTCAGTGAGCCCAACCCAGAGGTTCTGGCTAAAATCAACCAAATAAACAACACCCACGTGAGTGCAAAAATACAGCTCCTCAGAGGGCATGAACAGTGAGATGAGCGCATAATGAGTGTCTGTTGTATCTCTTAACAGATTAAAACAGAAGCTCATGGCAGCTCTCCTTGTATACCGAATCCCGGACCAGCTGTACCTACAGGTTGACACTTTAGAACCTTGAACGATTGTTTGACAAAGGCAGTATTTATTGCAAATAATCATATTTAATTCAGGGGCCTGGAACCCCTAAGGGGGCCTCAGCATATTTCCAAGGTCCCTTAAGGCTCCGATAAACTCAGCGTGAAGTTCATTTTCATTCTTTGCTTATAGAAGTTTGAAATACCTTTGCAGCAATGTACTGTTAGCGAACATCCCGACGCCACCCATGCTGTTGAGAGTGGCATTTAGATGAATATATAAGTGCTGCTCTCAATAACAAAATAAACTCTTTAAAAATGACAGCGGTGAGAAAATGGCAGGCAAGAAAGCATCTGATCATAGCGATGTGGATATGTTTGCACCAGCTCTATAATTCGGCACTCTGGTAAAGTCACGTCACATTTATTTATATAGCTTTTTTAACAATATATTGCTTTACAGCAAGCAGCTTACATGAAAAACAGTGTTTCAATTCTCTCAATTAGAATTACAACTTCAGTTTCTACTATAAAGCAGTTCTCCAGTGTGCTCATGTTTTTATTTGCGGACCGCGGACGTCTGACAAAATGAACAGAGTAGAATTCCACGTCAAAAAAGGCGGATCCACACCTACGTATTATGTACTCGGCACGGAACAATGGTAGTGTGAAGGGGTTTACCAGTCGGACTGAACTTTTCCAAAAAGTTTTGATTTCGCAAGCTGTTTCATATTTCATATATGCTAGAATCATATTTCTTATTTTCATTTGTTCCCTTAAAGGTACAGTACACTATGTAACTTTTGGTTCCCAATCGGTCTAAAATAGTCTGAATACAAACACTTAGAATAGGTGTACCATAGCGATTCAGGATAAGACAAAAACATGGATTCATGATGTACTTGCTCATTATATAAAAGTAAATTTTTAACAGAAAAAGTTGCATAGTGTACCTTTAACAATGAAATGGATAAAAACAAATCAAGCTGTGGTTGCTCATTTAACATGTCAGTCAGATGGCTCTCTCTGTATAAATATGTGATTCTTGGCCAGAATAAGCTGAAATGTGTACCATTCTCTCTGCCCCTCCCAGCCAACGGTTCTGCTGTGTTTTCTCCTTCTCCTGTCCCCCGAGAGACCTTTGGTAAAGGTGGGCGTCATTTGAACCGCACTCATTGGAAGAGTGGCACTGCTTCTTCAGTACCAGGTGGAGGTCATGGCCCAAAACCCATTGCCACCATAACTTATGGACGGGATCCTCGCAGAGCACCGAAGAGATGAGAACAAGAACATGTTACAGCATCTGAGACGATGCTATTTTGTATTTATTTTTAAATGTTTTTTTTTTCAGTCAATTGAGTAGTTAAGGTTTATTTGATTGATGTATTAGATGAACTTTTTCTGGATTTATGAGAGGTTATTTTGCAGAACAAAGTTGTGTGCAAATAAAGTTGCTTAAAATCATGTCATGCTTGTCATATTTGTGTTTTCATAGCAAGTTTGGGCCATTAAAGGTGCAGTAAGCGATTTCTGAAAATCATTGTTGAACACTTGATATTTGAAATCAACCCAAACAAACAAACCCCTCCCTTCATTGCTCCACCCCCAAAACGCACAAACACGCGATGCAAAACTGGATGTCTCTTTATCATCGCAGAAGTGTAGTAAAAAACAAGCTTCGCAAAAACTAAAGAGAAATTGACGAACGGACGACAAAAATAGAATGTCCACCCCTAAAAAAAAAACTCTGGCCCTGTTCGCCGATACTGTTGTTTATGCTTAACATAAAATACAATTTTGAGATCTACACTTATCAAACATGGACTTAAATATTTTACATCAGATTTCAACAGCAACGAACATTCCTTTATTGAGTATTTCCTTCTCAAACTCCGCCTCCACTTTACTCGTGCATGGTGTTTTAGCGCACCACTTTAATCATACTGCTGGGTTCGAACTTAAAACTGACAAAACTCACAAGCATGTACATAGTTCACCATGTTTTTTTATTTTTATTTTTATTAATTTTGTAGCTTTAGTCTCACCAGGTCATCCCAAAGTGTTTAACTTGCTGTAATTCTAGGAATTCTCTCCTGCACTGGAAAGCTTTTCTAATATTAACGTGGGTCCTAAAGCTCTTGCCTGATCATAACCCTTCTTTTTCCAGTGATATTCCTCTGACCTTTTCTCTCTCAGCCATCTTTCTTTCAACAGTCTTTTTTCAACTCTCCCTCTTTGCTTATTCTTTCTCCTCCCCCATCATGAGTGGACACACCCCTACTGCTGATTGGCTACAAGTTTGTTGTGATGGTCGTCAGATACTCTTTCAACAGTGTTTTCAGAAATCACTTTGTGGCACCTTTAAAGGTAGAGCCATAATGGAGAGGCTAGCAATAGCAAAGACTTTATATGTAGAAAGACGGTGCACTCGTATTACTATGAATGGGAGAAAGTGCAACGCGCAACATGGCGGAATAAGTCCCGCCTTCTAAAGAAAAGAGCCAATCGCTGAGTGATTGGTAAAGTCATCGCTTCACTGCAGCTGGCGTTAGAAACTCCTGTTCTTAGAAACAATCAGTGTTCTGAGACGTGCGCTTAGGACTGCGCATGTGCATTAGCTTGGTTCAGTCTGAAAAAAAATAAGAGACTTCCACAGAAGACATGTGTACATGTTCTAATATTTAGACCACTTCTATTATTGATTGCTATCGGGATGTGAAGAGAGTTTCAACCAGTAACTGTTCTGTAATGGGAACTTTCAGTGTAATGTTACTGTTGTTGTAGTACAGTACGGACATGTAAGAGAGGACACAAAGTTATGAGGTCAGTTCCTTAGTAAAGTGTTTATCTTGAGAATGGTTCGCTATTGTAAAATAGTTAACTCAACAGTAACAAAAAGTGTTTATAAAACAAATTGCTCATAAAATAAGATGGTTATCTTTTTCTGGTTGGTTTATACAATCTTAAATATTACACTAGAATATGGCACTTGGAATATCAAAGGCACTTGTCACAAAAGTCATAGTGTGCTTAATGTGTGTTATCTGTCAGTGCTAGAACAACTTTCTGAGTTAAGATCTTGACAATGAACTGCTGTGATTTTATTCCGGCCAGATTTTTTAGAATAAAACTGAGGCGAGACTGACCTCTAGTGGTGAGAAAGAGGTTTTATTGAATTGAGGTTCTAATAAATGAATGATGTTAATTTCCTTGTGTAAAATTAAAAGAAATCGCAAAAAATACTATATACACCTCTACAAGTTCTTGCATTGCATAAAAGTCCTAGAGTGTTTATGAATTAATAGTTGATAAAACTGCAAAAACTTCAGAAAATAAATCTAATAAGCATATCTTTAAAATGTAACAGATAAATACAGATTTGACTGCTGAGCAGAGAATTTATGAGTGGCATGTGACAGTAATAGCAGTGACATTATGATACCTGTTATTAACAAAAGACACTTCTACTTTTACATTACCTACTGTAAGCGAACCTGTGCTAATACTTTTTATTCCCGCCGTTATACAGTAAATAGTAATAGCAGACTTTACTAGTAATTATTCATAGTAAGGTCATCAAAAAATTAAAAAAAATTAAAAACTCAGTTTTATTTCTAATGCTGCAACTAAGTCGTTTCTCACAACATCCCAACCTTCAAGTTCATTTAGTGTTATTTTAAGATTTTTATTTTCTTGTCAGCACAAAAGGGTTATTTTACAGGAAATCATTGCAAACACTTAAGAGAAACAGTAACACTTTTATGACAGGTAGTTAAAGCTGAGATTCCATTGCATAGTGTAATCTGTGTCATTACGTGTCATAAACTAATGGCCAGAATTATTGGCACCCTTGGTAAATATGAACAAAGAAGCCTGTGAAAATAAATTTGCATTGTTAATTCTTTTGATCTTTGATTTTTTTTAAATCACAAAAACCAAACCTCATTTGCTGCCAAAAAGCTTAGCTGATCATAGAACCTGGTCCTATTTGAAGTTCCAGTGTGTCTGGCAACTGAATATGCTTGAGTTTGTTTTTGGATAAGAGCAGAGGATTTTTTATTTTTTTTAATTCAATTATCCAGCTGTGATCTTTGTAGAGTCTTTAGCCATTCAAACTCTCCTCCTCGCCGTCCATTAAGAAAATATACTGTAGACATGTGTCCTCTTCCAGGCAGATTCGTAACATTTCCTTTTGAACTTATTAATGATTGCCCTGATGGTGGAAATGGGAATTTTCAATGCTTTACCTATTTTCTTACTGCCACTTTCTTTTTTTGTAATGCTCAACAATCTTTTGCTGCACATCAGAACTATATTCTTTGGTTTTACCTTTTGTGATGGATGATTAAGGGAATTTGGCCTATGTTTTTTTCTTAGTCCTGCGAAACAGGAAGCTAGACAATTCCATGATCCTTGTCACCCTGGTGTGCTAACAATGTTAAATATGAATGGGAATATACTTATTTACTCATAAGAATATCTAGGGGTGCCAATAATTGTGGCCAATGTGTATTAGAGAAAAACATTTATTTCATAAAGTGATTTTCACCTCCACTCTCATTTATTTACTTAGATTTTTGTGATTTTTTTTTATGAAAGATCAAAATGATAAATAATACAGATTTATTTTCACAGACTTCTTTGATCATATTTACCAAGGGTACCAATAATTCAGACCATGGCTGTACATTAGATCTTACTAGTTTCATTTTTAGTTTCAAAATTGGCCTCAAGACTGAAGGGGTGGTTTCTGGAATCCAGTGGTTATTAATTAAGTTATATTTATCCTTTTAAATGATTTGAATGACTTCTTAAAGCTTATGAGATTTATGTAGTTGTAGAATTACATGTCAGTTCTCTGAAACATGAAGTAGGCTACTTCCCTTCAAAAGGGTCAATTATTTATAGCAGTGTTATGTAAAAATAACAGCAGTGATCATGATAAGCACCGAGAGCAATCTCTCAACATGGAAATATCATTGTGCTGAATGCCAGTCATGAAAATAAAATGATCATCTTTATTAAATGTTATTAATATGTAGGAAACATATTTCATTTATACAAATTGTTTAAAAGTATAAAGTGGATGCAAAAAGCAAGTCCAAAGTACATGAAACAAATCTTGTCACATTTGTATTTACCTGCAATGATCACTGGCGATGAATAATCATATGCATCTTAACTACCTATTTATATTATTGAAAGATTTTATCAATATTCCAAATATTAAACTAAAGAAAATAATATAATTACTCACATAATTTGAATGCAGTTGAACACTTGAAAACAGAATGCAGAAGCAAAGTTTGTCTCTCAATATGAGTAAAATCAACAAGGATTACAGTCAGATTTCTGCTTACCACATCACATTTAGGGCTAACAATGTATGAAGAGTTCAGATGCAAAAGCCTCTAAGTGCCATCTGAAATTTTCTTCTAGAATGATCATTTTTATCAAGCTTGTATATTTAAGTTCAGTTATTTCACTTAAATGACAATGAAAATTACCTATGAATTGTCATTTAAGTGAAATTACTGAACTTAAATAAACGAGCTTGATAAAAATGATCATTCTAGAAGAAAATTTCAGATGGCATTTAGAGGCTTTTGCATCTGAACTCTTCGTATATTAATGTAAATTAAAATGTTCTGGTTCTGATTGATTAAAAAAAGTTTGTAAATTATAATATATCACAGCCTTTCTATACTACTGAGGATACATATTCTATTTGAATCAAGGCAGAGTAAATTAAAAAAGATATACCATTTGATAACAATCTGTTCCATCAAATATGTACTTTATTAACAAGAAAAAAAAAAATCATAATGAAGATCCCAGTAAATGAAGTCCGTCAGCTGGTTCTGATTCTTCTCTCACACCTCTTTCAGCAGAATCCCATAAGGACGAATGGACTTCTCCACGATCTCCTTCTCTTTATCAGCAGAGGTGCCTTCAGGAATCTCAATCAGCCAGTAGTCCTTTCTTTGGCACACTTTCCTCATCTTTGGATTGATCCTGTTCTGCATCAGGACTCTGTATCTCTTCCCGTTCTTTTTGGATGTAAACTCCTTGCTGTAGCCAGAAGCCTGATCTATGTCGTATGTTGAATAGATTCCTCTCCCGTAGAGTTGTCTAGGACCTGCTTTGTAATGGGTTTTGACGATACCTGTAGCACCACTAACGCTGGTTCCATGATAGGAGACGGGCCACTCACCAGCCACTGAGTGACTCCTCCATCCATCCGTGCCCAGCCAGGCGTTTCCATCAGGATACTTGTTCCGGACTTTGAGAGCAATACGGACCATCCACATGGACGTTTATATGGCTCATTACCCCGCATGCATACTGACTTGTCACTTAAATGTGTGAAATCATAATCAAAGCGAGGTTCGAAGAATTCATCCATGTCCACAAACATCTCATTGCGTAAAGCAGTGTACAGAGAGCCATCACCTCTGGCACCTAACAATTTCAGGACCTCCTTGCCCAATATGGCAGCAGTGATATAATTGTATATATCAAGTTCAGGATCAAAATTCAGTGATCCCTTTGGTCCCATGTGATGCTTCAGGGTAGTACCTGTGAGAGCCGAGAGGGCCTCCAGAACAAGTTCTCTGTCAATCTTAGACATGGTTCAGTCAGGTTGCACACAATGAAATAAGTTACAAAAACTCTTCTATTTATATGGACAGAAATGTGGAAGTTTATATTTTTGCTTTCTGTTTTGCAATTATGGAATCTATAGTATGTATCAAAACAGGTCAATCAAGTTTGAGATTCATTCTTTTTTTCCATGGAAACATACAAACATGCAATAATGCATAAAATGCAAACACACCCTTGAATGCACACTTAATTCCTGATCTGATGCTGACATCTTTATCATCTGTATGTCTTTGCAACATTGTGATCTGGGAAATGCCCAGAAGAGTCTGAAGAGTTAAATAAAAACTTGTGCCACCGGTCTTGCTCCGTTCCCATGCCTCTCGGCCCTGCCCTGCTTGCCACAGTGTGCATTTACATTTTACGGTTTCTCTCTACTGTACATTATTCAGATGTCTTTCCTGTAAATCACTGGCAATATTTTGCATTTGGCTCAAACAATGTGTTCATTATGTAAGTGTTTTTGGTGCACTTTAAAGAATAATTGAAGACGGGCCGTTGAATTATTAAAAAAAGAATACACATCCGAGGTGGTAATGTGGCCATGAGTTGAATCAGAATGGTCGTTACACCTCAGGTGTGCATTATTATATATATACACACTTACACACACACACACTTACACACACACACACTTACACACACACACACACTTACACACACACACACACACACTTACACACACACACACACACTTACACACACACACACACACACTTACACACACACACACACACACACACTTACACACACACACACACACACACACACTTACACACACACACACACTTACACACACACACACTTACACACACACACACACACTTACACACACACACACACTTACACACACACACACTTACACACACACACACACACACACACACACACACACACACACACACACTTACACACACACACACTTACACACACACACACACACACACACACTTACACACACACACACACACACACTTACACACACACACACACACACTTACACACACACACACACACTTACACACACACACACACACACTTACACACACTTACACACACACACTTACACACACACACACTTACACACACACACACACACACACACACACACTTACACACACACACACACACACTCACTTACACACACTTACACACACATATACATATACAGATAGATACATACAGATAGATAGATACATATAGATACATATAGATACAGATACATACAGATACATACAGATACATATACATATAGATACATACATATACATATAGATACATACATATACATATAGATACATACATATACATACATATAGATACATACACATACATATAGATACATACACATACATACATATACATATACATACAGTGAGGAAAATAATTATTTGAACACCCTGCTATTTTGCAAGTTCTCCCACTTAGAAATCATGGAGGGGTCTGAAATTGTCATTGTAGGTGCATGTCCACTGTGAGAGACATAATCTAAAAAAAAAAATCCAGAAATCACAATGTATGATTTTTTAACTATTTATTTGTATGATACAGCTGCAAATAAGTATTTGAACACCTGAGAAAATCAATGTTAATATTTGGTACAGTAGCCTTTGTTTGCAATTACAGAGGTCAAACGTTTCCTGTAGTTTTTCACCAGGTTTGCACACACTGCAGGAGGGATTTTGGCCCACTCCTCCACACAGATCTTCTCTAGATCAGTCAGGTTTCTGGGCTGTTGCTGAGAAACACGGAGTTTGAGCTCCCTCCAAAGATTCTCTATTGGCTTTAGGTCTGGAGACTGGCTAGGCCACGCCAGAACCTTGATATGCTTCTTACAGAGCCACTCCTTGGTTATCCTGGCTGTGTGCTTCGGGTCATTGTCATGTTGGAAGACCCAGCCTCGACCCATCTTCAATGCTCTAACTGAGGGAAAGGAGGTTGTTCCCCAAAATCTCGCAATACATGGCACCGGTCATCCTCTCCTTAATACAGTGCAGTCGCCCTGTCCCATGTGCAGAAAAACACCCCCAAAGCATGATGCTACCACCCCCATGCTTCACAGTAGGGATGGTGTTCTTGGGATGGTACTCATCATTCTTCTTCCTCCAAACACGTTTAGTGGAATTATGACCAAAAAGTTCTATTTTGGTCTCATCTGACCACATGACTTTCTCCCATGACTCCTCTGGATCATCCAAATGGTCATTGGCAAACTTAAGACGGGCCTTGACATGTGCTGGTTTAAGCAGGGGAACCTTTCGTGCCATGCATGATTTCAAACCATGACGTCTTAGTGTATTACCAACAGTAACCTTGGAAACGGTGGTCCCAGCTCTTTTCAGGTCATTGACCAGCTCCTCCCGTGTAGTTCTGGGCTGATTTCTCACCTTTCTTAGGATCATTGAGACCCCACGAGGTGAGATCTTGCATGGAGCCCCAGTCCGAGGGAGATTGACAGTCATGTTTAGCTTCTTCCATTTTCTAATGATTGCTCCAACAGTGGACCTTTTTTCACCAAGCTGCTTGGCAATTTCCCCGTAGCCCTTTCCAGCCTTGTGGAGGTGTACAATTTTGTCTCTAGTGTCTTTGGACAGCTCTTTGGTCTTGGCCATGTTAGTAGTTGGATTCTTACTGATTGTATGGGGTGGACAGGTGTCTTTATGCAGCTAACGACCTCAAACAGGTGCATCTAATTTAGGATAATAAATGGAGTGGAGGTGGACATTTTAAAGGCAGACTAACAGGTCTTTGAGGGTCAGAATTCTAGCTGATAGACAGTTGTTCAAATACTTATTTGCAGCTGTATCATACAAATAAATAGTTAAAAAAATCATATATTGTGATTTCTGGATTTTTTTTTTTAGATTATGTCTCTCACAGTGGACATGCACCTACGATGAAAATTTCAGACCCCTCCATGATTTCCAAGTGGGAGAACTTGCAAAATAGCAGGGTGTTCAAATACTTATTTTCCTCACTGTACATATACATACATATACATACATATACATACATATACAGACCCTTGACAGACCCACAGTGATACCATGGTCATTGAACCAGGTTTTGGTTCTTTTGGCAGTGTGGGAAGGTGCAAATCCTGCTGGAAAATGAAGTCAGCATCTCCTTTTTTAACTCTTTTATGAGCTGGAAGCCCAAATTATGTACAAATAAACAACTAAATACTTGAAATCATTTAAGTTGTGGGCCCTGAATCTATAATCTATGGAAGTGTAACGTTTTGAATGGAATTATGGAAATCAATAAACTTTTCCATGATATTCATATATATATATATATATATATATATATATATATATATATATATATATATATATATATATATATATATACACAACAACTCCCCATTATGTTGTTGATGTTATAGTGGAACCTGCACACAATAAGAAGGGGCAGAAAAATTAATTTTATATTTTTAAATGTTAAGTGGATGGATTGACTTGTATGGCATTGATGAATAGAGAAATCTCGGGTACATATATATATTCAGTCAAAAAAATTAATCACATTTTGGTTTCTGTGTTATGGCACATTAAATACTTTTCAATAAATTTTAGTTTAGGGTATTTCTCATCTTTGAAGCATACTCAATGTTGAAGATGAAGTGTATTTCCATTAGAACAACTAGAGCCATTGTCACATCATCTACTTCACAGACCTTCTCTCCTTCCATCATTGTTTCTAGAAGAGACTCTTCATCCAAGTCACATCCCTTTATACATAGCACACGGTTGGCTCCTCCTTGGTTTCTAAACAAAGAGAGGATAATGTCATATCAGGTATAATGATATATAGCAGTTAAATATCATTATTATTTATGATTATTATTATTTTATAATAATAGCCCCTTAAGGGCTGGATAACGTGATAGTTTTTCTTTTGTGGAGTGATGTTTCATGTAATCTGCCCTCTCATTCCTTGTTCGTGCAATGCAGGGTGGAGTCAAAGGCGAGAGGAGCCATGGTGGAGACTTGACAGGCACCACCCTAGGGACGGCTGATGGAGACGCCAATGGAGATGGAGACCCAGGTGGAGTTGACGAGCCGATGAGCCCACGTGACACTGGAGACCGAGGTGAATCTGCGGCGACGAGCATCCGAGGTGGAACGCGGGAACCCGAAGACTGAGTGACTGAGGACTGAAGGCGGAGTTGGGGGGAAGGCAGAGCCAGATGCCTGACCCGGCCCTCTATGTCCCATGCGACGGCCCCCACCACTCACCCCTAAGGCAGAAGATTATCGGGAGGAGGCAAGCATGCCAAACTGCAGAGACAGAGCATCAGAGCAACTATATTCCTGGTATTCCTGACCAAGACCCGCCTCGGCACGGATGCACTAGCGCACAGCTGGCAAGTATGCGTTTCCCACAGTGAGCCTCATTGTGCAAGATCAGGAAGGAAGAAGTACAAGTCCTAATGGTTGTGCCGTACTGGCTCAACTAGACTTGGTTCTCAGAGCTGGCGAATTCCCATGAGGAGGCTCCTTCTTTCTCTGGGGCAGGGCACAATCTGACACCCACACCTCTGGAATCTCCACGTCTGGTCCCTGGTCCCAGCGGTGATAGACACGATCACTCAGGCGAAAGCCCCCTCTGCTAGGCAGCTTTATGCCTTGAAGTGGCGCCCGTTTACTAGGTGTTTTTCCCGAGGTGAAGACCCACAGAGATGTGGCATCGGGTCTGTGTTTTCCTTTCTCCAACAGGGCATTGAGAGACACCTGTCTGCCTAAAAGTGTATGTAGCTGCCATTGCAGCAAACCACGCCACTGTGGATGGCAGGTCCTTGGGGAAGCACAACCTGATTATTAGGTTCCTGCATCACCCCCTCTTGGGATCTTTCCATGGTCTTATAGGAAAGACGGCCCTTCTGATTGCACTCACATCCGTCAAGAGGGTGGGAGACCTACAAGCCTTCTCTGTTAGTGATTTATTCCATAGAATTCGGGCCGGCAGACTCTCATATGGTCCTGAGATCCCGGCCTGGATATGTGCCTAAAGTTCAAGGCAGGACATAGTTTAAAAAAAAGTGTATTTCCACTGAAACAACTGTGCAGTGTGCTGTGAGACATGGTTTCAGGTAAATCACGTTGTTTTGAAGGAAACCCAGCTTGTTCAACTGGTTTCTCAGTAGTTTTGTTCCTATGAAACACTTAACTGAGAATGCTGTTTTTTTGATGGGTAATTGAAAGCAATGCATAAGGCAGCAGACACACCCATCTCTATGATTTTTACAGGCATTACTTATCCTGTGCAAATCAACTATATACATTACAAACATCCACAGTAACAATTACGCTATTTTAAAGAGTACAGATAATTACAACTGTCTTTGGTCTCCCAGATCCCTTCTGATGAGGGAGACCAAGCCCTGTCTCTGTTGTATATGGAGCGTGCTTTGCGCATATACCTGGACTGCACACAAAGCAACAGTGAATTAGCTTAGCTGCACTTTGTGTTGGCATGCGGAAGCTTGCCCACATTTGCACCGCCATATCTCATGACACAGTTCAGTGGATGTGGCGTTTAGTATAGGAACCCCTAGTGTCGGTTTCGTCACAACATTTAAAGTGAACGACAGAAAGGGAACGTCTCGGTAAATAAGGTAACACTCGTTCCCTGATGGAGGGAACAGAGAAGTTCTGTCCCTCCCGATTTTTACAGACATCACTTATCCTGTGCAAATCACCGCCATAAAAGAACGCTTTAGCGTAAGTTCTGTCAGGAAGATTCAATTGTTACGTCACTTATTAACTTCTCATCTAACCAATCGTGTTCTAATACTCGTAGTTTAAAAGATCAGTATTTACACATGTCTGAGTTTGCAGATGCTGACACCAACATTCACCTCCATCCTCCCCACCACCACCATGATGGTCCCTTCCCATACCTGTGCCCCTGCCTTTGTCTTCAGGCTGGAAATGCAGATTCCTATGCCAAAGAACTTTATAACACAATACTTGCTTGCTGGGCTGTCAATAAATGTATGCTTTGTTACATCATTTTGCCTCCCGAGTCTTTCTGGTAGAACTCGTGACACAGTTCAGTGGTCGTGGCATTTAGATTTGTTCTCAGTAGTTTCGTTCCTATGAAACATTTAACTCTGAATGCTGGTGCACACTCCCCACCTACATTGTCCTGTACTGTACCAGACTCTCACAGTTATCTGGACTTATTCATCTTTAGTTTCACTCTCATGGACTTTTAGTTTTGTGTTCCTTTGTTTGATGATTAAAGTGGCATAATTTTTCTTCCTAGGTAGAACATGTCTACACGCAAGAACACAATCAATGAATAATGACACACACAATCTTGATCTACCACTAAGTGCTAAAACAAAACTGAAATTAATTATCTTGACCTTAAAGAATGCACAGACTAACTTTTTTGCATCTTGCGTATAATGCTTTAAACCAGACCCTTGCTACATCCTTTCAAGTCTGATTTAGAATGATCATAATGCAAATAAATAAATAAATAAAATCTGTAAGTAAAAACTTCTCAGTGAAGCCAATGATTTACTGCACCTCAGTTCTTGCAGCTCAATATTTTGTTTGCAGTGGCTGAAAAAGTATTGCATGTTACACATGAACAATTCAGAGAAAAATCATATTGCTTTCAATTTGCCACTCATCCAGGTCGCTTCAGCCTTTGGATAGTGTAGAAAACCCAACATTACACCTTAATAACGCCACGCAGAAGTCACTGCACTTGCTAAACAGTGAACAAAGCCAAAAGGATAGAGAAAACAGTATATAGATGATCTGCGCAACCACTTAATCATAACAAAACCTTTGACATTCAAAACAAAAATGATGACATTTTCATGTATTCTAGTTTAATGAGAAGAAAGCCTGAATGCAAAATAATCAATTGAAAGATATATATATCTTTCAATTGATTATTTTGCTGAATCAACTGCCATGTTCTGAGAAGGTGGATGAAACAACTGGTAACATGGGGAATTGTTATATTTTAATCATGTTTGACCAAATATGACCAGTCTGAAAACATAAGTTTGTCCAAAAATAAAAATGATGTGCTTATTCACTGCCTTTTGTATGGAAGCTTGTTTCCACCAAGAAATAAAAAAGGGTAATATCTCCCAATTCTGTTCTCGCGATTGCGAGTTTACAGCTCACAATTGACTTGCGACTTTTTTTCTCAGAATTGTGAGACATAAACCCTCAATTGCAAGCTATAACATCATAATTGCAAGACATAAACTCGCAATTCTGATGTTTTTCTTGCAATTGCAAAAAAATGTGAATTATGAGCAGACTTTTTATCCGGTACTGGACTTTATAATTCGTAATTGCAAGTTTATATCTCACAATTTTTTTTCAAAAAAAAAATCCTAATTGCAGGATATAAACCTACCTGCAACTGTGAGAAAAAAATAAAGATTTGCATTCAGTCAACAACGAATTTTGTACCTGGATGTGAACACAGACTAGATACAAGCTTCGGCAAACAGGAATATTATGACTGAATAACAGCCTAAATTACACTCTGGAATGATATGAGGGTGAGTAATAATCGCAGTATTTTATTTTTGAGTGAATGAAAGCATTATTCTCCATATTAACTCCACATAATTAAGGATATCTGTGTAAAACCTTTTACATACAGTATTGTAATGATTAAAAAATAAAAATAAAAATGAAGACAATAGTTGTAACACCCTTCCTTGTGGAAAAAAAAGCACACCCTCAGAAGTGCAGAAGAAAATCCATTGGCATAGGCTGAAAATGACCTCTTTGTCTTGTAGGGTACAGAGATCTGCTCCAGGAATGAATTACATATAAAGGGCAAAGAAAGTGTACAAGCTTCAAGAAATCTCAATGATTGAAGATGATATTCCCACTTAAAATTAAGTTTTGGTTCAGCATCCCTGTGCCCATATAATCTTATTTTTCACAGGGCGGGTCAGCACTGTCGCATTGTCTTCGGTTTGGGTTCTGTGCCGTGATTCGGTGGGGCAGATTCTGCCATGGCACCTTAGTGGCCTTAGTGATGGTTTTGAAGACCAATGGGCTGTTCACAGGGTGTGTTACCTGAACACTCCCACATTGATGGATAAGGCCACCTCTGGTTTCCTGTTTTTAGTTGAGCCCGACTTCTTGGACCCAGAGTCTTGTGAACATTCTCCACTGGCAGTACGCCCCCTAGTGGACAACATAAAAATCAAACTGTCATTAGAGACATCATACATTACTGTTCAAAAGTTTTTTTTTTAAAGAAGTCTCTTAATACAGTAATTAAGACAAAAATACAGTAAATTACAGTAAACAGCAATTATTACTATTTTAATATATTTTAAAATGTAATTTATCCCTGTGATTTCAGAATCATTTCAGTCTTCAGTGTCACGTGATCCTTCAGAAACCATTATAATATGCCGATTTAGTGCTCAGGAAATAATTCTTGTTATCTATGTTAAAACAGTTGTGCTGCTTAATTCTTTTGTGGACAGGCTTTTATGATGAATAGAAAGTACATAAGAGCAACATACATTTGAAATAGAAATCTTTTGTAACATTATAAATGTCTTTACTGTCACTTTTGATCAAATAAATGCAGCTTTGCTGAGCTTAACTAAAAATTCTACAGAACCCAAACTTCTGAAAATTAGTGTGTCCAAATGTTATAGCATTCTTAATTCTACACGTTTAATCAAATCAAACCAGCAAAGGGTTACAACGCAATATCTTGTAATCTTGGAGAGAGGCAATAAAAGCAAAAAAAAGAAAAGAAAATGCACCTTGTGTTGTGATTCTCCTCCCTGAGTCTCTGCTGACCAATCTCATCTTCCAGAGTAGTGAATTCTTTATTATTGTCTATTAGCAGATTCTACACACATGTAAATACAAACAAAACAAAAAAAGTGAGAGAGGCATTGCTGAAGACCCAAAGATAAAACTTATATTTTACAAGTCTATCACACTATTTTTGGCAGCCAGTGTAATAATCTCAAAAGGGGCACATGCTGTATATGTATGTTCGCTGATCAATGTTTGTATGTGAATAAAAACCTAAATTAAATCGACTGATCATTTCAAAAGTCTTGGATTAAACCGCTTGATTTATATGGATTTATCTCTTTATGAAAGTTTTGAAGCGTCGGTTGAATAGACTTTCAATGGACTTTCAACAGAAATCTCAGATTTCATTAAAAATATCTTCATTTGTGTTGTGTTCCGAAGATGAACGAAAGTCTTACGGGTTTGGAACAACATGAGAGTGAGAAAATTATGACTGAACTAAATACATTTTTGGCTGAACTATCCCTTTAAAATAATTTTACCTTGACGCCTATAATATCTCCATCTTTCAGGTAGAAAGGAGCTGCCTGGAGACTCTCAGCTTTCCTCCTCTTCTTCTTTTTTGAGACCTGTTGAGTCTGGAATTATTCAGAACGGATTATTCAAGTATAATCTTAACTCTATAGCTCTTGCCTACAAATAGTCTATTCCCATTTTAACTCTCTCTTCTCACCCAGTTGGAAATGGGCATCCAGGTGTGTTTGTCAGGCAGGTGTTTAGCCAGGAGCAGGTTGTCAGGAGTGAGACCGTACTGGGAGGCCAGAGCAGCGTACAGGCCCTTAGGGGTGCTGTCCCTCCCAGCGTCCCACAAAAACTCCTCAGAGGGATAATATGTCTTCTCTCCTGGCACCCCCATATGAACCCTCAGCAATAAATCCTTTAGCCTGAACAGATTACGAGAAAAGAATAATCAGTGTTTTTCAAACAGCATAAAAATCTCGTTTCTTTCTTCCATGGATTTCATCAATCGCTTCATTTGATTTGCTGTCAGAATGTCTCACCCCAGGTCTTCCTCTTTCATCAGCCTCTGAACACACACCTCCACCCCATTCCCCAGCTTCAGTTTCCTGCAGGGATAGGAGGACATTAATCCCAAATACAATAAAAAGTCTTTTTCCCACCAAAAGAGTGCTGGTGCCGTATCTGGAACCGTTCAGTGTGTTCCCATCTGCATTTGGTGGAAAAAGGGCAACAGAGACCTCACACAAAAGAGCAGAGCATAAACAAAATCCTAATCTATCAACCTGAGGGTCTGCTGGTTTCCTCGGAGTATCCTGGCCGGTTTCTTGCACTCTAGCAACCACACACGCAGGAACGCAGGGCTGGGCACACACACATCCTGAAGTGCCGGCAGAGTCATCACCTACCGAAACACATATATGGCTTTTCTCAAGGGATGCTGATACGACAGCGCAGCATTTCACTTCCACTGTTTACAGTGTAGCCAAAAATGTACACTTCTGTTAAAAAAAATTGGGGTCTATAAGATATTTTTGTGTTTTTGAGGAAAAAAGTCTAATATACTCATCAAGCCCATTTATTACATCAAAAATACAGTGAATTTTATTACAATTCACAATTCTATTTTAATATATTTAAAATGTCATTTATTTCTGTAATGTAAAGCTGAATTTTGATCCTTCAGAAATCATTCTAATATGTCAATTTGCTGCTCAAGAAACATTTCTTAGTCTTATCAATGTTGAAAACAGTTGTGCTGCTTAATATTTTTGTGCTGCTTAATATTTTTGTGTAAACTAATACATTTTTTCATGATTCTTTAATAAATATAAAAGTTCAAAAGAACAGCATTTAAAATAGATTTTTTTGCATCATTAAAAATATCTATTATGTAATGCATCCCTGCTGAATAAAATTTATTTTGTTTAAAAAAATATTTATTATCAAAATAACATTTGAACGGTAGTGTACAGCATTTCCTTCTTCACTAGCTTCTCTACCTTTTTTCTTTAATCATTTAATCTTTAAATGAGTGAAGGGTGTTTATAGCTCATAAAAGGTGAAGCCTTTTTCATTTTACAATATTTTCTCTTATCCCAGTTTAATATGCAGAATATTAAATAAGCTGTTTGAAGACTGCATTTTTTATTTAGCAGTAAAGGGGTCTCCGAACTCACTAAAAGTATGTGAAATTGAGCCAAATGGAAAGTGCTGCACAGGTTGGTTTTTCTTCATACATTTTTATATCAATAAACTTGTTTAATAAAAGATGAAGTATGTAAATATGTAGAAATGTTCCATTCCACAACCACTGCCCTATGACCATTTCAAACTAAATCTCTAGACCACGATCTTATGTGACAGATGTTTTGTATATATTCTGTTTGGATTATGTTGTAAAATGACATTTAAAGCTAGTAAAATTACACTTAATCTTTAAGTTATTATTATCAGCTGCTGTCATTAATGCTGTGAGTGGTGAGGCCAACCTGAGTCTTGAGGTCATCGAGTGAAGCCTCCTCTGATATCTCCACATAACCAATGAATCTCATCTCTGATCCAGACCACTCTGGAACACCAGGACACATAAACATAAGCAAGCATAAACCAGAGCTATTCTCTCAAGCACTCATAATCTGACAGCCCACTGACAGAAACAACCTGAATCCCACTTGGTTTATAGAAAATTCGGTAAAAGTCGAACCTGTGTTGAGCGCCTCGATGCTCTGAGACTCTGCTGTGTGGTTCAGCTCTGGAACGCTGGAGCTGTGGATCATGTCCATGCACATCCTCACAGACAGCTTGAGGTAACCCTGACGTTGAGATTAAAGAAAATTATTTGAAAAGTTTTTATTTCCTTTTCATCTTACACAAGAAATCTTTCCAAACTGAAAACGCACCTTTGGAGGCAGCCGCCCCTCCACCAGCACCAGTGTGTCCCCATGAATGACCTTTGCCTCTTTCAGAGATGCATTCTAGGAGACACGAGTAAACAGGGGTCAATATTTGAAATTGTAAACTGAGATAAATTGAGGATTAGTATTGATTTTTGGAGTTCCCACCTCATCCATAAGTGGCTCTCCAATCTCCTCACACCAGTCCACTCTCCTTAAGTGCCATGACTCACCTGGAGAAAGAAATGCTTGTGTCATTAATAAATCTGAGAAAGCCAGTCAAGTTAAATGTGAAATTAAATATCAAACATTTGAAGAATTGTACCTTCAAGCCTCGCCATGTGCAACATTTCTTTAAGGCACTGGAATAAGAGGAAAACACATTATTAAAACACATTATTTTTCACTTCACCAGTAGAATTTAATAAATAAATAAAAATTAAAAAATAAGTTCACCTCTTTGACAGTTAGAGACTCCTCTACAATAATCTCCAGCTCCTGACCGACTAAAGGCGCAAGACCAACGCTAAAGTACAAGAACAACTGCATGGAGAAAACATATTTTTCATTATAGAAGGTAAATTAAGAGGGGGAAAAAGTCACAAAGAAATGTTATTTTTTACAATTACATGCCCAAATTGTATGGACGCACCTGTGTTGCTGTTGGCACTGGTCCAGGGCACAGGTAGAGTGAAGTCATCAGCCTGATCCCTGCATCCCGAACACTCAAATGCTCATGCACTAGAACACAGACAAGCCAATTTACCATGTAAACCTTTAAAGGGATCACATTGGTAGTGATGCTGATGATCATTTTGAAAAGTACCTGGAGGTAAAAGTTTCCCACTTCGATCCATTTGCCTCAGACAGCACTCAACACCTAAACAAGGAATAAAAGACAAGAGACACACTGATTCCAAACTACAAGATATATTGGCATTTGTAATTAATTGAATCAGCTGTTAAGTATTTTTTTTCTTTTTGGCCGATACGTGTCGGGAGCTGGACTTTTTGATTTGATTTATTTGACAAAAATTGAAATACATTCATTCATCAAAGATAACAAAGTTAAAAGAGTTTTATTTGACAGCACTAACACCACCAGCATCTGAGCACAGATGCACATGAGCTCCCATTATCCATCTTCATTTGTTACTGTCTCTGTTTAACAGTTCTGTCAAATAAATTATACGACAGAATTTTGAAACATAGAAAGTAAAAGTTATATGGCTTTCTATTATTAGTAAAAACGGCAAACGTATAATACTTTCTCATATACTGTTTATTTTACAGGTTTACTTTTACAAATTATATGTAAAACCAATTAAAATTTACTTGCAGCATGTGTTATTTACCATCTATATATTAAGTGGCATGGATGCGTCCAAACTTGTATACTTTCTTGAATAGGTACGTATTATGAACAAGTAATTACTTTTGCGACAGCTAAAAACTGCATTCGCCATATTGTCATTATCACATGACCTACCAGTGAGAGTTTCACTGCCATTCACAAATCCTGTCCCATGGCCTCATGGGATAGTAAAGTGTCCATAGTGCGCACACTTCAGAATCTCGCCTAAGTAGTTGGTCATCCGGGTACCTTTTTTGTTGCCTACTTTTTTTATTAGCACTGTGAATTCAGACACACTACTCTTGTCACATACTGTTTTTCACCTGCTATACAGCAGGGAAGTATGTGATTACGGATGTAGCCCATATCAAATATCTGCTTTATATCAGCCATCAGCCACCAAAAAAACAAAAAAAACATATCGGTTGATACAAAATGTTGGCGAACAAAACGCTCTTTCCTGACAAACAAGTTCTACATTCTACTCTATTTTAAAAAACTCCCGCACACTATCCGTACTTGCAAAAAAGTATCAAAAATTCTTTATTGGCACTACTCCTCTATTTTAAAATAGCACTATGCTGAAAAGTTGTTTTTCCCAGGCAGCACTGATATAAATTGAAAAAATAAACAGAAAGCTATGAGGACTAAGGTTACTGAGTATTTTTGAGTCTTTTCCCTTATCATTGAAAATTATTAATTATAATTATTAATTGTTCTTACCACTGAGCTCATCCTGTAGGCGAAGTTCCTCAAGAGCTTTTTCCTTCACCTCTGCCAGCAGCTGCAAGAGTCACACACACCAAATCAGCACAAGTGTACAACATTCTGTGGATTGTTAACTACAATCAAATATAAATATTGAATGATAAACTTAAATTATAAATGTTGCCTTGGCAACTACCTGTTGAAGTTGAAGTACTAAAATTGCTGAAATTGTAATTAAAATAAATTAAAGCCAAAACAGAAAAAAAATACAAATTACAAAAGCGTATAACAAAATGATTAGGTAACACTTTATTTCGATGGTCCACTGTAGACATTCTACTAACTAATAAGTAACTTTGCAACATGTCAACTAACTCTCAGAGTATTAATAGACTGTCAGCTTAATTTCTGCTAAAACTTTATTTTGATACTCCTCCAATATACATTCTACTGACGATAAGTAACTTTGCAACTACATGTAAACTTATTCTACTAACCTGAACCTGAACCCTAACACCTAACTCTAACTTAACAGTCTACTAACAGTTCACTAGAGTCGACTAATACTCTAATGAGAGTTAGTTGACATGCAGTTGCAAAGTTACTTGTTGGGGAAAGACCTGGCAACCTACTCCAGAAAAATCATTGCCAAGAAAATTCATGGACAGTCTCTTGTGTATGGCGAGACATGGCCCATAGAATCACCAAAAGTCAGATAAGACTGAAATGGTAATAGATAGATAGACAACAGTGTGTATTTGTGTGTATACATGCATATTTTCATCCTCACCATGTTCCCTGAAGCTGAGACTTTACTCTTTTTCTTCCCCTGCTCCTCCTCCTCCTCTTCCTCCTTCATTCCACTCAGTGGGCAAAACTCCACCTGCAGCCACCGACAGTCTGAGGGCGTTGTCACGGTAACCATGTCACCACTGAGGCTGAAGATACTGTGGAAAATCATGGTTCCTATTATATCAATGTATATATATATTCACTTCTCTAGTATCTGTGATGGGAAATGTTAAATGTCACTGCCTTTTTTGAAAGATGTTTATTTAATTGAAAAATAATTGTTCGTTCATTGTTCACTTTGTTCATTGTGCCACTATGATGCTTTTCGAATATTACCTTTCATGTAGTGTGTAATATAGCCGTTTGTGAAAATAAAAGGTCTGTGAAGTTTTAAAGATAAAAGTGTGCGAGAAATAAGTTATTGTCTCCTAAACGAAAGAATCGATTTGCCAAAATAAGTCGTCAGTAATTCCAGTCACACTTCCGTAACATATCTACTGTATGTAAAGCCAACGCCATTGTTACTTTTCGTATCAATCAAGTGTGCCGCACAAGTCCTGAAAAGTGGAGCCAAAACGTTTTGATCGCCCCCAGGTGGCTGGTCCCAGTATAGGTCATAAACCCCGCCCTCTCCATGTACTCTAAAGGTACGTGAGACAAACTAAATCAAATTACACTTCAAATGAATTGGAGCTTTAACATTAATTTCTACACTTTCATTACTGTTTATTTCACACCAACATAAAGAGTTTTTCTGCAGTGATCTATACTAACCGATTCACTACTGCGCAGACTCAGGTCCCGAATTAGCGTAAGATGTCAGCGCCATATTGGGACATTGGCGGCTTCACTTTTCTACAATGAAAGAGAGTGAAGGTCCGTCGTACATCTTTTTTTACAGTCTATGGTATCACTGTGTATACGAGTGCTGGGGGAAACCTCTAGAGCTGAAATTCAGATATGGTATAAGGCGTTTAATTTCTGACATGCGCTGTAAGCGGTAGACCAATCACAACAGATTGGGCCATCTGACCAATCAGAGCAGGTTAGGCTCTTGGATAGGAGGAGTTTAGAGAGACTTAAACCTTTATTGAGCCATTTCAGACACTGTGAGAAAAGAGGTGATGTGTAATGTATATTATGAGAAATTAAAGTTTTTTTGACTTTGCATTAGAAATTAGAAAATTAGAAACATTTCAAATGGCATAATAGGGGAACTTTAATGAAACCAGAGATATTTCTGTCCATCATTTGAAAGTCCAAGCAACCAAAACGTTTACACACTTCAAAAAGTTCATAAAGACATTTTAAAATAAATCCATATGAATCAAGCGGTTTCAATGGAGGAACAGAAATCTCTCAGGTTTCATTAAAATGATCTACATTTTTGTTGAAGTGTAGATGAACAAAAGTCTTACGGGTTTGGTGAGCAACTAATGACAGAATAAAATTTTTTGGGTGAACTAACCCTTGAACTTAAATAGCAAAATTTATATTAAACACCTTTTAGCTGTGTTAAAAAAAAACACTATCGAGAATCGTGAAATTGCCTTCTTTACCTGCTGTCTAGTTCCTCTGGCTGCAGCAGCAGTACAGCGTCGCCGTCCTTCAGAGAGAGCTCTCTCAGTGTCCTCTGCATGTCCTGAGGTGGAAAAACCCTCCAGCCACTGGCCCCGCCCCCACTGGCCCCTGGACGGCTCTGCTCCTGGCACAAAAAAGCCTCTTGGGGCCCTAGAGCCTCGAGGACTTTACCTAGAGTGGCCCCACCAGCAAAGCCCTTCATGGAACGCACCAGACCAGATCCATCAGTGTCTCCGACCCCTGACTCATCCCCACATCCCAGCTCCTCTGCAGAGGGACGCAACACAGTCAACAAAACAGGCTCCCATTCAATGCCAGTTTGTACCGCCACACCACTGACCTGAAAAAAAAGAGAGAGAGAAAAGGAAAGGAAAACGTCAATTTGGCTCTAATGTTTTGAAATTGCAATCCACATATCTCTTTTCCACCAACTGAGCGCCAATGCCCGATCTGACCCTTTACATGAGTTTACACAGAAGAAATGGCTGTTCTAGGCTGGAAAAATTGTCAAAATTTGCTAAATTAAATGACTTTGGATGTTTGTATGTAATCAAAACAAGAAGTAAGATTTGTAAACTTAGATCGTGAGGCACCATGATTGTTTGAGGGCAGGTTGTGTAGCATCATTGTCAGTATACAACTCTCAAATCAGTGGAAACATGGGCCAGCTCTGAAAGGTTCACAGATCCCTCAAATGAGCACAAATAGAGCACAGACTCAATATTTAGGTAGAAACTTTGGTAGAAAAGGAATTTCATAACAAATCCATATAGGGTATAGTATTGTTAAAGTATTAGTTGCCCACCTCTCTTCCATTCCACACAAAGAGATCAGAGCCATTACACACTCCTGCACTATAAAGCGACATCTGGTCATCTGAAACAACACAAGAGACATAAATGATCATCCAGAATAACTAATGTATACTACTGTAATAATACAGTAAAAACAGAAATACTGTGAAATATTATTACAGTTTAAAATGGGTTTTATATTTTGATATATTTTAAAATGTAATGTATTCCTGTGACGGCAAAGCTGGAATTTCAGCATCATTACTCCAGTCTTCAGTGTCACACAATCCTTCAGAAATCATTCTAATATGCTGATTTGGTACTCAAGACAAGGCTGTCTGAAAGTGTCTGGAAGGGCTTTACAAAACGTGTTAGTGCAAATGTAAGTACACTGCAAATGTATTCACCTGTCAGAGTATCATACAAATGTAACCCAGCTGGCACATTCTTAGCCAATGTCAATGCCATGTCTCCTTCCCAAAGATCCTGCATCTAAAAACCAAAGTCAAAGGTCTGTCAGATCTAATCTAATGGGGCATTCATTTACATTAAAATTGTTTTCGCTCATGTCAACAAAAATGATCAGCTAACATTGAAAATGATTGAATTCTGGTCGCCTTGTCACTGAAAAATCAGTGTGGACTAGTAACGGGATCAGTGGTTGTCACCTGGTAGATGGCCAATCGCAGGTCTCCCACAGTCTTTCTGCGGTCGAAGGTGACTGTGATGATGGAGTCTTCTCCCGGGGCTGTGGGGTGTAGGGCTCCATTTTGGCAGTGATAATAAGGGGCCAAATGCAGCCTCACTTCAATGCTATTGCTGCTGGCATCAAACTCAGCCCTACAAGGCACATATGACATGAACACTGCATAAAACACCCCATGCCAAGTGTGTATGAGACTATGAGTGTATAAGTCACCTCCTCTGCTGAACTCTTGCATTCTCTTCTTGTACCATCTCCACCAGGTGAGGAGGCACTTTGTACGCAGGGTTTCCTATGGCTGTTTAAAAAGATACAAAAAAGCCTTTCTATAACCATTTTTAAGTATTTACCAGTGAAACAAATAGATTTTCACTACATATGCACACACAGGGTCAAAAATGAACACTTTCCAAGCACTAAATGCAAGTTAAGATTGGCTTTTGTTTCATTGTGTTATACAAAATGGCCATCCGGCAGGTTTGACCCTGCGCACATACACACAGCATACCCTCTGGAGGTCTTTTCATAGTTGTCTTCCTGTAAAAGAGCATGTAGGCACTCTCTTTTCCCTGAAACTGCTTCTCAATGTCCTTCAATGTAATGGATGAGACAGTGGAGTCATTCAGGTCAAACCAATGACATCCGTCAGGGTCTTCTGTGTCTCCTGCGGTTTCTGGCTTTATGTTCTCTGGGTTGCTTTTGGCTGAAGTTGAACTGACTGGTTCTGTTGGACTGGGTTCTGTGGCCGCAGGAACAGCATTTTTCAGAGCTACACGGGTTCCATTGGAGACTAGCATAAAGACTTCAGGGTGGGTCTGAAGAAACTGGAGGAAGACAAATGGTCATATGACTTTTTCAAATCTCAATATAGTTATACTGATCAAAATAACCTTAAAGAATTGACTGAAGATACACCTCTCCCATGAGCATGAAAACTAATCCATAACCAACCATAAATAAAGGCACAGCTTAATACCATTAAAATCTAGTTTCCTAAAGTTATTCTAGCATTTTAACTACAAAAGTTAAATTATATATTGCAGCACTGCTAATATTGTTGGCCAGTATGATAAAATGCAATAATAACACACTACTGTTAAAAAATTCTGGATCAGTAAGATTTTATTTTTTGTAAGAAGTCTCTTATGCACACCAAGCCTGCATTTATTTGATAAAAATAAAATAAAGCAAAAACAGTACATTTGTGAAATATTAAAACAAATAGAAATTAACTGTTTTCCATTTTAATATATATTAAAATGTTATTTATTTCAGAAAAAAACCCTGAACTTTCAGCAGTGTCAATCATCCTAATATGCTGATTTGGTGCTCAAGAGACTTTTATTATTATCAATGTTCAAAACAGTTGTGCTGCTTACATTTTTTGTGCAAACCGTGATACTTTTTTTTCAGGATTTGATGAATAGAAAGTTCAAAATAACAGAATTTATATGATTATTTTCCAGATCAATTTTAGGTGATCTGGAAATGTCATTACTGTCACTTTTGATCAAATTAATGCATTCTTGTTGAATAAAAGTTTTAATTTAAATAATAAACAAACCTTGTTACAGTGTAATTATACATTTAAGTACTGAGTAATATTAATTAACTACATGTACTTATAGGGTTAGGTTGCATGTAATTATGCATAATTTATAGTTATTAATATAGTAACTACATGTAACAAGGACACTGTAATAAATAAAGTGTTACCAAAAAATCTTACTGCCCTGCAAATGTTAGTGTATTAGTGTATCTGCGTCTCTATAGTGTGAAGTATATACTTTGGAACCCTAACCTTGCTGATGGTGCCATACTGTTTTTTATATTTTTTGCTCCATGGCGTGCCGGTTTTATTCATCAGCTTTTGGCCCAGCTGGTCTACAAGCACACATTTTGTCTCCTCCTGAGAAAAAAACAAGTGAAAATCAGTATGTGAATTTGTTTGCCCACAAAATTGAAGAAATATTGATTACAGCTATTGTGCCTTTCAAAACTCTGTTCCCTTTATTGAGTTGTGAAGTGAATGAAAAGGCATTTTCTTGATTCAAAAGAGGGAATTCCATTATACTATACTATTTCATTATTCATTATACTATAAATCACAAAAGTGCTAATAATATTTCAAACATCTACTTACAGCCTTGCACAGCTGTATAGCTGTATGGTGTAATAGCATACCTGAGCCAGAATGCCAGTAAGAACAGAAAGTGGATCCTCAGTCTCTACACAGTTCTCACTCTCCTTCTTTCTTTCCCCAACTTTGGCCTCTTGTCTTTGGGTCTTGGCCTTTATTTTTACCTCTTCCTCCTGATGGACGTTGGGGGGTGTCACAGACAATAGATTTCTTGTTACTTTTGGATTGGACTGCTTAATATTGAACCATACATACAGACAGCAATAAAAAACAAAAGACTGACCGGTGCCTCCCAGTGGCCAAGATGATCGATGTCTTTGATGTAGACATGATAATGTCCACCATAACAGCCTCCTTTATGTATGATGACAGAGAAGAGCTCATACGAATACTCGGAGTCTGGCCAATTGTTCTGTCAGAAACACAGAACATGTTCATCCTCTGCTTTAAAGCCATGGTCATTTTAGTTCTGCATCTAGAGTTATGCTTCTAGTTAACTAGCGGTTCCTAGCTAAAAAATTGTCTATGCTTAATGAGTCTGGGATAACAATATAAATGTTCTCAGCAGATGCTAACAGGAAGTCTGCAGTGCATTTTACAGTACATGACCTTACGGTTCAGCATAGAATCTCCACAAATAACAAACTTATTTACTTGGCTGGAGAGTTTGGAATATGTATTTGTGTACGATTCAGCTCTGGTACCTGCTCACAAAACGCTCTGAGGTTGAATTCAAGAGGAAAAGTGTAGCTCCCGGTCTCTTTGTAGCGCTCACACTTGGCAAAGTCAAAGTTGAACCTCAACAAAGAAATGGTCAGGAATGGAGGAAGTTTTCTCAGTTTAGCAGACTGTGACAAAAGACAAAATTAAGCAGGTTTATAATTGACTAAAGTAGACTCATCTTAAGTGCCTGTTACTGGCATTCTTTAAAATATCTTCTTTTGTGTTCAACAGAAGAAAGAAATTCATACAGGTTTGGAACAACTTGAGGGTAAGTAGATGATGACAATTTAAATTTTTGGGTGAACTATCCCTTTAATCCATTAACTAATGTTAACAAATGAGACCTTATTGTAAGGTAGTACAATAAGGTAACTTAGTGTTACCAAAATGGAAGACAGCTATTTTAAATTGTAATAATATTTCACAATATTACTGTTTTACTGTAGCCTGGCAAGCCAGACCTACATCAAGATGTTTGGTCTGGCAACTCACCATAGACACGCTCAATCCGAGGGGCGGGATAAACGGCTGTCTTTCAAATTCCCTCTGCACGCAATAGGACAGCGCTTCAACCAACCAAAGTGTTTTCCCAACAGTGGAGCTAGTTGATAGATTCAACTTTTGCCATATCTGGCCGGCAAAACTACGAACACATCTTCCTTTTTTTAAGAATGACTTAAGTGCCGTTCTTTGCTCTTTTCTCAAAGAAAAACTTAACTCCAAGTTCTCCAGAGTTGCGGCCAAAGCCGATTCGAAAGACTGTTCTCCAGCAGCAGCCATTCTTTGTTTTCAAGTAGCAGGGAACCGTCGCAACTCTGTCATCATATGTTAAGCCCGCCCCGCATACTCTATACGCGGCATGATTGGCCTGACCCAATTTAGGTTTTTGCAGCTCGAAAGTCTATGGAGAGTTGCTAGACTGCCCTGGCTGCAAAATACATTTTGCTGCCGCTAGGGTGCGTCTAGATTTCTAGGCTAGTTTTACTGTATTTTTTATCAAATAAATTCAGCGTTGGTGAGCATAAGAAACAACCTTAAACTTTTGAATGGTAGTGTACCTCAGGGAAACAGGTAAATAATGAAAAATGATGATGTCATGACCCCTATCTAACTGTTGATTTGGGGATTTTGAATAAATCTCCATTGTTGTATAAGGCCTTAGGAAGATAAATGACCAAATGAACAGTATTGACTGACCTTAGCGGCCCGAACCAGCTGGTCACATCTGCTGCAGCGGTAGAGATTATTCCCCTCAAACATCTCCTCCTCCACAAACATGTTCCACAGCGCCTCCTCTAGTCCACTCACACCCCGCACTGACACGGTCAGGTCCAGAAAGTCCTCCTGACAGAACAGAAAGATAGTGATCTTGAATTTTTGCATTTATTGCTCAAAAACACAGTACAATTGTGAAATTGCATTACAATTCAAAATAACTGTTTTCTATATGAATATATTTTAAATAGTAATTTATTCCAGTGATGCAAAGCTGATTTTTCAGCATCATTACTCCAGTCTTCAGAGTCACATGATCCTTCAGAAATCATTCTAATATGCTGATTTTTGTGCTCAAAAACATTTCTTATTATTATCAATGATGTAAACAGATTTGCTGTTATCTGCTATTATACTACCCTGGTAATCCAGAGTTCTCGCGAGAGCACAAGTTGAATTTGCTCAGCGAGTTACTCTGGTGTCAAGTAATGATGCTCATTAAATATGCCCCTCGATCTGAGCTGCACCAATCACATCGGGTTATCTGATATAGGCGGGCCAGAGGCGAGCTAAAGATGACGACAGTGCTGTGACGTCGAAGTCATTAGTAAACATTGCAAGATGGCTATGGATGAACACCAGTTGTTTGAAACGGCTTTGGCCGCTACAATGAACGAGTTAGACTTGGCTTTTTATCTAAAACAGGAACAGAAGACGCCGCTCGAATCGTTCCTTTGCAAGAAGGACGTTTTTGCTGTTTTGCCGACCGGATACGGCAAGAGTATAATCTTCCAGTTAGCTCCGCTGGTAGCTAAGCGTATGGGGTTTATTGTTGTGATTGGTCGTAGTGTTATCCAGTTGCGTGCAGTGAGATTTTCAAATGCAGTCGGTGCTGCCCCTCGAGCTGGCCGATTTTCATTAGTCGACGCCAGACCATCTTTTAGATTTAGGTCTGGATTTCCAGGCTACCATTATACAGTCTTTCTTTAATAAATGCTTTTCTTTTGAACTTTCCATTTGAAATATAAATCTTTTGTAACATTATATGTCTTTACTGTCACTTTTGGTCAATTGAATGCATCCTTGCTTGATTACTGACCCCAAACTTTTGAACGGTACTGTATCATAAATATTAAATATGCACTGCTTTTTGTGCTGCTTATATTTAAAGCGGTTACAAACTGGACTGCTAGAAGAAAAATTAAGTTGCACATGCTCCATTCTGACCTGTCTCTCACTAATATTGCCGCACTCCTTGCAGGTGATCTGGTTGACAAGCGTCCCATGGTACAGCCGGTGTATGAGACTGCTGCCTGAAGTGCCCACTAAAGAGCTCTCCAGAGCACTGAACAGGATCCGGTTCAGCTCCTGCACATCCTGCTGGCCCATTTCCTGAAGACAAAATCAAAGCATAAGATGAAAGATTTGAACAAACTGCCAGATCATTTCAGTTTAGCTTTAACCATTCTTTAACCAGTCTTAAAGGAATAGTTCACCCAAAAATTTAAATTTTGTCATCACTTACTCACCTTCAAGTTTTTCCAAACCTGTATGAGTTTCTTTCTTCTGTTGAACACAAAAATAAGATATTTTGAAGAATGTTTGTAACCAGACAGTTGATGGACCCCATTGACTTCCATAGGATTTATTTTTCCTACTATGGACATCAATGGTTACTGTGTGAACTGTCTGGATACCAACATTCTTCAAAATATCTTCTTTTGAGTTCAACAGAAGAAAAACTCATACAGGTTTTTTTGGTGAACTATCCCTTTAAAGATCTGGGCTTCAGCACAAAGATAATGGGGTTAATTATGAAAAAAATTAACGGTTGCTGATTTTGCCTTGAGCAAGATCATTTAGCAGCACAATTTAGATGCTGTGACCCTTGTGACCCTGGGGTACCACTTAACCCTAGATTACTACAAAGGGACTGTTTTTGCAATTAGTCACTGTTACATGAAAAGTAACTGCTAAATACAAAGTAAGTACAGATCATAAAGTCTTTGTACCTCATTGTTCGTCCAGCCAAAACTGTCCGTCAGGTCTGTCGTGGAGGCTGTCAGCTCATCCACCAGCAACAGATGAGAAAACAGTCTCTGTAGCTCCAGAGGAATCACACGGACCTGAGAACACACAGAACAGGAAACATCTATCCTTCTGATCCTCCGAAACACGTACAGTATAAAGCTTCCATTCATCTCCCTCACACACTTTTATACACACCTTTGCCTCCGGTTTGGCCTTGTCAGCCAGACACCCTAATTCATCCGGTCCGAGATGGAACAGCTCCTCTGTGAGATATCATTTTAATTTAGAACACATCATAAAAAATATATTCATACCAAAATACTGTCATTATCGTGCTGTTCTAAACCCATATGGCTTTGTTTTTACACAGAACACAAAAGCAGATTTTTTTTTTTTTTTTTTAAGAATATCTTGGCCACTCCATCTATAAAAAGTGAATAAGGACTTGGTTAAGCTTCAAACTGACAGAAAAAGCACTATAAAAGAATAGAAAAATGGTTCATATGACTCTTGCACTAAGTCTTCTGGATTCACATGATATAATATCTTTGTGAGCCAAACAGGCAAAAATGTAAGGTTTTATTCACTGAAAATCACTGAAAACAGTTGAACTAGAGTACCAATTACAATCTGATTCATGAACAAATCTTTGGCCCTGTCCCAAATGGCACACTTCATGTGCACTTGTGGTCTTGTGATAATGTGTCCCGGGATCGTTTGGCTTTGGTTTATTTACACTGCCAGTGATTTTTTGGTATCTGTGTGTGCATTCACACACATCCTATAAAGATCCCGTAAAGACACATAACATCAGGATGTGATTAACACAAACTTTCTTCTTTGTCGTTGATCTGCATTTAAAATCCCCGGTCAAAGAGGGGCACGATAACTACATCTGATCCCAGCAATGTTACTAGGTCCCCATCCTGGGATAAATCACGGGACATGTTTGCATTCACACATAAGACACTCTAGCAATTCTATGGCAATTCAGGGATCAACACAGTATGAAAGGGGCTATAGGGACTACTGAACATACGTTTAGGAGTTTATTTTAAAATGAAAAATAAAGCTCAGTAAACACAAGCATTTGTACATTTTTGCATCGGGTAATCAAAAGTTCTACACAAACTTGTGGTCTTCACACCCACTTGAACACTTGGGCCATTTACAGGAAACATGTCAAACATTTCATGTCAAGTGGTCAAGTGCAAAGACCGCAAGTGTGGGTATTTGGACGGTCATCACTAATTTAATAGTATAGAGTGGCCAGAATTCTCTTCGGAAGTAGGTCAAGTATATAATGACAGTATATTGATTTTAGGCCATTTATTCTTTTTTTAACAGTAATGTCTTTTTCAACCTTTCATCTTAC
Organism: Abramis brama; assembly: GCF_963993115.1. Taxonomy (NCBI): domain Eukaryota; kingdom Metazoa; phylum Chordata; class Actinopteri; order Cypriniformes; family Leuciscidae; genus Abramis; species Abramis brama. The sequence continues at coordinate 34,767,593 of NC_139973.1, forward strand.
CCCTAAACTCTGGTGTGAAGAGTAGAGTCTGTATCAGAGAGTTGAGGTAACAGGTGCCACCCTGATTCTTGATCCCGCAGAGCTTGACTTTCCCTCTGGGTGGAGGAGGCTCAGACTCTCTCCCCTTCACACCTGTGCCAGGTGTAGAGGAAAAACCATCCCCGTCCTCCTCAAACAGATCTCCAAACATGACCGCAGCTGCCTTGTAAAGCTTAGTATCGGTAAACCTCCTGCTCTTTAGAGAACCGAGTTTCGATTACTGTGAATAGAAAGTGTTTCACCTATTGCTATCTCATCTTGGTCTTCCCAAGCTCTCGATTAACGATCAATGGGCTCACCCTGGAATAAGATGACTTCACAGGACTAAACATCGCTTTTATAAACCAACCGAGGAACTAAATGCTCGTTTTGCCCTGTTTAAGTTCCTCTGGATGAATCACAGGTGTCGTGAGTAAATCTCAGCCCTTAAAACGGAAAATGGAAATCTGAGAGGTGACTGCACTGCTTCCATATTTCACCATTGAGATTTAAAATAACAATTATTTCTCGTTGACAACCGCTGTACTCGTATCGTGTTAACGCATTAACAAATTATATTTTGAACGCGACCGTTTCGTTCGAATCGATATGTTTCTTAGTAGTAACAATGGTAAAAAATGAAATCTGAGTAGAAGACATTAATGTTTCTAGGGCGCAGCCATGTTTGCTTGATGACACGTCTAGCCGCTATGCATTGTGGTACTTGTAGTTCTTCACTGTAACGGCCTTCCTTTGTGCAAGTAATCTTGTTTGACTTTGAACTACATCCGGCTTTTCCGTGCCTTGACGGGTTCTGTAGTTTTATATATAGGCCTATAATAAATATACAACCATAATCTATTGTTGACCTCATAGTCACCCTGTAAATGTCAATTAAAGGGAACGTTCACTCAAAAATGAAAGTCATATAGGCCTACTCGGTCTCAAGTTGTTCCATCCAAACCTGAATGAATTTCTTTCTTCTGCTGAATACAAAAGAAGATATTTTGAAGAATGTAAACAAGCAGTAACCAAGCAGTTGATGGGCCCCATTGACTTCCATAGTATTTTCCCCCCATATAGAAGATGGGGCCCATCAACTGTTTGGTTACTCATATTCTTCAAAATATCTTCTTTTGTGTTCAACAGAAGAAAGAAAGTCATACAGGCTTGGATGGAACAACTTGAGGGTAAGTAAATGACAGAATTTTCTTTTTTGGGGTGGTTCATTTTGTTGCAATGTGTTTTGATATGCTCTTTTTCAATGTATATTTGTATGTGTAATAATGTGATATGTATAATAATAAATTTCAATGTATAATAATCTCAAATACTTAAACTATGCTTATTTGTAAACATCATGTAGCAAGTCATGAAACTGAAGTTGCAACTGTATTTTCTTCCCTTTTGTGACATATTTCCAAGTGAAATGGCTTCAGGAGCCAGTACAAATGTAATTCTATGAGCAATACAGTTATCTATAGATCAGTGGTTGTTAAATAAAAAGCCCAATGTAATACACATATTTGAAACTGAGAAACATGAGCATATAGTTTATTGATAAAATAAAATCAATTAATTGTAGTGCAAAGAACAAGAGGTAAAATACAAATATTATACATATAAATAACATTATTTATTACACTATTTTACATGATTGATATAATCTTTAAAACATTGTATGGCACTTTCCACAACTGAGTGTGCCCTATTCATGGAAATTACTGTGTATTGTAAATAGAAGTTACACAGAGTCTAAATGTTCTGCACCCTCATTTCACTTTCTGGATTTGAGGGATGTTCAATGTGCACAAATGTTCATTTCTTGAAACAGAATAGTCTTTGCTGAACCAAAATATAATTTTAAACTGACATAATTTTAGAACACAGTTTAGATTCACCACTGAGTTTTTCCCTTGCATCTTGACAGTTTTTTTTTTTTATGCAGATGAGGTAGTTTTCAGGAAGTATCAAACTCCAGATTCCACCTCCTGCCAGCTTGATTGACTTCTCGGACATTAAAAAGTTTCCCATGAATGTGTAATAGAAAACTATTAAATTCTATCAAAATATGCAAAAGCTGAACAACCGTTTGTGCCCTCAGTGGATCCTCAGCTTGAAGACTTTGGAAAGAGGTGTTTTGGCACTGGAGTACATCAGGTATGAACCCTCTGCTGAGGTAAAGAACTCCCAGTCACTGCATCCTATAGTAGGTAACCGATGGACAGGGACAAAACCCTCATATCCCTGCCATCTGTCAGAGACAAAAACAACAAAAGTCAAAGACTACTAAAAAAATTATTTATTGTAATAGTCTTTATACACTGTTAAAAAATAATGGTTCTAAAAAAGTGTGTTTTGCAGCAATGCCACAGAAGAAACTTTTTTTGTTCCCCAAAAAACCTTTCAGTAAACAGTTCTTAAAATAACTTTAAAGAGATTTTTAAAATCTAAAGAACATTTTTTTCCAATATAAAGAACCTTTTGTGGAATGGAAATGTTCCATGGATGTTTAAGAGATTGTTCACCCAAAAAGGAAAACTCTATCATCAGTTACTCACCCTCAGGTCGTTCCAAACCCGTAAGACTTTCGTTCATCTTCGGAACACAAATGAAGATCTTTTTGATGAAATCTGTGAGATTTCTGTCCCTCCATTGACAGTTACGCAACTACCACTTTGACGCTTCAAAAAGTTCATAAAGAGATCGTAAAACTAATCCATATGAATCGTGCCGTTTAGTCAAAATTTTCTGAGGAGACTCAATCACTTTATATGATGAACAGATTGAATTTAAGACTTTTATTCACATTTTACGCTCTGAACTTTTTGAAGCTTCAAATTGGTAGTTGCGTAACTGTCAATGGAGGGACAGAAATCTCTTAGATTTCATCAAAAAGATCTTCATTTGATAAGATATTTAACACGGTATACTAGTATCTCTAAACAGTAGCACAACCACATGCAATGCCAATGTCTGAAGTACTGCAGCATGCATAAATTGATCTTATGACATGTTTATGATGTTTATGTTTTAAATAATTACCTGTATATAACACTGTTCAAAGAGTAAGACGATCCGTCATAAGAGTTGGCTACAACTAAAAAGTGCTCATCTCCAAGTGAAAAGAATTCCCAGTCCACCGCACTGCCATACAAGAGGAAATAAAGTCAAAAGATGTGAATTATGATTGACTCTCAACCCCCAAAAATCTTTTATAGTTCAGGCTTTACCTGTATGTTACAATGTCTTGGAACTTGAGGAACATCTTGGTTGTCATATCAAGTTCATATATAGTTGAGTTGATGGTATAGAGGCTTGGTCCTCTCTCACACAGCATGTGTCCATTGGCAACAGCGAGGAAGACTCTGTTTCCAATCTGAAACATTTCCCAGTCTGTAGCCCCAAATGTCTAGAGAAATTAAAGATATATGTTGGGAAAAAAAAGATAGATTGGGCTTGGTAGTAATAATAATAAGGGTGACACTTTACAATGAGGTCCCACCAGGGTACGTTTACATGTTTTTCCATTGTGTTTTTCGGTTATAAATCCCTGTTCACACGGATAAGTGAAAACGACTAAAACGCTGTATGACGCTGCCAGGCCAGTAGTTGGCGATGTCACTTTGTAAAGAAAAACTACGCACCTTTAGACTGAACGCATAATACGCATGCGCATGACATCACTGTTTTCAAAAATGTGTGTTTTTGTAGTTTACACAGAGACAATCACAGTGTCGTTTTCAAAAACGTGCAATTTGAAACCCGTTTTCAAGTTTTCAGGCCCCCAAAACGCTGTTGTTGTTTAATCGAATGGCCAAAACGCATTAAAAGTTTTCTGTTTTCAGTTGAAAGGGTGTCGTGTAAACAGCCCCTATATAATGCATCAACCAACATTAAGTAACAATGAACAATTCATACAGTATTTATTCATCTTTGTTAAAGTTAGTTAATAAAAATGCAACTGTTCATTGTAAGTTCATGTTAGCTCTTAATCTGGATCTAAAATCAACTTTTGATTTTAACAATGTATTAGTACATTTTGAAATTAACTACCGAAGGTAATGTAGCTACTAATGTTGTTAAATAATTTGAACAAATGGAACCTTATTGTAAAGTGTTACCAAAAAAAGTTGTCCAAAGCACTGGAAAAGGCTGATATGGCTTTTATTGTTATCTCTCAAAATATAGGTTAAGGTAAAAGGCTGCCTACGCTATTTCTTATATCAAGTCGAGGTTAAACCTCCAAATTAATAAAGATGCAGTCATGCAGAAGTATTTCCATAAACTGATGCAAACACTTAACTGTGTTCTTCATAAGTTAAAACCATTGTAGTGTCTGTTCCATTTTTGGGAAACACGGTCCTGCTGAATTGACACTGACTGCATCAATAACTTCACAACATCCATATCACATTTATGACTTCAGTTTTGTTAGATGGTAAGATCTCAAGAATTTAATTATAGTGTAGCATCATCTAAACGCTTGATATTAACAAAAAACTCTTCTTGTTCTTTATTCCCCTGTAAAACACATCTGCGCACAGGGAAATTCCCATCTGAAACGGCTGACAACATCACAAGCGGTGAGTCTGCCTCGTTAAGTCTGTTGACATGTACATTGGATCAGTGATTTAGAGCGAATTCAACAGTGATTGAAAATGTTTAACACTTTTATAGTTTCGTATGAAAGCAGCCATTACTTTTACATCTGACTTCCGAATGCAAATTTTTGGTCATTTTTTTGTAAAGGGTGTTTTCCGAGATGCTGTTTTTCATAGAAAGAAAGTGGATGGTGATTTATATTATCAAGCTCCAATTGGACTACTTTTATTCATTTTAAAGCTTGGTAGATTTTATATTTTGGAGCTTCGCCATTCACTTCCGTTGTATGGAAATAGAGTAGCTCCAACATTGTGTCTAAGCTCTTCTGTTGGGTTTCATGGAAGAAAGAAAATAATATGGGACTATTATATATCATAATGACCCAAGACTGAGTAAATGACAAAATTGTTGGGTCAGCTGTTCCTTTAAGTGATATTTATCAGAAATCACCTTACCAATCCCAATACCCATGAACAGATTTTTTATATATCTCATGTTTGCAAAAAAGATGAATGTCTTTTTCCTATGACAATCATTATATGTTTATTAAAATAAATTGCAGTGATGAATGAAAGTTTGTGACATCAAGATTTCAAGCAGTAAATCTCTTCGGGGTCTTTTACAGCGGTTAAAGCTTTAGTTCCCCCTATACTTAAACAACCCCAGCGATACCACAGATGCCCCGAGGAAGTTCAGTGAGAACAGGTGTCAGGTAAATGTAAAATAACATGCTGCAGCTGGGAAACACCTACATGAGTCCTTCATTCAACTTTTTTTCATTTGTGTCATGATTTTCCACTTCATTTACACGACTATTTTTCTTAATGTGTAACTCAGGATAGAAATGTACCTCATTCACATCAGTGTTTCCACTCAAAAGTAAACCACTTCCAAGTTTAAGAATGATCCAACTGATTTGATCCAAGCCATCATTAAGTATCAGGGCCTTACTTCAACCACAGACATTTTGAAATCATGCTATATGCTTCCTAAACTCACCCTTATAGTCTGAAAGAGCTGAAAGGCTCCACCAAGCCAGATATAGATTGATGAATCTGTTTGGGTGGAGATGCCATCAAATGCATTGGCCACTGCTAAGAAGTGGTAGGGCCCTACAGTGAAAAACTCCCAGTCATATGCTCCTGATGTCGAGATGGTCTGGTTCACCTCAAACGTCTTGGTGCCTGGGTTCCACTTATAAACGACACTGTTAATGTTGTGATTCCCGTTATCTAATAGGGATGACAGGTACATAATATAGGGGTTTAAGGTAAAAGATAAAACTATTCTCACAAATGCCACCTATTTTAAGAGCAGTAACTGTAACAAAATGAAATGCTGAAACCATTTACTGAACTGAATGGCATGATGATGGGCATTCATTTTCATTTGTGGGTTAACTTTTCTGGCTTGGGGTGAATTTAGCAGTATTTTAGGACAAAAGTTTGGATTAATTATGATTTTTTATTTGATATAAAAAAAACAGTAAAACAGTAATATTGTGAAATATTATTACAATTTAAAATAACGGTTTTCTATTTGGATATATTTTAAAATGTACTTTATTCCTTTGATCGTAACGCTGAATTTTCATCATCATTACTCCATTCTTCAGTGTCACATGATCCTTCAGAAATCATTCTGATATGCTGATTTGCTGCTCAAGAAACATTTCTTATTATTATCACTGTTGAAAACAGTTGTGCGGCTTCATATTTTTGTGGAAACCTTGATACACTGTAATTCAAAACTTTGATGCAAGTATGATTACAAAAAAGAAAGAAATTTAATGAATATTTTTATTCAGCAAAGATGCAATAATTGATTGAAAATACATTTACAATGTTACAAAAGATTTCTATATCAAATAAATGCTGTTCTTTTGAACTTTCTATTCATCAAAGATTCCTGAAAAAAAATGATCACCGTTTTCACAAAATATTAATTTTGATAATGAGCACCAATAATTGAGCATCAAATATTAGAATGATTTCTGAAGGATCATGTGACACTGAGGACTGTAGTAATGATGCCGAAAATGTAGCTTTTCCATCACAGGAATTTATAAAAAGTTATTTTTAATTGTACAATCATTTAATAATATTACTGTTTTTACAGTATTTTGGATCAAATAAAAGCCTTGGTGAGCATAAGAGACTCCAAAATTTTGACCGGTGATGTATGTACAAGTCTAATGATGATAATAATCTCTTGATTCAGCCCCACCACACCATAATAGGACGAACCTGTTCGGTGATTGGCCACAGCCAAAAAAGCTTCATTATTAATATGGAAGGCTTCCCAGTCTCGAGCGCTGTGCGTCTCCAGGGTCTGATATCTCACAAACTTCAGCCTCTTATTACTCCACCTATAGATCACAGACAGCTCTTGCTTTCCGTCCGCTGGGCCCACGGAGTTCGACACCGCCAAGAACATCTGCCACACATACAACACACACAGTGATAAATTAGCTTGATACAGACAAACAGAGATAAAGTTACACTTATCATTCAGTCTGTCATTTGGCTATCACGATTCCAGCTCGCTAAATTTAGAACAGTGTGAAGATCAGGTGGTAGATATATACTGTATAATATAGCTTAGTATGAGTCATAATTTCACTCAGGCGAAGAGTTTAGTGATGATTTAACTGATACAAATACAGGCTCCATGATTTACAGTAATGATAATGATAGTTGTAAGGAGCTGCAGGTTTCAACAAAGAAGTTTTATTACTTCCTATTCTTTATAATTCAAGATCTGTGATATAATTAAGACTAAACAACTACACTGCAGACAGACAGATGTGTATAAATGATTCATTCAGGGAAGGGAAAGATCATCAGACAAAATTAATTTCTGTGATTGACTACACTGGTGATTTAAAGTTATTGCGTATGTTTGTGTACTGAGTGTAAGGAACACCACATCAAAACACACCTGTCTCCTGAAGTGCAGTGTAAAGTCTGTTCTCTGTGGATCTGTGCATGATTGAGTGGAAAACATTCAGAACACACTTATGGTACTGAACGCTGTGTATCTCTGAATGAAGCTTCTCACTTCTCACCTGCCCCCCTTAACATTTCACCTCAGGCTTTTTCTGCCAGTAATTCTTTCCTAATGAAGTGTCAATCACTGCTCTCTACAGCTGCACTGTACAACCTTTGCCTGTTTATAGGTGCAGTACGCAATTTCTGAGAAACGAATTGTAATGAAAATATGAATTGTCCATTTTGATTTCATGGCGACTTTAAGATGTATAAGCTTAATATTCAAATGAATTAGATTCGATTTTAAAATCAAAGTGTCGATTTTGAAAAAACTACTTTCATTGACACAGAGATTCAATTTCCTGTTTTGTAGTTTTAGCCTACCTAGCCTAGCCTAGCCTAGTTTTGCATGTTGGTTAAACCGTACTGTATTTTTAAGGTTTTTCAAAAATTTATATTTGATATAAATTATTTATATTGCACATCATTATTATTATTTTTTTAATTAATGTGCACTCGTAATCTTTAATCAAAAACCTTCCCTCCCCCTCCAAAAGACAGGAAGGTTGGACTAAATATTTTCCAACTGGCATTCAAAACTGCCTCCATTTAGTTAGCAATGCCCAATTTTTACGATCCAATCAATTCCCAAAGGATGAAATCAAGTCCCGCCCAACATTTTCTCTCATTCCAAAAGCCGTTTACTTACTTTACTTAGCGTTACTTGCTGCACTTGAAAGTTTTAGCCTTTTACAACATTATTATGGTGTGGGGGGAATGCATTACAACACGTTACAGAAGTAACTAGTTCAAGTTCAAGTAGCTAGTGAAGTAAAGCATTACTTTTAAATTTCCGAGTTACTCTTTCAAATAAGTAATGCAAGTTACTTTGTTTTCCCATTTAGTGACGAACAGCTCTCCTGTCTCCATATTGTGAGAAATCGGGAGTAAGTGCAGAGGCGTTGTGTGCGCTGTGTGTGAACATGATGCTTATTGTTTTTCTAGACTGGGAGGGAGCATGCATTTACTCATCTCATTCATTTGACAAAAACAGATTCAGTATTACTCAAAATGAATAAATACAGTAAAAAAAAAAAAGAATTAAAAATGCAAACTTAGAATATTACACAAACATGCAATAATCAAATATGTTAAATAATATAAATATACTTTATGTATATAATCTCACTTGTCTTTATTAACCAATGTCTTTGCTGCTGACCTTAGATGATCCAAATCAACCAATCTAATACCGGTAAGCAAAAATGTCTTCTCTTGCATCCTATTCTTCTGCAATTCAGAATGGCAGCACAGCTGAGAGGTTTACTGTACAGGCGTGAATTTGTATTTCGTTTAGTCTGAGGCTTGATTGATTGATTGATTGATTGATTAACTTTTGGCGTGAAAGGGCCTTTACATTTGTCAAAAATATAACTTTTTTTTGTTATTAAAAAGCAAACAAGCAAGCCCAGCCCAGGTGAGAAAAAGTAATGCAAAAGTAATGTAACGCATTACTTTCCATAATAAAAAGTAACTAACACAATTAGTATCATTTTAGGGAATAAAGCAATATTGTAATGCATTACTTTTAATGCATTTACTTTCCCCAACAATGATTATTATATTTTCTCACCTTCCTCCCTATCGTGAATTGCTTCCATGCCTGGGCCTTAAAGGTGCTGATGTTCTGGTAGAGCTGGAATTGGCCATGGGTCCAGCGGTAGATGGCAGAGCCTGGTTTGGTGGCCCGATGAGCCATAGCAGCAAACATCCCAACAGAGGGGATCTGGAAAAGCTCGATGTCCTGAGTCTCTGAGGTGGTGTAGAGGTCCTGGTAATCATCTACATAGTCTAGTCTGTCTTTATCTGTAAATTGAACAGTGTTAAAAACAATTACTGAGGCACTTCAGCTGGCATAAACAAAAAAAAAAGTGCAAAAAACAAAAAGAACAGTACCAGGGTTTTGGTCATGGTGATCATGATATACCATGGTATTACCTTCTGATGCCATCTCCAATGCAACAGTACTTCACAAAGGAACTGATCACTTATGCTTATTTTTATGAATAATACTATAGGTTCTGGAGTTTATATAAATATTGCATTTTAATTGTAAATATGACATGATTTTGTAAATTAAAATGGCAAACTGTGGCTGCTTGATTATTTAAATCATCGCAAAAATGTAAACTGTATTATCGCACAGCTCTATATATAGGCTAACGTATACAGTTGGATGTATATTATATCCAACTTTATTCACATACATACAGCACACTCTGGTAAAGCGGAATATACTATGTAGCATATCTCAAATGCCTGAATTTTTTATTTTCATAACAGAATGTAAACTATATTATCGGTCAGCTCTATGTTAGCATGTCCAACTTTATTCAAATACATACCGAATATCATGTAGGGCTTATTAATATTTTTAGCATATCTCAATTGCTTGTATTATCACAAAATGTAAACTATATTATCGCCCAGCTTTAATCGACTATAAGGCATGAAGATATTAAGATATTATAAACATTTACATCAAGGTTATCTGTAAAGCTGTTTAGAAACAGTGTTTATTGTGAAAAGTGACATATAAATAAATTTGACTTGACTTGTTAGGTCATAATCTTAAAGTTAAAAAAACTTTATTTCTTCCTACCTTGCAGCATAGAGTGCCAGTATGCACCATCACATAGGAAGAGGCCCCTTTTAAGAGTGTCAAACCAGAGTTGTCCCTGCTCTGCCGCAGTGCATGCTGGTTTAGACCCCAGAGTCACACGGACCTCCGTCTCTGTACATTGACGTGAGAAAGCAAAAGTTCAAGTACACATACTGAACAAATATGCTTAAAGTAATATTTCTTTTTGAATTACATTAAAATATATTGTATTTGATGAAATCTGTGATTATTGGATTTGCACAATACATACGTTTTTGATGTGTTAAAGAAATTGGATGACTATTTGTAATGGATCTACTTTATCAAAAGAATATGGATATGAAACAATAAACAAAATCTCTGCTATGTGATCACAGACGTAAAGTGCAAAACAATATGTCTCAGACTGTGAGGTTGTAAAAGTATTAACCAAGGTGTGTAATCAAGATCAAAGTTGCCATTAGCTACTTTAAATTGTCAATACAAATTATATAAACACAGTATTGTTTGTCATGCCCGAGATGTGTGCCAGCGTAAACCCCCTCATCACCAGCACACACTCAATCACTGACAGCTCTCACTGCGAGCGGCATAACCTCTGTTTTCCTTTTCAGAGCGAAACAAGTGTCAGATGTTTAGTTTGGGATGATAACTCAATCTGACCATGGGTGATATGTCATCAGTGCCGTCTTTAGCACCATAGATCTGTTCTTTTCCTCAAAATGTTGTACATGGCTCCAGTCATGATAAAATAATTTTTTTGTAATGGTTCATTGTAACTCTGTGTTAACATTGGCTATATTGATATGATGTTTAACCAGCCCATTTTCCATTAAGCATCTCAGTTTTAACAATATATATATATATATATATATATATATTTCTTCCGTGAAACACAGATATCCTTTTTTATACAGTATATATTCTTTCCAATATAATAGCATTTAATAAAAACTAGGAACTAGGGATGTCAAGCTTCAAAAAAGTAGTTAAAGGATTAGTTCACTTCAAAATGAAAATTACTCACCCTCAAGTTGTTTCAAACCTGTATAAATGCGCTGAAAACAAAATAAGATATTTTGAAGAATGTCGGTAGCCAGTTGATGGACCCCATTGACCTTCACAGTAGGAAAAAAAAATACTATGGAAGACAATGTGGTCCATCAACTGTTCGGTTACCGACATTCTTCAAAATATCTTCTTTTGGGTTCAGCAGAAGAAAGAAATTCATACTGGTTTGGAACAACTTGAGGGTAAATAAATGATGACAGAATTTACAATTTGACGTGAACTATTCCTTTAAGCATCCTTTAGTTAAGTCACTGTTCAGTGATAGCGACCTTTACAGTTGTTTAAAATTGCTCCTTTTGCATGACAGTCATATGGGTTTGGAATTAAAAAAAAATTTGATTCCTTTTAATTCAGCCTTAAAATCATTTGAATTTAAACATTTAGTTTTACCATATGGAGGGAGCAGGACATCATTCATGTGGGAATTTACTGGCAAGTTTGACAGAATTGTAGGGACAGAAAGCTCAACCAGTGACGGTTTGGAGGAGGGGCAAACACGTGACGTCGCGTCCGATCCAGGTACAAGGACAAGCTGGCGCAGTAAACCCTTAAGAAAGAAGACAGATCATCCTCTGACCAACAGCTATGTTTGTGTGTATGCTAATATATTTTACATTTTAAGCAATATAATTAGCAATATGAGAATACGAAGCTCACAGAGAACAGGCCTTTCCACTTTCTTTGACTTCCAATGTGGAACCTGGAGCCATCGGTGCTGAGATCAGAGGGAAATGGCTGTTTATGGACCCTGGAACCCATCAGTGGAAGTACATTACTCACAGGACTCAACTTTGAGCTGCAACATTATGTTTTGTTTCTGAATCTCTTATATCTTATGGTTTGAAAGATCCCACCCCTAGAAATAACAAATGTCAGGCACTTTAATGTTCTAAATGCCACCCATACACTTAATGTGCAGCTAATTGCTCAAGAATTCATTGCAATAATATGTGCACATTTTGGACAGGAAATCATATTTTAATCGTATAAATTGTCCAAATTTTTACTTTGAGGTCATCTAAATGCTTAAATCTTGTAGTGAATACCTAAAAGGTTAAAGGGTCTTTCTACTGCCGTTACAGACTCACAGTTCCAGTGGGATGCCGCAGTCCAGGGTGAGGGTGGCATGGTGGCCACTGATAGCTAATACCATGCTGTGCCAGTGGTTGTCCGCCAGGTGGATTCTTTTAAAGCTGAGACGCTCCCTCCCCATTGAGCCCCGATAGATGAGATGGACTTTGTCTTTAGAGAAACGTAGGCCGAGCAGGAGTTGATCGACATCTTCCTTCACCACAGCAAACAAGTACTCATTCTTCTGGAAGACAGAGTGAGTCCAAAGATAAAGTAAGGACAGTCAGGTTTAGGTTGTCATTCATTTGGGTCAATTTTATATCATAACCATTACTTACCTTCTTTCTGACCCTTGTAGTTTTTTTAATGGGTTTTTTGGTTAAATGCCTGAAATAAGGTCTGTGGTTGATACACGTGTAAGATATTTTCACGTTTTATTCTACAACTTGTGAAGCTTTCACTTGTCCTGACAAAAAGCAGTTGCTAAAAAGTGGCTAAGGGTACGTTTACACAACAACGATGTACTAAAAACAGAAACGTTTTTCCTTTGTGTTTTTCGTGTATAGACAACAACGTTATCAAAATGAACCCCTTTCACGCGGATCAGTGAAAAGGATTAAAAACGCTGTATTATGCTGCCAGGCCAGTAGTTGGCGATGTCACTTTGTAAAGAAACACTACTACGCGCCTATAGACAGAACGCATAATACGCATGTGCATAATGTCACCGCTTTCACAAATTCGCATTTTTGTAGTTTACACAATAATGGTATCGTTATCAAAAACTTGCACTTTGAAACCCATTTTCAAAAGTTCAGGTCCCCAATATGATGTTGTTGTGTATATGAACGGTCAAAACACATAAAACGTTTTCAGCTTAGTTGAAAACAGTGTTGTGGAAACAGCACTTCAATGGGACTATAGAGGTTGTCGGGGACATTAAACATTATTACGGTGAACAGGAAAACTCATCTATTCACTAATCCGCTTTTACTGACTCGTGTTTATAAGCGCTATATCTATAAAAATGAAAATAAAACTACTCTAACTCAAACTATCATGGTAAATGTTTTTTGAATAAAGGCTGAAATACTTGTCGAAAGCTTAATGGTGGTGACATTGAAGTCATGTGACCGTGGTGTAGTCTGTTTGTAGCCTACGTTTAGCTTTTTACTTCTGGCTATTGTGTTTGTGAAGATTATCATGATGAACAAAACTTGTAAGAATCACAACTTTTTCAGTCACAGAGCTTATTTTCTGCAATAATCCAAAAAGCCAGTGGAAAAATCCTACTGGTTTTTTGTTGAGGGAACCAGAGTGATGCTAACTTCGGGGTTGGCCTATAAAAATACTCTATCACTGAAACTGATTCCTAGTGAAATAACCCCATTATACACCAGTTTAACCCTGCTTGAACTAAAATTGCTATTCTCAAAGAGGAAATTATCCATTTCTAAGACTTTCTATTATGATTAAGCTGGGCATGAGCATCTCCGGACACAAGCAATTCTGGCATTAAATGTCTATGTCAGTATAAGCTTACCTTCACTCTGGTTTGAGGCACTTTCAGAGTGGCCACTATGGAGAATTCTGCAGGGAAGTGAGCGCAGTTAATAAAGAGCTGAGAAGATGGAAAGGTGAGTGCCTGCGTAGGTTTGAAGAGCTGGACTCCACGAGCACCTCCCTCTTGCACCATACGGACCCCAGCCAGAGCCTCTCCGTTATGGGGCAGCACCCGAGACAGCAGGTCCACTGGATGGAGATCTGTAGAGGAAGAGGACAAAGATTAAAGACAGAAGTTGAGGAAACAACTAGAAACAAGTTTTGGTTGCATGGTCAAGTTAGCCCCTGCTGGTTAATGCTGTAACTACACCCTCTGGGATCATTCAATAGGCAACATTATTTATTTATTTATTTATTTATAGGGACCTTAAAGATGACCTATTATGCCCTTTTACAAAGTCTTAATTTTGTTTATGGGCTCTACTAGAATAGGTTTTTATGCTTGAATGTTCAAAAAACATATATTTTACACTGTTGTAGCGCCTCTCTTCCCAGTCTGTCAGTATCGCTCTTTTTAGTTCCTGTATCTATGAAGCCCCTCCTTTCAAAAAGCACAGTGTGCTCTGATTGGTCAGCTGGAACAATGTGTTGTGATTGGTCAACAGCTTCAAGCGTGATTCGGTAAACTCACCCCCCTTCGCATAACGGCGAGTTACAGCACACTAATAACGCAACTCAGCCCTTGTTCCCTTTTTTGTGTATACTTTGGGTGGGAATAATTTAAATGAGGAATATTGTAATGTGTACGTTCTCAGAAGAAAACTTAAGACATTTCAGGGAGTTTGGAAACAGTGTTCACTGATATAGAGAATAACTCCCTTTGGTGTGGACTTGGAGTGGAGTATGCTTTGTAACTTGCTATTTGCTAGTCAAGGGTTTGAGTGTGTTCTTGTGATGCCACTCAGAAATGTCGGGACGTAATTCTTTCTGTGGTGGTAATTATGACTGATCTTCCAGGTGATTGGTACAAAAACTTCTACAGTATGGCCAGAACTGAGCTCCATGAGTGAAGATGGGAGCAAGCAGGTTGCATACTTCCAGTGTTGTCCACGCCAGCCAAATAACTGTCATTGAGAATGGGAATGCTAATGGATAGATTTCTAATGGATAGGGAATGCTACCTTCTATTAAGTTTGATAATCAATAAGTGTCCGAAATTGTTCGTTTTGACCAGTATAGTTGTATAATTAAAAACCAGGAAACAAATATCTTTTTGTGAAATGGCATGTTTGAAAAGTGTACTTGTGCCTTGTGCTATCTATTATACTTTAAAGTCGGCACGAATACTAAGTTGTGACAGTCTTTTCTTTCCTGTTGTGATGTACCGTATATCTGAGTGAAAAGATGCTAAATATAGTTGTAAACAGGGTCTAAAACGTTTTGAGCTTGTCCACTTTCATCCACTTCCAGAGGTAGTCGAAAACGCATTCAACTGGATTGCTTTCGTGGTGCAAACGCTCATGTGGTTGAATGAGTTTGAACAGCCACAAAAGACAGTCTACTCTCCGCCTAACGCATAAACATTAAGGGAAGTGCGCTAGTGAGGCGGGATTTAAACTGTTGGTTGAAGACCCAAGTTTGCTTTGAAGAGGAAAAACGTACCAAGCGCAATGTTCTCTCACCATTCCTGATTTCTAACACACACTCACCGCATTTTTTCTGGTCTTGTGACTGTCAGAGCAGAAACGGAAGCTAAAGTTCTCCGTATGTTTTTCCGTCGTCTCCGGGGGCGTTCATATGTAAATTATGCAAGCTGATTTTGTCCATTAGATCGAAAGATCTGAAAAAATCCATACATTTACCCACCCATACACCCTCCCCTTGAAGAAATCAGGACAGAAGTGGTTGAAAGTGGATACTGGATAGCATATACATTGAAGTGGATTGCAATATTTCTTCCTCATCTACTTGTGATCCGATTGACCAAAACACATCTTAATACCACAGGGCCTTTGATTTAGCTATTTAATGCAATGAAATCCATATGTGGCTTGAGAATCTGAATACTTGGGGGCCTATGCATTTTTGCATCTGCGGATGGGAATAGCTCTTGATATAGTTCATTAACTAAAGTATGCAAATTGCCTTCCATGCAAAATATACAGAGGTAGGGCAGACAGAATATTATACCAGCTCTCCCTGGTTCACAGAATTTACAAAACCCTGAACTTTGATTTACTGTCATTCATACATGGTTTAAAAACTTTTAAATACGGCTCAAGTAATGTTTTTATTAGCAGCCCAAGTCTATGACTTCATATGCCCTTTGTTTTCCTCAATAGTATACATAGTTTTAATCTAAATATGCAAAGTGACATGAGCATATGCATTTAATGACAGCATACATGAACTTGCAACTGATACTCTTGGATACTGCATGCTTCTTACTCAATTTTCAAACTACAAGTAAATGTTTAGGAGGGCAGCCGATGCACAGAAATGATACGCTTCAAATGAAGATACACACTGATGACAAAGAGATGTTATAGATGTTCAGTGACAGAACTGCAATTCCCTAAACATTCCCAGCATTCTTTGGTTCATCCACATTATTGTGGTATTTACAGCTTCTATTGTAATAACAGTCCTTTAGCAGAGCTCATTGCCCTAATTATGGACCATTTAGATGGTGTGCTCTTGACATACAAAAGCAATATTTTAAAATACCACTTAAGGAATTTACTTTGGTAACTTTCTAGTAAACGCATTTTTCATTTTCTCATTTCTTTTGCATTGGTATCTAATGTAATTGCCTCCGTGGTATGAAAATTGGGGAATTTAAGCCCGAGGGATGTCGCCGGGATTGGGAAGAGTTTAAATTTTTCCATGTAGAGACCAAGCTGGCAACAACATGGCAACATCCCCAGCCTTGTGAATGCATTTGTGTGGCTGTGTGTAACATCTTCACATTTATTTCTTCTATTAAGTGACATTGTGGTGGTCAGCATGACACATTACCATGTTTTTCAGTGTTCAGCAGTGTCATTTTCAAGTTTGTCAGTGAAAACATGCTTGAGATGCGATGAGACATTGCAACACAATCTCATAGGAATTCCTAAATATTTTACGTTTTGGCGAATTGGTGGCTAATTTGGACTCGCAGTCGTACATTTTTGTATGATCTGCTTTCATCCCAGTGGCAGTTATGTTTAGGGGTGAGGTTAGGGGAGGACCTTTATGCTTACTTTTGTATAAAAATCATTCATTTTTTTTGTACAATTCAAATTCATACAAAATTGATGTGTGAGAAAAATCTGGCTTTTTGCATGTCATTTCCAATCAAGTCGTAATTATAGGAAAAGTGTAAATAGGAATATTATGTAATTGGATGTAATTAAATAAATAACATTCAAGCTATGAAGTTAATCAAAGCAAGGGCAAAGGAGTATGACATTTTTATTTAAAAATAAATCATTCCCATCATTGTTTTCACCACAAATATGCTAGAATTACATAAATGGCATTTGTTGGTTCAGACACTTAAAAAATGGCAATAAGGACAGAATTCTTCTATGACGACACACACACACACATACACACACACATATATATATATATAGATATATATATACACACACATATATATAAGATTTTATATATATATATATATATATATATAAAACAAAAATGCCCATAGTTATACACACAATAAACATTCAGGACCATTCAGTCTCATTCAAGACCTTTACAATCTGGACCTGATCTAATCTGAAGAATTTTATTACAGAGGAAGACACTTTTATCTTGGTGCCTGCTGATAAACAGCTTGTAGCACGAGGACTCAAAGACTAGTTCATGATAAATAAACATTATTCAACTAGTGCATTGAAACAATTTACAGCATGAATCTCACCTGTACAGGGTTTCCATGGCACGACAGTCACACTTTCTGTCAGTGGTAGAAGCAGCAGACACCACTGCAGTGCAAGTAGCCATAATGAAGGCACCAAGTTGTGCTGTCCTTCCATTAGATAGTTGATTTGCTGATAAAACTGTTCTTACAAACTTTTGATTGGCCAAAAAAAAACAAAAAAAAAACGTCCAAATATGAACTTCAGGATGGTCCAAAGTTATCCGCTGGTCAAGATGCCTTTAGGTCCTGTATTCTTTGTTCCCTGAACTGTCCAGAATGGAGTCTGTCCCTCATTGTATAATGTTGATTAAAGAATCAGCTCAACACCAGTGAACATGAGCTACTTAATAAAGTTGTTTTAAAAATTCACAATGTACGAAGAGCAAACACTGGGTATAATTTCTCGATACACACTAAATTAAAATACATGTTCTTCCCAAGAAAGCCCTTCCTCATCCACTTAAATGCTAATCATTAACAAGCAGTTTAAAAGAGTCAGAGCCAAAATATTTCTGAAAGTTGTAATCAAAGTCCTGAAAATCCACAAGCTTGTGCTTTTCCCCTCTTGTTCCCCGTTGCTCAGGTGCGTAGAGGCGATCAGAAAGCAGCTAATTCACCTGTCACCTGCAGCGTCAGATGAGCATGTTAACAGATCAGAATTACAACTGAGAGCTCAAGGGGCAAAAGTGGTGTATTTAGAGAGACATTCAAATGAAACCATGTCAACATGAGAGGAGGGGCTCAGAAGGAGGTACAGAGGCTGAGAGAAAGGCAGACAGAAAGAGAGAGAGATTTCCTGCGGTCCTAATCTCAGCATTTCATTGCTTCATAACCCCCTCCTCCCTCTCTCTCTTTCTGTTTTATTTTCTTCCTCTGGGTGGAGTCCCTCTTGGTGTCCTGATTTGGTTCAGTCTCACTTGGTAATTGTTTTATTTTTTGTTTTTTGCTGTCCTTTACTGATCTGTAGTCGAAATTCTCCTTAACAACATGAATGTGTACATTGAGAAAAGCACTCTTGATCTTCATTGTTCAGTATTTTTAAACAAGATAAATGATTTGAAGTGCAATAAGTTAAAAAGTCTTAAAGTCCCCCTGTAGTCAATCATTTTATCACTTAAAACTCAACTTTGATCACCAAAATTACATATTTAAACGTTTTTTCATTGAAAAAAAGTATTCATGCCTTAAAACAGCTTGAATGTAACTCTAAACCCTTGCTTCATTTAGTATACTAAATAGCGCTTCATTTATATGAATATGCAAATTAGCCCCGCCTCCACTCAATCACACCAGCTCAGAGATCCACTTGTTGATGATCACACATTGACCTGATTGGTTACAAGGTAGTTTGTGACGTCAGAAACACCGGCGATTTCAAACTGTGTTTTTGAGACTGTCTTTGGTTCACTGCAGTTTTAAAGAGAAAATACTCAGCAATTGTTTTGACTTATGAATTTGCACATGGTTTGTCTTAAAGCATATTAAAAACACCACATACACACACACTGTAAAAAAAAATTACATCCCCAAGTCAAAAATTTCAAGTGACCGATAACATCTACATTTTTCAATTAGTCTGACGTATTATTTCTCATTGAGCCAATGTTAACAGACTATTGCAACAAGAATTTCACTTGGGCCAATTGAAAAATTTAGATGTTATCGGTCACTTGAAATTTTTGATTTGGGAGGGTTAGAAATTTTTTACAGTGCATAAACAATATTAAAAGCTGGATTTTCACCACAGGGGGTCTTTAAGAGAACATATTTTGAATTAACTGGCAACAATTTGTAAGTGAAAACCTAAAACTTTTTTTAAAAAAAATTATGGCTAAAATAGAAAAATAGTGTCAGGTTTGGGGTGAAGGGATGAGGTGAGGACTTTGAGAGAAAATGGCCTTTTATTTCACAATAAAAAATAAAAATAAAAACTACCCCATGGGGGAAAACAGGTGAATAAGGCAAGACTGGACAAGGTAAACAGCATCAGGCAGAGCAGGACAAGAATGGTAAATAACGACAACGAACTGGCACAGGACTGAAAGCACAAGGAAGAATAGGAAGGAAATCAGGAGGATAACAAGGGAGAGCAGGTGGAGCAAATAAACCAAAAATTAGGTAACAAGAAGGGCAGAGTTAAGACAATAGAAGAGCACATGGCACATAGAAACAAACATGACAAACCATGATGAACGAAAGTCTTATGGGTTTGGAGTAATTAATGACAGAATCTAAATTTTTGGGTGAACTATCCCTTTAAGATGAATGAATTAAAAGTCAAACTTGACCAAGCTCCAAAATTATGGTGCGTTCAAGTCGTGTCTTGAACAAACTTCAACTCCACCAAAACATTGTACTTACAAGTTTGAAAACTGGAGTCCCGAATTTCCGAGTTGGGGGCATCAGTAAGAAAAATGGCAGTATGTAAAAAAAATAAATAATTTACAATATTTTACTAATTTGCACGAACAAAATACGATAATATTGTACAATTACAATAGCATATATAACGATCCAGTTTATAGAACCCACATAAATTGAATAACAACATAAAAAAGCAAAAACACAGAGTCTCGGTCAGAAGACGTCAGTCAACCTGAATGATAAAATAAAATACCACTGGTGTTGCAATAAACCTTGCCTTCTCCCTGCTTCATTCATCACTCCATATCATCTGACGTCTTCTGACCGAGACTCTGTTTGCTCACCAAACCCTCACTCCACCTGAACCATTCCCATCACCCTACAGTTCCTTCACACATTCTTTATTCATCATTTTGCAGAAGTAAAGTAAGGTTTTATTTTACTATACTTTGAAAAATTTTTTATCATCACTCAGAATTACAATGTTGTGATGGCATTCATGTGTATTCAACTCATAAATACGTTATTTCCGACATGACTTGAATGTACCATTAGTCAACACGCAGCAGAAACAGAAAGTCAAAACGTTAAATAGTTGCATTTTCTCGTAAGAATTGGATTAGTTTTTAGATTAGTTAAGTCCAGACTGCTTAAAAAATATTCCCCACCTCTCCTCAACAAGCTGCATGATTCGAGGAATCACTCCTGTCCGTGGCTGTTACACCCCAGTGTAGTTTTCCCAGACATTTTTGTTTTGGATGATTTGTTTTTCTCTCACTCTCGGCCTCTCCCTCTTCTGGTACTTTTTGGGATGTACAACCCATTAATGGCTAAATGATGTGGGTGTTGACTAATTAGTGAGTCAGGTATTAGGTTACAGTCAACTGCTAGAGTTCTTTAGCACACATTCTACCCTACACAAACATACACACGACTACATTCATCTTTTAGCAGTAGCATAGATGGTACAGGATAAGGTGTGCAGTAAACGCTATAGCCTTGCCTGCTTGGCTAAATATCGGTAAATATGAGCAAATATGGCAAAGCTTGCCTTAGCAATCTATAACAAAGCACAACAGACCACTCAAGACAAAACATACATGATCACTCACTAGAATAGCAGGTTTGCTAATAGTTTGTGAGCTAATCAAAACAACATGTGAGGCTAAAGACCAGCATGCAGTTCACCTGACCCCACTTCACCTTTGTCGCTTAAAGTCTTTTTCACATCAAAGCCAGCAGAAAAGAAGGAACATTAGAGATGTTAAAAGGGGAGGAACACAGCAATTGAAATTCTTTTGGAAGTAGAACAACGGCCTTTGACAAACAGTTCATGTGTAATATGTAGTAATATGTAGTGGATATTAAAGAGCTGTGCTACTAGTTCATGAACTCTTGACAGAATCTTGCTTTCCTAACCTGTATATTTCTAGGAGATAATGAAATTTTAATCCCATTATAGTCCAGTCATTTTAAGCCAAAATGGGGGTCAACCTTGAACAAATTGCAACAGAAGCAAACTCAACTGATTTTGTATCCTCAATATGTCCTGAGTAAGGAAAAAAAAGTCCCGAAGAATCCCATTAGGGGAAAGTTTCGAAAAAGACAGGTAAAGTTGATTACTTACATCAAGACAAACAAAAAAATGTATTACGTTTTTTGAAATTGTTTGTTAACATGGACAAATGGAGCATAATCTAATTACGTATGTGCTAATTTGCATAAATACCACAACAGATCTAAACATTGGGTATAGCCAGGTGAAAATGTCTTGTTGAAACTTGTTGACATATAACAGTAAAATACTTAATGTTCTTAGGTCTGAATGGAACCCATTTAGGCTACCCATGAGCATTAATACATAGAGGCAGGAAGAAGGACTTTAGAAACCAGCCTTCCAAGACAGCCCTTTATCATAAAATGGTGCTTTGGGTTTCCATACTTCAACTTGTGTTGCTTCATAGTTTTGATGACTTTAATATTTAAAAAGTGGAAAAAAGGGCTTTAACCATTACAAGTTCACCCCCACCCCAAATATCTGTTTTATAGTTTTAAAAGTTATATTTTTAACTTTACATTATTAATGGCCAAATTGTCGCACCCAATAATTGATATTTGACAATGTTTGACAAAAGTTTTTAACTATACATTTTTACATTTTTGATGGCTTGTCGCACCCAATATTTGATATTTGACAATGTTTTGACATTTTTAAAATATTGAGATGGCCAATAAAAAAAAGAGGCATTTTATCGTTCTCAGAAACCATGCACAAAAACTTCAGAGCGACGCTTCAATTTTTAATGGTGAAAGGGTGCGAAATATGATGGAAGTATAGTCAAATGACAAACTACTTGACTTTTTTTGTCAAATTTCAACATTTTGAATTTAAAATATTATAGGCTCTTATTTGTGTGATTCATGTAATTCATAACTGAATGTGAAGAGACAAAAAGTATTTTTCCGGGTTGCATTTTCAACATATTAGGCATTCGAATAACGGGCCGTTTACATGACACCGTTTCAACTAAAAATGAAAAACTTTGTATGCATTTTGAACGTTCATGTAGGCCTACACGACAACATTGTTTTGGGGGCCTGAAAATGCAAGTTCCTGAAAATGGGTTTTAAAGTGCAAGTTTTTGAAAACAATACCTTTTTCAACTCCGTGTAAACTACAAAAACATGAATTTGTGAAAACTGTGACATCATGCGCATTATGTGTTCAGTATATAGGCGCATGCTAGTTTTTCTTTACAAAGTGACATTGCCAACTACTGGCCTAGCATGCATAATACAGCGTTTTTAATAGTTTTTGCGGATCCATGTGAACAGGATCATTTTGATAATGTTGTCGTCCAGTACATCGTTGTTACGTATTGAAGAGGTGCATATTTTAAAATACAAATATTTGCAAATAGTTATGATTACTTTACAAAAATTATTCTTGTGCTAACTGTTTTTCTTTCTCTTTATTAAATCTTTGATTTATTTAATTCCTTTAAATAAAAAGACAATTACCATTGGGGTATTTTTAAACTAAACAACCATCCAACCCAATGTTTAAGATATAGTTACAGTCTTGGAAAGAAGTATTGATAAAGAATAAAGAATAAGTAGGTGCGTTCTTTTGAAGTGTACATAAAACTTCACAAAAACATCTTGTGGACCAAATACGGAATCAAATGTAAACAAGTCATTACAAATTAACCAAAGCTCTGTTGGTTGATGCAGGTCAACCTTGACGTCAGTCTCAGGGTTGGGTGAACAACAAACTGGACTTTAGTGAACCTGTTTCAGATCAAATTGTTCAGGAGTGGTGTAACACATGATGGAGAGAGAAGGGAGTGATAGAGAGAGAAGGGAGTGATAGAGAGAGGTGTGTGTCATGTTAGTTCTTCTTTGAAAGATGTTGTGGTCTTCCGTTGGACCCTGGGGCTGAGCTGTGCTTTGAATCAGCACTGTGTGTGAAGTATCAGACATGTTTAGACAGGGAAACTCATCCCCTAACTGCAGGGTTTCGTCTCCCATTGATGAGATTCCAGAAGAGATGAATTTGAAGATGTTCAACGAGTTTGATTACAAGTCTATAGGATTGTGGACAGCAGAGGGGGGGGGGGGGGGGGGGTAAAAAGACTAAATAATAAATATAATTGTGCACAGATACAATAGCAAAATAAATGCTTCTTATGCTTATCCAGGCTGCATTTATTTGATAAAAGAATTTAATAAATGCAAATAGAAATGCAAGGAACATTTCTTATTATCAATGTTGAATACACTTTTTCCTGATTCAATTTTTAAATTGTGGAAACCATGATACACCCCCACTCAAAAGTTTGGGATAATTAAGATAAAATAGAACTTATTACATATTTTTATTGATCAAGGACACATTAAATTGATCAAAAGTGACAGTATATACATTTATAATGTTACAAAAGGTTTCTATTTTAAATAAACGCTGTTCTCTCAAACTTTATTCATCCAAACTATTAATATTCAAATAGAAAACAAGTTATTTTAAATTGTAATAACATTTCACAATATTTTTTTTACTTTATTTTCGATCTTTTGAACTTCTTTCAAAACATTAAAAACCTTAATTTCAAACATTTGACATTATAGATTTTTTGGTATTATTGTTCTTTTAGAGAGAAAGACTGTGTGAATCCACACAGGAGGTGATCAGAGGCATAGCTGTTTTGTCAGCAATTGACAGCGAAGTCATCATATTTGACATTCAATTACAGTAATGTGTGGGAGGCAATAGGTGTACAGAACAGCAGCTTCTGGCCTGTCAGTAAAAGGAAACCTGCGGTCTAGTATGCAGATGGTGAAGCAGATACACACGGAAGCAACTGTCCAATAATGAGCCACATCAGCTGATATGCCATTAAAAATAACAAGAGTTAATCCAGCCTCTGATGTGGTCAGATTCTGCAAATCCTGATTGAGCTCTGCCAAACCAAACAGGTTTGATATCCACCTCATCACCACATGCACAGTGTGGGGTCAGTAAGTTCTTTTTTTTTTTTTTTCGTAATGAAATTATTACTTCTATTCAGCAACAATCCATTAAATTGATTGAAAGTGACTAAAGACATTTATGTTACATATTTCAACAACCTTTTTTAAACTTTCTATTAATTAAAGAATCCTGAAAATATCATGTTTTCCACAAAACTATGGAGAACAGATGTTTTTAACATTAATAATATTAAGAAATGTTCCTTGAGGAGCAAATCAGCATATTAGAATGATTTCTAAAGGATCATGTGACGGTAATGACGCTGAAAATTCAGCTTTTCCATCACAGTAATAAGCATTAAAAACTTTTGAATGGTAGTGTATTTTAAAGGAGTCTTTTGTATACAGCTGCCTATGATTTAGAGAGAAGACAACACAGGAAAAAGTGCATGTAGGGAATTCTCTACATGGCAGGTAATGAGTTTTCTTAAACTGAACTTAAACTGTAACTAAATTACTACAGCATTTATCAAATTGGAAGTAAATTGGAAGCTTACCCCACTTTATCCTACTGTTACATGACATGAATTAAGCTGCAAATGTTTCCCTACATATTTGACAAATTTCCCTGTTTTCCCATCTGTGCTGGAGCAACATCAGAAGTGTGCAGAAGCCATTTTGGATTTTATACACGTAATAAAATAACAGAAGACGTTCATAAATCACAAACACTTATTGATTTTATTTGGCTATACAATCCTTGAGAACAGACAAAATACCAAATAAAGAAATGAAACATTTCTTAATTGAAGTGATGATGGTGTAAATCAATTATTTTGGTCTGTCTTTCTGCCAAAGGCTGGACAATTCCAGCTTGCTGCTGCAGAATCTTAAAAACATCAATAAATGCAAAAAGTGAAATTTGACAAAAACACTGACTTGTCTGTGCATTACCAAATTTCAACATTAAATGTAATCAAATGTTGGTAATTAAAATATTTATTAAATCTTGATCTTTTCCCACATCCTAAAAGATCAGTAATACAATCTGTTTATAAACAAATAAGTGGATGTGATAGTCACTGCGTCGTATGATTTCCTCACAATGCATTTTATTAGGAGGCATTAAAGCATGCATCAGCATACTGTCCTCAAACCAATGGTGATTCCACTGGTTATCTCATGGGTATAGACATGTAACAGGCATGACAGACAAACCGGCAGCCCAAAATGGCTGTGAAAAACGTTTCAGAGACCGATGCTCGACTCTCTATTAAACACTGTCCGGTGGACGCATGACATTTTGCCTTATTCAACAAAAGCCATTTGTCTACGCATCCACCCAATCACAGGAGAGGGGAAGACTGGGACGAGAGTATGAAAGCCTGGATGGGAATAAAGTGCTCACACTGGTGGAGGTAGGGGGCACACTACAACACTCACTCTTCTGCCGGGAGTTCGTATCCTCACAAACGTCAATCCTCACTGTCCTGGAGTGTGAGAGTGTGTCTGTACACAGGAGAGTCAGAGACCCAGAGATTTGCGCACAATCTGCTTAGCTAGTCGATTGAACTGCTCTCTGTCCTCACGCCACATCTTAGAGGCGTCCACGTTTGCGCCGCTCTCATCATTGGGCTCTGTAGGAGCAAATAGATCATTATTTACAATTAATAAAGGATAGGCACTGATGAGATGTAAATTATAAAAGGTATTAAAACATTAAAAATCCATTATTTACATTGATGCATAAAAAAGTATATATACAGTATATATATGCACAATACATATAATACAACATAACCTTTAAAACTTGCAGCGTTTATATATATCTGATCTCACCATCATTGAGATATATCGTTGATCTCTCAGGAACCACTTTAAGGCAAGACGGATCAAAACAACTCAATTGTGAAAAAGTTTCTTCATCATTAAGTGAATGGTGACTGACCGGCAAGCATGCTGACCACAGACAGCAGGATCTTCTCCACGCTCTGCACGGGACTCCACCTCTCAGCACTGCTCTCATAGCCCATGGGGTCATCACCGGGTGCATGCAGGATTGAGATACACACACGTCCATCTGGATAGACTACAAAAAACACACCACAACCAAGTTATGAAGTTCTGTTATGAGTTTACTGTTGCCCTTTGTCCTCTAGACATCTTTGCGGTCTTCATTGCCGGTTGACTGAATACATTTGAATAAACTTTCGACTTGATTATATCTGCATTTTTGTCTGTGACTCTCTTTTGTGCTGCAGCTGAAACAAACTCTAAATGGTGGATCAATTCACTGCATTTCATCCCACAGAATGAACTATTCTCCCAATTCATTATAAAAAGGCCATGAAAAGAGTTGAAATGGCAATTACGAATAGATGTCAGGGCCCTCAAAGGATCAAAGAACATCGATTTCTGCTAAAATTGTCTAGCACACAAATAAAGATGGACCCTGGATCAGGCCTGAATGAAGCCACCCCCGCACTGCACGGTATCAGCCACTCAACAGCACAGCTGATGTTATCTCCTCTTTCTCTCCACAGATAAGGACAGTGATCAGAATCTGAGCCGTCCAGCTCTGATAACCGCCTCCAGAGCCCCGGCTCCATCAGAGGACAGCAGGCTGGTCTGCTGCTATCTGTGGCCTGCAGGAAGACCTTTATCTGGGCCCACTTCCCTGTCCACACATCCACCAGCAGGACCAGAGGAAATGCCCTAATCTTTTCAATCGGTCGTCTTCTTCGATTAATCTATCGATTATTTTTGGAATACTGAATTCATCCTTTGGTTAATTTAGCAATAAATAATAACCAATAATTTAGCAATAAATAATAACAGTAACTAATCTATGTATGAACTTTTTCTAATGATATTAATCATCACAAAAGATAGTGGAGGCCTAATTAGGAAAGGTGTTTACTATGGCTGCGTTCACACAGACACTTTTTGGGATTTACATCAGCAATTGCCTACAAGTGCAAAATCTGAAATGTTTAGTTCATTCAGGAGATTAAAGTAGCTGCTTGAATATGTTTATTCAGCTGATTGATCAAACAGCTGAAGCCACAACCACATTCTAACTAACTAACTAAAGCTGTAATAGTGATAGTATCAAACATGGGCAGTGTCCATAAAACCGTGAACTTTTAAATAAATGAGCGCGTAATTAAATAAATGAGTCCAATCGAGGTGTGAGTTCATCCATTAGACATTTTAAATAACCAACAACAGCGATTAATGCTTTGTAAGCGGTTGCAGAGCGGTTGTTTGAGCCGTGCGTCTCCCAGCCTCGCACATACGGCAGCTCGTAAAAAAACGGAGTGCTGTATGAACGCAGTCGTATTAAGCGCAAAATATGGGACTGACAACCATATTCTAGAGCTATGTAAAAATAGTCCAAATTATAGTCCAAATACTTACGCTGCAGTCTCATAATTTTGAGGTAGAAAAGCCCCAGGATAGAAGTTGTGCTGCTGTGGGTGAACTATCACGGCAGGCCATTTCAGTTTCAGAGCACCATTTTATTCAGTCTCGGTTTAAAAAATGTCCATACTTTAGATCAGGCTCGATATTTTTGTAATCACAGCTGATTTCCAGTATGCCTGGGAACCACCATCATTGGTGAACATAAACAGCGAGACAAATCGACGCATTGCACGCAAATCAACTCATTTACACGCAACGTTTCAGCCCTAGCCCTAACCATAAAGAAACTTTAGGACAGTCTACACTCTTCTACGTCTATGGACTGTAACTGCATTAAGGTTTCTCAAACCTGCTCCTGGAGGCTCCACAACACTGTAAATTCTAAAATGGATAGTTTTGACTGTTGAAGGGATAGTTCACCCAAAAATGTAATTACTTACTCACCCTCAAGTTGTTGCAAACCTGTATGAGTTTCTTTCTTCTACTGAACAAAAAATAATATATTTTGAAGAATGTTGGTAACCAGACAGTTGACGGCACCCATTCCATTCAAGGAACACAAATACTATGGAAGTCAATGGATATTGTCAACTGTCTGGTTACCAACATTCTTCAAAATATTTTCTTTGTTGTTCAATAGAAGAAAGAAACTCATAAAGGTTTGGAACACCATAAGGATGAGTAAATGATTTTCATTTTTGGGTGAACTAGCCCATCCCTTTCAAAAATTCAGTTTCAGCATCATTACTCCAGTCTTCAGTGTCACATGATCCTTCAGAAATCATTCTGATATGCTGATTTGCTGCTGAAGAAACATTTATTATTATTATCAATGTTGAAAGCAGTTGTGATGCTTAATGTCTTTGTAGAAACCCTGATTCTTTAATGAAAAGAAAATTCAAAAGAACCGCATTTATTTGAAATAGAAATCTTTTGTAACATTGTAAGAATGTCTTTACTGTCACTTTTGATCAATTTAATTTAAGAATTATTTTCTTAAAATAAAATCGTACTTTTGATTGGTACTATATATAATGTATACTATATTTTTTTTAATAATTTCCATAATTTAAGTTTAAAGATTCAAGACTTTATTTTGATGAAAAACTGAAAATAGACGTTAGAATTTCAGTGTGTACAATGTGCATTTTTGTAATGTGTAATTGTAATGTGAAATTCTGTAATTTCCTTTTATGCGTCACGTTATTTGATTTACATTAGGGTTGGGCGGTATTACGGTAATATCGTATACCGCGGGGTCTTAAAATAGCAACGGTATCAGTTTCAATACCGTCATTACCGGCACTTATATATAATATATAAATATAATTTATTTAATGCCTAAAAATGCTTATGTGTGGTTGTCATCAAGTGACAGTGTGGAGGAGAAAGAGAGAGAGAAGGGAGAGGCGGTAAATACTGACGAGGCAATTTGTAAATTGTGCAATAAAAAGGTGACCGCGACAGATGGAAACACCTCTAACCTAATGTCACATCTCCGAAACAACCACCCACTCACTGCTGCGAGGATACATTTTGCCCTGAGTTCATTAAATAAGCGCATTAGTTCATATTTGTTAAAATATTATAATGTTATTTTTTTCATCTATATTGATAATGAAAAGTGAACAGCACGAGTAAGATGTGATGCATCGGGAGTCAGAAATTTTGACCACTTAATTAAGTTTCGTTTTGTAAAAGGCCTTTCTTTAAAGTGAATTTCGTTTTGTATAAATTGTATCTTAATTTTAATAAATTTTTCATCAACCAATTGCCTGGATTTAATAAATAAAGAATCAAATATAGCAGACAATAATAATGACATGATCGTGCGCTGGCTCGCCGCGGTCACTTGCATTGAAATCTCATCATAAATTAACCGAAACACAGTGTATGCCTCACAGACATGACAGATAGGCCTATATCTAAATAAAGCTTGAAATTTCATTAAACGAAACAATTCAAAACGAAAAGAAATAGGCCACTCGCTGATTATTTAATCCATGATGTGCATTTCTCTCTATGCACGTTCATACGGAGATGGCGATCATCAAATTCATTAAACGAAACAATTCAAAACGAAAAGAAAAAGGCTAGCCTATACCTTCTGATTATGTAATCCATGATTTGCATTTCTCTCTATATATGCGCATTCACTAGGAGATGGCGATCGTCAACTTAATCTTTGCAGCAGACGCTGACAGAAAAGTTGTATTAATAAAAATCAATGGACGCGTGTCACCGGATTTACAAATGCACTTCTTGCTTGTTGCACGCACACATTTCAAAATAATGAGATATTATGTTGAAAAAATGTATTAATAATAATAAAACACCTGGCGTTAAAAAAATATTTGGCGCCGCCATATTATAACGGCCCACGTATTAAAAATAGTCAAGTCTAAATCGGGCTCGGGCTCATAATTACATTTAATGGTCAGCCGGGCTCGGACACAACGTGCACCGATATATTTATTTATTTATTTATTTTTGCCTGATCTGGTATTCAGTTTCTGAACGGTGTAGGCACAAGCCAACAGTTTGGTGACGCCGTCTGAGCCTTATGTCATAATTTTTAATTAGTCACGGTAATACCGTATACCCCGGTAAAATAGGGAGGAGGTTTGACGGTATCAAAATTTGGATACCGCCCAAGCCTAATTTACATAATAACTTATAGCGGTTAGAAACTATTTTAATTCAATGTGAAAATATAGTGAACCTGTGTGTTTTTAATACATGTTAGATGTGAAACACGCGCCAGATTTAAAGGAGTCATAACCTATTATTACCTTGGATACCCACGCTCTATTATAGTCTTTCAGGCCCTTCTAAAAAAGAAAAGTGGAAAAAAAGTGGAAAAAAAAAAACACAGAGCTCCTCTGACCCTTATTTCTGAAGGCATTATTGTCTCGCGAGATCTGATGCGATATTTTGGCTGTTGTGGACGGTCATTGTAATAATGCAAATGAGGGGCGCATTGATTGGTGGCAGGAAGGAGGGGGGTTGACACCGCAGGTAACGCTTCAGCATATCATTCCAAAATGACATCATGGCGCAAGTTGTGAACGTTTCTGCATCTTTCACGGTCGAGTGCGTACTTCGAATCGGAATTCAGTAATGGCAGCGCTCGACTGAATATGAGGGGGAGAGGGGCAGGGCGGGCTTCCTGCAGCATAGGTCTGCGGTGTCCATATATGGTATATAGAAATTAACATCACGTATTTGAGTGCGCGTGCACGTGGGCTGGTTGACGAACCCAGGGGTAAACAAACGCTTCACTTTTAAATATCGGCTTCCCGGCCAGTGTATAATCGTTAGGCAATCATAACATACATTTTTTCTCGTGGAAAAGTGAAAATTACAGGTCATGACTCCTTTAAATCAAGGCTAATGAAAACATTATGTTGTGAACATTGTTTATTCGCCAATTACTTTATTAATTAATTAAATAACAATACTAAAAACAATTTCTAATGTGAATATTTTGTTATAAATAACTGTAACATAAAACTTAATTGAATTGAAGCAATCTGACATTCATGAATATTTGAGTCACCAAACCCCACGTACACTGTCTGAATGCTGAATGTGTAGTCCAGAATAAAGACCACTCACTGTTTGGATGGAACATGTCACAGGTGAATCTCATCTTGGGGGGGCTGAGGGGGTAGTCTGAGGGGAAACTAAGGATGGCAGGGAACACACCGCCCTCAAAACATGTGTCCTCTGGTCCCCTAAAATAAGAAAACAAGAAAAGATTTTAGAAAATGCTGCAATATATCCAGACAAGCAGGACCGCCATTTATTCATTTTTATCATTTAATGCTTTGTTCTAAAGCTCAGCGTTGCAACAGAGCTAATAAAGAAACAATGAACTGAAGCATTCCAGTAGTGACCCCTCGACCCCCCAAAGCAGCAGCTATAATGTCTGGATAAGCTATTACTGTAATGCCCGCAAATCCCTAACATTCAGTAGTTTTATTAGAAAATTTAAATCACATTTACACAGATTTACACAGGCATCTTTTCAGAATGAATTACTCTGAAATTCATTTTTCTGAACATAATAAAAATCATTAACATCAGGAATTAGATGAACCTACATGGTGTGCAGAAGTCTCTCAAAAAAACAACGCAAATGAATAACCCAGTCTAACGGCATCTTTTGGTTGAGGACAAACAATATTCCAAATGTATATTTGTGAGAATCACTTAAAAATATGAGGCAAGAGAAAACATTTACAATCTTCCGCATAAAATACATGTACTTAAACATAAAAAATAAACCTATTAAAAAAAACTGCACAATCACAATCATAAAATCACACAACTTCATAAATCTGAATGATCTACTGACAGCATTGGCAGAACTTTATAGAATCATTTTAAAGGCCCATTTAACATGCAAATCTCTTTCTGTTTACTTATCCAGCTGTCTATCAAATACAGTTTCTATGGGCAGATATTGATCGGTAATCATGATGAGGAGCGCATCAAACGAACACAGTTCCGTATCTGTGGAACAGCTGTCGGGGAGTTGCTAGGGACACTGTTCCTTATTATGCTTGGCAATAAGTTTCACTTATAAACTTATCAGTCAAAACCACTGATCTAACCACCAGTTTGGTTTACCGGAGGACACTGTTTGGCCTTATCCAAAATCAAAATCAGTTATCATCACTTTTTCCATGTGTTATGATTCTGCGAGTAACTTGTCTCATGCTTAATCTACAAACAGACATAAACGACACCTCAATTTTTCAGCTGCTGAGGACAGGTGTGCTATTACTTTTCTTAATAATAGGACATTTTTGTCAGTTCATTATAAGCATGCACTGCAGGTATGTCGTCTGCTGCTTTAAATGCTTGAGCTCAGGATGGATTCTGATTGGATGTCAATGTTTTTTTTTATCATCCATAAGCTGGGAAAAAAAAATTATTGTGAAAGAGATTCCATCCGTATTGATTCTCTGTGGCAATAACGTTATAGCTGTGGTCTATTGTTTTGGGAGCATTCATAATAATTAAGAAAAATGTAAAAAATTATTTTTAGC
Organism: Abramis brama; assembly: GCF_963993115.1. Classification (NCBI taxonomy): domain Eukaryota; kingdom Metazoa; phylum Chordata; class Actinopteri; order Cypriniformes; family Leuciscidae; genus Abramis; species Abramis brama. The sequence goes on from NC_139973.1 coordinate 34,800,743, forward strand.
ATATATTTTTATTTTATTTAACATTTTATTGTCTGCGTTGTGTAAGTACACTGCAAACTAAATGGATTAATACGAATAAAAAAAATATTTACTATACTGAATGAGCGAAATCAAGCTATGGCCCTCTCTGCTGGGTCACACAAGACATGGCAGAGAAAATCTGTTTGAATTGAAACAGTCACTAAAATGTCGAGAAACATTTTCTCAACCACACTGAGCAAATTAACCAAAAATAAATAAATACATAATAATAATAATGAAAACAAAACAAAACAAAATAATACTTACATAATCAGAGCCTCCCATTCAAAGAAATTCTCCTCATTTACAGGCCCTGTAGGGATGAAATGAGTCTCAATCAATATTCTTATAATATAACGTTAGATAAATCATTAGATAAGTTACTCTACAGTAAAACCAGGTTAATGGACCAGTTTAAGTAACTGCCCTATTTCATACCTGCCACAATCCCCTCTGGAGGGTTGAGAGTTAGTTCTGAAAAAAAAAAGATCAATTAATTAGCTGTATTCATGTAAATATGCTGAACAGTAAATACATATAATATAAATCATCATCATCATCATCACAGTTTATTTCAGTGACAGCACTAGACTAAAGAAATTAGTTTGTTCAGTGCGACTTCTGTTGCCTTACATCCTATTAATAATTCATACTGTCATCATATGTCAGCGAAGTTCTGGAAGTAACGTTATCTGTGTCTGCTTGAGGGGACACCCGCAGCCAAACTGTTGCTACCAAAACAGTGTAAAATCCACAAGTCACAAGAACTAGCATTGCGCTGCCTTTTAAATGTAATTGCCAATAAGTGACTTACGTTTGTATTCGGCCATGAGTCTTTTTAAAGCTGTTCCAGCCATTTTACAGCCTGGTCTAGAAAGAAGTTGTTTTGGCACGAAGGGGTGACGACAACTGACACGATGAAAAGGCTTGTCCTTCCGGGACAAAAGCGAGCAAAGAGTTTCGCAAGCGAAAGATTTGCCACTCCACCTTCACTTCCGCATGACGTCAGGTGGCTGTCCACGTCATCTTTCCACTGACATAACAGATCAAATTTGACTTTAAGTTGGAAAAAGGACTAAAGGAACACCCTGAAACTCTCTTAATTACTTGTAATATATGTTGATTAACCTCATAGAGTTATTTATTTATTATCTCCTTCGACGATGTGATGCTTGGATTTATGGTGTTTGTGTTAAACAATGATAATGCTTTTTTTGTTATTTAAAGAGACATACTAAAGGTTCAAAATCGACTTTATTTTAAGAAATGTATTATTTGATTTTATTTCGCTTTTGAAAACCAATATGAACCAAATGTCCCTGGCCAGAGTGGAATGGCTACGTATTAGTCCAACTGTGTACGTAGTAAGCGCAAACGGACCTCTAGCGGAAGCGTCTGAGAAGTGCAGAAGGGTTTCAATGGCAACCATCACAGAGTTGAAAAGCGGTGAGCTGATACTCAAAAATTGCAATAATGCATTATATAATAGTGGTTATGATTATTTTGACAGTTTTTTATGTCAAGTCTACCGTCGTCACGTTTCATATTAATGTTGTTATATGTTTTCCAAAGCACCAAATTTCTCCACAGTTGTTGTTTAGGTTAGCCCAGCTGAGTGCAGTCTCTCTCTCTCTGTGTGTTTCTCACATTAATAATCTACTGCTGTCTCTCTCTGTTCTCACATGAATCGTCTCTATAGCCTTAAAGGAGACGCTGGAGGCCCGTGGGGTGCTCGGGCAGCTGAAGGCGAGGATCCGGGCGGAGGTGTTCAGCGCGCTGGATGACCAGAACACGCCGCGCCCGCCGCTGTCGCACGAGAACCTGCTGATCAATGAACTGATCCGAGAATACCTGGAGTTCAACAAGTATAGACACACTGCATCAGTGCTGACCGCAGGTGAGCAGATGAGCCCTGCAGGAAGACCATGTGCACGGTCACTCATTATACTCATATAAAAGGGTTAACTTTGTTCACCCAAAAATAAAAAATATCCCATAATGTACTCACCCTCAAGCCATCCTAGGTGTATATGACTTTCTTCTTTCAGCCAAACACGATTGGAGTTGTATTAAAAATATCCTGGCTCTTCCAAGCTTTATAATGGGAGTGACTAGTACATGAGTTTCTGAAGCCCCAAAAAAGTGCATACATCCATCATAAAAATCCATACGGCTCCAGGGGGTTGATTAAGGCATTCTGAAGCAAATCGAAGCGATGCGTTTTTCTAAGAAAAATATCCATATTTATAACTTTATCAACTATAATCACTGGCTTCCCGTAATGGCCATACGCAAGTCTAGTTCCGGTGTGATGAACAATCGGGTCCGGCTGAAGAAATGGGTCCGGGCTTAGGACCCAAGCAATCCGATTGGTTCAAAGCACGTTTTATGGGTAATCGCTTAAGTGCCTGGTTATAAATCATACAAAATCACTTTATTATAGAAGACGTTTGTACTACGTTATAACGAGTCATCAATGTATTTAATGTATTTTACATTATACGTTTCATATACTAGTATTTAACCGAAGCTATAGATTGTGAAATTAAACATTTCTCGTTGTTAGTGTGTTTTTTAGTTAGCTTAGATAGTAGCATAGCATTCAGCTAACGTTATCCGATGATCGTGCTATGAGCTTTACCTGATATTACTGCACTGATACTGCCTTACCATATCGCGAGAACAGATTTAGATCAGGCATACTACTGGCATACTAATTGGGTCCTAAGCCCGGACCCATTTCTTCAGCCGGACCCGATTATTCACCACACCGGCAGAAGAGTGACCTCTGACCTGACGCATGACGATGATAAAGCAAAACAAAACACCGGTCATTTATTCGAAGTCTAAAACAAGTCTACTACTCTCACCTAAGCTTATGCTACTCCTACATCCTACATCATGCGTCAGGCCAGAGGTCACTCTTCCGCCGTAACTCGACTCTAAAACTAGTGATTATAGTTTATAAAGTGATAAATATGGATGTTTTTCTTACAAAAACGCATCGCTTAACCCCCTGGAGCCAAATGGATTACTTTTATGATGGATGGATGCGCTTTTTTGGGATTCAAAATCTCATGTACTATTCATTCCCATTATAAAGCTGGGAAGAGCCAGGGTATTTTTTTTTACATTTCTCTGACTGTGTTTGGCAAGAAGAAAGTCATATACACCTAGGATGGCTTGAGGGTGAGTAAATTATGGGATCATTTAAATTTTTTGTGTGAACTAACCCTTTAATATAAAATGCATTATAAAAACAAACCTTTGAAGTTTGATTTGTTTAAAATGATGTATCAGAATCAGGTCAGCCTGAAGTTCCCTTGGACCGTCAGTTCATGGCCAATGAGCTCAATGTCGCAGAAGATTCAAGTGCCAAAGCAGTGTAAGTATGATTGTGACAAATAAGTCAAACTTTATTCATAGAGCACTTTTTAAATTAGCATTTACAAAGTGAATAACAGTGTACAGTACAGGCCTCAACAATAAGGAGGCCCAGGGTTAGTGTGATGGACTGTTACTTTACCTATTGTAGTGCTTATGATCTTCTATTTCAATAATTTGATGATCATGTACATGGTTTTATAATCATAATAATATAACAATAAACTTTATTTTCTATAGCACCTTTAAAAGTTGTATCCTAGTGCGCTTTACAAGAATAACAAAAATTAAAGGAGAAATACAAACATATAACAGAAGTGCATTCATAAAAAAGAAATGCATTCAGATACAAAATACAAAATAAAAACATGCTATCAAAACAATTCAAGAATTAAGTAAACTGTATAGAATAAAACAATTACATAGTAATCAAATAAAAGCTACCCTAAGAAAATGAGTTTTAAAGGAAGATATAAAAACACTAAGAGATTATGCTTGCCTAATCTCAGAGGGCAGAGAGAGGGCTAGTTTTGGAGCAAATGTAGAGAAAGCCATATCACCCATAGGTCTTAAACAATTTGATGGAACAGTTAAAAGACCAGCTTCGGAGGAGCGGAGATCACACGTTTGGGTGTAAGGGCTTAAGATCTCCAGGAGCCATACCATGGAAAGCCATGGAAAGAAATTTTAAGATAAATTTTAAAATCAGCACAAAACCTGACCTGGCAGGTCAAACATGCATATATGTTGGGAGATACAAGAAAATAAAACTGACTGAGTAAATGTAAGAAGTACTAGAAAGTTAATAGAAATTAAAACAACGAGAAATGTAAACGTAGAACAAAGTAAGGAGAAAAGAAAATTAAATTAAAGAAGTTAAGAACAAGAGTTCTTTGAGTGTGATGCTTTATAATAGTGCAAATTGAGTCTGATTATGAGATCCTCTGCTTGGGACCATGTAGTGATTCAAATCTGACTTGACACTTTCAGCCATGTTTTAAATACGACCAGCAAGGATTGTTGGCGCAACACCATGAAGACATTTAAAAATGTAATAAGAGGGTTGTTGTAATCTGTTCTGCGAGACACAAGCAGAGTGTGATGTGATTTAAGTGCTAGATGTGATTCCTGTCTAGTACGAGGAAGCATTCTTGTTGCTGCATTCGGAACTCACTATAAGTGTTTGATAGAGATTTTTGGTAAGTCAGCCAAAACACTACTCCAGTAGTCAAGGCTAGATGTAACTAACACATGAATGAGTTTCTTGCTCAGACCAACATATATGGTGTTACTCGAATACTCAAGGTGATGATACACAGGGCAACTTTTTGAGCAATGTTACTGGGCAATCTTGCCGAGCGATTGTTGCTTGGGCACTTTCCCATTGAAAATGGGCAATACATTTCTATCTGGATAATTTAGATGGGTCGTGGGCCCTGTGTCTCATCTGGTTGCCCGTTGACGGCAACATTGCCCAGCAACATTGCTCAAAAAGTTGCTCTGTGTATCATCACGCTCACTCTTACCACCAGAAACACTTTATCTAAGCTTTTATTCATTGCATATTTAAGGAATAGACCACCGCAAAAATAAGACTTTGAACTTTTTTCTTCTGTGAAACCTGAAAGTAGACATTTTGGAAGAATGTCCATGCTGCTCTTTTCCGTACAATTAAAAGTGAAAGGGTTTAAAAATTACTCACCCTCACTTCGTCCCAAACCCGTAAGACTTTCAATGGATAAAAGCCTAAATTTAATCTGTTCATCATATAAAACGATCGAGTCTCTTCAGAAAATTGAATTAGTTTTCATATGAATTAGTTTTACGATCTCTTTATGAACTTTTTGAAGCGTCAAAGTGGTAGTTGCGTGGACTTGTCAATGTAGGGACAGAAATCCCTCATATTTAATTTAAAATATCTTTATTTGTGTTTCAAAGATGAACGAAAGTCTTACGTGTTTGGAACGACATGAGGGTGAGTAATTTATGACAAGATTTTAATGTTTGGGTGAACTATCCCTTGAATGGTCACCAGGGGCTTCAAGCTCTAAAAACTGAATTTTCATTTTTGGGTGAACCATTCCTTTATGCTTTTTGTATTGCTCTTTCTTCCTGTTTTTAGGCCATTGATGTATGGATTGCTCCATCATTTCCTCAGCAGTAAAGAAGAGCACAAAGGAAAACTCTTCCTAAAAGGCTCGGCAACAGTGCATTCACAAGAACCACATGGCCATCTCAATGCAGAGTCATAACCCTGATGGGTAAGAGAGGGCTTGAGTTTGATTTTACTTGTACATATTGTTTTGTGTAAACTTGTGTAAGTGTAATTTTTAGTTTCATAAGTCTGAAAAGCTTTCATCCCATTCAGCTGCTTTTTTGTGTTTCCAGCTCTGCAGTCATCAAGAACCAACATACAAGAGGACGTCATATGATCACAGATAGATAGTGAGGGCACAGTTTCCATTCAAGAGGCCAAAATATTCTGTCACTCTAGTTTTAGATATTGAATATATCTACATTTCATTTTTAATGTTGTTTTTTATATTCATAGTATTAGTTATTCAGTTTAGGTTCTTAAGAAAAATACAGTCCGTTACAAAATAGTCATATTCCTCATGTATTAAATGTAAATAGTCTTGAGATCTGTTTAACTGATTTTGAATTTGATGTGTTTGTATCCTTTTCTTTTAAATTCTGCACATGCAATATTAAATTTACATTTGCAGTAAAATAACAGCCTTATTTTTAGTACACATATTTGTTACTAATTTTAGCTACATTCGCTATGACAATTATGCACATTTTGGTCATTTCTGCATTCTGAGTTGAAAATGTTAGCTAATCTTAAGATAAGTGCTTTGAGTGCTCATCTTAAATGGCAGTACATTAAAGAACTGTCAAAACAAACCCAGATTGTGAGATAGCTTCATGAGTCTTTCTGGTAAAGCCCCAGGTCCTTGAACTTTGAACATTCTTTCTTTTGATTGGTTTTCATCCTTCACTCTCTTTTCATCTTGCCAAAGCCAACATATCTAGGAATGACATTTGAACTACAGTTTCTTGTTTAAGCTACTCTCTTTTTTCGAACCTTTGACTGTCTAATGAATTGTCTGTATCATCAGAAAGTACTTGTACTTCAAAACAAAAAAAATAATCTCATTCTTTAATTTGAGTGCTTCTATTGAGAAACTTTTAAGACTCTCAGCTGTGTTGTACTATGTTTGGTTTTCTTTCACCTCAAAACAGCACAGCTCACAAACATTGTAAACATCATCTGTTGCCAAGTTCTTCAAGTTTACACTTATTCCTTAAAAGGTAAGTCACTTCATACTCACTCAATACTTCACTTGATAGCTTTTTGCACTGATTATTATCACAGATAAGGGGTAATAAAGAAGTTTGTTGGAAGCTTGATGAAATTTTCCCAGTGCATTGTCCCGATACATTTTTTTTCATTAAAAGGTTATCATCAACAGATGGATCATGTGAAATATTTTAAATAAATACGAGCAGCCAAATCAGCCAAATATTTGCTTGCTCTGCATTCCAACAGGGACAAATATATCCAAACATGTATGACTCTCTAAAATGGTGTTTACATCAACATAGTTAGGATTTCTTTGGGAACTGAACATGCATATATAGAGGTTGTAGATAACAGATACAGTGGGGAGAACAAGTATTTGGTGCACTGCTGATTTTGCAGGCTTTCCCACTTAAAAAGCATGTAGAAGTCTGTAATTTTTATCATAGGTACTCTTCAACTGTGAATGACGGAATCTAAAACAAAAATCCAGAAAATCACATTATATGATTTTTAAGTTATTAATTTGCATTTTATTGCATGACATAAGTATTTGATACATCAGAAAAGCAGAACTTAATATTTGGTACAGAAACCTTTGTTTGCAATTACAGAGATCATACGTTTCCTGTAGTTCTTGACCAGGTTTGCACACACTGCAGCAGGGATTCTGGCCCACTCCTCCATACAGACCTTCTCCAGATCCTTCAGGTTTTGGGGCTGTCGCTGGGCAATACGGACTTTCAGCTCCCTCCAAAGATTTTCTATTGGGTTCAGGTCTGGAGACTGGCTAGGCCACTCCAGGACCTTGAGATGCTTCTTACGGAGCCACTCCTTAGTTGCCCTGGCTGTGTGTTTCGGGTCGTTGTCATGCTGGAAGACCCAGCCACGACCCATCTTCAATGCTCTTACTGAGGGAAGGAGGTTGTTGGCCAAGATCTCGCGATACATGGCCCCATCCATCCTCCCCTCAATATGGTGCAGTCGTCCTGTCCCCTTTGCAGAAAAGCATCCCCAAAGAATGATGTTTCCACCTCCATGCTTCACAGTTGGGATGGTGTTCTTGGGGTTGTACTCATCCTTCTTCTTCCTCCAAACACAGCGAGTGGAGTTTAGACCAAAAAGCTCTATTTTTGTCTCATCAGACCACATGACCTTCTCCCATTCATCCTCTGGATCATCCAGATGGTCATTGGCAAACTTCAGACGGGCCTGGACATGCGCTGGCTTGAGCAGGGGGACCTTGCGTGCACTGCAGGATTTTAATCCATGACGGCGTAGTGTGTTACTAATGGTTTTCTTTGAGACAGTGGTCCCAGCTCTCTTCAGGTCATTGACCAGGTCCTGCCGTGCAGTTCTGGGCTGATCCCTCACCTTCCTCATGATCATTGATGCCCCACGAGGTGAGATATTGTATGGTGCCCCAGACCGAGGGAGATTGACCGTCATCTTGAACTTCTTCTATTTTCTAATAATTGCGCCAACAGTTGTTGCCTTCTCACCAAGCTGCTTGCCTATTGTCCTGTAGCCCATCCCAGCCTTGTGCAGGTCTACAATTTTATCCCTGATGTCCTTACACAGCTCTCTGGTCTTGGCCATTGTGGAGAGGTTGGAGTCTGTTTGATTGAGTGTGTAGACAGGTGTCTTTTATACAGGTAACGAGTTCAAACAGGTGCAGTTAATACAGGTAATGAGTGGAGATCAGGAGGGCTTCTTAAAGAAAATATACTTATATATATATTATATATAAATACTTATGTCATGCAATAAAATGCAAATTAATTATTTAAAAATCATACAATGTGATTTTCTGGATTTTTGTTTTAGATTCCGTCTCTCACAGTTGAAGTGTACCTGTGATAAAAATTACAGACCTCTACATGCTTTGTAAGTAGGAAAACCTGCAAAATTGGCAGTGTATCAAATACATGTTCTCCCCACTGTATTTGTTCTTTATTTAAAAGAAGTTGGGTTTACTGGTAATCGGGTTTAACTTTTTAATTCACTATATGTAATTTCCTGAATTAGTGTCTTTGGGTTCACACCTTGTAAGATTTTGTTTTGGTGTTGACATTCTATTTTACTAATGTAAGCAAATCTTAATGCTCCAGTTACTGGGAACGGCTTCACTCCAAGTGAGTTTTTGGATGAGTCTCAGGAGACGAACAGCATGTGCCTCACTTAGCTTTAATCTAGCACATATTTCCCGTTCCCTCCTCTCCTTTAGACACACTGTCAGGACAAAGTCCTGATATAGTGTTCTTCCACTAAGGGTACAGCTAAATAGGACTTCAGCATAGGCTTTGAAGCCAAAGCAGGTATAAGTCTGCATATTGTAATTTCTTTCCTACATTTTATCGGTTTTCACTTATTGAAAATAAGGAATTGTTTAGCAAAACTATAAATTCGGTAAGCATTTACTATACCCTCATGAGTCATGACTTTCTTTTTGAAAGGGAAGTTTAGCAAAATATTATTGCGGCACTCCCAACAGTACAATACAGTACAGTGAAAAAATAGACCTTACAAGTTCTCCATAAGACTTGTGCACTGTATTTCATGTCTTTCAAAGACATACAAGATCTTTGTGAGCATTGTTATTCACTGATAATCTTCCCTTCTGCCATAGTTTTCCAATCTCTTTTGTGTTCAAGAATATTCAAATACAGCGCACTCAAGACCAATCATTGTTTCTTCAGAATTACCAAATCTAAAAAATGAGCATATTTGAAAGCGTTGATGAAAATATTTTCAGTATGGCTTCATAACACTTGGAATATAGTGCAAATTAGTCACACAGACTATTTTGTCATTTTTTGCCTCTGGTCACCAGTTACTTTCACTCTATGGAAAAGAGCAGCTTGGACATATCTCAAAATATCTGAGGTTAAATGATACTATAATTTGTTTTGTTTTTTTAATAAATAAAAAGTTAATAATGCACACTGTAAAAACATCCTTATTTATATAAAATATATTCATATGTGATGTCACACAAGGACTTCTGGGAAAATCTTTTTACTTTTTTCACTGTGAATATTATAAGTCAGTTTTATTTGCAAAAAAATCAGAAATGTTATTGTATTTTTCAGTAAAAACCATTTACAGTTTTTCACTGTATATATAAAATAACTTACCAATTAACAGATTTTTACAGTAGTTTTAATGAATGTCATATCATGTGTTTTGTGAACACATGCTCAAACAAGTTATTTGGGTTGCACTTTATTTTACAGTACACAGAAAGTACTGGTTAATAGAAGGTAACTACATTAGTTAAGTTATAGGTTTAGGGGTAGGTTCAGGGTTAGTACCTAGTTATTACCCAGTTATTGTAATAGCTATAATAAGTGCAACGGAACAGCAATGTGAAATAAAATTGCAACCGTTTTTTATATGTACTGTGTTCATTATTTAGTGTCTCTGACTACACAAACTAACTGCATGATTCTCCACAGAACAAAGTAACAAACTATTAAACTCACATCTATATGTTCCTGTTTCTGCATGAGCAGGTGCAATACCTCACATTCCTTAATTGGTATTAGTATTTGCCGGAATGAGAGTCTGCAGCTACCCCTGAAGTTTATTGTTGGTGAGTAAACAGTCAAAATACATCCCAGTGAAAGCCTATTTGTCTTAACAATGACACTGCTGTTGCACCATATTTAGTCACTCAATCCAAGTCTTTCGGTGTTCCCTTCTAAACACAGAATACAGTCGAGATTCCAGGCAGACCCCATTGTCCTTATATGGCACAACAGAGACCTAGTAGAGTTGTGCATTTCCCTCTCTCACTTTCACTATACCCCCCCTTCTCCATCTGTCTCCATGACACTCTCTCTACCTCCCTTCCTTCCCTTTGCTCATCCAGGAAAGCTTGATGCTGACCAGTGACAGAGGCGCTTCTTTCTCTGCAGACTTTGTTTCTCCTCCATCTCTCTTTTGGACCGCAGCAAGGCCTCGAAGCATACCAGCCATGGTCCTGTTCCCTGAAACATCACAGACGTGATTTACTGGACGCAATAGGAGGTTGTCCTTATATAGGAAGTTCCATTAGATAGCAAGAAGCCTGTTGTGGGAATGGAGGGGACGGAATGTGATGTGCGTAGCGATAAGGGTCCCAAAAAGGATCTCAGGGGATTCGCCTCGTCCAGATGTGGCGTATACTAGCATGTAGTCTAGCCTGGGGAATCTCTGCTTTCTTGTTTCACTCCTTCTGTTACTTTCCTCTATTCTGTATTTTAGGTATTCCTTGACAGCTCCTGCCGGTCCCCATTCACTTTAATTGAATGGAAGAAGAGAGCAGTTTGAACATACTGCAAAACATCTTCTGTGTTTCATACAAGAAAGTCATATGGTTTTGGAATAAGATTGGCATACAAAAATAATGACAGAATAAAAAAATTAATTAATGAATTACTTTTTAAATCTGTAATTTTTCAATACTACTGATTCTGCTACAAATGTTTGTGTACTGCAACTAAATTAGCATTAAAATCCATCATATAATATGAATATAGTATAAAATCCATCATATAATAATACTACATTTTTAAAACTATAAACAAAGAATTGGATAATTCTAATCAATTTAAACATTATGTGAAAATTAGTTAAATAATTATTTCAAAAATGTCAACTGTCCTTCCATTGCCTCATTTCAACCACAAGCAACTTTGTCAACTTTGGCGTGTCAAATGTGTGCAGTTTTATTCCAAAACTAACATTCATTACCATCATAGAATGATATTAAGATATTAAGTAATTTGAGATGTGTGTGAAAGTGATTTACAGCAAATTAATTCAAGGCGTTTCTGCCTAAGCAAAAATGTGAGCGGATCATCAGACCGTGCACTATATTCCTGTTAACTTTCATTTCTCTCTTTTCATCATTACTGCCTTCTGAAAAAGTAGCACTTACTCTAATGGGACTTTTGTTACATTTAAGTGTTTCACACTGTGTGGATGCGACCGAAAAGACTATCGTTCACCTGAAATGTCAAAACGCACTGACCAATAACAGCGCGGATCGATTGCAAGGCCCCGCCCACTCCATCCGCATCTCCGTTTAAATGATGTTCTCATGGTTTTCTGACTAATTTGGACTGTTCGTCTTTGGAGTACCTCACTGTCGCAGGACTCTCCAAACCCTAACTTTCCAAATCGCGGCATTTCTTCATCAGCCTTGTGAGTATGCAGCGATATTACTCATACTTTATTATATATTCATTGTACTTTTTTAGTTGTGTATGCATTGCTAACAGAGGGTTTCAAAAAGGCTATGTAAATCATCTGACTGAATGCCAGTAGGCTAAGTTGATACAGTGTCAAGTGTGCGAAAAAAATGCTTGGGTTCTGAGCTGTGTGAGAAAAACAGTAATATTTCACTGAATCTCGAAACTGTCAACATTTAATTACTTTGAAAGATGTGTTTGACAGTTGTTCATTCAGTTATTTTATGCCACCATTAAACTGATATTTTACTCAAAATGAAAATTTTGTCAACATTTACTCACCCTCATATTATTCCAAACTTCCAAACAAGACTGTATGACTAATTTGTTTTCACTGAAACATAAAAATACATGAATGTCAGGATGTTAGTTCCTGACAGACTCAGTCACCATTCACTTTCATTGCATCTGTGTTCCTTACAATGAAAGTGAATGGTGACTGTCATTCTGCCAAACATCATCTGTGCTCTACTTAAGAAAGATCTTCTAGTGGGTCTGGAACAGTAAATGATGACAGAATTGTATTTTATTGCACAAAGCAAAGTGTTTCAACAACTCGTGCATCTCTGACTTTCTAGTCAAAACATCATCATAAAGCTTGTGATCTTGTGATCTTGTCTATCCATCCATTCTTTAATGCACAAGTTTGACTTCAGCTGAGTCTGTCATAGGAAATGGTTGAAAAAAGTGCGTAGAATGAGAGAAGCAGTGAGCTTGACAAACCAAAGAGTTTCCTGTTCTCCAAATATGGTTGTCAAATGCAGCTTTCTGAACGTTGTGGTGAACAGCAGACAGAGTCAACTGACTGTCCTCTCATTTCCCATTGAAGTTATGATATGCATAGACAGCAGCTAACCATAGACAATAGTGTGATGAAGTCTACGAAGAAGAACTGTGATCTTGTAATAAAGTGCAGGGGAAGTAGTCATTGACTGTGTCATCATTTATCCATTAATGTCTTGATCAGTAACATAAACATTCTTAAGAGGCATTCTGAAAGAGTACTGAGTGTCATTTTGGAAATTTAAAGAGATAATCACCTAAACATTATTACCATATAGAATAAAAGATAATTACTCCGCCATGTCTTTCCAAAAAAAAATGCTGGGTTGTTTTTCAACCCATGTTTGGGTCAAATATGGACAAACCCAACCGTTGGTTTAAATGAACCTAGGTTTAAACTGTTTAATTTAAACCAGCGGTTGGGTTTGTCCATTATGGACCCAGACATTGAAACAACCCAGCATTGTGGATAGTTTTCATTTCCTTTATGTGTGCCTTTTATAAATCTATATAAATCAAACCGTTGTATTACATTAGATACATTTCTGACAGCTTTTTTGGAATATCTTTTATAATAATGATAAAAGGTGTGTGCATGTAGCAGAAGTGAGTTTTAGTCTGGCTTAGCAGAAAAAGGAAGTTTTACAGACATATTGGTTAGATCGTTAGACCTAGCAAGTTTTTACGAGTTTACTTGCAGCTACCCTTCAATAGTGAATCAGTTTAGCTGTGTTTTTGACTTTAGCACATTTGTGGTCTATCTTTAGGCTGCTTACCTGATTGTCACTCTAATGATTTAACACATTTCTGCATCACCTGACAGACTCCTACTTGAACTCTTGTTTATTTCTTAAAACCAGTAGCTGGACTACTGTCTTAACAGTTTAATCCACTCTTATCAAACGGTCAATGTGTGTTTTGGAGAAAAAAGGCCTTTATGGTCATTAATGGCAACATGTTGTTTAAATGTGCCTGAACTAGGAAGCATTATATTCAGTATATATTGTCATTGCAACAGCTTTAAAGCTGGTGCCGTTGACCTGGTCTGCACATCCATCTCAATATAAATGTTAAAAAAAGAGACTGAAATTACACAGCTGCTCATGAGAAAAAGAAAACCATATGGGTGGAATGAAAAAAAAAAAAAGATGAGGAGGAGTAGAGAAAAAAGGAGGAAACTTTTCACAGGACCGGGGGATCACAAAAATCCATCTGCACAACATGGTCACATGATTTTCTGGGCTTTAGGCCCATTTGGACACAGGCTAAGGACCCTGATTTGTGCTAACTTTTACTTCGGCCATGTAAAAAAAAATGTCAGAATTTCTTTTAATTAAAACACAGCCTTAATTTATTTAGGTAGGTTTTGCAATATGTTTGCAGTGGAGCTCCTGATCCATAAAAACCTCATTGAAAACTCAATGAATCTCAAGTGCTGAAATGAAGGAGCTTCCCCCCAAAAAAAGGGTCTGTGAATCTATGCACAGGACACTACACAGGACACAGGAAATTCCAACTTTTAATTAAATCAGCTTATCATAGAGAAACTTTGTTTGTTTGTCTCGCTCCCAAACGATTACAGGGCATTTAAATGACCCTTTTCCCTCCGTGTTTTTTTTCAAGGGACGATTTTGTCGTCATTTGGACAAAAGAATATGGATTGAAAAACTGGTGGTAGAAAAAGGAGCAGTTAAGAGATTCGCATTTCAGAAACTCTCAATATTGTATCTTTTAAGCATGTTAATGTCGTATAGTCTTTTTTCTACAGCACAGACTCCGAATAAACTTATTCTCCATGTTTTAATTGAGCAAGTGCAACACTGGTTTTAGATATTATGCAAATTTCATAACATTTTGAATTTAATTAGGTTTTTTTAAGTTAACTTTTGTTAGAAAGTCAGTTAGTGGGAACAATATTTTCCTGTTTTTGTTGGGCCATTAGACCATACAATGTAAATGTACAAACAATTGGTTATAAATGGAGGAGGAAATCGGTTCATATCTAAGGCGTAGCTCGGATATTGTTTCCCAAAATTGCTTTTAAAGCTCTGTGCTTGCGTGAACTCCAAAGCTGCACCTGCTGTTTGCCAACTGTACTGTACTCGAAAATACTTGTGTAAACTTCCCTATATCAGCCACCCAGAGGAAAAGAAGGGTGGGGGAAAGTGGCAGGAAAATTAGACCCCCACCAGCCTCTGACTGTCCCTGCCTAATGTTATCATTTTGGAGTAAACTGAGTCCGACTGGAGGCATACTATTCCCTATAAGGGCTTTGTTTGGGAGTTCACTTGCTTCTGCTGTTTAGGTGGACAGAGCGTCCACTGACTCAAAGGCAGCCTTATATGGTCATCGCAGCACGGGACCACAGCTGAGCACCAAAAGAAACAAGAAAAACAGCATTTGCTGTGGAGATTATCACATAATCATATATATTTATTTTCCCAGTAGGATATGATTTGTTCAGTTTTTGGTCAGACAGGGATTGTTTGATCAATACTGACAACATTTTTGATATTTCCCAGGCATTTTTCTCATCCTTTCATCTAAATAGTGGTTTCCCCTGTGACCTATGCAATGTTTGTTTAGGAAGAGGGTTTGTTTGATTGGTGAACTTGCCAACTTGATACACTGTGGCAATAGTGAATTGCAACCACATCCAAAAATCATCCATAAAGTGTTTGTTGGATGTTACATATTCCATTGATAATTGGCCATTACACTGACTCTCTAATCAGATTCTGTTTTGAGTTACATGAATCACTATATTTTCAATTTAAAATTTAACTTTTCAATTAAACTTTTAAAATTTAACTTTTCAATTTAAAATTTAACTTACTGTATGATTTAACAAAAAGTTTGTTGTTTAGTTGCTCACATCTTACCTCGCACTCTTTCACCAAAGCGTCATGCTGGAATTTGTGTATGGTTACTGTGAACAGTAAAGCCTGATTTCTTTTATTTGATTTGCCATCTCAACCAAATTGATTTTGACAAGCGCTAAAATATCAAATATTGGAGGTGACAGTTTGCCCATCAAAAATATAAAAATGTAAAAAACATGGGGGGGGGGAGTTGGTTACAGCCCTGCCTTTTGCAACTTGTATTTAATTAAAGGGTTCCACTTTATTTTGATAGTCCACTTTAGACATTCTATTAACTATAAGTAACTTTGCAACTACATGTCAACTGACTCTCAATGGAGTAGTAGTAGACTGTCAGTAGACTGTTAGGTTATGGTTAGGTGTTAGGGTTCGGGTTAGTAGAATAAGTTGATTTGTAGTTGCCAAGTTACTTATAGTCAGTAGAATATGTTGTGGGACCAACAAAATAAAGTGTTATCAGATATTAAGCAGACAGTCTACTATACTCTAATGACAGTTAGTTGACATGTAGCTGCAAAGTTACTTATAGTAAGTAGAATGTCTAAAGTGGACTATCGAAATGAAGTGTTACCAATTAAAGTCTATTGCACAGATCCAATATTGTTGCCAATATTGTTTACATTTAGAAGTAAAACATTGTGTTTAAAAATCTGTTTTCCTCTTAAATTTGTAGTTGTCTTAACCCAGAACCAAAATGACGAAAAAGGGCTTGAGCGAGGACGAGAAATTCCTTTTCACGGACAAAGACTTCATTAACAGCCCCGTCGCACAGGCAGATTGGACAGCCAAAAAGCTGGTGTGGGTCCCCTCTGAGAAGCATGGTTTTGAGTCGGCCTGCATCAAAGAGGAACATGGTGATGAGGTCCTGGTGGAGCTGGCGGACAACGGTAAGAAAATCACAGTCAACAAGGATGACATCCAGAAGATGAACCCACCCAAGTTCAGCAAGGTGGAGGATATGGCGGAGCTCACCTGCCTGAATGAAGCGTCTGTTCTGCACAACCTGAGGGAGAGATACTACTCTGGGCTCATCTATGTAAGTATGCCACAGTGCTTTTAAATAATATTAAAAATAATAATAATTGCTTAATAAATTTTAATAAACATGCTCTCTAATTTATAAAGTTGACTTAAGGTCAGTGACTGACTTGACTTTTTTTGTTGGTGTCTATTAATTTATTAAAAAATACATTGAAATGCAATTCATACATACAGTGACTTCAATACACCTCTTATATGATAAGCTTATTTTTAATTTCTAAACTAAAAATATCAGAGTGATGCAACTGACAAGATATCATAAAAGCCTGATTGAAAGGATGAAATGCTTGAAAAGAAACCCTTAAGTACCTCAGCACAATTTTATTTTTGATACAAGCAGTATTGTTAAAATATTAATTATATATATATCACACTGTACACTCTTGTGTATTCAAGGTGCAAGAAAAATATGTTATTTTTGGTTACACCACATTACATTTTTAGAGTCATTAAAATGTTGAAAATGTTATAAATGTTTCAAATTGTCACAATTTGTAAATTTATAAATGTCACAAATTGCTCTTGCTCTGGGTTATCCACAATCGTAATCCAGATCCAGGCAAGGGTCGTACACAAACAAACAATCCAAACAATAACAGATAAGGGCTGAGGCAAAGAGAGAATCAAGAAAACCGAGAGACAGGATACAAACACGCACAGAAATGCAGTGAGACACATACAAGACTTCTCAGGGAATGAATGAGTGTACATGGTTTAAATAGGCTGAGACTGACAAGGTAATGAGACACAGGTAGGTGCAATCAGGGATGATGAGTCCGAGCAGTGAGTTATGGGAAATGTAGTTTGTGAGGGAATGACAATAGTCTGATGTGGAGTGCCCTCTGGTGGCTCTCAAGGGCACTCGAGCTGGTAACCGTTACAATAATCTTCAACACTCATATTTGTCATTGACCCCCTGCTGACATTACTATTACATTACATTGCATAACATTTTATTATCAGCCAATGCATAACATTTAAAAATAAATTTATTGTGGCCGAACCAATCCAAAATAATTTTTGCACTGACAACCATGTAGCTTAAAATGGCAGCGATGATTTGCACTAATGCACTAAAGTGTAAGAAAGAGGAAGTATACATTCCCCAAGAGTGAGAGGTTATATAACTTCCACAGGCCTCCAAACTTTGTTTGCACTCTGTTTTAGTAACAAACCATTAGTTAACGACATTTTGCTCTGAGGAAATCTTGGGAAAAGGAGTCTTCCATATGGATTATGCATCGCCTACGCTTTCAGATGTTATGAGTAAAATATACAGACTTAATCCTAAGTTCCTTATATTTATATTTTAAGACACATTGTATGACTCGGTACTGTGCTGCCATGTTTCCTTGTTGTTCTTTACCTGATGGATTCATACAGTGGAAAATTGAGACGTTATCTTTCTTCAGACATACTCTGGGCTGTTTTGTGTGGTGGTGAACCCCTATAAAATGCTGCCAATCTACTCTGAGAAGATCATTGATATGTACAAAGGCAAAAAGCGCCACGAGGTCCCTCCCCATATCTACTCCATCACGGACAACGCCTATAGGAACATGATGCAAGGTAAGGCCCGCACTGCTGGACGTTCGCATATTAAATCATAGCTTGAATAGCTGAATGTTTGGATTTCACAATAGCCGTTGTCTTGGAAACTTCCAACGCAAGTGAATCCAAAAGACATTTTTATTTCACTAATTGGCAACAGAACAGTGTAGAATCTCTTTATAACAACGAATGTCATTTGTGTTTGTTGAAATGGAGTGTGACAGCTTGTGTTAACAGGTCCTTCAGTGGTGTGAGGGGTGCATGCACACATGTGCCAGCAGGTCACACATCTAATGCTATTTTAAACACTTTCCAAATAATTAAAACAGCTTTTGTTAGCCACAGAAATTTGAAGCTATATTACTGAGTGAAATTAGGTGCTAAAGGAAAAGAAGAAAAACCACAAGATATTTTACACCCCAGGCTTACAGCTTTTAGCGTGGTCAAAAGTGTTGCTAATGAAGTTGTTGATGCATCAATTCATCTAGAAAAGATAAGTGCTTGAGATAAAACAAAACCTTCCTGCAAAGTTTGCAATGGAACATTTCAGAAACTGTTATCTCATGAGAAACAGTTAAACTTGCAAAAAAATTGCTGTCAAAAAGCAGAAGTAGGAAGGTGTGCTGTCACGCTGTTCCTCAAGAGTAATTCTGCTCAGTCCACTCATGCTTACATTAGACATGGGTTGAGAAATCATGCTTAAACCCTGTCCTTATTCATGCAGATCATACCTAAATGTTGATCACAGTGAGACTCATTTCCTGCTATATGAAGAGAGATGATCATTTATTGTTCACATAGCACAAAATGTGTTCAGTTATAGCTCCTAAAAATCACATGACAACACATCTTTTGATGGAAAATTTCAATTCTGTCATTAATTACTCACCCTAATGACGTTCCAAACCCGTAAGACTTTCGTTCATCATCGTTCAAAGATCAAGATCTTTTTGATGAAATCTGAGATATTTCTGTCCCTCCATTGACAAGATACTTAAATTTGGACTAAAGTTGTGTAGCTGTCAATGGAGGGACAGAAAGCTCTCAGATTTCATCAAAAAGATCTTCATTTGTGTTCTGAAGATGAACAGAGTCTTACGGGTTTAACATGTTTTGAGGGCTTCCTGTAGTAGCAATATCTTGAACTGTTACACTTGATGACATGAGTAAAAATGATCCAGCATGATCAAGCATGAGTGCCAGTGTTCACATTCCTGCTCAGGGGCTTAAACTGATCTTTCTTTGAAGTCCAGCAGGGTTTCAATGTTCAACCAAGTGTGAAATGGTGTAGCCTTGTCATAAATCAAAACTTTAGGAGCCCATATTGGATGGAATGGAAAAGAATAGAAATGATTTGAAGAATGGTATATTTATGACATTAAATCTATTGGATATGCATAACCTTCTACTAGCTTGGATAACACAATACCTGTGCATCTTGCTTTTTGTCAAACAGTCTGGCTGAGGTGCAGATTCCCCATCGGTGTGTTTAGATTTGGTTTTCTGCGTCCCGAATGCCTCGATTTGTGCCTTAATTAGGAAGAAACAAGGGAACAGGCTTCATGCTGTATGTGGAAACCTGCCCAGCTTAGGTCATATCCAAAATGAGCAATAGTCATTCATTGTGTTTACAACAGAAGAAGGTTCTATAGTACATGAGCAGAACAGGCGAGCTCACATTCAGCTGATTAGATGGTTGGGCGTCCGTCCAGTCTCCAGGATCATAGATAAGAACCAAACTCTGTTTGAATTTAATCTACAAATTCATTGGCTTAGAATTGGTTAGAGAAGATTGTATTTTGTTTGACTTGATCAAAATACTTATTTGATAAATGATCTAATAATAGATGGCGTTTTATTTCATTCGGTGGTGTACGGTTAGGATTAGAAAACCTTAAATGGAGCCAAGATCATCTGAGAAGGTTTTCAGGTTCTAATTTTAGCAGCATGAATCAATGATTGTCCCATTGCTGAACTCAGTAAGAATTGTGTTGCAACTCCCAAAAGGATAGTGGAGTCAGTTTTTCTTCCTCAGCAAATCAAATTGCTGCGCTAAAACATCAAAGATTATTAGATTATGTGCATTATTCGATGTTGTAATGACAATGGTATTTGATCATACACCATTTCACATGGAAGGAACTGGACTTAAAGTGACCGTGAAATCAAGATCGACAAGTCAGTTTTTTTTATGGAATATTGTATTATTTATTATAAATAATATAAATAAATTATTTATCCATGCACATAATTATGTGCTCTCATAACCTTTAATCAAAATAACTTCCCCTCCCTCTTGCAGTGACATCTCTGCTCTTCTCTGATGATGTGTTTACTGGCGTGAGGGCGGGGCAACCTTTCACTCACATGAGATCGACCAATAGCAAACCACAACGATCCAATCAATTCCTGATGGACAAAATCAAGTCCCGTCCTACTTTCTTTTTTAAAGAAGCCATTTCATTTAAATAATAGGGAAGAAAAGACTATTGCAACTTCTGTTTCATGCCGACTTTAAGAAAAAAGTATTTTTTCTAGGCTTAAGAGCAGAACATATGTATTTCATGATGTTCAAAAATGATATGGTATATTCTCTTGCAGTTTCCATGAGCACCAGCCTGACACTCGGGCCGCTGTAATGTCTGTCTTTTCTTTCTACAGATCGAGAGGACCAGTCTATTCTTTGCACGTGAGTTTTTTCATAGTTTTATTTACATCACTGCAGTAACTGCTTTTAGTCTAACTGGCTCTTAAGCAATGCTTCTCGGCCAGGACTTCCATGGGGGGCTGCAGGATGTTTAAATGGATACATTTTTAATTTATTCAAGCAATCAAACTCAAATCTAAATTAAAATGCTAAAAAACACATAAAATCATGTAAACCATAATCATACTGTACTTTACTCTTTCTCCTAAGCTCAATAATTTATAATGTTGTTCTAATTGAAGAAATGCAGTTCTTGATATTTAGAATCACAAAATTAATCATTTTTAATTACCTTAATAGGTAGCACTTTAATTAAATAGTCCACTTTAAACATTCTACTAACTATAAGTTGCAACTACATTTCAACTAGCAGTCATTAGAGTAATAGTAGACTGTGTGCTTAATATCTGCTAACACTTTATTTGTATATTCCCCAACAGACATTCTACTGACTAAAAGTACATGTTAACTTATTCTACAAACCCAAAACCTAACCTAACAGTCTACTAATACTCTAATGAGAGTTAGTTGACATGTTGCAAAGTTATTTATCATTGCAGAATGTCTAAAGTGGACCATCGAAATAAAGTGTAGCCCATTCAATATATCAGTATTCCCATTTTCTGTTAATAAAAAAGTTTGAAAACAAGCAGCTTTGTCACAATTACAGTAGAAACACCAGACATATCTTATATGAGGAAAAACATCCTTACAAATAGAGTTAGATGGTAAAGTTGAAGTCGGTTGAAGCCTGTTTTGAAGTGTGCTGAGAATCCAGTGTTTGCGTAACACCAGCGTCTTGTAAAATGCTTTAATTTTGAAGGTGCCTTGCATGTATCCTCTGCTTGCTTTGATATCCTACATTCCTGTGCAGGCACTTAATATAAATAATAAAAATGGTGTTTGAAATGGATTTTTTTAAGTTATAGCATTGTAGTCCTTTTCTGTTAAGTCAATGACTGACTGAACAAGAAGACAGATGTTTTAGCTTTCAGACACAGCTAAAGGTTATCTAATGTCACCTGGCAGTGGTTAATACTGTTTACATCCCTGAATAAAGGTGGCAGTCATGGCTTAATGGTTAGAGACTAACCCGAAAGTTGCAGGTTCGATTCTCAATAATGTAGGTGGGGGAGTGAATGAACAGCGCTCTTCTCCCCCTTAATATCCACAACTGAGGTGCCCATGAGCAACGCATCTAACACCCAGACGCTCCTCGGGCGCCGCAGCACATGGCTGACCACGGTTTGTAGTGTGTGTTCACTAGTACTCACTGCTCCTAATGTGTGTGCACTAACTTGGATGGGTTAAATGCAGAGGACAAATTCCAAGTATGGGTTAACATTCTTGAACTTCATGTCACGTCACTTTTAAAGTTAACAGTTTTGACAAATTAAGATTAACGTTAAATCTGGAACTCACTCTTATAAGCTCCTTCTAGTATAATATACAACAATTAAAAAGACGACATCAAATATAAACATTATGATTAATAGAGATAATTTAAACTAAGAGTCCTTCTACTGTGACCTTTTTTTCCAAAATGTCCTCAGCACTGAGAACAAGGCAGATGAACCCAAGGGTCATGTCTCTTCAGAGTCGACCTACTCGCAGGAAATGTGCCCCCTGCCCTGATTCTAAATCCAGATCATCTTGCATGTTGACTTCATTTGTGTTTGTTTTCTTGAGTCATTATTGGGCATTTGATCTGCGTCTGTAGAGGCCCCACAACAAAACCTGAAATAGAAATAGCTGTTATAGTATTGAAAAGACATAAGGTGATCTTTACAGGCGATATCATTGTTTCACATCTGTGTGATAATAAAACAGCTGTGAAATATGAGGATGTTAAAATAAAATGGTGTTGATGCAATGTGTCAGTGTGGGAGGCACCCTCAGATACTGTCTGCAAACTTCCTCTGAGTGTGGAATAGGAAATTGAAGCCATTTAAACTGCTCTTGGGCAACTGTTCCTAAGGCACAGAATTCTCTAATGACATCAGGATGTTTCCGCATGGCCCAACTTTCCCATGAAAGAAACTTTTTTAAACCGTCTCAAAGCAAAGTTTTTTTATTATCAAATGATTCATTTGGGAATAACCACCCAAAGTTAAAACACATGGACTGTTAAACTGTTAAAAACACACTGATTGTTAAAAAACACTGATCTGAAGCAAAAATCTACACGTGTTTTCCCATACCTCTTATCTAATGTAGTGTGTGGGAATTGTCCAATACTTCAATCACCATTTGGCTACATTGTTGGCAACAGTGACTGTGATCATCATGAATTTTACTATACCTTATCATAAATGGTAAAAAACTGTGGATCTACAAACATTGCTGTATAAAGTTCTCCATTAAATGACTTTACTGATCTGAGGGCTTCCTGCTCCTGCCAGAGAATCAGCCCTTCGGCTGCACAGGGCCTGTGGATCCCAGACTCAGTTTTCCTAATATGGAAATGTTAGCGTGTCAGCATGAAGGCTCAGTAATATCTCTCTCGTATCATAGAAGGCGATAGTGCGCTAAGCTCTTGTAACAAAGTAAATTATAGATAATGATAAAAAATATATTTTGATATAAAATTTAGTTTAATTTCTGTTTTTTGTTGCATGCATGCATATTTTTTAAACACTATTCATTTTGTTTACTCTACCATTTAAAAGTTTTTTTTCTTTTGAAAGACAACGATACATTAAATTGATCAAAAGTGACAGTAAATACTTTTAAATTGTTAAAATTAACACTTTTTAAATAAAAGCTGTTCTTTTGAACTTTTTCTATTCATGGGAGTCCTACAAAAAAAAATCCCCATTTCCACAAAAATATTAAGCAGCAAATGTTGTATTTTTGGAGCACCAAATCAACTGAATTCTTAAGTATCATGTGACACTGAAGACTGTAATGATGCTGAAAATTCAGCTTTGCATCACAGGAATAAATTACACTTTAAAATATAGAAAAAGTTCATTTAAATTTGAAATATTATTTTACAATATTATTGTTTTTACTGTATTTTTATTAAATAAATGCATGCTTTGTGAGTATTAGAGACTTCTTTCAAAAGCATTTTATTATCATCTTACTGACCCCCAACTTTTGAATAGTAGTGTTGTCAGTCATAGAGTTGTTTTAAACAAATTTTCGTTTTTGGTTATCCAAAACCATCGATTTATCAGTTTCTTGATTCATGTGTTTTGTATTCACAGCGATTACTTTCCCCGGCAGGTGGTCATAAATATGGTGGATGAGGAGAAAATTCATGTGACTAAAGTATTTACACAGCAAATATAGTGCCAAGACATGGACTTATTTTTCATGATTATGGCTCTGTTGTGCCATTTCATTTACATAGAACCAAATCCTAAAACCTATACTTACCTGTAACGCTGGTGTTTTGATGCCTTGCAAACACTGGTATTTCCATTATTAGTATTATTCAATGTAAGAAAACACAGTTTTGTCATTCAGTGTTGTTTTTTTCCTAGTGGTGAATCAGGTGCTGGGAAGACAGAAAACACCAAGAAAGTCATCCAGTATTTGGCTGTAGTGGCCTCGTCCCACAAAGGCAAGAAAGACACAAGTGCTGCTGTAAGTATGAACACTCTAGAAATACTCTTTCTCTCTTTGATAACCTCTGTCTTCTCCTCAAGCCGGTTCTTATGAGTTCAGTCATCATTTTTATTCTTTGCTCTTGCTTTGATCCTGTTCCTTCATATCAGAGTCTGACATTTTGAATCCTCTAATAATGACTTGAGTAATTATTTGCAAAGGTCATATTGTGAACAGATAAGAACACTTTTTCGATATCATATCCCATTTATCACAAGATTATGCTCGCTCTGATTTTGCCTAATACCAAAATATAATTTGCTGTTGAGCCTTCAGTATCTCAAGGAAATCAAGACTTCTACAGATGCTAAAGGAGAACCGGTGAATGCAACAGAATGCCCTTAGTTCGCATTCATCTAATGACAATTTCCTTAATTAATTTCCTCAAATAGCAACAATCAGGACAACAGTTTGCCTATGTGAGTAAAAAGGATTGTGAAAAATTTCTTCTTGTGTGGGTTTGAGAGTTTGCATGCTTGAGTTTCTCACTGAGAGTGACATTAGACTAGTCTTACATGGAGGGACTATCTAAATAAACCATCTGTACGGCTACTGTTCAAATGATTGTAGACAAACAGTGTGCCAAAAGCCTGAGTGTTCGCATGATATTTAAAAAAAAAAAGATTATACTAAAATAATAATATCAAGATTATGTCGTTAGAGCACGTGTGAGCCATTCCCCCATCTGAGATGTGGTTAACTTTTTCTTTGCCAGAGCGGATGCCTGGCATTGAAACGGTCTGTCTGAGCACAGTGTGTGTGCATGCCAATTTATAGCCTTTTGAATTGACGATCTCATATCCTTTCCCGTTTCTCCTTGATCACCTATTAATCTACCACAGGTTCATGTGCATCATCTGTCAAGCTCATATGTGTGTGCATTAGGAATATAAACCCACCTCAATGTAGATCTGCGTTTAATGTGTACTTATGAGGTACGACACAGGAAACAAAAATATGCGCACATTATAGCTGTTTTTATGACATTTTATACATAACAGCCATGCATATGAGCTTAAAAGGGATGCCCATAATAGTTATGTTCTTGGTTCCTAAAAAAGTAGTTTCGTTACTCTTGAATGCACTACTTTGAAAATTACTAAACACTTCTTCTACATACTAGTCCTCTGAAAAGTTCAAGGTTGAAATAATTAGTTCTTCTTTCAGTTAAACGTAAATAAGGTTAATTGCATGCGAGCGAGAGAGAACACCAGAGTATGTGAGTGGAGTGAATCGACAGCTATTTCCAGTCAAACTCCACATTGGGTTTTCCATTTCCCACTTGTCGTTCATTCTCCAGTCACTGATGAGAGAAACCCGCTCCGAGTTTACATTATTGTTCTATTGTACGTTGTTTTAGCATCATGAAGATTGAAAATGATCCATTAGCATGATTTCACAAGTGTTCGGATTCTGAATAGACTACTTATCTGGAAGAAGATTCGATTTTTAGTTTAATGTAAATGGAACACTTGGTCGACAACTTTAAATTTCCCCACACTTTGTCATTAATTTTTACTAAACATTTTTTATTTTTGTCTGATAATATTTCACAAATCCCATCTTTCTTTCCTTTTGAGTGCATAATAGTCTATTAAAATAGTTAAAAATGTGTTGAATACTTATTATGTAATTGCATTGTGGGTTATTAACGTGTTTTGTTCACAATGTCAGCAAGGTCAGAATGATCTTGGCACAAGAGAAAACACGGATGCTCTGACTTTTAAAAATATAGCAGCTACACTCCGCCCCACTCACATACTCTGAACGGCACTCTATGGACCAATAAAACTGTCATCTGTTAGTTAACATGCCTCTCTCTGCCCTGAGACCAATGAAAGAAGCTGTCGAACTTAGCTAAGTGCTTTAAGAATGTTTATACAGTCTTCACTCTGTCCTCTTTCTTCCCAGCAATCTCTCTGTCAACAGTCTCTCTGTCTCCATCATTCTAAAAGTCCCTCTTTCTACTTCTTTTCTAGTTTACTTTATTTTCTTTGTCAGTGTCTGCTGCTATCAGCGATCTTCTTTCCTTCTCAGCGGCAAGCTGCCTATGGTAGATATCTTCTTTTTCTTTTCTTTTGATGCTCAGTAAGAAAGTAATTGAGAGTCTGTGTCACGGTTAAAACATTTTTCTGCTTCATTTAAGTCTAAAAATGAGAATCTAAGGCCCTGTTTACACCTGGAATTAAGATGCGTTTTGGGGCAATCGGATCACAATTGGACAACCCTAAATACAGGTGTAAAGGAGGTCTAAAACACTTTGAGCTTGTCCACTTTCGACCACTTCCATAGGTATAGTAGAAAACGCATTTGACCGGATTGCTTTCGTAGTGTAGACGCTCATGTGGTCGAATGTGTTCGACCAAGCCACAAAAGACCGTCTATTGACCTTATGCGTAAACATTATGTGAAGCTAGCCAGACAAGATTTAAACTTTGTCGGCTGGAGACCCAAGTTTGGTTGGAAGAGGAAAAACGAACCAAGCACAATGTTCTCTCACCATTCCTGATTTCTAACACGCGTTTCGGCGTCAGAGCAGAAACGAAAGCTGCTGCTCACCATATGTTTTCCGTTGTCTCTGGTTGTGTTCATGTGTAAATTAGATCCATTAGATCGAAATATCTGAAAAAGCCCATACATTTACCCGCCTATAGACCCTCCCCTCGAAGAAATCAGGACAAAAGTGGATAAAAGAGACGGATTAAAACACCAGGTGTAAACCTGTATGTGTCTCCCTCATCTATTTGTGATCCGATCGACCAAAACGTATCTTAATACCAGGTGGAAACAGGGCCTAATTATGAGGTTAAATGACACCTATAGCTTTGTGAACCACAGGCAGTACTATTCTCTCTAAGAACTTGGTGTTTCATCTCACAGATTAACTTTTATCTTGTTAAGTGAACTCTTAAATATCTAAAGGCCTAATTGAGATCCATTTCATGAACCCTATTAAAATGTCCTCTCTTCCCAAGCTTAGTATTCCAGACTGACCTCAACTGCTCCTCTTGATATCCTTGTAAGAGGTGGACATGCTTGGCAGGCTTGAGATTTGGCTGCTAATAGAATATCACTCTTTTGATCTAAGGGGATTATGCCCATCTAAATTGACATGACCTAATTTGTTTTGTACTGTTGAAGGTACTTGCATTTTAAGTATTGCTTCAGGCCTTTTAAGAAATAATTTCCACCTAAATGTATTCAGCTTCAATTTTTTTACCTGCCAAACATTATAGTTAAATGTTGTATTGTGTACTCTAAAGGAGAGCCTTTTCATCTCAGTTCTTTTGTTTTATTCCAATCTTCTGGCATGTCCCCTTCTCATTTTTTCCTCCTTGACTTGTTTTCTATGGAATGGTTCTCATTACGTTTTAACCCTGGTATTGTAGGGTGAGCTGGAAAAGCAACTTCTGCAGGCCAATCCAATTCTAGAGGCCTTCGGTAATGCCAAGACCATCAAGAATGACAACTCTTCCCGATTCGTAAGTTTGCAAATGATATATGATAGCAGATGTAACTAGAATGACCAAGACTGTAAGTAATGTATGGATTCAAAATCTTTTCTTCACAGGGCAAATTCATCCGCATTAACTTTGATGTGACAGGTTTCATAGTTGGAGCCAACATAGAGACCTGTATCCTTTAAGACTTAATATATAGGCCATGTACAGATGCAGATTAATCGTACATCCTGAATTATTAAACAATTAAATGATTTATAATTTGTAACATTTTAATGCTGCAGAGTTTAACCTTAATGTCCAAACCACTTCAGATCTGTTGGAGAAATCTCGCTGTATCAGACAAGCAAAAACAGAAAGAGCCTTCCACATCTTCTACTACATGGTAGCAGGAACAAAGGACAAATTACGCGGTAGGT
Organism: Abramis brama; assembly: GCF_963993115.1. NCBI lineage: Eukaryota > Metazoa > Chordata > Actinopteri > Cypriniformes > Leuciscidae > Abramis > Abramis brama. Next base: position 34,829,148 of record NC_139973.1, read on the forward strand.
GGAGACACCTCAATATGTTCAAACATATTTTTTAATTTTATTTTTAATATTATATTTAAACATATCATTTTTCAGCTTGACTCATTGGATCTTTACCTAATGACTGACAGACTAAGATTTCTAAATGCAGAACTGTTTTGAAATGAAATTCTTGCTGGGATGTGTCATATGATTTTTATTCTCTATTGGCAGAGGAGCTTTTGCTCGAAAACTTCAGCAAGTACCGTTTCCTCTCATCTGGCCATGTTCAGATTCCAGGCAACCAGGATGATGAGATGTATGATGAAACCATGGAGGCCATGGATATCATGGGCTTCACTGTTGAAGAAAGAACAGGTATCAAATGCAATAAAATATACACATGGTATACACATTTTCTGCTTATTTTTACCAACATATCAGCTAAAAATGAAGAGTTTTGGAGTCTTTGAAAAGATAATCAATTCTGAGAAATGTTATTTCTTTTTGTCAGATGTCCTCAAAGTAGTCTCAACTGTGCTGCAGTTGGGTAACATTGAGTTCAAGAAAGAGAGGAACCAGGAACAGGCTACCATGCCGGACAACACAGGTCAGACACCTTTGGGAAAATGGCAAATGAAAGACATCTCAGGATAATATAAATCATTATTACAAACCTAAATTACTGTTGAAATGTGTCTCATTCTCAGCTGCCCAGAAAGTTTGCCATCTCCAAGGCATTAATGTGACGGACTTCACAAGAGCCATTCTGACGCCACGTATTAAAGTGGGTCGTGAGGTTGTGCAAAAGGCCCAAACTAAAGAACAGGTGAGGAGAGAGTTTATAGTTGTGCTGCGATGTTGTGGAATTTGTGTAATGTTGCTCAAGTCTGTAATGAAACTGGAAAACTGCACGATTATCATTATGGAAGGACGTACAGTATTACCAGTAAGATGTTTTTTTCCTTTTCAGGCTGATTTTGCCACTGAAGCCTTAGCTAAAGCTATGTATGAACGTTTGTTCCGTTGGATCCTTCTAAGAGTTAATAAGGCACTGGACAAGACGAAGCGTCAGGGTGCCTCTTTCCTGGGGATCTTGGACATTGCTGGCTTTGAGATCTTCGAGGTTTGGAAAAATTAAAAGGAAAAAATTAAATTTGGTAAACAACATATGTAAAGTGTTAGTGCAAATGGCATCTACTGTATTTCTCCTTTAGGACAATTCCTTTGAGCAACTCTGCATCAACTACACCAACGAGAAGCTTCAGCAGCTGTTCAACCACACCATGTTCATCCTGGAGCAGGAGGAGTACCAACGTGAAGGCATCGAATGGAACTTCATTGACTTCGGGCTAGATTTGCAACCTTGCATTGAGCTTATTGAAAGGCCGGTAAGTTTTTGTGTGTGTTGATTTGCAGGAACAGAACGATTCTTATTCTCTGCTGTTTTGAACTGAACCAACTGCTTCCTGCAGAAATTTGTACGGTGACTAATGTCTTTTCATTTAATCCATTTGGCTTGATGGCTGTAACAGGCAATCTTTTGGTGGAAGTCTTTAGTCTGAAATGATGATGTCTTATTTTTACAGTACGTAATGTCACTCACTTTTACTGAAACTCCTCCACAGAACAATCCTCCAGGCATCCTGGCTCTGTTGGATGAAGAGTGTTGGTTTCCAAAGGCAACAGATGTTTCCTTTGTGGAGAAACTTTGCAACACTCATGCTAATCATACTAAGTTTGCTAAACCTAAGCAACTGAAGGACAAGACAGAATTCTCTGTGCTTCACTATGCTGGACGGGTGAGTTTTGAAAGATATATTTACTGATTTACATGTGGACAATATCGTGATCCAGATAATAATAACCCAAGGAATACAGACTCTGGGTCAAATACACTACACAGTTGCGCCACTTTTATATGTAGCATTTCAGCACAAAAACCTATGTCTCAATCACTGAGCTGTCGCAATCGTGTTTAACTAGGCTTAATGCACTGAAGTAGCACGGCAGAGTATTTACATCAGTCATTGTCATTGTATTTACATCAGTCATTGTCTGTGCAACCACCCCTTTTTCTATGCAAAATTTTAGATTGCAAGATAGGGAATTGTGCTGTGCAAATAATGTCAAGCTTGAATTTTGTGGTCATTTTTACCTTTATTGTAGGTAACATAAAAAAAAATGCAGACAGTGCATCATTGGGCACAGTTAATTCTTAGTGAATTCTTCCCTCTGTATTGAATATCATGACCCAAACCTACTCTCGCTCAATTAGGTGGACTACAATGCCACATCATGGTTGACCAAGAACATGGACCCTTTAAATGACAATGTTACATCACTGCTGAATAATTCCTCCAATCCATTTGTGCAAGATCTGTGGAAAGATGGTCAGTATGAGCAACGCATGCATCTTATATCTCTTAAAATGTCTAAAAACTAAATATACAGTTGATAAAAATGGTTGCAAACCAGTCAATTGCAATTATTGGTGTACATGTTCTCACTTTTTTGTTTTAGTTAATCAAAGCAGAATATTGGCAAGTTTATCTAAGATAAGAATAATGGCTGATATCTTCTATATTTTCTGTTTCTCAGCTGACCGTGTGGTTGGATTGGAAACCATTGCCAAGATGTCAGACAGCTTTGCACCTAGTGCCTCTAAGACCAAGAAGGGCATGTTCCGTACTGTGGGTCAGCTTTACAAAGAGTCTCTGGCTAAGCTAATGACCACACTGCACAACACGCAGCCAAACTTTGTCCGTTGCATTATCCCCAACCATGAGAAACGGGTAAGTCACTATTGCATACCATGTTAAAATTGGCAGTGCCAATGATGTTTGGGCATGGGGTACATTATCAGACTAGCTGTGTTAAAGGTACATTTTTCACCTGCAGGCAGGAAAGCTGGATGCCCACCTGGTTCTTGAACAGTTGAGATGTAATGGTGTGCTTGAAGGTATTCGTATCTGCCGCCAAGGATTCCCCAACAGAATTGTCTTCCAAGAGTTCCGGCAGCGGTGGGTAGCTCATTATTTTATATGGAGCTTTTTTAATTTAGTGAGACTTATTGACTTTATCTATCTGCATATCAACTGTAAAAACAGTATATAATACTCTAGAACAGTGCTTCTCAAACCTGTCCTGGGGACCCCCCACCACTGCATATTTTGGATGTCTCCTTCATCTAACATGCCTGACTCCACTCACTAGCTCATAGACTTGAACTGCGTCTGAAATCGAATACTTCACTACTTTTAGTTAGTGAAAAACAGCACGCCAAAAGAGAAGTATTTCCGAATACATAGTATTCGAGAAAAAAAAGAAGGTGCAAAGTCACCGGATGACCTACTACTTCCGCTGAGATTCTGAAGTGTTCATTCGATTGACACTTTACTATACCATGGGAGACCATGGGGGGAGATTTATGAATGAAAGCGCAGCTGACACTGGAAGGTTACGTGACAGTAACAACATGGTGGATGTAGTACGTCCGAATTTCATTCATACTACCCATATTCATATTATATAGTCCGTACTTTTTAACGGTAGCAAAGTAAATTCAAATTCCAATGTATACCTTCTCAGACAACTACGCGATTCCGGACGCAGTGTTGAATTGGGTGTGTCCAATGAAGGAGGCATACAAAATGTGTTTGAAAAGCACTGCTCTAGAATCACATTGAAAGATGTGAAAAAATACATCCCTGCCTGGATTTAGATTTGCAGTCCAATACAAGTGTGGTATTTATGTTGTGCCAAATATATTGGTATGTTATGCAATTCTCTTTATTTTACCTTGACGTACAGATATGAGATCTTGGCAGCAAATGCTATTCCAAAGGGCTTCATGGATGGCAAGCAGGCCTGCTGTCTCATGGTAAGATATTATACAATGAAATCTTGTTAAAGAGCATCATACACCAATAATAATGTAAAAGCTTTTTTCTTATACCTAACCCTTTCTGTAGATCAAGCACCTGGATCTGGACCCAAACCTGTACCGTATTGGTCAGAGCAAAATCTTCTTCCGCACAGGAGTCCTGGCCCAGCTGGAAGAAGAGCGTGATCTAAAGATTACAGTCATAATCATTGCCTTCCAGGCGCAGGCCAGGGGATTCCTAGCTAGAAAGTGAGTTAAATTTACAAATATAGTATTTTTCAAAACCGTATTATGCAATTTGAGTTATTCTTATTTAAAACCGTGTGTAGGGCCTTTGCTAAGAGGCAGCAACAGCTGACAGCTATGAAGGTGATCCAGAGAAACTGTGCTGCTTATCTAAAACTCAGGAACTGGCAGTGGTGGAGACTCTTCACCAAGGTGAGACATTTCTTAGCTTCTGAATTTCTTATCTATTGAACAATGTGACTATAAACGTAGTTTACATAGTTTATATTTCCTGTGACACAACTGGTTGAACAATGTGACTATACAAATTGTTTATATTTCCTGTGACACAAATGGTTGAACATGGTGCTAACATGCTAACAATTTGTTTCTAGCAAAAACACTTGTCTATGTTACATCTAAACACATTTCCCTCAATGCCCACAGGTAAAGCCTCTTCTGCAGGTGACACGCCAAGAGGAGGAGATGAGTCTGAAGGATGAGGAGCTCCAAAGGGCCAAAGAATCTTCACAAAAATTTGAAATTGAGCTAAAAGACATTTCACTGAAACACACGCAGGTATGCAGACATCCTGACGTTGTCCTTCTGCATTAAATGCCAATTTATTAAACACTGATTACAAACAATAATATCCTTCCATCTGCAGCTTATGGAAGAAAGGAACCAGCTCCAGGAGAAACTGCAGGCTGAGACGGAGCTCTATGCAGAGGCAGAGGAAATGAGAGTACGGTTAGCTAGCAAGAAACAAGAACTTGAGGAAATCTTGCATGAGATGGAGGCGAGGTTGGAAGAAGAGGAGGATCGTGGTGCAGCCCTACAAATGGAAAAGAAGAAAATGCACGACCAGATCAGAGTAGGTTATCATCTATTGGTTTTCATTCACAGGCAACCAGTACTTTTTCGAATTCTGTCCTTAGATTAAACTCTACTATTTAGTCTCTCTCTCTTATCTCTCAATAAATGTTCTAAGGATCTTGAGGAACATCTTGAAGAGGAAGAGGATGCTCGTCAGAAGCTGCAACTGGAGAAGGTTACATGTGATGCCAAGATCAAAAAGTTAGAGGATGATATCCTGGTGATGGAGGACCATAACAACAAATTACAGAAGGTTTGACTTCAAACAAGATGGCATATTTTGGCGGTGGTGGTGGAAATTTAGGTGTACTCAATTTTGTACTCTGTACTCTGTTTGCAGGAGAGGAAGCTTCTAGAAGAAAGGGTAGCAGATTATAGCTCAAACCTAGCTGAAGAAGAAGAAAAATCCAAAAACCTGACAAAGCTGAAGAATAAGCATGAGTCAATGATCTCAGAACTGGAGGGTTTGTCCATTATTTACTTTTGATACATAATGATAATGTTTGTCTGGAAATTAATCCCATTAATGTCTGATTACTAAATGATTCAGTTATAAGTGATAATATATGTTGTTTTAATCATAGTACGCTTGAAAAAAGAGGAGAAGACTCGACAGGAGCTGGACAAAGCCAAGAGAAAGTTGGAGGGTGAATCAAATGACCTTCAGGAGCAGATTGCTGAACTTCAAGCTCAGATTGCTGATCTGAAAGCCCAGCTTGCTAAGAAAGAGGAGGAGCTTCAGGCTGCACTGGCACGGTATACAGATATTAAGCAATTTAAATCGTTCAAATTGCAGATTTTTCGTCTATTAAGCTAATTTGGAGGTGCTTTCATGTCATATTTCACAAACCTATAGTAAATATTATATTCTCTCTGCATTTACATCAGAATAGAGGACGAGACAGCTCAGAAAAACAATGCACTGAAGAAGATCAGGGAGCTGGAGGGACACATCTCAGATCTTCAGGAGGACCTAGAGTCAGAGCGGGCTGCCCGGAATAAGGCTGAAAAGACCAAGAGAGACTTAGGAGAAGAGCTTGAAGCTCTCAAATCAGAGCTGGAGGACACATTAGACACCACAGCTACTCAGCAAGAGCTCAGGTGTCTGGATATGATGAACTGATTTTTAATCTGAAGTGCATTGTATTGATTTAATATATTACAAATTGACAAAAGGTTTACTAGACACCATTGACCTGATCGTCAGGATGTGTATTTTTTCAGGGCCAAACGTGAGCAGGAGGTGACTCTTTTGAAGAGAGCCATGGAGGACGAGAGCCGTGTCCACGAGGCTCAGGTGCAAGAGATGAGACAGAAACATACCCAAGCTTTGGAGGAGCTTACAGAGCAGCTAGAGCAGTCCAAGAGGGTAGGCCACCATATCTTCTGTTGACATGTTTAGCTTTCTGAAGAACTCTGTGTTATGTAAAATATGTGCTTTTGTAAAATATATACAAAATGCTTCTTAGGTGAAGGTAAACCTGGAGAAAGCCAAGCAAACTCTGGAGAAGGAGACATCAGAACTTCACCTGGAGATCCGTTCTCTTGCTCAGAGCAAACAGGATGGTGAACACAAGAGGAAGAAGGTGGAAGGACAGCTTGTTGACCTGCAGTCTCGCTTTAATGACAGCGAGAAGCAGAAAGCTGAGCTGGGCGATCGGGTCTCTAAAATTACTGTGAGTGATGGTAGAGGTTGTATTATTAGATATGTTGCTGTTGGGAGAACCTACAACATGTTTGTAAGTTTAAAGGTTTTTGATCTTAGAGCAAACACAGTGTGTTTAACATGTGGTTCTTTGACAGGTGGAACTGGAGAGCGTTACCAACTTTCTTAATGAAGCAGAGGGGAAGAACATAAAGCTTAGCAAGGATGTGGCAAGCTTGAGTTCTCAAGTCCAAGATACACAAGTATGTGCTATGTTATGGAGTGTTTTTTAATTATAGCTTCAAACCAGAAGCTTTAAGCTAACACCATTATTTATCGATGTGGAAAGGGTTTGAGTTACTGGCTTAATGTATTTTGAATTTTGACTCTGACATTTTTAGGAGCTGCTGGCTGAAGAGACAAGACAAAAGCTCCAGTTCTCTACCAAACTACGACAAATGGAGGATGAGCGCAATGCCCTACAGGAGCAGCTTGAGGAGGAAGCAGAAGCAAAGAGGAACGTGGAGAGACATGTCTCCACATTGAACATTCAGGTAAGGTTAGCGATATTAAGATAAATAATCTGTGGTCTTGCTCCATTCACACCCCAATATTTACCTTTTGAATATTCTTTGCATCCACAGCTCTCTGACTTCAAGAAGAAGCTGGAAGAGGTATCAGGTAATGCAGAACTTTTAGAGGAGAGTAAGAAGCGGCTGCAGAGAGACCTGGAGGCATCCAATACTCAGTTTGAGGAGAAGGCAGCAGCCTATGACAAGCTTGAGAAGACCAAGAACAGACTGCAACAGGAGCTTGAGGACACACTGATGGACTTGGACAACCAGAGACAGCTGGTGTCCAATCTTGAGAAGAAACAGAAGAAGTTTGATCAGGTTTCTGATTATCTCTTAAAATATTACGCAATATGTCTACTTAATCAGTTACATGTTTTTCCATTGGGTGTGGACATATCTTCACTTCTACTGCTTCTTTTCAGATGCTTGCTGAGGAGAAGAGCATCTCTAATAAGTATGCAGATGAGCGAGATCGTGCAGAGGCTGAGGCCAGAGAGAAGGAGACCAAGGCTCTGTCTTTAGCTAGAGCTCTCGAAGAAGCTCAAGATGCCCGTGAGGAGTTCGAGAGAGCCAATAAAGCCCTTCGTGCTGAAATGGAGGACCTGGTCAGCTCCAAAGATGATGTGGGCAAGAGCGTAAGTTCAAAGTGTAAACCATTATACAAATCAATCATAAACAAACCTTCCATTGAAGTAAGAGAAATTTCAATCAAACTCATTTTCAAATTTTAGGTGCATGAGCTTGAGAAGTCAAAACGTGGCCTGGAGGCTCAGGTAGAAGAGATGAAGACTCAGTTGGAAGAGCTGGAGGATGAATTACAGGCTGCAGAGGATGCAAAATTGCGTCTAGAAGTCAACATGCAGGCTCTAAAAGCCCAGTTTGAGCGAGATCTCCAGGGAAGAGATGAGCAAGGGGAGGAGAAGAAGAGGCAGTTGGTCAAACAGGTGCAGTACTACTTCTTCGCTCAGACTGTGACATCCACATCCATGTGTATAAGGGTTTAAACGAAGATCTTTACCAACAGGTGCGTGAGCTGGAAACTGAACTTGAAGATGAGCGCAAGCAAAGGACTGCAATAGCTGCTTCCAAGAAGAAAATGGAGGGAGACATAAAGGACCTTGAGGGCCAGATTGAGACATCTAACAAGGGTCGAGACGAGGCGATCAAGCAGCTCCGCAAGCTCCAGGTGAAAACTAAATTTTATACATGGGTGAATTTCAGGGCTGCCCCCTATTAGTCGACTAAACGTTAGTCGACTAGAAGAGGCTTAGTCGACCAACATTGTATTAGTTGGTTAGTCGCAGTCCGTGAAGGACAGATCATTAACAGCGGTTCTTTGTGGTAAATACAGTATGTCAAGCAGGAAATCCAAACGGTCACTTCCATTTTTTCCTGACAATAGCGGAAACAACTTAAAATCCTTAATTTTCGGTCATACAGATAAGAATAATATATTATTTGAAAATTGTCTACTTTACTAAACTTTATTTGTGTAAATTCACAATAACAAGAAAACGTTGTGCCTTTGTAAAATAAAGAAAACACACAGGATGCGCTCTCTGCCGTCTCTGTCTCCGTGAACTGAAGCATGCCACAAAAATTAACCAAAACTCTTGCCTTTAGTAATTATTTAGGTGTTTTACTTTGGTGTGTATACTTTAGGCTCAAATGAAGGACTTCCAAAGAGAGCTTGATGATGCTCGAACTGCCAGGGAGGAAGTTTTGTCCAGTGCCAAGGAGAACGAGAGGAAGGCCAAGACTTTGGAGGCTGAACTTCTACAGATGCAAGAGGTGAGGCTTCAGTAAACAACACACTAAACCAACTAATGTATTATTTCCAAACTAATACAATTCTGGATTATTTGAATAGGCTAACTTAGAGTTTCCCAACTAAGGGCTCACAAAACCCCTATGGGTTCATGATGGAACTGCAGAGGGTTTGATTGTGATAGAAATGCAAATACAGAAATACTATATTTTGAAAATAAATTTAAAAGACTGATATAGATCAGTTTAACAATAACAATGGAAAATAACAAAATAAATATTAAATTAGAATATTTTGTGAAATTCATTGTATTTATTGAAATGCTTGCATTACTTAAAATCTTTAGGGGTAATTTAAAGTATATAATGAAGTTTAAGGGGTTCAGCTGAAGTGATTTGCATGATCATCTCACCCTGATTACTGAAGAACTCAGTTAAATTCTTTGAATGTAGGACTTGGCTGCAGCTGAGAGGGCTAAAAAGCAAGCTGAAGCTGAGAGAGATGAACTGGCTGATGAGTTGGCCAGCAACACATCTGGAAAGTGAGTATGACAACATAAAATATCATAGCGATATTCTAATCCTGTGGAATTTATTTTGATACTCTGATAGACTGACTTCCGTTGGAATATGTGGTTCACTGTTACAATTAATAGTAGACATACTTTAGTGTGACTGTTTGTATGGGAACAGAGTGTAGTTCTGGATTTCTAGAAATATATCACTTTTTAGACATACCAGCACAGATTGTGTAGCGAAACATTAAGGCAAAAATGTGCTCTAAGCACATTCTGATTTAAACTAATGTGTGGCTTGACTGAACCTCAAAGGTCTGCGCTGTCTGACGAGAAGAGACGGTTAGAAGCGAAGATTCAACAGCTGGAGGAAGAGCTGGAGGAGGAGCAGGGCAATATGGAGATGCTCAATGACAGGCTGAGGAAGAGCGTCCAGCAGGTACATGTATTATATTATGGAGCCATGACCATCTGTGGCAGATATCAAGAAACGTATGATACATTTTGATTTCAAAATATATTATACATAAATCACATATTAAATTAAGGTGTACAATATGTAGGCATAAACACTCATCAATGGAAATGCCATTTCAATGACTTTGTAATTTGTATGAAAACCGCGTCATTTGCTCAGCTGTTTTCTACATCCTTCAGGTCGACCAGCTAACCAACGAGCTCCAGGCCGAACGCACCACATCCCAAAAGAACGAGAGCGCCAAACAGTTGATGGAGAGACAGAATAAAGAGCTGAAAGCTAAACTCCTGGAGATGGAGAACCAAGTTAAATCCAAATTTAAGTCCTCAATTACTGCTCTTGAGGCCAAAGTGGCACAATTGGAGGAACAACTTGAGCAGGAGAGCAGGCAAGTAGTTCATTCTAAAGCTCCCCAAGGGGGAGCAGAGAACGGTTAATAGAAATGAAAAAGATTTCACACATTCAGTTTTTGTGAGGAAAAATATGTATTCATCTTTCCCTCATTCATAAATTGTTTGTACATGTGTTTAATGGTTGTGGCATTTTTTTCTACAAATATTTATTTTGAAAAGTGCTATACAAATTTAATTAGATTTAAAATGCCTATCAAATATTCTGTTACTGGGGTTATACACTCAAATTTTTAAAGGATTTTTTACAATGTAAATGTTTTCCAGATAATATTTTAATAATTAGTTTTGACATCAATACACAAATAAATAAACAATAAATCAATAAACAAAAAGCCTTTAACATTTTTTCAATAATAAGTATTATATTATATACTTTAACCCTTCATATTAACATAACATACTTAAACCACCAAGTAATATATTCATATACTACCACCAATAAGATATTTATGAAAGAAATACTCTTTGTTAAAAAATTGAAATAATAATAATAAATCAATAAATACAAAAATTAATACAGCAGATGAAGACATTTATAATGTTACAAAAAATAAATAAATGCTGTTCTTTTAAACTTGCTATTAATCATCAGTCCTAAAAAAAAAGTTTCCACAAAAATATTAAGCAGCAAAACTGTTTTCAACATTGATAAGAAATTTTTCTTGAGCAGCAAATCAGCATATTAGAATGATTTCTGAAGGATCACATGACACTGAAGACTGGAGTCATGATGCTGAAAATTCAGCTTTGCCATCACAAGAATAAATTAAAAACGGTAGTGCATGAAGATCTCCGGAAGGCCAACTGAAAAAAAAACTGCTTTTGAAAACTGATTTTTTTTTTTTTTTTCTAATGCAGAGAAAAGCAGAACACAGCGAAGGCGGTTCGCCAGAAGGACAAGAAACTGAAGGATTTTATGACCCAAGTGGAGGATGAACGAAAACAAGCAGAACAATACAAAGACCAGGTTAGCCATACAGCAGCTATACTCTGTCCTCTTTCCCCATAAAATGTAGAGATCATACCTACAGTCAAAAGGAAAATTATCTTATAACTGTGCTTGGCCTGAAAAGTGTTTGTTTTTCACAGGCGGATAAGGCGAATGCTCGCGTCAAACAGTTGAAGAGGCAGTTGGAAGAGAGCGAGGAGGAGTCCCAGCGAATCACTGCGGCCCGCAGGAAGCTTCAGAGAGAGCTGGATGAGGCCACAGAGACCAATGATGCCATGAGCCGTGAGGTCAATACCCTCAAGAGCAAACTCAGGTACGTAGAGCGCTCTAAAGACATGGCGTCTAATGTCAAAGTGGTTGAGCACAACAGGAAGTAGTGAAATGGGTAATGAATACACTTTTAGAGTCAGTGCTTGTTAGCGCAGCCCAAATCCCTTCCTTTTATAAACTGCAAAACGAAGATTGTCTATCTCTGTTGCAGAGGCAATCCTGAACCCACACAGTGACTATGCAGGTACCTCTGTGCTCAAAATTTGACACAGAAGATGTACTCTTCACAAATCTTTCCTTTTACTTGTCACAAACATATTTCTTGCTTGCAAGAGTGAAATATGGTTTATTACATATATTTTAACAATCGTAGAGACTGTTTAAGCAATAGTGGATAAGTAGTAATGTTAGTTTACTGAAAAATCTCAATTCTGTCATCATTTACTCGCCCTCATGTCGTTCCAAACCCAAAAGCCTTTCGTTCATCATCAAAACACAAATGAAGATCCCTCTTGGAATGACATATTTTCTCTTCTCTGATGCCGTGTTTACTGGTGTGAGGGCGGGACAACCTGTCACTCACATGAGATCGACCAATAGCAAACCACAACAACCCAATCAATTCCCGATAGACTAAATCGAATTTCGCCCTACATTTTGTCTTCTGCGAGAAGCTGTTATACACACATATATCACTCGGATATATGTTACTACAGGGAAGAAAAGACTATCGCAACAATAAGCATACTTGTGTGACATGTGAAAACAAACCTTTTTGGTTTTCTCACATCAAGCATGCACATTTGAGCGTTGATGTTTATATGTGAATAAATAAAATCTGTTCATCATATAAAGTGATCATCCCTGGATTAAACCGCTCAATTTATATAGATTACTTAAACAACGGAAACAATTTATTGACCAAATCAGCATCCATGACCAGAACTGTCCATTTTATAATTATAAACGTAATACTATGTATTAGGTATTAATTGTTTATTAATGCTTCCATGATTAATGGTCCCTCCTCTAAATCCTAATTTTAATGCACTTGATGGAAAGCTCATTCTTGCACAGTCTTCTTTTTAATATTTATCAGACTAGCATATTACACCATATTTCCCTCTTCTGTCTCAAAGCATGGTTCAGTTTTCCGAACCAACCTCATTTAGCCTGTTTACAGGTTTACGAATGAGGTTTTAACACTGCCTTTAACCTTAACAAATCTTAACTGATATCTCAGTGATACAATTTCCACTGTAAAGGATGCTTGTGGCTGAATTCTGGCGACTTACCTATACATTAGGATGCTGGTATAGAAGTGACTTATTGCTTTTTCTCACATATGAACTGTTACTGAAATTCTTAACATCTTTTAAATCAAGGCCTCTTTGATTAATATATTTTGTGCAATATTCTTTTAATAATAAAGCATTTCTCAAACCTGGGTGTGTGGCCCTCCAGGGGGCCTTGAGTAAATTTCTCCTTATTTTTCAAATAGAGAGAAATATTCTCAAATTGTATTTGAAATATATAGGGTGGCTCAGTGGGTTGCACTAAGGTTGCATGATTAATCAAAATAAAATTGAAATCACAATATGTCTTATTGCAATTATCAAATTGCGAAAGGATGTGATTTAATGAAATAAACATACGTTCTGCGTGTTTCATAGTGAAGCGCAGCACTGTGTTCTTACTCACAAGCAGCTCATCCGCCAGTTTTCATGTTGTCCTCATGTTGGCATGGGAGCACTTTGGGTGCTCTAGAGTTTGGATGGATGGATGGATGGATTGGATGGATTGGATGGATGGATGGATGGATAAAAATTATATATTAAGCTTCAACACTACCAAATTGAGCATGTTGGGAGTCATGTACGAATGCTGTAGATCACACTTCAGGATAGTTCACTGGAAGTTCTGCAAAATAAAAACCTTTTTTTTTTTTTTAAAGTTCAATCACATTGACTTCTTGTGGGCTTCCTGTGAACAGTTTGGGATTATGAATTTGGTTCCTTGGGTCAAAATGGTTTGAGAAACTTAACTTGCTGCTTAAGGGCTAACCTACATTGAAAGTTGTGTGTTTAATGCTAAGATTTGCTGTAATTTTTCAGGCGAGGAAATGAACCATCATCCTTCACCACCTCAACGAGGCGCTCTGGAGGTGGTGGCAGACGGGGAATGATTGACAGCTCTGATGCTGCAGAGGATGATGCGGACATGCAGAGTGACTACAACGGAACCAAATCTACTGAATAAATGCCTCTTACCATGCTGTCCAAACATGGTATTCTTATCCTCTTATCAAAGAACCACAATTTTATTTTGCAAAGGTCATTATTTAGATCATAATTAAGTTTCGTTTGACTGCAACAAAGCACTGCTGTTCGACCAGGCATTCGCCCCATACACGATTCAATAGTTTTTTTTGTTATTATTATTGTTATATAATTTACCACAACCCCCAATTTTACATTGACCTCTGTGGCTGCAAATATGCTCATATTCCAGTATAGCACCATGAGACTATGTATTCTTTTTTCAGGCTCTTTAATTATTCTTAAACATCTGAATGAAACCTGGTGGTCCCAACACCTAGTTTTTACCCTCGCTCAGATCTTGGGTAAAAGACCATCTGTATTTTTATGTCTCAAATTTGTATGTCTCAACTGCGGGTAAATGGCTGTTCACTGTTTTGTACTGAATAATTGTCCTTGAATATACTGCACTTTCTCATTTATTTGGTATATATTCCTGCAATGCATACAGCTCAGACAAGTTAGCAACAAAATAGAATTTTGGATGATACTTTGACTGATTTTTTCCAACATTAAAATGATCCAATTTACACATCCTGGATAAAATAAATAAAGGTGTGTGTTGTGCCAGAAGTGTAATTATATATCATGTTACTATTATATTATCATACAGTCAGGTACCTCGGAAAACTGTAATTTTCTATAGCATTTTATGTTCCCTCTGAATGTTTGCTATTAGTATTATATATAAAACAAAAAAATTTAACAGAGAAATATTGTGGTTTTCATTTGAAATGGCACTGAAAGCAAACAAATTCCATCCTGTTGACAGACAATGCCCGTAAAAGACCTTTGAAATTATATAAATGTATACAGTATATAAATTTTATTTGTCTAATAATTTCACTTGGCACAATCTACAGTACATTGGGAATTACATGTCAATGGATTTATTCACTTTTATCTACTTTTATCTATTCATTTGTGAAACCACATGCACATGAAATAAATTCTGGAAAAAAAATCTGGGTTTTTTTTGTGCTTTTTTTTACATGTCAAAATGCCATAAATACTTTAACCTTAAAGGACACCATCATACCTTTAAATAAAACTTATTAAAATATGTTCAAATGCTAAGCATGTTATTTATGACATGCAACTGGGTTAAAAATCATTATTTGCAGCTCAAACAGCACTCAAGGTGTTTCTCAAAACAATGGGAGCTATTATTAACAAATTTAGAAGTGGTACATTATTGGTAGAAAACTTTGGCTAACGTAATAACATAGTATTTCTGCAGTAAATAAAACAGTATTTATACTGTGTATATTGCACATTTTCTGTATACATAGAACATACTACTGTTTAAAGTGTTTATTGAATAATGGCCAGAATTTCACTAAACAAATAGTAGGCAGTAAACAGTATTCATAAGTTACCTATAGTGTTCTAAAACAGCCTTGGTCTTTTTGACAAAACATTTGCTGCTTCTTTAATTTCAATTCTTCTCTTGGCCACAAGAGGGAAGATCTCTTAACTCAGTTTCTTTGCTGTTCTTGTAAATCAACACATTCATTGAAAAATAGTGGCTTCATAGGCTGTTACTAAATACAGACAGTTGTTGCTCGGTCTTCGGATAAATGAATGCACATTCAACTACTTTTTATGCCATTACATTATAAAACAACATCTAGCTTTGACCTTTACCTCCCTCATTTGGTACTCCTCCTTACGCAACAAACAGAACAGCAAATCTGTCAATGCCATCCAAAAATCAATATTTGTAGCTAAATTCAAATTCTGGGGTAGACCTTTACTCACATCAGAGTACACGCATACTGTGACATACCACAAAAACATGTTTATCATGGTGGAATACCACCTGACTGACGCTAAATTGCAGAATTTGGAGTGTCCTGCCTTCGGTGTTTCAGCATAAGTACTCATACACTGCATTCAAATCAAGCACTTAGTACCAAGAAGTAATATTTAGTACTGATAATGACACCTGGAGCACTATGGATTATTACCATGTCTGGGATATGCATAGTCATTCAGAGCTCAGGTATGTAAAAAATAAATGTTCTATTTAATTATATTCAAATTTCCAAGTTATAAATTTGATATAACATTGTTTTCAAGCACTTTAACATTTTGATTTCAGTCAGACTAAAGCAATATTTAGTTTTTTTTTTTCCTGTCCAGTCTGACTAACTGACTAGATAATGTAATTGTTGTTCTGCTTTGTTCAGCATGTATCCATCTTATTTTTTTTAACATACTATAAGAGCAGGCACGGCCATTTTAACTTGAATGTGCAAGGCTTCCCATGTCAGTCGCTTAAAGTTATTATAATTTTAGTTACAGCAGTTCATCTGAGGAACATGGAGAACTTTATTACTGCTGTTACACACTTAGAAGATTTAAACCCAAGACTAAGTCCGCTGGCTTTACTGATGAGTCTACACAAGATTGCAGACCAAAGTGACAATATCACACATGACTTTCTGGGATCATCTGACAACAGAGATGAAATGCACTACAAAAACAACAGCTTTACAGAGCTGCTCAATATAAACCACAATATCTCCAATTTCTTCAACCAAGCCATTCATCATTTCATAACAGATGGTCACGAAGAGAGGGGAGTTGTTCTGACTCCTGATGGCACGACGATTGCCCTTGCTCCCCTCCTTTTAGGTCTTGAATCTGGGCTACGAGCTAATGAATACAGTAACCAGCCTCACGGTTTCTATCTACTCCCACTGGCCAAGAACATAGGCCTGTCATTTCTGCAGTTTCGGAACACAACTCCACCTGAGCAACTTGGGCCGGATGGTTGTTGGGACAATGTATCTGCTCCTATGGTTTTTACTCTCTCAGGCATGCCATCATTGGCCACTGATGCTCTGGTCCATGGTGGAATGGACGGAGCCATACTTGGGAAGCACCTTTCTGTTGTTAACAGCACTGAAATAAACTTAAGCACACTACTGAGGAGCTACTACTCAGCGACTATGGAAGAGTTGGATTATGTCTCAGATACTCTTCTGAGAGGTCGCTATCGCAGACATAATTTTAAAAAGATCACAAATTCATCACTGCTTCAAGAGAAGGTAGCACATGCACTAGATACTCATCAACAACATGGGGACATTGGGATGGAAAGTCTTATAGAAAAGGGAATTAAAGAGTTTGTGCTACGTTACATGGGTAAGTGCAGGTACGTCCAGTTGACCAAATAAACCTGTTTAAACACTGGTGTTTGGTGACAATTGCCATGCTGACAAATGTGTAACCCTCCTTCAGAGTGTCCTGCCATCATTCCTAGATGTATATGGGGAGCAGCGCCACCCCAGGTTCCTCTCGCCCCTCTGTCTCCACCCCTGCAATATCTGTATATTCACCACACAGAGATTCCCAGCAAACCCTGTCTAAACCTTCAGACGTGTTCCGAAAATATGAGGGCAATGCAACATTTCCACCAGAAGGGCCGGGGTTGGTACGACTTAGGCTACAGGTAACATCTGCTTCAGCATGACTCTGTCACATGTGCTCTATTCTGAAACTATACTGCCTACAAAGGTGAGCATCCCAGCATGAAAGCTGTTCCAAACGGTTCTTTGTGAGAAAACAATCCCAGAATACATTGCTATGACGATGAACATTACAAATTGAAATAAACATTTAAACATATTGAGAAATTATATTTTATACATAATACTATATTTTAAAAATCAGAGTATGCAAAGAAATCTATAATATATTTTAAATATTTTATTAATTGGTGGCTCTAACTGTGGCATATATTTAAAATAGTAGGCAGAATACAGGATGTGTTGAGCAAAAAATCACGGAGCAAAAGTAATAGCAAAGTTAGCTTAGCAACATGCTAATGCTAATTGTTATTGTAAGTCGAGTCTCCTCAATGCTTTGAGTGAGGAGTGCTTTTAGAATGATGACAGAGTTGCTGGCTATGTCATTTCAAATCAGTCCCCTATAAAGTTACATTTAAAGGGATAGTTCAACCAAAAATTTTAAATTCATTATTTACTCATATCACCCTCATGTTGTTCCAAACCCATTACGCTATTGTTCATCTTCGAAACACAAATGAAGATCTTTTTGCTGAAATCTGAGAGCTTTCTGTCCCTCCATTGACAGCTACGCAAGTACCACTTTGACGCTTCAAAAAGTTAGTAAAACCAATCCATGTGAATTGAGCGGTTTAGTCCAAATTTTTTCTGAAGAGACGATCGCTTTATATGATGAACAAACCGAATTTAGGTTTTTATTCACATATAAACATTCATCAACTCACACATCAGTTGTGGTAAACGTAAAAGCGTGTAAAAAGCTCAAACTTGTTCGTTTGACGCACGAGAACCAATGAGGTTCATTCTTGTGTCACGCAGCATGTTTGAGCTTCCGCAAGAGTTTTTTTCTCATGCGTCAAGGAGGTTCGATTAAGCTTCTGTTTATGTTCGCTGGTCAATGTTTATATGTGAATAAAAGCCTAAATTAAATCTGTTAATCATATAAAGTGATCTTGTCTCTTCAGAAAATTTTGACTAAACCACTCAATTAATGTGGATTAATTTTTACGATCTCTTTATGAACTTTTTGAAGTGTCAAAGTGGTAGTTGCGTAGCTGTTTATGGAGGGACAGAAAGCTCTCAGATTTAAATCAAAAAGATCTTAATTTGTGTTCCGAAGATGAACGAAAGTTTTACGGATTTGGAACGATCATTTTTGGGTGAACTCCCTTTAAGATCGGATGCTACCTTAGAAGCCAGCAACTGGTCTTGGAACAGCTATAATGTTTATATGCATAAAAATGTAAAATGCTTAAAAGTGGTAAAAGATCACATTCTGGGTCATTTGTATGTATGATGTGTATCTGGCTGTCTCTCCAAGCTTTGTGGTTGGGTCTGATGGCTACATCTACGAAGGTCGAGGTTGGATGTGGTCAGGGGCTCATACTAAGGGACGTAATACCGCTGGGTATGGTGTTGCTTTCATCGGGAAATACAGCACTCATTTACCCTACCATTATGACATGGAGCTTGTGCGCCATCATCTGGTCAAATGTGGAGTGAGCAACGGATTCCTCCAGAAGAATTACACCATTCTGGGACATAGACAAGTAGTAGCCACTGACTGCCCAGGAGATTCCCTGTATTCTGAGATAACCACCTGGGAACACTATAAAGTATGTAGGATTCTGTACTCAAAAATGTTTAATTAACTTCAACATGTAGCCGGAAATATCTGTCATGCTAACACATCAATCCGTGTCTGTTCTATATTTTTCACAGGATACGGATCCTTTAAAGTAACAGTGTGGACATCTGCTGTTACTGACATGAAATGACTTGAAGCCCACTCATTTTTAGTATGAAAAATACATATAATTTAAAATATAATTGTCAAAGTTATAAGGATGACACTGAAATGTAAGGTTATCTGCATAAAACATGACATTAACATTAGTTTGTACATTGGTTGGGAGTCTGTTAATCAAAAACCTTAAAATGTTATGTAAGTGAGAATGACGTGTGCAAAAATAAAGAGCGTGATTTCTAATGTTACACGTTGAATTTTGTATGTGGCAGTTTAAATTCAAGAAAAGGTTGAGCAGATTACTTAGTCTTTACCACGACAGGAAGTGGTTTTCATAGCAGGCCCCAGAGTGAGACAGGAAGTGCTGCTGTTGTGACAGGAAATTTAACCGTCACTGAACAAAACAAGCAGGTATTTTGGTTAAACTGCCAATCTTGTTCATATGTAATCAATAAAATCTAATCTTGATTATGTTACACTAGGATAATTGTAAGTATGTTAGCCGTCACAATCATGCCATTTCAAAATGAAACACTATGTATAGGCCTACAGTAAAAACAAAACAAGATCACATGACAGATTATGCTTTCTTAGAATTTTCATAAATGAGAAGGACATAGAATAGAACATATCAGAAATGCTGCACTTGTTAGGCCAGCCTGGGACACATCCTAATCTCTTAGTATTTATTTAACCTGTGAACCTAACCTGATTTCCCCACCCACAATCTGACTGGCTTCCTGAATGCTGGACGACAAGTACGCACTGAAAAAAAAAAGACTTATACCTACAAGAGCTGGGGATCACAAAGGACTGCATCATTTAAAACAACGAGCACCAATTTATCACAGCCAAAAAAAAAAATATATGGACCATATACTGTGAGTTTAAGAGTACAAGACCTTAGTGAACAGACAGAATTTTGAAATTGATGATGCACAAAACAATCTGAGGAAGTGGCCAATAGGTGAAGTGAGTGGATGATGAGATCCGGAGCACTCGAATTTGAGGAAGATACAAAACGTTTAAAAAACAAATCTAAAACTGGTAAGTGCTGAGGAAGCCATACACTTTGAGGTACGACAAGGAAATTCCATACAAAACATAAGAGTTCACAAAACTGGGTCACAGAGAAGAAGTCTAGATGGGTACGAACAAAGAACAGAGAGCTGAGCAGTCAGAACCACAGATTGAGGAGAACATGGAACTGTCTTCTGAACAAAACAGCCCGGTTGATCAAGACCCACAGCAACCAGAGGATGGCAAGCTACTCAACACGTACAAGTGGCACACGGGAGCCAAGACTGAGACGCCGGCACAGGGGGCTATCGAGAGGCTGGAGAAAGGGGCTTCAAACAAATGGAATAAAATGCAGAGTTGGCGCAAAGCTCTGAGTGAAGATGCTGGGGAAAAGTACTCGACTGCAGCTCGAGGGGCCGAAAGCCCCTCCAAACCAGACAAGCCGGCAACTTCAAGGAAAAACCCTTTCCGCAGAGCTCTTTCAGAGCCACCAGGGTCCCTTCTATCTTCGGTCCTGTCCTCCTCTTCAACATCTGGGTCCTCCAGCGCACAGGCATCAGGGACTACTGTCCAGGACACGACACAGAGGGGTAAAATAAGAAAGTACCTGCAAACGGTCTCACAGAAGTTTAAGAGACCGCGTACACAGGGTACTCATATTGCAGAGCATGGTAAGAGCTTTATATTCAATGATAAATGCCCTAAAAAAACCTAAGCTTAAATAAAGTTGAATCCGTTAAATGATATGAAGGTTTTTGTAGAGTTCTTAGAAAGACAACTTCTGTTGGACAGTGTAAAATTATTTTCTAATCCTGTAAAGAATTGTACATGCAGATGCCACTAAATGGCGCTAAAGAATGAGTGTGCAACAACAGGATGTGCAAGATGGAGATGAAACAATAGACTACAAATTAACTAACACAGAAGCGCTTAACAAGAAACTGTTTTTCTCCTTTGTACCTAAAGAATAATGACCTAAACATGTAATTGGACGTTAATGGGATTACTTATGATGGCTATCATTATTTTAACTAATTAAGCCCTGGTGATGTTGGAACTGGATTACAATTTCATAGCATGTTTTGTCTTTGAAGCTTTTAGGCCATTTAAATTGAAATGTTTCATGTTTACATTTTATGAAAAGACAAAGAAAAGGGTGAGCCTGAGAATGTGGTCCAAGAGCCTGTTCGGCTCTCCTGGGCCCCCCCACAAGACGTTCCAGTTTGGGACATAAGCAACTGTTTTCTTCAAGATGGACAGATCCTTATCCCACGTGAGGAGGAGGTAATGGACAACAGACACATTCAATGATGCCAACAGATGAGACATTATTTAGCAGATTAAGATATTGGATGTACTGTATATGCCCTTAAACTGACCTTGATGTGCCAGTCCAGTTAGTTTGGAAATGCTATTCGACTTAAGGTGAACTTGGTGCCAATATATCACTATCTTTTGAATTTATTTCAGCCTTTGATGAGGGTACGGAACCGGGCCAGCAGTTGTCTCTCCAGCGTCAGTCTCCAGAACATCAGTGGAAGTCACACTGGTCAGTATCACAGAGTTACACTTAAATCAAATTTTAAAAAAAATTTATGAATGTCATTGCGTTAGATACAACATAGCATCTGCAAAAAATGACACTCAACCTTTTCTCAGAACCTCACTTTTCTGATCAAATTTTAATTTTAACCAACTGGTCTCAAGGTCATTTTAGAGGTTCCCCTCAAGTTCACACAGGTGTCCTAAAATATCCTACACCTTGTCGTCTTAATGTATAACAATTTATATTTTTAAATGTATCTATTGATATGATTTCAATCACTGTATCTTTCATATAACATATATACATTTCATATAACAAACTTCATTTTGTGAAATGTTTTGCTAAAAAAAAATTAAGAAAAAGTGTGCAGTGTCATATTTTTATATAAAAAATATTCAAATAAATTCCACTTGGTTTATATGTTATCTTCATACATTTATAAGTGTGGCATAAGGGTTCAAATACCACTATTTAAGCAAAAAAAAAAAAAAAGTGCACAAAAGTTGTATTACTGTATCTTGTGAAGATCATTGTTGGGATTGCAGTACATTTAATTGAAGTAACAGTCTAAAGTTCTCCGTGTCCATGACCATTTAAAAGCTGGAGATGACTTCAAAAGATGAGGTATCATCTGTCCCTATCTAGCCAATGGCTGACTAAAGTAAAGCAAGATAACATATTCACAGAGGAAATGGTTGACGTGGTTATGTTTGCGTGTGCTTGTAAAATTGCTTCCTTTAAGTTTCTGAAGATAGCATCACAACTGGGTGTTCCATACCAAAGGATGACTGAGACTGATGGGGTGTGCTATCTAGCACTCAACATAAGCATGCAGGACCCTCATTTTAATTGTAAAAAAAACAAAACATAAAAGGGCATTTATGAGTATTGCGTTCTGAAAGGAAAACTGATTCTAAGCTACTCCAAAGCATGGGTTTCAGGCGTTGGATTGTATGTGGAGGGGCACTAGGTAAGAAAAAACAAATTAAACTTTGCCTTCTTAAATGAATAAATCAAATTATTTTGCTGGAGAGTATAATGCATGTGAAATACAATCAGCATTAAAACAAATTTAAGGAGACGGCAGAATACAACTGAGTTTAAATTGGTCTTCGTTTTCATTTAATTCAGTTGTTTAGCAAAGCACAAAGATATATTATTTGTACTGCTTTCAAATAGAATAGTTTATTAAATTTATTGTCTTAAGCTGTTACTCTATACATGAAGAGAGTAGATAAGATTACCTATTAAGCAGGGCCTGACCTTTAGTACAGAACTTAATTTTTTTTAAATATAAATCTTGATCTGTATTTAGTAGGAAGAAGAAAAGCCTCCAGTGGAGAAAATATTTGAGCTTATATGGTCATTTAGAGGACCATACTGTGTATATTGTGATGGAACATTTAGAAGCATAAGCCAAATCTGGTTCTGTTAAACTTTTATATTCCATGGCTCCAGAGACGTCATACTACCTAAAGACTCCTAAAAGCCTGTTGAAGGCATCCAAACACCGAATTTAATACCGACTGTATGTGGGAAATACGCTGAGAGCTTTTGTGCTTTTAATACCCACAATTGGTTGTGGCAGATTAGCCATCAGTTTAACAAAACTTAAAGCTTAATTTCTTTTGGGAGTGGTTGCTAATTCAGTTCAGTTTGTTGTAATTTTTAACGTTTTGTTTTTCTTTTCTTTTTTAAGTTACTTAGTGTTGCTTTGAAATGTCAGCTCAAGGGCGTAGATTTGGTTTAAACATTGGGGGGGTTGTAAAATTATTCTGCATATTTTTCATGTGATCATGGTATAAATATTGGGGGGGTTGTAATGCATAGATTTAAATATTGGGGGGGTTATCTCCCCCCTAACCCCCCCACAAACTACGCCCCTGTGTCAGCGTGCAAACTGTCAGACTTCTTTTATATAGCAGACACAAACCGTTAATAGGCTCATTCATTTACACAGCTGCTGCTTTTGTAATTGTGATTTATTCAAGCACCCCTAAGGCCGACACCCATAATCGTGTATGTCCAAAAATTGGGACCACATCCTGTGCATTATACTGCTCATCTGGTCCCCAGCTTTCATAAAGGCACATGGATGATCAAGTAATAGCAAATGTTTTACATAAAAAATTAAATAAGCCCTAGATTTCCGTTCCGTTCTGTATTAACAGAATTCAACTAACAAAGTTACATTTTCTGTTAAACTGGAAATTATTGATCTGATGCACATAAGAAGGAAGGAAATGATATGCTTCCTGTCATGGTTTCAGAATCTGCGATTGCACTGAGATTATCTGTCTTTCTGCACTATATCCCACTAGACTGAAATAAACAGAAAGACATACAGTACATGCACACACAAATGTTCATTTCAATAATTGTATTATGGAACGTTTCAAAAGAAAAGGGACAGACCTTCATCTTCAATGCTCATATTACAAACAAAAGAGGAATACAGTGGCATTAAAGTGATGATCTAATATAGAACGTGTTCTCTTTCTCTCTTTAGAGCTAAATCCAGATCCTGTGGTTCCCCAAAGTGGTACCAAAATAAAAGGGCAAGATGGAGGCGTCAAAGTGAGTATGCATTAGTATGTCTAAGAAATGTGTGCCATATGAATATGCATGCATACATATATTGATTTTTTCCATGCCGCTCTTTTTCTTTCATTCTCATGCTAGAACTTAATCAAGCGCCGCTTACAGGGTGATGATAAACGGAAAAGCAGCACACAGATCAATACTGCAGGACTAAGTGGTGCTGGAAGGTGAAGGATAATTTAAATAATACAGAAAAAGAATGATTTTACCAAAATTCACTCTGTAGTAATGTCTAATATCAATGGGAACAAACATATTATCTGATGGTTTGATATGCTATGCCATTTACCAGTCTTTCACACTTTCTATCAAGGTACGGTTCCAGAGAATCTTTATCCATTCCAGTCAGTGCTGCAAAAAGCCTGGATCTGAGTGCAGACCAGACCACCATCATCAGGCCAGTCCACAGCTCTATTCTAGGGGAAAAGTACTGTTTTCAGGTAGGCCTTGCTGTTGCATATTGATGTGTAAACCATGTTTAAATTTTCCGATCATTGTGTCTATACACAATCCAAACAAATTACTTATTTTCTGGGTATTTCCTTGTCCAACTCACAAAAGGTCATAAACTCAGAGAATAACCACTGCTTTGGGTGCAGTTCAGCTGCAGAAAGAGACCGCTGGATTGAAGACTTGCGTCGTACTGCACATCCAAATAAGGTACCACATATTCTTCAACTTAAATATCCATCCAAATTTGTCATTATTTGTTATTCTAACAGTATTTGTTAGAAATAATGAAAATGGTTTTACTGTCTTAAACTGTCTTGTTCTTTCAGGACAACTGTGAGCGTACTGAAAACTCCCTGAGCCTTTGGGTTAATGAAGCAAAAGACCTTCCCCCAAAGAAGCGATATTATTGTGAGGTCCACCTTGATGGTACACTGTTTGCTCGTACCAGTAGCCGGGCCGTGGGGAAGTCCGTCCAACGCTCCAGTCAAGCAGTTGACGGAGGATCTGGTGCAGCTGGCACAGGTCATGGTGGTGGTGCTGCAGGAGGTTGCCAGATATTCTGGGGCGAATTTTTTGAACTTGACAACTTGCCCCCTGTCACCCAGATCACCCTGCACCTCTTTAGAGAAGAAGACTCCAAGAAGAAGCGCCATTCCAAGGATGACTCTATGCTGCATCCTCTAGGAAGTGTGGCTCTTGCTCTAGCAGACATAAATGGACGGACCTTTCAAGAGAAGTGGTATCCCATCGTTCCCTACAAGCCCCCAGGAACAAGTACAGCAAAGGACCAAATTGGACTTCAGGCTTCACTTCGAGTCAAGGCCAAATTTAAGAACCTGAAAATTCTGCCTATTGAGAGGTACAAGGAATTTGCAGAGTATGTCACAGTGGATTATGTGGGTATGTGCAGCAGCCTGGAGCCTCTTCTTAATGTCCGGGAGAAAGAAGAACTGGCAGGAGCACTTGTTCATGTGCTCCAGAGCATTGGGAAAGCTAAGGTGAGTTGCAACAGCAGTAATTGTAGGACAAGACAGATAAGTTTTTCAAATTTCTGAATGGTTTTTGTTTGTGTAGGAGTTCTTGATTGATCTTGGTAGTGCAGAAGTTCAGCGCTTGGGAGAAAATGAGGCTTTGATTTTCAGGGAGAATACACTGGCCACAAAGGCTATTGATGAATATATGAAATTGGTGGGCCAGAAGTATCTCATAGACACACTTGGTAAGCAATATTCTACTGCATTCCTTCTTATAAAACTCCATGTGTCATTTTATTTACCTCTAATCTCCTATGTAACAATCTTCACCCACAGGCGACTTTATATCCAGACTGTATAGTGGAGGGGAGAACTGCGAGGTAGACCCGCAAAAATGCTCTTCCTCTGATCTACCAATCAACCAGAGACATCTACAGAAGACATGTGGGGATGTTGTAAAGAGAATCACTGACATGCACGAGTAAGATAAACCTAAACGAACACACTCTAAAAAATATACTTGAAAGCGTATTTATTAGCGTATTTTCTGTAGAGAACACATAAGATGACCGAACTGCTGTAATAAACTGTGCATAACAGTAAATAGATTTACCTTGTCCTCTTAATCTAAATAGGTGTCAGAAATCTTCCAATGGATGATTATTTTTAAATGATCGATTCTTTCCTTTCTATAAACAGCTCATTCCCTGCAGAGCTGAATGATATTTTTTCCAGTTGGGTATCAGATTGTGAGGTTCGAGGTCTAACGGACATCGGACACCGTCTCATATCAGCATCTCTGTTTCTTCGATTCTTATGCCCAGCAATCCTCAGTCCATCACTCTTCGGCCTCACCCAACCCTATCCAGAGACAAACACCCTTCGCACTCTCACTTTGACAGCCAAGGTCATTCAAAACCTTGCAAACTTCACCTTGTGAGTCCCATCTCTACAGTCAAATTTGTGGCATATTGCAAATGTATTACAATCTTCCAGTTAACTTACATCAGGTCTTGGATTATATATCCAAAAGGAAATAAAGATTCTGAAAGATTTGTTTCATATATGATCAGCGAGAACCATTTTATCTCAATATCCACCAGGTTTGGCGAAAAGGAAGAGTACATGTTTTTTATGAATGAGTTTCTAGAACAACACTGGGAGCCTATGCGAGGATTTTTACAGAAAGTATCTGATCCAGACAGTGAAATCGCCATGGCTCGATTTGATGGCTATGTAGACCTGCCCCTTCGTCTAGCTGTCCTTCACAACCTCCTGGTGGATATTATCTCTGTAATGAAACAGGTAACAAAACATCAGGTCTGATCTAAGCCTTTGCTGTAATCTTTGTTTAAAAGACTATGGGATTACTGACTTAAAGTTTTACATCTCATTAAACAATGTGCTCATGCTCAAATTTTTATATATATATATATTTGTAGGACCAAATAGACAACCTACAACCCTTGCCTTCAATCCTGAACCAGATCACAGAATTCCTTGATCATGATGCTCAACGGATCCCTGTTAGCAGGTACGGTTATTTTACAATGGGTGTGTCAATCAGCTCCCCAGTATCAGGGCACTGATCAGGGAGTTGGCCATTTGAAGGGGTGTAGCAAAATCCTTCCAGTGCACTGAAACGTTCACTCTCTAAAAAGTCCCACACTGCACCAGAAATCACTATGATCCCTTAACGGAAATTCTGAAGCGCAAAACATAAATCACGCAAGACAAATCACCAACCATAAAGACACGCGATAGAGGTTTTGAAAAAACAAACCGTCATTTAATTATATTTCAGTGAAACCGGTACTCTACCCGCTCTAAGCGGGATTCGAACCAGGGTCTCTGGCATAGGAGGCAGGCGCGCTAACAAGGTACTAACAAGGTAAAGACCGCAGTAGTGAACATAATCTAGCTAACATTTGCGGCTGAAATGTTGGAAGTATATGTAACAATCAAACTATTTATCATAATGTACTTCAAATAACATTTTTTTAAAAATTCAGTAAAATATCAGCTCTGATGTTGCTCATAAATACCAGTAGTGATGTTGTACAACGAGGACGTTATAGATGTCACTAGTGTCCCAATGTGTAGTGAGCCAGGGGCCTTACTGTCCTTACCAGTGCCCGAATTTATGTACTTGATTCACAACCTAGGGAGCTGATTGAGACCCAAAATACCCAAAATAAACAAAATTCGCCTAGGGCAGGGGTGTCCAACTCTGTTCCAGCTGAATTTAATTACCCTGAACCAGCTAATCAAGGTCTTCAGATTCATCACAAACTTCCAGGCAAGTGTGTTGGAGCTGGTTGGAGTTAAACTCTGTAGGACATTAGCCCTCCAAGAGCAGGATTGGACACCTGCAAGGCTTAACAGAAGCTGTATCAAGCTTTAAAATCAATGTTTGTTCAAAATACTTTTACTTACAGCAGTCATGGAACACCAAAGCCTATATACTTACCTCCAAGGGATCTCCCCAAGTACAGTCCATTGCAAAACTCCATGCAGCAGCTTCCTTTAGACTCAAAATCCAACCAAGGCAAAGAACGTCAGCGGAAGCAGGTGCAGCGGGCTTTCAGTGTCCCCAACAGACCATCCCGGCAGCAGCGGCAACCAGTTAAGCGGCAAGCAAGCAATGAAGAGCTACCTACGCAGTGCCCGGACCAAGCTCCCAGTTTGGAAATTACATTACCCAGCAATGTAAGTAAGATTTGTTAAAATTTACCAGACATTTTGCCAGTGATTTGCTTTCGAATATGTATGAATATATATATATATATATATATATATATATATATATATATACATTATTTGATGTGTATTTTGTTTGTGTTTAGCCCATGAAACCCAATAACGGACCAGCAAGAGTATTCTGGGAAATCAAAGATGGCAATGAGCCCCATCAAATAACAGGGCAACAGCAAGAGGACGCAAGCACATTAGATAGGGTGGGTCTACTCTGAATACTCTAGAAGCAACAGGTTTGGACCATCAAGTGTATTTGAATGCATGAACAAAAAATGTTTTACCTCTACTTTGATGTTTATCAGAAATAACTTAGAGGAAATGGTGTAATAAAAAAGCCACAGAATGTTGACAAATTTGTGGTGTGCCATAGCATGCGCAAGAGTTGGCAGAGCTTCGTTTAGGAGTGGAGCAGGTGACAGAGCGCGAGCTGGAGATGGCCAAGCGATTAGAAGACTTCATAGTTGTGAGCCAAGACCAGAATACACAGCTACAGGCAGAGGTTCAGGACCTTCGTAATCTGTTAGCCATCCGTGAGGAACAGCTGGCCAGTGCAACTTTCAGGTAATTTTGGCTTAAAAGAAGTAAAAATTTGTTCATTTGTAAATGCAAATAGGACAACTGAGATCATGTACTTATGTTTGTGTAGACTGGGCGTCATAGAAGAGGAAAGGGAGGAAGACGAAAGAAAGCTGAATGTCGCTGTGGCTGCAGTTGAACGCATGAATGTTTTGGTAAGTAATGTGGTTTTTTCCTCTTTCTAGTTTTACAAATGCACATCATTAATTCAGGCTTGTACTTACGTTATGGCTAAGTTAACACTTGCATTTGTGTGTCTGATAACAGGAGGAGCAGTTTGCTGGGTTGTTGAAAGATGTGCACCAACTCTATGCAGTTAACGCTGATGGCATAAGAAAGACGTACATCAATGCCTGATGTAACATAGAAAGTACTGGTGTGGTGCGTTAAATGATGCCCCTTTGCATAGCTAGAAGCTTTTGTCAGATTTATTTTATTCATTGGTAACAATGCGCTTACATAGCTACCTACCAGTAACAAATAAACCAAATCTTATTATCACTGCAATAATGGATTATAGTAAGAACAAAAACAATTAGCAAATGGGACACCTATTTTTTACACTGCATTTATTCTTGTGTCCTGATCTTCTAGTTAAACATTAAGTATAGACCTGCATAAGACTTTTCTTACACTCTAAAAAATACTGGGTTATGTGGACAAACCCAAACAAAAATTTAACCCAATGGCTGGGTTTGTCCGTATTTGACCCAAAGTTTTTAGAGTGTACCAACTGTTCTGTAGACTTTTCACAAATAAAATGTGTATTAACCAAACCAAGCTGAATCATCGCTGTTATTCTTTTGACTGTAATTGTTGTAAAAAGTAACTGTAATTAGGCCAACTCAAAGCACTGGATACCCTAAAAAATTTTAACTGACGCCTTTCTTGTTAAAGCAATATTCTGGGTTCTGCACAAGATAAACTTACAGGAGTTTGTAGCATAATGTCAATAATCAATGAAACATCCCTTCATTAAGCAATACTTTTCACTACTCATTAACGCCTGTTAACACTGTGACGCAGGGAAGGAGTGAAGAGGGGGTTTTTTTTGTGTGTTTTTTTAATGGATGCAAATGGAAGAGAGGCTTTTGTGAGGAAATAGCTTATAATTTAATGAATCAACAGCCCATCGGCTAATATTCAGCATGTTTGCTCTTAAACATTCATTTTGGATTTATCTATTTTTAGAGGCTACAATGAAAAAAATGCTGTTTAATAAGAGTTTCAGTTCAGTTTACGGCACTACTCATTAATTTCTATGGTATCCCCAAACAGTGATTGACTGTTGCACAACTCTGAACAAAATTCCGAGACATCAAGGATGTAATGTGTTTGGTTATTAAGTAACCAAAGGCACAAGTAACTAAGGCAAGTTAGCCGTTATGCTTTTTCCAATGGTAGAGCCATCCTGGAGAATTCAACTTGTGCATCAGACGTTCAGCCTTACATCCGTAGGCGTGACATCTGAGGCTGAGATACAAGTATTTTTAATGCTATTGTAGCATAAAAAAAAACAACATTTATGGGGCAGTTCATCAAATTTTGATGCTGATTTGAAATATGTAATTTAATGATGAGTTTGGCAAGCAGTTTTTTAAAGATCTCAGGATTCCCCCATTCAAGTAGATAGGACTTGGAATTGGATGCCCAAAATTCCCGAAGTTCCCTCTCTCTAGCAGCAGCAACATGTTTCCTTTAATTTATGTTTTGAGCCTTTAGCAGAGCAAGTCACACTTGCTCTGCAGCAGCAGTGTTGCAGATTTAGTCCGCCAAGACCAAACCTATGTACATTCATTTTCATTAATAAAATGTCTTACAAATTATCCCGAGAGTTGTCATGACTGAACTTTGCTTCAAAGCAAAGGTTTTCAAAATGTTCCTGAGGTCTCTCCAACACTGTATGTTATTGACCTTATTTAATACATCTAAATAAACTCTTCGCCTGATTTAGTAGACTACTCCATGATCTGAGCTGGGTGTGTCCAATAAGGGAGACTTTCAAAATGTGAAGTGCACATTGTGAAACAAGGCGTTTCAAAATACCAAGTAGTCCGGTCATTTTCAAATGGAACAGCAGCGTACTTGTGGTATATGTGGTTCATACAACACGTGCCTACTCTGATTATCTTTGTTGTTATGTATAATTATAATAAAATGAAATATGATTTAAAACACAACCCTGACATTTTATTAAAATTTTACTTTTAATGAACACTTATAGATATTATAAAAGTATAAGTATAAAATAAAAGAAATTTGTACAAACTTAACTCCATCCTCAGTCAAAACTATTTGCCCAGGAACACATTATAGATTTATGAAACCAAAGACTGCCCCTTAGATATACTCGAAACGATTTATATCTCATGTTTAACCGCTACAGAGACATCAAAGTCAGAGGCCTGGTTGGTGTGAAATGCATTCACGGACACTTGGCAGTCTTAACTACACACAAGTCACCTCAAGATGCATCCTAGATAAAAGGGATGGAGAAAGAACACATCTGTGGATTTTAACTGTACTGGGGCTAAATGTGAACTTTTGAATTGGAAAAGTACTTGGGCCGTGAGTGACTGATGACGTTTCACAAGTCCACAAGAACAAAAGTAGGCTACAGACAAAAATGCATATTGAGAAAGGGCTACAGTATGAGAACCCCTGCTTTAAAGTGATAACAAGTGTGGCTAGCAATAAGCTTGTCTGAGATTAGTAAGTTCTATGCAAAACGAAGAGGTGTGCCAAGATAGACCTACTCTCGCAACAGTAAAGCGATCGCAATTTTCAGAACAAATCAGAACAGTTGCCCTCATCCAACTATGCAAACTATGCATGATGCTAAATAAATAAGAATAGCCTACAAGTGGAAAAAAAAAAAGATGCTGGCAACAATCAGCCACAAAGTCACTGACAATAGGAATTGAACAACACACAACCTATTTTCTTGCAGCAGCACTATCCACACATTTTGTACTTTATTTAAATACAAATTTACTTAAATAAATTGTATAAAGATGGTGCTACTGTGAATAAGGTCAATATAGGCCTACATTTTATCACTTCTATAGGCTACTTTTATTTACATACTTCTAATTCATTTATATAGACTAATATTTTGGAAGCAACCAATCAATGACAGTATTTAATCAAATTCATTATATGATATCCTGACAGCTGCAATTAATTGCGTTTATCAATATTTGCTAAGAAAAATTAAACACACTAAGTTGTTTTCCACCCAAAATATCACTAAACGTAGTCACATAACGTTACGTTACATCTATGACAGATCATTCTAAAAGGCACGATGTTCACATACCTCAGTGTGTATGAGCTCACCTGCAGCTTAACTGTAGGCTACCTTCACGTTTTTTACCTCTTTGTGTGACATTTCATTTTTTACATTTAACATAAGGATATAAAGTGAATATCAATCTACAGTACATTCGTTCTGGTCTTCCAGATATTTTATGGAAAACGCATCATATTTAGTTCTGATGATAGCAACCACGCCTCTGTGATTCGACCATGTAACGTTTTCTAAATGAGGGATCGATTGATTTTGCCTAGGCAGCTCGACTGTGCTGTAGTGATTAAAGTGCCTGCTGTCCCTTGTTCCTGTAAGAGAAACCTCGCCACTTTAAGGTAATTTTGAGCATTATGTGCTTCAACATTTTGTTTTCAATATGGTTGGCTACGTGTAGCCGAACAAGCCAGAGACTGTGGCTTTGCACACTATCAACATTTGTTTCGACTTGCAGTGCCTGGTCAATAATCAGCTCGTGCTAGCTGCATGTGCGCGTGTATTGTGTTAAATGGTTGGAACTGATGCATGAAATTATTCTAGATGGAAAGTTTGTTTTTAGCTTATCGTAAGCACACAGCAATAATGACTCCAGTCGTGATTAAAATAAATGATTCTGAGCAAATTTAGCCAGTTAATCTGAAAACATGACTATGAAAACGAGAGAAGGTAACAGTGGTGCCTTGTCAGTGTCATAGTATGTAAACATTACGAAAAAAAATCAACATGGTAGTCATAGTTCCCGCTTAAATGCAATAGTTGGTACTGTTAAACCATAATAAATAAAAGTAAATGCTTTTCAAACAACGTTAGGGAAATCCAGAATATTTTTGTCTTTTTGGTTTATTAGGTAGGCTATTTTTGTTGCATTGATGGTTAATGCCAATATACAAATATATTTACTGATGTAATGTTATTAATGTAATACTTTTTATTGTTGTAATATCTGTAGTTATTATTGCATTTTGGTAGGAATTGTTACCAGTTTTTCTAACTTGTATTTTTTCAGACATTTCTACATTTTGAATTTTGCGGCTATGAAAATTATTAGGGTTTTTTTCTGCATTCTTAGAAAAGATTGGTCTAAATGTATAAGCTGCTTTTCTCTGCAAGTGCCAGGGAGAGATTCCAGCCATGGAGAAGACCGCATCAGACACGGCAAAGAAGACAACCACTGCTACCTTTTCCAAAGAGTGTCTGGAACCAGTCTTGAATAAAGACTTGGATGACTCTGATTGTAAGTAACACCAAAGATACATGCCTTTTGACCAGATTTTTGCTACATTGCTAAAAGACATAGCCAGTCTGTAGATATTGGGCAGAAGTTGTAGTAGTGTATGATGATCACATACTCTGATTTTTTTTTTAATCTTCAGATTATGATTCCATATTTTTTTCTGTAACCATTTACAAAGTTGTCAAGTGTAAGATGCCTCGTATTTTAAAATCTGTTCAGATTTGAGAAGTCGTCTAATGTATTTCAGCCTTAACTCAAATAAACAGACAGTTTAGGATGCATTCTTTCAAGAGATAGGCTAGTTCACCCAAAAATAAAATGCTGTCTGTATTTACACTCATGTCATTCTAAAACTGTGAGGAACTTTTTTTTTTTTGTTGGGTGAACTAGCCTATTCCTTTAAAGATCACTGACACTTTTGATCAACATTGATTGTTTTATCAGTCCCACCAGGATTATTTTCTGATTTTTGCAGCCTAAAATGACAGAATTTGCCGCAGCTTTTCTAAAATTTCGGCATTTTTGTGCAGTGAAAACTCAATAATCATGATGCACTTATGTAATTGGTGTTAGTGACTTGACAATGCAATGGTGACACTAGCATAGACTTGCTCATAATTCTGCTTTGCTGAAAATACACAGACACAGTAGCTTGCACATTGTCACTGAATCAGTAAGTAACCAGTGACAGTGTTATAAAATTTGTTTTATTATTTATAAACAATACCATTTAACAACTAAATCATTGTTTATTGTTTTAATACTGTACATATTTAAAAAGTGCATAATGCATATTCAGTAAAATAATAAATGTACTTATTTATTGCTGAAATCAGATACTACCAAATACTCACCCCAATATACATTATATTCCTTATTGCATATAGTAGTTTAATAGTATCATTAACTTCTTGAAACTTTCACTAATTTCATTTATAATGAGCTTTTTATTTAATGCTGAATTGGCTTGATTTTGCATTACATTCTGTAATCGCAGAATCTTCAAATCCTGGAGGGACTGTTGCATTTATGTCGCAGTCAAAGAAACTATATATTCTTCAGGAAAACTGGACAAAACATGCTGTCAAATATAAGTTCATATTCCATACAGGTGTCATGACATTGTTTATTCTATCTCACTTTTTTACAGTAGGCATCCATAGTTGTGAGTTTTGTGGGACCAATTTTGAATCCAGACGAGGTCTCTCCAGTCATGCCCGGTATCATCTCAGGCAGCTGGGAGTGGCTGTGTCCGACAGCAGTGGAGCTCCTATAGACCTTCTGTGCCAGCTGATGAAAGAAAGAGGCGGAACTCTACCCAAGCTCAAAAAACAGGCCAGCCCTGTTAAAAAATACAAACCCCAGTCCCACAAACTCAAAAAGGACGCTGGGCCCAAATTAAAGATTAAAATATCCAACCTTGTAAAGAAAAAATATGCTCTTTCCTCGTCTTCCCCCTCTGCTGTCAAAGGATCAGCAGCGTCTGGTCACTCTTCTTCGCCTTTTGCTGTAGGGAAGCCTCATAAAGCATCTTCAAAGAAGATTTTGGTGTCCACTCCGTCTTCAGCCTTGTCTCCTCTCAAGGCTGTTGAACCCAGGCTCATTGATGGCATTCCATCTACCTCCCTCTCACTGGCCTCAGCCAAGCCCCTCTGGGCCCCTCAGGAAACAGATGCTCCTCTAAATTTAAGTAAGTAACAGTATTAAAAATGTATGTGCTTGGAAGTGGGATCCATTTAAAAAAAAAACTTGGTCTAGTAAATTTTACCACTCACTGAAGCAAGCTAGTTAATCTGATGAAGCAATCCTCGCATACAAAATAAATGTTTAAATGTTCTGTGCTTTTTCACCAGCAACTATGATAAAAAATTCCGCTGCGAGGGATGACGTCCATGTGTGTGAATTATGTGGAGCCTGGTACGAGACCCGTAAAGGTCTCTCCAGTCACGCACGGGCCCACCTGCGGCAGTTTGGTGTGAATTTGGAGTCTAAAGGTGCTCCCATTGAGATGCTCCATAAAATTATTCAGAGCGAGGAATTCCAGGAAAAGGCCAGTGCTGGGCAGCTGGAAGGGTCGGACTTTGAGGATCACACTTCACCCTCCTCCGCTCCTTCCACCTCATCATCCATCAGCAAACCTCCCTCTCTTACCCCTCTATCGTTTAAAGGACTGACATCCATTCGTCTAACACCTCCCCCAATCAAAAAGCAGATTTCTTCAGATGTTTCAGGGAGCTTGGCCCTCAGCAAGAAAGCAGAATTTAAATCCCCTCCTTCAGCCAATAAGAAGATGATTTCATTAGATGTTTCAGGGAACATGCCCCTCAGCAGCCAAACAGAATTGAAATCACCTCCCTCAAAGAAAAAGAAGAGAATTTCTTCAAACGTTCCAGGGATCTTGCTCCTCATTGGTAAAGGACAATTGAAATCTCCGCCAACCAAAAAACAGAAGATTTCTGCAGATGTTTCAGAGGCTTTACCTCTCATTGAGAAAACAGAATTGATATCACCTCCCTCAGCGAAGAAGCAGAAGATTTCTCCAGATGTTTCGGCGGGCTTGCCGCTCAACAAAAAAGCTGTATTTAAATCACCCTTTCGAGGTAAGAATATAAATTATGTATTCATTTATTTTATTTAGTATATTTTTAAACCAAGTCACTTTTATTTATGTAGTGCTTTCGACAATACAGATTGTTTCAAAGCAGCTTTACAGTGATAACAGGAAAATGATTCAATGATGCAAACAGCTGTACAGCAGCTCTAAAAGAAAATAGCTGAAGTCAGTTCAATGTTGATTCGGGTCCGTTGTAAAGATAGTCAATTATTAAATTGATTAATTTCATCTATAAAGCAGGTCTACAGAAAAACAAATGTCGTCCAGCTCAGATTTATTTTTATTTTTTGAGGAATGTTTGAATATCTTGACTATGTTTGGACTGATAATTGGGTGATAATTTATAGCAAAATATGGTAATGGAAAACCCGGATTTTTAAGAGTGTCTGACACCCATGCCTGGAAAACTCATGGAAATTAATAAAATACTCAAGTCATATAAATTCCTGTGTAGATATTAAAAGACCAGTTAAATATAGCATGTTTCTATAGACTAGAAATTGCTCTTTTTGATCTTAAAAAGGCTTTTCAGTCATTGAAATGTTATTTTGGTCAATAACAATATACATATACAGTACTATTCTGACATTAAAGGCTTTTACATTGTTACAACAAATTGCAAATAAATGCTGTTCTTTTGACATTTCTATTCATCCTGGAATTCTAAAAAAAAAAATATCATGGTTTCCAAAAAAATATAAAGCAGCACAATTATTTTAAACATTGATATTAAGTGTTTCTGGAATGAGCACTAAATCTGCATCTTTGAATGATTGCTGAAGGACCCTGTTAAATTCAGCTTGCCATCACAGGAATAAATTTTGCAGTATTACCATTTTTATATTTGATCAAATAAATGCAGCCTTGGTGAGCATAAAGAGACCTTTTTCAAAAACATTAAAAAGTCTTACCAACCCTAAACATTTAAAGGAGAACTCCGGTCAATTTTAACATTGAGCTCATTTTTTTGTACATTTGGAGTGCTGTCAGTACAGAGAACAACGACAAAAATCGGTGTTGCCTACACCGTGTTATCCTCTTTTTAAAATTTGCACCCTGTTGACTTCAATGGGGCAAGTTTTAAACCTGCTTTTAGCCTCTTAACATCCTTGATGTGTCATTACAAGTGCACAGGTCATGTGAGTGATTCCTTCAGAGTGAACACGGTGAATCTGACTGCAGTAGATGTGAAAGATATTAATAAAAATGATAATGACACATCAAGGATGTTAAGAGGCTTAAAGCAGGTTTAAAACTTGCCCCATTGAAGTCAACAGGGTGCAAATTTTAAAAAGAGGATAACACGGTGTAGGCAACACCGATTTTTGTCGTTGTTCTCTGTATTGACAGCACTCCAAATGTACAAAAAAATGAGCTCAATGTTAAAATTGACCGGAGTTCTCCTTTAAACAGTAATATAGTAATATACCTTAAGCTTCTTCACAGGGGGCATTATGACATGATTTTACATCCAATAACCAACAAACCATTTTTTTTTAATGTTTGTGACCTCTGTCTTTAACTATCAAATATACACATGTCCTTACATACTTTGCTCTGATCATTTATGAGATGCCCTCTTTCTTACCCTCAAGGCGAGTCATCTAGAGGTGTCACCTGTGAATTCTGTCACGAGAAGTTTAAGAAGAGTCAGAGCTTGGCCAGTCACGCCCGCTATCACCTGCGCCAGCTGGGCATCACCGAGTGGTCTGTAAACGGGTCTCCCATGGCCACTCTGCGAGAGGTGATGGCCCAACGTGGTAGTTCTGCTGGATCTCTCAGTTCCCCTGGGCCGCCCTCGCTGACCCCACCGGTATCCCCCTCTGTACCTCCCTCTGCACCCCCCTCTGCACCCCCTCTCCTCTCATCCCCAAACCCCATTACCCAGTCTTCCTCTCCTCCTGTTCCTCACAAAGTTCCAAAGGCCAAGAAAGGCTCCAGGACTGTGTTCCCAAAACCAAAGGACGAACCTGTGGAAGTTGACATCTCTATCATAGAGTCTCCAAAGCCACAAAGCGTACCCACCACCCCTTTAACACCTCCATCTGATTCCAACACTGTTAGATCACCCATGATCGGTGCGTAAAAATTACAGTGCATCCAGTTACTTCTTTTATGCTTTTCTTTCTATTTATTTAAACTTTCTGTAGATTTTTCATCCTTAAGACGTAGTCACACTAGACTAAAACTATACAATCAATTCCCTTTTACTACAAACCAGCAGCTTTAAAGTTTGAATTCTTGTAATTCAGCTAAGAGATATTCATGCCATGATGAATCGTTCTTCTGTTGGTCACATGTCTTTACCTTGTACGAATTTGCAAGTCAGAGTTCACCTAACTTGAACTTGCAAATGCAGTGAAATTCGCATGATTTTGCATTTCCTGTTTGCTGTATTTGCATGTGCATAAATGGAAGTGAACAAACGGTGTAGTGTGACCACCCCTTTAGGTGTGCTATTAATTTTAGGATTAAAAGTATAAATTTAGGAAATGAATAGATAATTATGTAATTGTACAATTTGCATTTGAATTCTGATTATTTATTTGCCTGGTTAATTTTATAGCTTAATGTGATGTTCAACGTTTTAGCATAAAAACATTAAAAAAACCATAAATAACTATCGACTGCCACTAGAAATCTCATGTTTTATTGTGAATCCCTTATTTTGTTGAGTTTATAATGACTTGTGTCTGCTTTCCTCAGCTCCTAAGCATGAAAAGCAGGAGCCCAAACAGTTTGTATGCTGCGACTACTGTGGCGAGATGTTTGATACTCGTAAAGCCCTGTCCTGTCACGCACGTGGTCACTTACGACAGATGGGAGCAAGGTGGTCGCTGAAAGTCCCACCCATAGAGGCCCTGTATGAGCTCATGAAGAGGAAGGACTCTGAACGGGCATCCCAAATCAAACCGGAACCTGATTCAGGGGCGGCAGTGCAGTTGAAAAAAACAGAATCCTCACCTCGCACTTTTACTCTGTCACCTGTGGAAAAAGAGAAACCTGCTTCTGACGACACAACTACAGGTACGTTGAACCAAGAATTATTTGTCTCTTAGTAACTAACATTACAACCTCCCAAAAACTGCTCAGACATCTATGCAACTTGTAAACCTAATCAAAGGGTATGTTCAAAATAGCATTCTTCTGGTGAAATCAAGGTGGTATTATTATTTATTATTTGATCAGGCTGTGAAAACAAAGATTTTTTACACACAATTAGATAAAATTGCAAAATAACTATGTCAAATTCCACGTTGATAACTGGATGTCACTTGCTGAATGAAACATGCCACAATGTCTTCGTAATGTTTGTTGCATTTTCTGATACCAAAAATTATTTTAATGCTATGGCCGCTAACTTAAAAAATGGCAAATATTATGAGTCTATTCTACTTTATTAATATGTTTGATGTGCACTCTTAAAGGGGAAGTGTTATTCAAAAAAGCACATTTGTGTTATTCAATACATTTTTGCCATGATCTTTCGCTATTTCTAGTGCTGGCCGATAAATACATATGCTGATAATAAAGCGGTTTTAGTCGTTTTTGCGGATAAGTGTGAATGGGGATCGTTTTGACAATGTTAAATTATTCTGGATGTTAATGCTATATGTCTACTTTCATGTCTTGTGTTCTCCACTCTCTTCCCTTTCTGCTGTAGGCTGTGATGCCACCTGTGAACTCTGTGGTTTTGATTTTGAGAATCGCAAGGCACTGGCCAGCCACGCAAGAGCCCACTTAAGGCAGCAGGGAGTGGATTGGAAGGTCATCGGCTCTCCTATTGAGACCCTGAAGGCCTGGATGAAGAGTGAGCCGGGGAAAGTAGCAGAGCTCCACAAAAGCTACATGAGGGGGGACTTGCCTTTTGTTAAGAAGGTATGTCCAGGTTGAATTGTTGCCAAACTGTAATGATATTTCTTATCTCTTATCTCTTAAGCATAAACTCACTAAAGTTTGTTAGATTTACACTTAAAACATAAAAAGGGGTAAGATATATTCCCCAAAAAACAAATCTTAACATCTTATGCAGTTTTTCATCTCAAGTAAAATTAAACTTAATTTTTAATAAAAATATTTGAATGGAAAATAAGACAATAATACTGATTCATTTGTCTTTTGCAGTATTTTTGTTCCTTCTTAAGATTTGCATGAACACAAAGTTGTCAGCATTTTGGAGTATCTTTGCTATTCACAAATTGTCTCTCTGTCTTCCTCTGGTGTAGAGCTCCAAAAGATCCTCCACTCCGTACTCTTCCTCAGACTCTGAGTCTGTCCGTCTTGCTTCTCAGAAGGGTTCATCAGCAGTCCGAGACTCTGCTGGTCAGCCGCAGGTATACCAGCTTTTCAAAGCAACAGTGGCAACAGCTAGAGAGGGCAAAGCAGGAATGAGCCACTCCTCCTCCACATACAAGAAACAGCCTTCATCAAATGAACTTTCCTCAGACAGCCTGTTCCAGACTCCCACGGCCCGCAGGGAGCTGAATGTTCGTTTTCCTCGAGGTAGGGGAAATATGTATTTCTTGCTCATACTAGAGCTCCAAATTATGTATTAGTTCAGTTTTAGCCAATAAGGAAAATGATTATGCATTGTGATAATCACTGTGCTTGTCTTAGGCTGTGAACGGCGTCCTCCAAAGCATTTATCCCACTCTGAGAGTGGATCCAGGGAAACAGAATCTTCAAAGCCCTCTCGGGCTGGAAACATTCCATCCTTGGTGCCTAGACCACCAGAGACCAGCCTAGTAAAGCTGGTTGGGAAGGTGTACTCCCTCAAGTGCAGGTGAGTTGAAAACACAAATCAGTTTGTTCTGTAAACCTGGTGGTTTTGCTGTCTGGGAGTGGAGAAGAGCTGTGCGCTTACAAACAAGCAGGTTTGAGTGGTTCATCATGACCTGATCCCATTCTCCCTGTGTCTCCCTTCACTTTCTGGTCTACACTACTATTAAAGTGCCCCTATTATGCTGTTTATAAAATGATATGGAGGTCTCCGACAATAGGTTTATATGCATCCAAGGTAAAAAATAAAACACTTTAATTTAGTGTTATCTTAGTGTTATCCATTACCATATCTTAATTTCAGCTCCGGAGGCTTCCTCAGCACTTGATACACAGTGATACGAACAGTAATGATGCCATCTATTTTATAGCATCATTTCAAGCCCGAGTCCGGTAAAGAAACTTTGGAAGACGTAGCTGATCAACCCGAACCACGGTTGCAAGCACGAGTTGAGCAAGACACTTTTTTTAGTGGTAGAGGTTGTTAGCGGGGAGCCAATGAAGAACATAGGCTGGCATGAAGGATTGTGAATGAAGTAAGACTGGAATAACTTGTTTCAGGCAGTTCAGAATTGACACTTTCTTTTGGGAGACAATAACTCAATTTATCATGCTCTTTGATCTTTAAAACTTTGCAAACCTTTTACATTCACAAACAGCTGTATTACATGCTACATTAAAGGTGTATAGTATAAATTAAAGCCTGTATTTCGGCACTGGTATTGCACTTAATTTTTTTAATGTGATGACTATTTTGTCTTGTATGAAATGCAAGTATCTATTTTAGTTTCTGAAGGCCAGTGCCAAATAAAAACAATATGGCCTTTAAACTAAATTAAAAAACAAATCTTCATCTTTAAACAAAGTTTAAAGCAGTGCATGAAGATTTTGAATTTGACCTGCATTATGTCCCACCAATAGTAATGCATTGATTGTAGTTAAATGCCTATAAATACACCATTAGAACAATAAGTGCTCTTCTATAAATTATTTTATAGGTTCTGTGAAGAGGTTTTCCAAGGACCACTTTCCATACAGGAGGATTGGGTCATGCACCTTCAGCAACACATTCTGAAGCTTAAGAAGGATTCGGATTCGGCCTCAACCTCATCCCCTCAGCCTCCTCTCGGTCATACCGAAACGCCGCTTCTTATCGGCCCTCAGGCTGTCTAGATACTCTTTCTGCTGTGGTCTTTATTTTCATCATTTTGAAATTCTGCAATCATACTACACTGACTCTTTTATTACAAATATTGCTCTATTACCTGGACCTTAACTGCCAACTGTGATGTGGATTTTTTTTATTTTTTGATGATAATTTTTGCAAGACACTACTGAAAAAGATTATGACCACAGTGTTTCTTACATGTCAGTGTTTTCCAGATGGGATGTTTTGAATGTATTGTACTTTTTATTGCATTTCACTGTTTTTATTGTATTTTGATAATGTGTTACCACATTTTAGCTGTTTTCTTGATTAACAAGATTTCAAACCTGTTTTATACTGTACTTAAAGTTTCCAATAGTACTTAATGTGTTAAGTTTTAAAGAATGTTTTGTGAAAAAAATAGTGTAGACCAGCTTTTGGTCATTGAAATGAAGTTGTTGTTCTTACCTTTTAACATAGTATTTTGAAAACTGCTTCTCACATGTGTGAACAATCAGATTTTTCGATGCCAAAAAAATCAAATAAAAGGGACAGATTTCTACAGATTTTCATTCATATGTATTAATGAAAATGTTCAGGTGTTTTTTGTTTTGTTTTATTTTTGTCAAATTTAAGCAGAAACCAGCACTACAGAAAAGCCAGGCCATGTCTAGTTATTTCAGCATTAAATGAGACTTTAATATGTCTTTGTTAATATGTTTTTACTACTGTATCTTTGACATCTTGATCAGTTTTTTTTTCCCTATATCTTCCATATTACCAGTTAAATTAGTCAACAGTGTGATTCTATTACATGTACTTGTGTATTTGTCTTTGTAAAGCACTGTGCCAGTGTCTGGTTGGAGTAAAGGGTGTTTTATACTCCAACAGCAGCTATTAAATACCTTTCAAGAATGTGTGTGGAAATTGCATATTTCCATGTACATTATTTCTCGTGGGATACATTTCTCGCGGTTTTGTTTCACCATTTTCTTAGTCAGGCTTTGCAAGATTTTAAGTCAATTGAAACTGTCTATGACAAGCTGTAGTCCTTGCAAAATAATTTGGTAAAATACAGTATTGAAGCTTTTTATACCTGCGTTTGATTAATAAAGACACTTTGAATCCATTTACTGCTTTGTGGGTCATATACATTGCATGTTCCTCATCAGCTACTGATTCCTCTGCATAAACAATTCAGCATCTTTATTGTAGTAGCCTATATTTTGTATCTGAGACATAAAGGATGGTGATATTCCCAGAGCTACTCTTCCTTTCCAATTTTTCATGGCTGTTTTTCACTCATGAGGTCTGCTAATGCTGTATTCCTATGTAAATGAAACCCTCCTGTATCGTCTGCTTCCTGCAGTGAGGAGTCTGCTTAAACCAGCACCTTTATGAAGCTGTTATTTGGATAAAAGGTCTTTTCAGAGAGTAAAAGAGGAAGGTGAAATCGAGCACTGGACTGTTCTGTTAGGAAAAAAACTAATTATTATGTGCTTTACACATGCTATCTCTGAGAGCCTTACCAGTTAAAAAAGCTTATCTGTAATATAGTATATGCCTATGTAAAA
Organism: Abramis brama; assembly: GCF_963993115.1. Taxonomy (NCBI): domain Eukaryota; kingdom Metazoa; phylum Chordata; class Actinopteri; order Cypriniformes; family Leuciscidae; genus Abramis; species Abramis brama. The sequence continues at coordinate 34,872,888 of NC_139973.1, forward strand.
TGCAAAAAATGTATGGTCAGCGAGAAGTGACGTCACCCAACATCGCTTAGAGCACCTTTAGCAGTGAGTAAGCTGTATGACGTCATAGAGCTTCATAGCGGTGAGCTTTATGACGTCATAGAGCTTTATGGCGGTGAGTGAGCTTTATGACGTCATAACGCGCGAGCGGTAGAGAAGAGGGAAGCTGCTGGAAGTGATTTAGCGATCATATCAACAAACATTAGCAACTGAAAAATATTTGGTAACACTTTAGTCAATATGAAAGATAGTAAAAAAAGAGAGCCCTTGGACATGATTCAGCAGAATGCTCTGCATCTCGAGACAGTTATGAAGGAGAAGAGAACCCAGAAGCTTTACACGGAGTTTCACATCAACCCCGCCAAAAAACTGCACATTTTGACTGGCAAACCCAACATCAACCCCATAAAGGAAGAGGAAGACCCTGCTTTCCTCCAGGTCATAGAAAGGGCCCGTCTGGAGCCAGTAAAGAAGTACTCTCACCCTCACACTGAAGCACAAGAGATAGGATGGATATCCACTCCTCTACTTGTCTCAGATAGCAGTGACAAAAGATTACATTTTTCACGGCAGGGCACGGATATTACTAAATACATGGAGGCTGTCTGGCGATCGAAGAAGCAGGGCTAATTGCAATATAGTGTAGCAGGGACAGGGTGGATTTACTCCACCTATTGGGAGATCGACCGTACGCATACATGTATCCGTGCTCTTTGCATTGTGCAGGCGTTGTTTAACCTTGAGTTTACCTGTTACTGTTTAGATTGTAAGCCTTTGTCTTCCTGTCTGCTTACCCCTCACAGGTATGTTGTTCAGCCATGTCATAAACACGATTGTTGACTGCGGTTAGCTACTATCGGTTCTATTTCCAGTTGAATATTAATAGCATGCCATTTACTGTATGTTACTGATCGAGCTGCTGTATTCCCGCATGGTGCGCGACCATTAATGGTTTTGATTACGTTGACCATCTCGTGGTATGTAGAATTACAGCTGTGTTGATTTTAGTAATTGGTTGCTTCCTGTAACATACTTTTGTCATGCTCTGCAGGTTTACCTGCAGATCTGAGAGTCTCCCTGGCTACTTGCTGGGGTTGAGCATCAATATTGAATAATAATATAATAATAATAATTTGGCGGGGGTCGAAATTCGCCACTACACCTGTTGCCACCTGCTAAACTTTATGATTGTGCATCAGACAGTCAAGTCAAGTCTTCTTCATTTATATAGCGCTTTTAACAATGTAGATTGTTCCAAAGCGGCTTTACAGAGATACAAGGATAGTTTAAAGCAGGGTTCACCAATCTCGGTCCTGGAGGGCCGCTGTCCTGCAGAGTTTAGCTCCAACCGCAATTAAACACACCTGAACCAGCTAATCAAGGTCTCACTAGGCATACTAGAAACTTTCAAACAGGTGTGTTGGAGCTGGTTGGAGCTAAACTCTGCAGGGACAGCGGCCCTCCAGGACCGAGATTGGTGAACCCTGGTTTAAAGTAACAGAGATTGTTTTGGCTTTATAGCAGTTCTTGAATAAAGTTATTTTCCAGCTAAAGTTAATTTGATTGATTCACTTCGGTCGCAACGATCATTAGTTATTAACTTAGGGGCTGCTAACACAACACCGTTTTAACAGGAAACTCTACACAGACTTTAAACGCGAAACCTGTGAGAACGCTGATGGCGTGCACATGCGCATTATGAGTTCAGTCTACTGGTATGCGCGTTTGAATATGTGCGCAGGTTTGTAATTCCCTACAAACCAAGTCTTAAAAAACTACTTGTCTGGCCTTAACATTTTGATAGAGAATTGTATCACTTCGGGGTAGATACACAAACCGAATTTTCCCGACAATGCTTTATCTGTAGAGTGGTAAAGGGATCCTCCATAAGGAGAAACTAGTTGGCACTTTAGCACCCCGCTATGACATCGGGTCCAGGCACAGGTCCTTCATCAGATCTGGATACAGCCTGGATCCAGCAGGCTGCGGGAAAACATCGGGATAAACAAAAACACTAAAATTAGCGCAGATGCCATTCTTCTTATGATGTAATGAGTGCATCAGGATTTATGGGAAGTGTTCCCGGTTCCGGCTGACCTAACATTGAATTATAAAAGTCTATATGTGTTATGTGTATGCTAGGTCAAAGAGATTTTTAAAGAGGTTTTTAGTCTAGCTTTGAACTGACAGAGTGTGTCTGCTTCCCGGACAATGGTAGGAAGACCAAAGTTTTGGTGCTAAATAGGAGAAGGATCTACCACCAGCAGTCGATTTTGATATTCTAGGTATTATCAACTGGCCGGAATTTTGAGATCGCAATAGACGTGAAGGACTATAATGCGTTAAGAGCTCGCTCAAGTACTGCGGAGCTAAACCATTTAGTGCTTTGTAAGTAATCAGCAATATTTTAAAATGTATACAATGTTTAATAGGGAGCCAATGCAGTGTTTACAGAACAGGGATAATATGGTCATACTTCCTGGTTTTGGTAAGAACTCGAGCTGCTGCGTTTTGGACCAGCTGTAATTTGTTAAAGCGTGCAGGGCAACCACCCATAATAGCATTACAATAATCTAGCCTTGATGTCATGAACGCATGGACTAATTGTTCCGCATTTGTCAATGAGAGCATATGACGTAATTTAGATATATTTTTAAGATGGAAAAATGCGGTTTTACAGATACTAGACACGTGACTTTCAAATGAAAGATTGGTATCAAAGAGCACACTCAGGTTCCTAACCGATGACGAAGACTTGACAGAGCAGCCGTCAAGTGTTAGACAGTATTCTAGATTATAACGTGAGGAAGTTTTTTGTCCAATAATCAGAATCTCTGTTTTTTCAGAATTAAGTAGTAGGAAATTACTAGTCATCCAATTTTTTATATCACCTATGCATTCCGTTAATTTTGTGAATTGGTAAGTTTCGTCAGGGTGTGAAGAAATATAGAGCTGAGTATCATCAGCATAACAGTGAAAACTAATTCCATGCTTCCTAATGATATCTCCAAAGGGTAGCATGTACAAACTGAAAAGCAACGGTCCTAGTACTATGCCTTGTGGTACGCCATACTGAACTTGTGATCGATGAGACATCTCTTCATTTACTGCTTCAAACTGATAACGGTCAGATAAGTATGATTTAAACCATGTTAATGCAATTCCACTAATGCCAACATCATTTTCGAGTCTATTTTAAAGAATGTTGTGGTCAATATTATCAAATGCAGCACTAAGATCAAGTAACACTAATAGAGAGATACAACCACGATCGGATGATAAGAGCAAATCATTTGTGACTCTGATGAGAGCTGTCTCAGTAGTCAGTACTATGGTACGGTCTAAATCCTTACTGAAAATCCTCGCAGATATCATTTCTTTCTAAAAAGGAACATAGTTGTGAGAATACCGCCTTTTCTAGTATCTTTGACAGAAAAGGTAGATTCGAGATCGGCCTGTAATTGACTAATTCTGTACGATCAAGTTGCTGTTTTTTAACAAGCGGTTTAATCATAGCCAGCTTAAAAGTTTTTGGAATATATCCTAATGACAAAGATGAATTAATGATATTAAGAAGAGGATCTATGACCTCTGGAAGCATCTCTTTCAGTAGCTTAGTCGGTATAGGGTCTAACATACATGTTGTCGATTTAGATGATTTAACGAATTCTTCCTCTTCTATAGCAATGAATGAATCAAATTTTTCCTTAGGGACACTACAATGCACTGCCTGATGGGATACTGTAGTAGACGGTTGTATAGTTATAATTTTCTCCCTGATATTATCAATCTTATAAGTGAAGAAGTTCATAAAGTCATTACTGCTGTGCTGCTTGGAAACTTCAGGGCTTTATTTTTCGTTAGTTTAGCCACTGTTTCAAATAAATACCTAGGGTTTTGTTTATTTTCTTCTAATAGGGTTGAAAAATAAGCAGATCTAGCAGCATTTAAGGCCTCTCTGTATGCAGTCGAGCTCTCTATCCATGAAATGCGAAATACCTCTAGTTTTGTTTCCTTCTAGTTGCGCTCCATTTTTCTGGCTGCTCTCTTAAGGGCCCGAGTGTGCTCGTTGTACCACGGCGTTGGACTATTTTCTTTAATCTTCTTAAGCGCAACGGAGCAACTGTGTCTAAAGTGCTGGAAAAGAGAGAGTTAAAAGTTTCTGTCGCAGTATCGAGGTCTTCTAAGCTATCTGGGATGCTGAGATGATGAAACTGATCAGGAAGTTTATTAATAAAGCAATCTTTAGTGGCAGAAGTGATAGGTCTAACATATTTGTAACACGGAGTCGGCTTTGCAGCCTTGGCTAAATGAAGTTTACACAAGACTAGATAATGATCTGAGATGTCATCGCTCTGCTGCAGAATTTCAACGGCATCAACATTGATTCCGTGTGATAATATTAGATCTAGGGTATGATTACGACAATGAGTAGGTCCTGACACATGTTGTCTAACTCCAATAGAGTTAAGAATGTCTTTAAATGTCAGTCCCAATGCATCTTTTTCGTTATCTACATGTATATTAAAATCACCAACAATTAGGACTTTATCTGCAGCCAGTACTAACTCTGATAGAAAGTCAGCAAATTATTTGATAAAGTCTGTATGGTGCCCTGGTGGCCTGTATACAGTAGCCAGCACAAATCTCAAACGTGATTTATCATTTATCAATCACTCAAACGTGATTTATCATTTATCAGCGGTGTTTTGTCCCGCGACTACAGCGTCTCACCGTCACCCAGTTGCCCTGCTGCACGGGCTCTACTTCAGCCAGAACCGAACAATGTAAAGAGTTCACTAAGCTAGTCGCATCCAAAGCAGTAACTAAAGCCCTTGCACTCTTACAATTAACCTCGATTAAAGCTTGGATGCGTGTCTCTAGTTCTGAAATCTTCCCTGTCAGCTTTACTATCTCCCTGCATTTATCACATGTAAATCCTGAGCTGACAGAGAAGGATATGCTAAACATGTTGCATGAGGTGCAAGTAACAATAAGAGGAGAAGATGACATGACTTCCCGTGTTTGTTGACTGATCCTACTCACCTAAGTTATTTGATGGACTCGTAAAAGGTGCGAGAAAAATAAATAAATAAAGAGCGCACAGATGGCATGTTAACAGGCTAGCGAATTACTAGCATGTTGTGCTAGCAATAATGATTTAGATTGAAGTAATTTTTATTTTTAAGATGGAAAAATGCGGTTTTACAGATACTAGACACGTGACTTTCAAATGAAAGATTGGTATCAAAGAGCACACCCAGGTTCCTAACCGACGACGAAGACTTGACAGAGCAGCCATCAAGTGTTAGACAGTATTCTAGATTATTATGTGAGGAAGTTTTTTGTCCAATAATTAGAAACTCTGTTTTTTTCAGAATTAAGTAGTAGGAAATGACTAGTCATCCAATTTTTTATATCACCTATGCATTCCGTTAATTTTGTGAATTGGTAAGTTTCGTCAGGGTGTGAAGAAATATAGAGCTGAGTATCATCAGCATAACAGTGAAAACTAATTCCATGCTTCCTAATGATATCTCCAAAGGGTAGCATGTACAAACTGAAAAGCAACGGTCCTAGTACTGAGCCTTGTGGTACGCCATACTGAACTTGTGATCGATGAGACATCTCTTCATTTACTGCTACAAACTGATAACGGTCAGATAAGTATGATTTAAACCATGTTAATGCAATTCCACTAATGCCAACATCATTTTCGAGTCTATTTAAAAGAATGTTGTGGTCAATATTATCAAATGCAGCACTAAGATCAAGTAACACTAATAGAGAGATACAACCACGATCGGATGATAAGAGCAAATCATTTGTAACTCTGATGAGAGCTGTCTCAGTAGTCAGTACTATGGTACGGTCTAAATCCTTACTGAAAATCCTTGCAGATATCATTTCTTTCTAAAAAGGAACATAGTTGTGAGAATACCGCCTTTTCTAGTATCTTTGACAGAAAAGGTAGATTCGAGATCGGCCTGTAATTGACTAATTCTGTACGATCAAGTTGCGTTTTTTTAACAAGCGGTTTAATCATAGCCAGCTTAAAAGTTTTTGGAATGTATCCTAATGACAAAGATGAATTAATGATATTAAGAAGAGGATCTATGACCTCTGGAAGCATCTCTTTCAGTAGCTTAGTCGGTATAGGGTCTAACATACATGTTGTCGATTTAGATGATTTAACGAGTTTAACGAATTCTTCCTCTTCTATAGCAATGAATGAATCAAATTTTTCCTTAGGGACACTACAATGCACTGCCTGATGCGATACTGTAGTAGACGGTTGCATAGATATAATTTTCTCCCTGATATTATCAATCTTATAAGTGAAGAAGTTCATAAAGTCATTGCTGCTGTGCTGCTTGGAAACTTCAGGGCTTTATTTTTCATTAGTTTAGCCACTGTTTCAAATAAATACCTAGGGTTTTGTTTATTTTCTTCTAATAGGGTTGAAAAATAAGCAGATCTAGCAGCATTTAAGGCCTCTCTGTATGCAGTCGAGCTCTCTATCCATGAAATGCGAAATACCTCTAGTTTTGTTTCCTTCTAGTTGCGCTCCATTTTTCTGGCTGCTCTCTTAAGGGCCCGAGTGTGCTCGTTGTACCACGGCGTTGGACTATTTTCTTTAATCTTCTTAAGCGCAACGGAGCAACTGTGTCTAAAGTGCTGGAAAAGAGAGAGTTAAAAGTTTCTGTCGCAATATCGAGGTCTTCTAAGCTATCTGGGATGCTGAGATGATGAAACTGATCAGGAAGTTTATTAATAAAGCAATCTTTAGTGGCAAAAGTGATAGGTCTAACATATTTGTAACACGGAGTCGGCTTTGCAGCCTTGGCTAAATGAAGTTTACACAAGACTAGATAATGATCTGAGATGTCATCGCTCTGCTGCAGAATTTCAACGGCATCAACATTGTTTCCGTGTGATAATATTAGATCTAGGGTATGATTACGACAATGAGTAGGTCCTGACACATGTTGTCTAACTCCAATAGAGTTAAGAATGTCTTTAAATGTCAGTCCCAATGCATCTTTTTCGTTATCTACATGTATATTAAAATCACCAACAATTAGGACTTTATCTGCAGCCAGTACTAACTCTGATAGAAAGTCAGCAAATTATTTGATAAAGTCTGTATGGTGCCCTGGTGGCCTGTATACAGTAGCCAGCCCAGCACAAATCTCAAACGTGATTTATCATTTTACACTTTATATTGCTATATTAAGCACCAACACTTCAAAAGAATTATATTTGAAACTAGACTTCTTAGTAATTCTAAAAATATTACTGTAAATTACAGCAACACCTCCCCCTTTGCCTTTCAGACGAGGTTCATGTTTATAACAGTAATCTTGCGGGTGGTCTCATTTAAAGTAATGTAATCGTTTGGTTTTAGCCAGGTTTCTGTCAAACACAGCACATCTAGATTATAGTCTGTAATCATGTCATTAACAATAAGTGCTTTTGAAGTAAGGGATCTAATATTCAGCAACCCAAGCTTTATCATTTGCTCATTTGTATTATATCTGTTTTTTATTTGTTGAACATCAATTACATTTTTAACCTTAGATGGGTTTGGAAGTTTTTTGTATTTCCTAATTCGGGGAACAGACACAGTCTCTATTGATGATATCTAGGTGAAAGAGGCTCTATGTGATGGGATTTATCTGACCTTGGTGACGTGAGACAGCTAGCAGACGGTCGGTTTAGCCAGTCTGTCTGCTTCCTGACCTGAGCCCCAGATTGTCATGTTTGAGCTCTAAAGACTATGTGCCATATTACTAGAGAGAAGAGCAGCACCATCCCAGGAGGGATGAATACCATCTCTTTTCAACAGGTCAGGTCTGCCCCAAAAACTTTTCCAATTGTCTATGAATTCTATATTATTTTGCAGACACCACTTAGACAACCAGCCATTGAGTGAGGACAATCTACTAAGTATATCATCACTCCTGCGAACAGGAAGAGGGCCAGAGCAAATAATAATCTAGAATACTGTCTAACACTTGATGGCTGCTCTGTCAAGTCTTCGTCGTCGGTTAGGAACTTGGGTGTGCTCTTTGATACCAATCTTTCATTTGAAAGTCACGTGTCTAGTATCTGTAAAACCGCATTTTTCCATCTTAAAAATAAAAATTACTTCAATCTAAATCATTATTGCTAGCACAACATGCTAGTAATTCGCTAGCCTGTTAACATGCCATCTGTGCGCTCTTTATTTATTTATTTTTCTCGCACCTTTTACGAGTCCATCAAATAACTTGGGTGAGTAGGATCAGTCAACAAACACGGGAAGTCATGTCATCTTCTCCTCTTATTGTTACTTGCACCTCATGCAACATGTTTAGCATATCCTTCTCTGTCAGCTCAGGATTTACATGTGATAAATGCAGGGAGATAGTAAAGCTGACAGGGAAGATTTCAGAACTAGAGACACGCATCCAAGCTTTAATCGAGGTTAATTGTAAGAGTGCAAGGGCTTTAGTTACTGCTTTGGATGCGACTAGCTTAGTGAACTCTTTACATTGTTCGGTTCCGGCTGAAGTAGAGCCCGTGCAGCAGGGCAACTGGGTGACGGTGAGACGCTGTAGTCGCGGGACAAAACACCGCTCTTCCGTTCTGATTACAACTTCAAATAGATTCTCCCCACTCAGTGAAACACCCACTGTGAATCCTGTTGAATGTGCCCTAGTTATTGGCGATTCTATTACACGGAACATGAAAATAGAGACACCAGCCACCATAGTCACATGTTTGCCGGGAGCCAGAGCGCTTGACATCAAAGCAAATTTAAAAGTGCTGGCTAATGCTAATGGTAAATTCTCTAAGATTTTTATTCACGTTGGCACAAACGATGTTTGACTCGCCAGTCGGAGATCACCAAAATTAATGTTAAAGAGGTGTGTGAACTCGCAAGTACGATGTCAGGCACTACGTGAGGAAGTTTTTTGTCCAATAATTAGAATCTCTGTTTTTTTCAGATTTAAGTAGTAGGAAATGACTGGTCATCCAATTTTTTATATCACCTATGCATTCCGTTAATTTTGTGAATTGGTAAGTTTCGTCAGGGTGTGAAGAAATATAGAGCTGAGTATCATCAGCATAACAATGAAAACTAATTCCATGCTTCCTAATGATATCTCCAAAGGGTAGCATGTACAAACTGAAAAGCAACGGTCCTAGTAATGAGCCTTGTGGTACGCCATACTGAACTTGTGATCGATGAGACATCTCTTCATTTACTGCTACAAACTGATAACGGTCAGATAAGTATGATTTAAACCATGTTAATGCAATTCCACTAATGCCAACATCATTTTCGAGTCTATTTAAAAGAATGTTGTGGTCAATATTATCAAATGCAGCACTAAGATCAAGTAACACTAATAGAGAGATACAACCACGATCGGATGATAAGAGCAAATCATTTGTGACTCTGATGAGAGCTGTCTCAGTAGTCAGTACTATGGTACGGTCTAAATCCTTACTGAAAATCCTCGCAGATATCATTTCTTTCTAAAAAGGAACATAGTTGTGAGAATACCGCCTTTTCTAGTATCTTTGACAGAAAAGGTAGATTTGAGATCGGCCTGTAATTGACTAATTCTGTACGATCAAGTTGCGGTTTTTTAACAAGCGGTTTAATCATAGCCAGCTTAAAAGTTTTTGGAATGTATCCTAATGACAAAGATGAATTAATGATATTAAGAAGAGGATCTATGACCTCTGGAAGCATCTCTTTCAGTAGCTTAGTCGGTATAGGGTCTAACATACATGTTGTCGATTTAGATGATTTAACGAGTTTAACGAATTCTTCCTCTTCTATAGCAATGAATGAATCAAATTTTTCCTTAGGGACACTACAATGCACTGCCTGATGCGATACTGTAGTAGACGGTTGCATAGTTATAATTTTCTCCCTGATATTATCAATCTTATAAGTGAAGAAGTTCATAAAGTCATTACTGCTGTGCTGCTTGGAAACTTCAGGGCTTTATTTTTCGTTAGTTTAGCCACTGTTTCAAATAAATACTTAGGGTTTTGTTTATTTTCTTCTAATAGGGTTGAAAAATAAGCAGATCTAGCAGCATTTAAGGCCTCTCTGTATGCAGTCGAGCTCTCTATCCATGAAATGCGAAATACCTCTAGTTTTGTTTCCTTCTAGTTGCGCTCCATTTTTCTGGCTGCTCTCTTAAGGGCCCGAGTGTGCTCGTTGTACCACGGCTTTGGACTATTTTCTTTAATCTTCTTAAGCGCAACGGAGCAACTGTGTCTAAAGTGCTGGAAAAGAGAGAGTTAAAAGTTTCTGTCGCAATATCGAGGTCTTCTAAGCTATCTGGGATGCTGAGATGATGAAACTGATCAGGAAGTTTATTAATAAAGCAATCTTTAGTGGCAGAAGTGATAGGTCTAACATATTTGTAACACGGAGTCGGCTTTGCAGCCTTGGCTAAATGAAGTTTACACAAGACTAGATAATGATCTGAAATGTCATCGCTCTGCTGCAGAATTTCAACGGCATCAACATTGATTCCGTGTGATAATATTAGATCTAGGGTATGATTACGACAATGAGTAGGTCCTGACACATGTTGTCTAACTCCAATAGAGTTAAGAATGTCTTTAAATGTCAGTCCCAATGCATCTTTTTCGTTATCTACATGTATATTAAAATCACCAACAATTAGGACTTTATCTGCAGCCAGTACTAACTCTGATAGAAAGTCAGCAAATTATTTGATAAAGTCTGTATGGTGCCCTGGTGGCCTGTATACAGTAGCCAGCACAAATCTCAAACGTGATTTATCATTTTACACTTTATATTGCTATATTAAGCACCAACACTTCAAAAGAATTATATTTGAAACTAGACTTCTTAGTAATTCTAAAAATATTACTGTAAATTACAGCAACACCTCCCCCTTTGCCTTTCAGACGAGGTTCATGTTTATAACTGTAATCTTGCGGGTGGTCTCATTTAAAGTAATGTAATCGTTTGGTTTTAGCCAGATTTCTGTCAAACACAGCACATCTAGATTATAGTCTGTAATCATGTCATTAACAATAAGTGCTTTTGAAGTAAGGGATCTAATATTCAGCAACCCAAGCTTTATCATTTGCTCATTTGTATTATATCTGTTTTTTATTTGTTGAACATCAATTACATTTTTAACCTTAGATGGGTTTGGAAGTTTTTTGTATTTCCTAATTCGGGGAACAGACACAGTCTCTATTGATGATATCTAGGTGAAAGAGGCTCTATGTGATGGGATTTATCTGACCTTGGTGACGTGAGACAGCTACCAGACGGTCGGTTTAGCCAGTCTGTCTGCTTCCTGACCTGAGCCCCAGATTGTCATGTTTGAGCTCTAAAGACTATGTGCCATATTACTAGAGAGAAGAGCAGCACCATCCCAGGAGGGATGAATACCATCTCTTTTCAACAGGTCAGGTCTGCCCCAAAAACTTTTCCAATTGTCTATGAATTCTATATTATTTTGCGGACACCACTTAGACAACCAGCCATTGAGTGAGGACAATCTACTAAGTATATCATCACTCCTGCGAACAGGAAGGGGGCCAGAGCAAATTATAGTGCCTGACATCGTACTTGCGAGTTCACACACCTCTTTAACATTAATTTTGGTGATCTCCGACTGGCGAGTCAAACATCGTTTGTGCCAACGTGAATAAAAATCTTAGAGAATTTACAATTAGCATTAGCCAGCACTTTTAAATTTGCTTTGATGTCAGGCGCTCTGGCTCCCGGCAAACATGTGACTATGGTGGCTGGTGTCTCTATTTTCATGTTCCGTGTAATAGAATCGCCAATAACTAGGGCACATTCAACAGGATTCACAGTGGGTGTTTCACTGAGTGGGGAGAATATATTTGAAGTTGTAATCGGAACGGAAGAGCGGTGTTTTGTCCCGCGACTATAGCCTCTCACCGTCACCCAATTGCCCTGCTGCACGGGCTCTACTTCAGCCGGAACCGAACAATGTAAAGAGTTCACTAAGCTAGTCGCATCCAAAGCAGTAACTAAAGCCCTCGCACTCTTACAATTAACCTCGATTAAAGCTTGGATGCGTGTCTCTAGTTCTGAAATCTTCCCTGTCAGCTTTACTATCTCCCTGCATTTATCACATGTAAATCCTGAGCTGACAGAGAAGGATATGCTAAACATGTTGCATGAGGTGCAAGTAACAATAAGAGGAGATGACATGACTTCCCGTGTTTGTTGACTGATCCTACTCACCTAAGTTATTTGATGGACTCGTAAAAGGTGCGAGAAAAATAAATAAATAAAGAGCGCACAGATGGCATGTTAACAGGCTAGCGAATTACTAGCATGTTGTGCTAGCAATAATGATTTAGATTGAAGTAATTTTTATTTTTAAGATGGAAAAATGCGGTTTTACAGATACTGTGACTTTCAAATGAAAGATTGGTATCAAAGAGCACACCCAGGTTCCTAACCGACGACGAAGACTTGACAGAGCAGCCGTCAAGTGTTAGACAGTATTCTAGATTATTACGTGAGGACGTTTTTTATCCAATAATTAGAAACTCTGTTTTTTTCAGAATTAAGTAGTAGGAAATGACTAGTCATCCAATTTTTTATATCACCTATGCATTCCGTTAATTTTGTGAATTGGTAAGTTTCGTCAGGGTGTGAAGAAATATAGAGCTGAGTATCATCAGCATAACAGTGAAAACTAATTCCATGCTTCCTAATGATATCTCCAAAGGGTAGCATGTACAAACTGAAAAGCAACGGTCCTAGTACTGAGCCTTGTGGTACGCCATACTGAACTTGTGATCGATGAGACATCTCTTCATTTACTGCTTCAAACTGATAACGGTCAGATAAGTATGATTTAAACCATGTTAATGCAATTCCACTAATGCCAACATAATTTTCGAGTCTATTTAAAAGAATGTTGTGGTCAATATTATCAATTGCAGCACTAAGATCAAGTAACACTAATAGAGAGATACAACCACGATCGGATGATAAGAGCAAATCATTTGTGACTCTGATGAGAGCTGTCTCAGTAGTCAGTACTATGGTACGGTCTAAATCCTTACTGAAAATCCTTGCAGATATCATTTCTTTCTAAAAAGCAACATAGTTGTGAGGATACCGCCTTTTCTAGTATCTTTGACAGAAAAGGTAGATTCGAGATCGGCCTGTAATTGACTAATTCTGTACGATCAAGTTGCTGTTTTTTAACAAGCGGTTTAATCATAGCCAGCTTAAAAGTTTTTGGAATATATCCTAATGACAAAGATTAATTAATGATATTAAGAAGAGGATCTATGACCTCTGGAAGCATCTCTTTCAGTAGCTTAGTCGGTATAGGGTCTAACATACATGTTGTCGATTTAGATGATTTAACGAGTTTAACGAATTCTTCCTCTTCTATAGCAATGAATGAATAAAATTTTTCCTTAGGGACACTACAATGCACTGCCTGATGCGATACTGTAGTAGACGGTTGCATAGTTATAATTTTCTCCCTGATATTATCAATCTTATAAGTGAAGAAGTTCATAAAGTCATTACTGCTGTGCTGCTTGGAAACTTCAGGGCTTTATTTTTCGTTAGTTTAGCCACTGTTTCAAATAAATACCTAGGGTTTTGTTTATTTTCTTCTAATAGGGTTGAAAAATAAGCAGATCTAGCAGCATTTTAGGCCTCTCTGTATGCAGTCGAGCTCTCTATCCATGAAATGCGAAATACCTCTAGTTTTGTTTCCTTCTAGTTGCGCTCCATTTTTCTGGCTGCTCTCTTAAGGGCCCGAGTGTGCTCGTTGTACCACAGCGTTGGACTATTTTCTTTAATCTTCTTAAGCGCAACGGAGCAACTGTGTCTAAAGTGCTGGAAAAGAGAGAGTTAAAAGTTTCTGTCGCAATATCGAGGTCTTCTAAGCTATCTGGGATGCTGAGATGATGAAACTGATCAGGAAGTTTATTAATAAAGCAATCTTTAGTGGCAGAAGTGATAGGTCTAACATATTTGTAACACGGAGTCGGCTTTGCAGCCTTGGCTAAATGAAGTTTACACAAGACTAGATAATGATCTGAGATGTCATCGCTCTGCTGCAGAATTTCAACGGCATCAACATTGATTCCGTGTGATAATATTAGATCTAGGGTATGATTACGACAATGAGTAGGTCCTGACACATGTTGTCTAACTCCAATAGAGTTAAGAATGTCTTTAAATGTCAGTCCCAATGCATCTTTTTCGTTATCTACATGTATATTAAAATCACCAACAATTAGGACTTTATCTGCAGCCAGTACTAACTCTGATAGAAAGTCAGCAAATTATTTGATAAAGTCTGTATGGTGCCCTGGTGGCCTGTATACAGTAGCCAGCACAAATCTCAAACGTGATTTATCATTTTACACTTTATATTGCTATATTAAGCACCAACACTTCAAAAGAATTATATTTGAAACTAGACTTCTTAGTAATTCTAAAAATATTACTGTAAATTACAGCAACACCTCCCCCTTTGCCTTTCAGACGAGGTTCATGTTTATAACTGTAATCTTGCGGGTGGTCTCATTTAAAGTAATGTAATCGTTTGGTTTTAGCCAGGTTTCTGTCAAACACAGCACATCTAGATTATAGTCTGTAATCATGTCATTAACAATAAGTGCTTTTGAAGTAAGGGATCTAATATTCAGCAACCCAAGCTTTATCATTTGCTCATTTGTATTATATCTGTTTTTTATTTGTTGAACATCAATTACATTTTTAACCTTAGATGGGTTTGGAAGTTTTTTGTATTTCCTAATTCGGGGAACAGACACAGTCTCTATTGATGATATCTAGGTGAAAGAGGCTCTATGTGATGGGATTTATCTGACCTTGGTGACGTGAGACAGCTAGCAGACGGTCGGTTTAGCCAGTCTGTCTGCTTCCTGACCTGAGCCCCAGATTGTCATGTTTGAGCTCTAAAGACTATGTGCCATATTACTAGAGAGAAGAGCAGCACCATCCCAGGAGGGATGAATACCATCTCTTTTCAACAGGTCAGGTCTGCCCCAAAAACTTTTCCAATTGTCTATGAATTCTATATTATTTTGCGGACACCACTTAGACAACCAGCCATTGAGTGAGGACAATCTACTAAGTATATCATCACTCCTGCGAACAGGAAGGGGGCCAGAGCAAATTATAGTGCCTGACATCGTACTTGCGAGTTCACACACCTCTTTAACATTAATTTTGGTGATCTCCGACTGGCGAGTCAAACATCATTTGTGCCGCGAATTACTAGCGTGTTGTGCTAGCAATAATGCTTTAGATTGAAGCTAGCGATGTCAGGTTAATGTGTTAAAGGGTTAGTTCACCCAAAAATGAAAATTATGTCATTATGACTCACCCTCATGTCGTTCCAAGCCCGTAAGACCTCCGTTCATCTTCGGAACACAGTTTAAGATATTTTAGATTTAGTCCAAGAGCTTTCTGTCCCTCCATTGAAAATGTATGTACGGTATACTGTCCATGTCCAGAAAAGGTAATACAGACATCATCAAAGTAGTCCAAGTGACTACAGTGGCTCAATCTTAAGTTTATAAAACGACGAGAATACTTTTTGTGTGCAACTCCAAAGGGTTTTTTTTGTTTTGACAAGAAGTTGCTCTCGCAGCGCAAAAGCTGAGAATGATTTGGTGTTCAACTTCGATCAAAGTGCACCTCCAACATCCAGCACTAATGTGGTGGTGAACCATTTTCAGCCCATTGGTGTTGGTGAGGGAATCGAGAGGCAGGCGAGAAAGAGGAGGAGGATGGACTCGCCCTATCGTTACTTCGTTATTTCTCTGACCCGGCTCAGGTCACAGATTAAAAGTGGAGGACCAGGGTACTGAAGGTGAATCTCATGTGATGTGAATGCCAATGTGGTTTACTGGAACTCTGTACATCAAAAGCCTCATCTTCATATTCAGCTAAGTCCAAGTTTAACAATTATGAAAAATGTTGTTTATGTTGTCAACTCCAGTGATTTATTTTTTTGTAGGTGCCATTTTGAGCCACTATGAAATCGGCAGGGATTCGCTTGAAGGATGGCCTTAAGCTTTTATATTTTACTCTCAGTATCTAGTTAGCCAATTGTTTTGTCTCATTGTATCCTTTCCAGTCCATTCTTAATTTATATTATGTCCACAATTTAGGGAAAGTGATAAGACCGTAAGGGCACTTGAGTTGTTGAAAAATGACATGACCTCTGTAAAAATTGTAATAGTTGACATGTGCAAAGTTTTTTGTTGATCAGGTGGCACTGAAATTTGCCTTGAAGACGGACACCACGGAATATATCAGAATTGTAAGTAGGCTCCGCCGTCCATGTTTTTTCACATTTTTAGATTTAAAACATCTTATATTAATAATAATCATAGACTGTCAAATGCTTTTTAAAACTCCCATTGACAACAAATTGTTCAAGACTGGACTTAATGCTTCTTTTGGGAAAGCACCTTGTGTAACAATCATAAAAATGATCTTTCCTCAAGCCTGGTCATCCTGCACCCTTTCCCTTAGAGGTTGCCCTAACAATGCTTGCTAACAAGGGCCCCAGCGTTCCACAGATGTAGACAAACCTAATTTGAGTTTGAGTGTGTGTGTGTGTGTTTGTTTCAGTTCACTAAATCAGACATGGTGAAAAGGGGATAATGTAAATGCCAAATTAAATATAAATTTAATTTCCCCTATTTACCACCTCAGTTCCAGAGCCCTCCAGTCAGCTTAATGTCTGGCGGCCTAAAATTAGTGTCTGGCATTTTTAACTTGCCTAAGGATATTTAAATAATGTGTTAGGTGTTCCAGAGGTTTAATGTGAGCCGTTTGGATGTATAATGATACAATACAGGACAAACTGCCCTGTAGAGATTTAATATGGGGCACATTGTTTGCTTAAATACCTCATGTTTCTGTGTAATACGAGATGGTAGGGAACCCTAGCGGAAATGTAGTCTTAAGACCAAAGAAAAAAATACAATGAGAAATGTAATATTCACTGATGTTTCACATAATAATTTAATAAAAATAAAGAGACATGTAAAGATATCCATTAATTACATGTAATCCAATTAAAAACAACACACTCAGCATTCAGAAATACTAAATTACTTGTTTCGATCAACTCTCAGGGTCTTCTGCAGACTTTCTATGCTGGCGTCTAGTGCTGCAAGCCCATCCCTAAAATTTTGTTCATCCTGTGTGTTAAACGTGGACCAGGAGTTTATGCTCCAATCAGAGGCTAAAGATTTAATATCACAAGAGGAAAAGGTGTTCTCCATCACTGAAGGGTGTCCAAAGAATGCTGACTGAACACCCATCCTTCGGGCACGCAGAGATTGCACCGATTGATTATTCAGGCCCTTATTTTTCTGAATTAACTGCAAGGCCACACCTTGATGTTCTGAAAGGAAATCTCTCCCATCATTCTTTGCATCCTGAATGTGGAGCCCATCTGAGATGTCCAGCTTTTCAAAAGCACGGCCCATATATTTTTTAAGCCCTACATCCGCATCCACGTCTTCTCTTTGATTCTTGGCTGTTTTCAGCTCATTACACTGAGTTAGCGGTTTACTATGAGCAACTCCTGAGGGAAGTGGCACTACTGGAGTCTCTTTTAAAGGAGCAAACATTGTTCTTTTCTGCTCTTCTGACTGAGGAATATTCTCAGCTATAGTTTCCAGGGTTTGTTTGTGTATATCACTATCCGTTGGTGAGCAGACTTTAACATCTGATGGCATAAAGTTGTCTTTTCCACCATTAATCTGACCAGGGGAGACAGGTTGTAATGTCTGGGACTTACAGTGAACTCGGTGGAGAGGAGAGGCCCGTCCGATGCCCTCCAGGGTCTGAAGGTAGGTCTTTACAGAGTTTGAAAGTTGATCTGACACAGTTGACTCCCTCTGTGCATTTTCATGCAATTCCAGAACACTCTTAGTAAGCTGAGAGTTTGATTGGCACAAGTCCTGCTGAGGAGAATATTTGCTAGTGTCTTTTGTTTGACTTCTCTCCAGATTTCTGTGTGCATGAAAAAACAAAAGTTACAATGACCGACATCTCACATACATCTTCGGTTACATGCTAGATTCTCAAGATTTCATTTGAAGACGTAATTTCTTTATAGTTTAGATGAGTGATTCATGAGTGAACATCAAAAGGCAACATAATGCTATCAAAATGGCTTGTCCCACACTCAAAAAGATGAGGGCTTGTCACACAACCTGTCCATGTTGGCATATCTAACATGGCTTAATGGATTGTTCACCCAAAAATGAATATTCTGTCATCAAACAGTTGACAGTAGCTATTGACTATTGGAAGGCAATGGCTACCGTCAATTGTCTGGTAACCAACATTCTTTAAAATATCTTCTTTTGTGATTAGCAGAAGAAAGAAATTCATAGGTTGGTGAGTAACAGGAACATGAGGGTGAGTAAATGATGACAGAATTTTCAGTTTTGGGTGAACTAATGAATGTGCATCAAAAAAGTTTGATTGACTGGATGCACAACCTTTGAAGTCAACAACAAATCAATCAATTTTCAGTTTTGGGTGAACTAATGAATGTGCATCAAAAAAGTTTGATTGACTGGATGCACAGCCTTTGAAGTCAACAACAAATCAGACGAGTTTTCTCCTATTTTTAAAAGCTGATGAGGATATTTATTTTACTATCTTAAAGGTGCTGTAGGACATCTGGGAAAATGCTAACTTTAGCCTGATAGCAGTGAAAGCGTACGCCCCACCCTCCCTGCAAATCGCCATCCAAAGTCACACCTCCTGAAAGCATGAACGCGCACAGCCTCGAAGACTGGAGACAACGTTACTGCAATACCAATATCATGTGTCATTCACCGGTGAGAAAACTTTATTAGTAGAGTTAGTAACACTACAATACCAAACGTAAACAAATTCTTAAAAACAGAATTAGATGCAGCAAGTTTTCGGTTTGTTTAGCTAGCAAAACTTGTCAGTGTGTTATAATATTTCTTGCATGACAGGGTTCCCACGATGAGAGTCTGCTTGGCTCCAAAGAAGATATATAGATCGTAGATCCTTTACCAGTGCCACTTGTTGTCGGTTCAGAAGGAAAGTGAGGTTGTTGCTACTTGCCATTCTCTCTCTGTCTTCACAGCGTACCTGAACGTGCTGATGAATTATTATGTCTGCGTGAACAGCCTGCGCAGTGGTATGCAAACACACATCGACCGAAAGTGAACGCATGCTATAGGACGGTTCGGACCGAATGCAATGATTGAATAAACATTTTATGGTCCTACACCTTCCACAGATTACATATTTATAAAAATAAATTTAGACCACTTAACAGAGTGATTGCTATCAGGATATGAGGAGACTTTCAATCAGCATAACAAAGAAATGTTTCTGCAGAGAATCACCTACGGCACCTTTAAGTACTAACAATTATATGATCATTTGCATTTAGCATCGTATTTCACTGTTGTCCGTGACACTATCAGAACATACAGTACCCAACTCATCAGATAAGAACCACTTATTAAATTACCTGATAACTTCCTGCAGTCTGCTGACCTCTGCCTCACTCTGCTGGAGACTCAGAGACAGT
The DNA here is from genome assembly GCF_963993115.1 of Abramis brama. Taxonomy (NCBI): domain Eukaryota; kingdom Metazoa; phylum Chordata; class Actinopteri; order Cypriniformes; family Leuciscidae; genus Abramis; species Abramis brama. The sequence continues at coordinate 34,892,543 of NC_139973.1, forward strand.
ACAGTCTTCTCAATCTCATCCTTTTTGAGTTTACTCTGGTACCTCTGCATTTCAGCTAATGCTTCACTCATCTCTGCGTGGGTAAAATAGCATGACAATCACTTACAGCAGAAAGAAAAGGGCTTGAAATGTCAATTTAACAGTAATATAGTAAATATAGTGATTATAAAGTCAACGATAACACCTTACAATGAAGTCTAATTTGTAAACATTAATATTTGTAAATGTTGGGCAGTCATGGCCTAATGGTTAGAGAGTCAGATTCGATTCTCAATGCAGGCAGGAAAATGTAGGTGGGGGAGTAAATGAACAGCGCTCTCTTCCACCCTCAATACCCTTGACTGCAGTGCCTTTCAGCAAGCAGCACATGGCTGCCCACTGCTCCAGGTGTGTCTCCACGGTTTGCCGGGTGTGTGTCCATGGGTTTGCAGTGTGTGTGTGTGTTCACTAGCCTAGAAATCTAGACACACCCTATCGGCAGCAAAATGTATTTTGCAGCCAGGGCAGTCTAGCAACTCTCCATTGACTTTCGAGCTGCAAAAACCTAAATTGGGTCAGGCCAATCACGTCGTGTATAGAGTAGGGCGGGCTTAACATATGACGACAGAGTTGCGACGGTTACCTGCTACTTGAAAACAAAGAATGGCTGCTGCTGGCGAACATCTTTCGAATCGGCTTTGGCCGCGACAATGGAGGACTTGGAGTTAAGTTTTTCTTTGAGAAAAGAGCAAAGAACGGCACTTAAGTCATTCTTTAAAAAAAGGAAGATGTGTTCGTAGTTTTGCCAGACAGATATGGCAAAAGTTGAATCTATCAACTAGCTCCGCTGTTGGGAAAACGCTCTGGTTGGTTGAAGCGCTGTCCTATTGCGTGCAGAGGGAATTTGAAAGACAGCCGTTTATCCCGCCCCTCGGATTGAGCCGCGTCTATGGTGAGTTGCCAGACCTAACATCTTGATGTAGGTCTGGCTTGCCAGGCTATGTGTTCACTACTCGCTGCTCCTAATGTTTGTGCACTAACTTGGATAGGTTAAATGCAGAGGACAAATTCCAAGTCTGGGTTAGCATACTTTGCCTTCACGTCACTTTTTTTCACTTTCATTAGTTAGCAGATTATTCCAATGACATTAATGCATTAACTTGAACAAATAACAAACAATATGTTTTTTTTACAGCACTTATTAACTTTTTTTTTAATGTTAGTTGTTCATGTTAGTTCACAGTGCATTAAATTTCTGGACGTAGTCTTTGACAAAAATGTGATTTCCTCAGCTTTTTGTTGATAAAATAAAAGAATGCATGCTAGAATAAAATTGTTTGTTTTTTTTTTTGCTTAAAAGCAGAGGGTCTGTTCTTTCTTTTGATATATTGCATGTTCAGATATTCACAACAAAATACTATGGGGGTATCAATACCATGAACATTTTGAGAAAATGATCAAAAAATAATGAAATGAATGAAATAAAAAACAACCAAACTAATATAATATAAATTTCCTTTCCAAATGGAAACATGATTTAAATCTACAACACAATAAGAGAATACTCTTACCCAGCCTTAGCCGACTGTTCTCTAACTCGCACAACTCTTTGTGCTGCTTCAGTTCACTGTCTTTGTCCTCCATAGCTTTCCGTAGTCTCATGTTCTCCTGTTGCAGATCATCAAGCTCCCTACGGCTCTCATTTAACTGAGTTTGTAGAGTGAAGTTTAGAGACTGCAACGCAACCACTGTAACAGAACCATGCCAGTGATTCACAAAGGTTGTTTTCATGCATCCACTCAGCTAGACAGACAATAAAATGCTAAATTCTAAAAATATATTTACATATTTGCACATTTACTCTTCCATATGATGTATTCCTTCTGAAGTCAAGCCCTTTACAGACAGAACAGAGAGAAGACAGCATGGCTCCACTCACCCTCCATGTCACAGGCCTCCGGTCTGGCTCGCCGTTCTGCTCTCTCTCGCTCCAATAACTGCTGATTGAGTATTCGCAAACGCCTGGGAGACAAATAAACACAAATTAGGGTTATCAATTTAAGTGTGATTAATTTGAAAAATTAACACATTCTTCACAAGCTTATGTCCAATGCCATGCAAATAAAACAAAAAATATATTTTTGTATGCTATAGACCATTTGGTAGTAAACATCACAATTACGTCACTGCAGTTGTGTGAGCATTATGGTGGCAGAAAAACAGTCGTAACAAATGGAGGAAAATAGGGCGAGATCCACAAAATAATGGAAAAAATGTCTTGTGCCTTTAGATGTCAGAATCGGATTGGAAAAAAGATGGTCTTCATTTTCATACAATACCATCGTCTTAAGATGCCCTTTGAAGCTAAACGCAGACATTTAGTGCAAACCATTTAGACAGAGTGGACTGATAAATAAAGCATACATTTGATGTAAACAATAGATTTACATAAATTACAAAAACAGTTGATAGGTTTAAGTTTATTTCATGCTGTAACTGTAGGGCGAATACATTATTCCCTCGATTACATTTTACATAGACTAGATAGTAGTAGAAGTAGTAATTCTAGTGTTTTATCATGAAAAAGTTGTAGCCTACTGTCCTGACCCAGACATTGCAAGTGCAGTTCGCCATTAGTATATTGTTGTTTGACTTGTATTGCTGCGTTTTGTGTTTTTGCCACTGACTAGGCAGTACCTTGGTCCATAATACATTCGACATGACCAAAGTACAAAATTATATGCGATTATGCGCAAAGAGATTTGTATGCCTTGAGCTTTTAGATGCTGGGTTTTTTCCACAAGGAATACGAAGATGTCCAGCCACTGTAATTTTGGTCATTTAGTTGGTTTCTTGACCCAAATATGACCGTGAGTACGGGTCAGGAAAACTTATCCTATTGCTAAGGGTTAGCTTAATTAGTGTATGACAACATGTCTTCTGCTGGCAAACCATTCAAATAACTGGAGAAGGCGTCATGTTGTAATTATATTCGAACTACTATCCATATACTATACTACTTTCTGCCACCAGGTAGGCTCCGCCCACAAAATACATCAACACCCAAAATCTATTCAATGCCTTTGTCTGCCACAACATCATAAAGTAACTGACTTAACTTGATGTGGGAGCTTTTCCCAACACACTGATATGCGGTTAATCTGATTAATTGGCATATCATAATTCATTCAATTAGAGTCTTTAATCATTTAATAGCCTTTATACAAATTCACACACATCCTTGCAACACACTGACATGCATGTCTGTAAACACTCTTTGAGTTGCTGACCTTCGCAGCTGTACATTCTCACTCCTGAGTGGCTGTAAAGCGAGCGCAATCTCAGCCTGGATGTTGGTGCTGCCCACCATGACAGGAAGTAGTGAGATACTCTGCTCCACCTCAGAGATCAGGCGCACAGCTTCACTGTCTGCACAGAAGAGAAAACGTGTAATAAAACTTGAAAATAACACCCAGAGGGGAAAAATCTGCTTAAATGCCAATGTCCAATTTTTTGATTGTTAAAGAAAGTGAATTAGTTAACCATCTCAAGTTTGAAACAGGATATCAACTTTTATAAATGATAACTTCCAGATGATTGGAAGACAGCCCTGTAATAAGACCCTGACAACAACATAGAGAAAAATATCAAATTTAAAAAAAGATATGCTGACAAATGTCTTGTCTATATAATTAAAGTCATATAAAAAAGTCTATATAAAAACATTCTGCAAAATATATTTTAAATCGAGTTTCACAGAAGAAAGAATGTCATACAGGTTTGGAACAACATGAAGACTTAAAGTCACTTTAAAGCCACACCGTGGACTTTGTGACCTAAAGAGTTGACGCATACGAGTTATTTTAAATGATTCCTCAGGCCAATATACAGCGTTTGACACTATTAATGCTCCGAGCGGGGCTGCCCTCTTGAAATACCGCCTATGTAAGTTTGGAGAAGACGGACCGTCGTTGGCCAGGTCATGTGACCTGGAGAACGTATCGCTTTACGGCCATCACGTGACCATAGGCTCTGATATACTCATGGAGCAGACTTTTGCGACAGTGCTGTGGCGCTTGTGGCCTCTAGGGGCGCTAGACGTGAAAGTTACAGGTCTAGCGCCCCTAGCGCCCGCAAAAGTTCCGCGGTGTGGCTTTAAAGTCACCATGAAATCAAAATTGACAATTCTTTTTTTTTTATGGAATATCGCAGTATTTATCATAAATGATTTATCCATGCACATCCTTGTTTTTTTGTTTTTTTTTAATTCATGTGCCCTCACAATCTTTAATTAAAATAACTTCTCCCAATTGCAGTAACATCTCTTCTCTTCTCTGATGATGTATTTATTGGAGCGAGGACAGGACAACCTGTCACTCACATGACATCACAGCCATAGCAAACCACAACCATCCAATCAATTCCACATGGACAAAATCCAGTCCCGCCCTACATTTTTTCTAGATGTAAAATTTTGTAGAATAGAATTTCACTCTACGTCACAACAGGGAAGAAATGTCTTTTGCAAAGTTTCATGCTGACTTTGAGGGTTTTGAGATTTCCTAAATCCAAGTACTTAAGATGGATGGAAAGTCAAAGATTTAAAAAATAAATTTGAAAATAAATGAAATATTCTCACCCTGATTAGCAACTAAAGTCTTCAGCTCTCCCAGCAGATATTTAACAGTCACCACTTTCTGTGCGGTTTTCTCTGGACTGGTGGGTTTGTGACTCAGAACTGTTAATTTCTCATAGCTGGTCTGACAGCTGATGTCTCTGACAGCTGTATTGTCCAGCCCATATTTTTCATCTTCATCCTCTGCACTCTCCTCAGAGCAGATCTCCTGTACTGGTCCATTTGGATCAGGCTGAGTCTGGCTGACCAGGAGCTGGTTGGGCGTCTGTGTTGCTGAGGGGCAGATCAAGGACCCAGTGGATGATGTCAGTTTAACCTGAGGAACACTGCAGTCAGGGCTGGTGATTATAGGCAGCCCATGCCCTACTGGAGTGCAGGACCCATTTTGGACAGGAGATACAGTAACTGGAGACTGTCGTTGGACTGCGGGTGGCATTGAGAAAGAAGCCACATACTGATTTGGATTGGCAGACATTTCTTCAGAAGCATGAGGGCAGGAGGGGATGGCAGCACTCATGGCCCTCGACTGATGAAACTCCCCAGATGAGCCACCACTGCTCAGTACACACTTTGAAGTACACTAAAAACAACAGAGAAAGACGAAAGCAAGGTGACTGACACTTTTACTCATTAGATCTGTTTCCCTACTTGTCTCAGAGTGTAAAAGTAACCAGAAAATAGACAGGACACTGAAGACTGGATTAATGGCTGATAAAATTCAGCTATGGCATCACAGAAATAAACTACATTTCTAAATATATTCAAATAGAAAAAGAGTTTGTTTTAAGTTGTAATAATATTTCACAATATTACTGTTTTTACTGTACTTTTTAATTAAACAAATGCAGCCTTGGTAAGCATAAGAGACTACATTACCAAATTCTCAACAATCCCAAACGTTTGAATGGCAAAGTAACTTTGACACATATGTACAGTACATAGTAGTGAATAATTTACATAGACTATGCAAAAGTGTTAAAGTGATAGGCTTATGTTTAGTTATAATAATAAAACAAATAGACGCTTTACTTGTCTGCCAAAGAACATAGAATCATTTGATTAATCACCATATCATGTATTTTATGCAATTGATTAATTTTTTAATTGATTGACAACCCTCACTGTTTTATTTTAGTTTGCAAAGTAGTGCAGTAAATTTACAGGTTCACTGTGAGCTGATCCAGGTCTCTGGGGGCTCAATGCAGGAGTCGATGTAGTCAGCCGACAGTTAAATACAGTGGATGTGTGAACCTGACCTGCAAACAGAGGGAGAAACCATTTGGATATGATATCAGCAGGGCTTGACATTTACACCCGCCAAATGTGGGTGGATTTCAGCAGTGTCGTGTAACACAGTCAACTACTACTAGCCATATTGGCGGGTTGAATTTTTTATATAATACATACATTTTTCCAAGTCTTTTAAAAAGGAATCTTAAATAATAAACTAAGTGCAATGTAGTGTTGTCAAAAATATTGATTTTTCAAACCATATTGATTCTGAAATATCTGAAACGCTTCCAATACTCATTTTCCCCAGAATAGATGCACGATTAGATGCAAGAATTCCAATAAAATTGACCAGCTGCGCTTTCCCACTCTCCCATCTCTTTGACAGCGAGTTGACACACAAACCCGCCTCCCCTCACACACTCGTTTCATTTGCTCCGGATGAATATTGTTAGCGTTACAGGGCTTGAATTTCGACGTGGGATTGAGCATATTTTACTTAATTTTGTGCTCACACCCAAAGTGAGTGCACATAAAGCCATTATAATATTATTATTATTATATATAATATTATTGAGCCACAGATAATATTAAAAATATCTATATGGCAGTTTTTCCCCATGGTATCGATGTCAAAACTGTGGCCAGTGAAAATGCTGAGTGGCTAGTAACTTTGGAAAACCACTAGCCACAGCAGCTGGTGAGTAAAAAAGTTAAGTAAGACAGAAGTACAGTAAGACATTATTATAAATGATCATCATTTGAGCAGGCCCTTTACAGAACCCACAGAATTAAATATATAATGTGTTAGTGAGCGTGCCTGTTTACCAGAAGTCGGCAGATTACAGCTAGCAGCCGGCTGAGAGGAGGCCAGTGGAACTGAGACTTGCTGCGCATGTTCTGCTTGCGTTACACGGGTCAGTGCTGAAGGCTGATCCTGTGATCCTTGTGCCCGTCTGACCCCAGGGTTCTGATGATGATTACCACGACAACTCGGCTGCCCTGCTGGACTCAGGTGACAACTGGAGGATTGAATGGTCTTCTGCACTGCAGCTACAGTAAGAAAGATACAATAGGCTGTGAAGCCGTATTTTGTGCTTCTGCAAATGGTTGTTAAAAAGAATCACTCTGCTGTGGCATTCACACATATACAATAAAGGAGGAAAATGAAACGAAAAGATTGACAAAGATATATTTTCAAAAACAATGGAAGCTTGTTAAGAAAAAAAAAAGTAATTGTGACTTTTTATCTCACAATTCTGACCTTTTTTTTCCTTGCAATTCACGATTCAGACTTTATAACTCACAATTGTGAGTTTATATCTTACCATTCTGAGAAAAAGTCAGAATGGTGAGATATACTGTAAACTCGCAATTCTGACTTTATATCTAAACTCACAATTACAAGGATAAAGTCAGGATTGGGAGGTTTTTTATATAAAGATAAATGCCACTTAAGATATAAAGTGGCATTTACCTTTTTTTATTCCATGGTGGAAACCAGCTTCCATAAAAAACAGATATTCCACAAGTATGTCTAAGATGAAAAAACGATGTACACTATATTAGAGTACATTACCTGCCCTTTTTTTCACATGTATTGCCGTGGTTGTCTTCTTCCCATGCTTTTTTTTGTCAGTCTCGATTTTTCTTGATAAATTCTTGGGTTTGGACTTGAAGGTGCAGGTTTTTGTTCCCTGTTGTTTGGGCTTAGATTCTGTTGATTCTGTTGTGTGAAGATTATTAATCTCATCACTAATTGCTAAACACAGAAAATTAGGTCTGATTTTGTAAATACAATACCTGCTTGTTCTGCTTGTAGTATTCCATTGAGTAAAGCAGCACATCGGTCCAGTCCCATGTGTATTGTTGTCACCTGGAAGCAATTTTCAGTGTGAAAGAATGTCACGTGAATTTAAAAATCATGATACTGATTCTTTATACACAACCTCATGTATGTGGCTTCTTTACCTGATCTTCAGAGTCTGTAGAATATAGAGAATACGCTGGTTCAAGAGGAGGCACACATCTTCCAGCAAAACTAAACCAGACAACATTTATGTTTGTTAAATGTGTGAAACAAATAGCATTCTAAAATTAATAAAATTCATTCTATTATATCTTTTATCTAGGATATTTTTTATCCGGTTTGTTACCGTTTTTTGTGTATTTGTCCCCGTCCGGACCCCGTCAGTCTGCCTGATGAGACCACCTGCAAGACAATTGGCTTTAATGCTAAACAAAACACAGCATAATAACTTACACAGTATCATATATATAATAATTAAAACATATATAATCGTTTATAACCGCTACCTTTGGTCTTGATACTCCCTGTCTTGCCATGCGTGATGTAACTTATAGTCGATAAAACCTTCAGAAATCACCGTTCACCTACAGTACATGCAGCAAGTATAGGTCTAATAATTGTTTACCATTGCTTCTTGTATTTATTGCGCGAATTAACGGCAAAAACGTAAAGACCAAAATACATATCAAACTGTAGTAATCTAAAAGCTAATGGATGAAAAGCAAAACAAACTGCCTCTGTTACAATCACCACTACGCAATCGTTGCGTTCAAAACGGAAGCCGAGTGCCGTAGTCCAATAGAAAAACAGTTCGTTTTAATCTTTGGATTTGATTGGTGAATTACGGTAAAATCGTTACAAACCTTTCGTCTATTGGTCTCAGACTATGTCAGTCGAATGAACACTAGCCAATCGTTTCCTCAGACTTGGCTAACGCCCATTAAGACTTCAGTTCAGACGCCAAAAAGGTGTTTCTATGGAGATGGAGTGGCAGAATTGTAAGAACTGAAACTTCGCGGTTTTGTAAAATGATAATCCCCATAGGCCTATATAAAATACAAAAAACAATGGTCACTTTGAGTGACGGTTAAAATGAATGATAGAATCACTTTTTCGTTACATTTATGCTATTATTACATTAATCATTCACGAAAATGGTCAATTTTTGTAATGCATATCCCCATGACTTGCTACTAATAAAGTAACAGTACTGATAGTCATATACCTGACAGACTTTTGCATAGTGTGTAATATTTGTGTAGGCCTATATTTAAAAAAGTACATTTTTAGGCAAGTTACCAAAATAAAGCCCCTTTTCAGCGCTGCGCTTGTTTTGTTCTGTCTTCCGGGTTTGTATTTAAAGGAGAAGTTCACTTTTAAAATGAAAATTCTGTCATCATATAATCACCCTCATGTTGTTTCAAACCTGTATGAATTTCTTTCTTCTGCTGAACAGAAAGGAAAATATTTAGAAGAATGTCAGTAACCAGACAGTTTTTGGGTCCCACTGACTTCCATAGTATATTTTTTTCCTACTATGGAAGTCAATGGGACCCAAAAACTGGTTACTGATATTCTTCTAAATATCTTCATTTCTGTTCAGCAGAAGAAAGAAATTCATACAGGTTTGAAACAACATGAGGGTGATTATATGATGACAGAATTTTCATTTTAAAAGTGAACTTCTCCTTTAATTTTCCACAGAAAGAAGGTAAGATCTTACGGATTTATGAATGAACTGCTCGTTTTGAAATCTTATACTGACATTTATTATGAAATCCGCTTCAAACATTAGCCTACAATGCTCATGATAACTTTCGTTAAATCTACAATAAACCACTTCAGCTAATTTTCAAACACAACATTATAAAGATGGCGGCGCATTTGTTTCTCTGGTGCATAAGCTTTAGTCTGTAGTTTTTGTCCATGTCCCTTAACTTTCAGTTCAGTCCCATTATGCTGTGACATTTCACTAATTAAAATTGCGGTTTCTTTTTTCTGACATCATAGTTAATAATGATACTTTGGAGCTGAAGTGGGAAAATGTGATTTCTGGAAAGTTCAGCAGTAACCTTTTCAAATGAAATTATTTTTAAAAATCCTAAAAATTATCCAGCACAATTATATCAGAATGATCCAGGTGCTAACCAAAGAATGCAGTGTTTTTCTAGTTCAGCATGAGCCCCTCATGTAGACTAGAGAGATCAATGGACATCTTAATGGAAAACTTAAGGTAGTGAGGCACCGGACCCTTGAAAATATTGTTGGAGACCTCAGCAGAGCATTTCTGCAGATTACAGGCAATTCAAACAACACCATTCAAATGGATGTATTCATGGAGAAATATGGAGGCCAACAAAGGAGGTAGAGTAGTCGAGCTGTGTGGAAAAAAAATGGCAACTGGTTTTATTCAAGCCAAAAATATAATTTAACATCACTGTTTCAACTTAAATTTAGAAATTTATTCCAACAAAACTTTTTTTATGGATTAAATCAGGTAGAAATACTTGTTCATTGTAACAATTGCAGTTACCGCTTTTTACAGTGTACTTTGAAAGTCATGAATAAAATAGACCTGACCTTACATTTTCAACTTTCTTGTGCATGTGAAATGTTGCTGTTTGCACATGAAAAAGATCTGCAAAGTCCACTCCAAAGGGAGTTATTCTCTATATCAGTAACGTACTCGGTTACTAACGTAACCTCGGTTCCCTGAGAGATAAGTGAACGAGTATTGCATTGCAAACACATTGGGAAAACTCCTTTTCTCGAGAATATTGAAGCCTTTATTTTTAAAACACAGTGCAGCCACACAGCGAGCTCAGTGCAGGCTGTCTAAGCTCGCTGATTGGCTGTGCTGCGGCAACTGCACAAACCTATGGCGAAGCTGCGAGGACGCACAATCCTATCAGAGCGCTTCCCGCCTCGCTCGCACCGAAGCGCGTCAGAATGGGCGTGGTTGCAGACTATAAATAGCCCATTCTTTGCCATAGAGACAGGTTAAATGGACTGAAGCGAAAGCACCTGACATCAGCATAATAGCACGGCCGGCAACGCAATACTCGTTCCCTTATCTCTCAGGGAACCGAGGTTACGTTAGTAACTCTGAACAGAGTTGAGAGCACCTTGGGTACATAGCCATGTCTTGGAGTCATTGGGCCCAAACTCAAGGCAAGACTCTGGAGCACTCGTTGCTTCTTACCGATGTGTTGACTATTACACGAAAGTGCGGGGGTCTGCGAGCGAACTGAAGCGAGTAGCCTTGCTTTATAGTATTCATTACCCAAGTTGACACTCCGGGGAGAGCTTGCCAGGCCTCGGCCCGAGTGGCTAGGGGTTGAATGAAGTCTGGGGGCGAGCCGCCAATACTCGGGGACCCGACCTCCCAGGTGTTTGGGAGAAATTTGCTCGTTTTGTGCTTTATGTGGGTCGCTGTTAAAACAGCGTTTGATTGCAGGGGTGCGTGAAGAGAGACGGGCCCATGTTCTGCAGTTAATACATCTCCAGCCGCCTGAACTGAAGAGGGAGCTGTGAGAAGTGATCTTCGGGGGTTGTCTGGCCATGGCGAGACATGGCCCCCTTCTTTTTCTGGCTAGGACGACTTCCTAGGATCTGGGTCCAGCGTGAGCTTTGGCCGCGGGCCCTGGTGTTTGGGGAACGGGAAGCGTTTCGCTGGCCTGAGGCGCTGGCTGGTTTCAGCCGCTGGGCGGGACTGAGAGACCTGTGGCGCTGGTTTGGCTGGCTGCATGGGCAGCACGCTCTTGGGGCAGAACTAGAGCGCTTAGGGAGGAAATGTCTCATGGCATGCGATACCTTCTGTGCCTCCGTGAAGCGCTCAGCAAACCCTTTCACTGAAGGGCCGAAGAGACCGGAAGTGGAGACTGGTGAGTCGAGGAAGGCGGTTCTGTCGGCGTCTCTGATCTCTATCAAATTCAGCCACAAGTGGCGCTCCAACACCACAAGGCTGGCCGTGTTAAGAACGATGGCCTGAGCAGTGGTCTTTGTGGCTCGCAGGGCCAGGTCAGTGGCGGTGCACAGGTCTCTGAAGGTGGCTGGGTCAGGTCCCGACTCGTCCTTAGCATGGAGGAGCTTCGCCTGGAACACTTGAAGGACCACCATAGTGTAATGCAGACGCTGCCTGGCCAGCGGCAGTGTAGGTTCGGTCTGCGAGTGCAGAAGACATCTGCACGGCTTAGAAGGGTGTGCAGCCTTTGTTCTCCAACCGCCAGCAGTGGAAGGGCACAGATGAGCAGCCACCACTTCCTCTACGGGGGGCAGCTTCACATACCCCTTCTCCTCCGCACCGTCGACTGACGAGAGCGGCATAGAGGCAGAAGTACGCAGGCGGGCTGCGTCATGACTTTGTGAGCTCCTCGTGGACCTCAGGAAAAAAGGGGGCTGAGCGTTGCCGAAAGGCCTGCTGGCGCCCCGGCAGGAACCATTCATCCAGGCGGCTTCTAGTAGGCTCTACCGGCGAAGACCAGTCGAGGCCTAACTCATCGACAGCGCGGGTGATGACGCGGAGAAACTCGCTCTAGTGTCACTTTTGTTTAGCTGAGAAGAAATGGCAGGGTCCGCAGAGCCCGACCAATCCTCGCCCTCAGACGCCGCCACTGACAAACTGTCATCCAGTTCCTCCACCAATCCGCTGAATGAGACGAGGCCAGCCGCTTCGCGAGAGGGGCGTTGGTCCGTCTTTGTAAACAGCACTGGTGAAGGCTCGCTCTCTGGCGTGAGCGAGGCACACGGGGAAAGACCCGGCATGCGCTCGTTGGTCTTCTGACCGCACCTTTTCTTCCTCCAGGGCTCGAGGAGGGCTGGGAATAGAAAAGGGGCGGGCTCGCTCTCTGACGTAAAGAGAGCCAGCCGTGATCGTAGCGCTGGAAGAGGCATGCTGTCGCAGAAGGAACAGCCGCCTTTTTAAATCTTTTTAAATCGATTAAATCTGTCTCTATGGCGAAGAATTGGCTATTTTTAGTCTGCAACCACGTCCATTCAGGCTCTCTTCGGCGCGAGTGAGGTGGGAAGCGTTCTGATAGGATTGCGCGTCCTCGCAGCTTCGCCATAGGTTTGTGCAGTTGCCGCAGCGCAGCCAATCAGCGAGCTTAGACAGCCTGCACTGAGCTCGCTGTGCAGCTGCACTGCGTTTTAAAATAAAGGCTTCAATATTCTTGAGAAAAGGAGTTTTCCCAATGCGTTTGCAACGCAATACAAGTGAAACGTTCTCGAAAGGGAAGCACTGTTTTTAAACTCCCTGAAACAGCTCGTTGTAGTCTTGAATTTTCTTCCGGAGCACGGGAAGTGTCACAATATTCCTCATTTAAATAATTCCCGCTCAAGGCATATGCAAAACAAAGGGGAGAGGTCTGGTTGAGTTGCATTAATAGTGGGTTGAAACTCACAGGTTGCGTCCAAAATCGGACTCATAATCCTATAATGTAGGCTACCGTAATAATGAGTCAACTGATGTACACTCAACAGCTAGAATACCCATAATGTACTGTGATTCGTGTCGAATGAATGGCGCCTGCAGCTGAATCATCCATCCATCCATTTTCCCAACTGCTGGTCCAATGTGGGTACAGCGTAAAATCATACAGGTATAAATTCCTTTTTAATTGATTATTAAATTGTTTAATTAAGGTTTATGCATGCTAGTTTCCATAACAGAGCTCAAGATAAATCTTTTCATTAATATTGGAGCAGCCACTTTAAGTTTCAAATGATTATTAAACGGCAAACCCAAACTATGCAAAAGTGACAGCCCTTCCGACGCATTCAGTGTCTGAATTCTCATTTTCATTCACTCCTTCAAGTGGACTATATTAGTGGAGTAATGTAGGGAATAGTGAATGAGGGTATAGGGGGTAATTTCAAACACAGCTACGACTATGGCATGGGGCGTGACATTTCTGAAACAAGCTTGAAGCAGTTGACCAATCACAACAAACTGGTCCACCAACCAATCAGAGCACATTGCGCTTTTCGGTAGGAGGGGCTTCATAGAGACAGGAACGAAACAGAGCGTTACTGACAGACTGCGAAGAGAGGTGCTGCAATAGTGTAAAATATGTGAAAATGTGTTTTTTAAACATTCAAGCATGAAAACCTATTTCAGTAGCCTAGAAATTTAGATGCACACTAGCGGCAGCAAATTGTATTTTGCAGCCAGGGTCGTCTAGCAATTCTCCATTGGCTTTTGAGCTGGAAAAACCAAACTCTAGTCAGGCCAATCACATTGTGTATAGAGTCGGTTGGCGGGCTTAACATGATGACAGCAGAGTTGCGACGGTTCCGCGATGGCTGCTGCTGGCGAACAGCGGTCTTTCGAATCGGCTTTGGCTGCGACTCTGGAGGACTTGGAGTTAAGCTTTTCTTTGAGAAAAGAACTTAAGTCATTATTAAAAAAGGAAGATGTGTTTGGAGTTTTGCCGACTGGATAGGGCAAAAGTTTAATCTATCAACTAGCTCCGCTGGTGGGAAAACGCTCTGGTTGGTTGTAGCGCTATCCTATAAGACAACCGTTTATCCCGCCCCTCGGATTGAGCCCTGCCAATGGTGAGTTCCCAGACCCAACATCTTGATATGGGTCTGGCTTGCCAGGCTACTATTTCAGTGAATCCAAAAATAAAATCAAAACTTTGAAAAAGGGAATAATATGTCTCATTCAAGTATAGATCTTGATTTACGATCTGCAATTTGAATAAAACAATTTAAAATAAATCATTTGGTATCTTCAAAATGTTCTTATTCTTAATGTCTAGTCAAAGGTTAAAACATTGGATAAATGTATTTCGGCAGCATTTTTTAAGGGGGTTGGCCTTTTTGAAGTTCATTATCATTGCAAAGTACAAGAGACCATGTATCAGAGCTGAGCCAAACACAAAGTCTGGGAGTCTGGTTAAAACTGTGAGATGACAATATTGAGTTACAGTAGAGCATCCAAGCCGTCTTCTCAATTTAAACAAGGCCTGTAATCTTTGATAGATGATTTATACACTTCAAGGTTTGGCAACTAAGGACAGTTTCTTACACGACTTGTGGCTTTGCAATAGCAGCTCTCCGAGGAGCCGTTTCTCAGTGCAGATGTACTTGTGCTAGAGGATAGGCTACTTGGAGTTTTTTATATTCCATCTTGAGCTGCTTCACAATGTTCTACAAAAATAATCCCATCTATAATTCACGTCGTTTATTCTTTAAAACCTTATTGAATGGATGTGCTTCACATCCTATATTTCTTTCTGTTTTTTTGTCATGATAAAAGAATAAACTGCAATGATGATTATATCAGCTTTGGCAGTCAACTCAAACCCACAGTGAAAAAATTACATTAGTAAGCGAACTACAATAAGAAAATCTTAGCATTATTTATATAATTTAGATCTTCACAAGAGAAAATATCTTTCATGCTATTCTAATGCTCGTCCTTCTATTAGGTGATAGAAGGACGAGATGAAAAATCCATGTTTTTCATCATGCTGCTCGCTGCATCTTAGGTTTCCTCCACTGATGACACATTGATTCTGCGTCTGTCATATGACACGACTGACCCGACTGCATCTATCTAAAGCAAAGCTCAGGTAAGATGATCTCAAACTAAAGGATGTTTGAACTTGAATTAATGGCATAGCTCTGCTTAAAATGATGTGTATCTTGTTTTCATCACTGACAGGTTGTGAATATTGTGAACATATTCAGTTGTTCTTCTCTCATCATGTAACTGAAGATAACATGTTTATCAAGGATATTTTCAGGTGAGCATGTTTATCAAAGTTACTCTGAGGGTTTTTCACTGCAGGTTCACAAGATTTGCATCTCAACATCAGTATCAGAAGTTAATTTTTTATTAATTACATTTCATTAAGGTGCAATATTTGGTCCATGAATTGACTGATTGATTGATCGATTGATTGATTTATTTGATCATAATCATCATAATCATTAAATTGTTTATAATGATATAATAATATTAAAACATAAACTGTATCAATTCAATAAAATAAATGTATAATGTATAATGTGGCTGTTATACATAGATTCAAATAGATTTGTGTCACTTTGCAGGAGATTTCAGCAACAAGCGCTGGTTCATTTTTTACACTTCTCATTATGCAGCTCACTAGAGAAAAGTACAAAAAGGCACAGTAGATGCAAGATGATAGTTGATAACATATCCCATGAGATGACAGGATGAGTGGAAGGAAAGGTGAAATTAAGGGAGGAAGGAAGAAGGGGAACTTACATACCAGTGTTAATGATGGGCTGTTGTGAAATCCACTGATGTGTTATCAGTCCTTATTTACAGGCCAACGCAAGCTAAATTGACCAGCTGACTTGATGTTTTTTTGGACACTTTTTTTTTATATACTCTAGTCCAGATTTTTTTTAAACAATTAAAAAAAATTAATTACTTGTAAGATAAAATAAACATTAACTGAAATAATATAAAATATATATAAAAAAAATAATAAAAAAAACGTATTTTATTTCAGTTAGTTGCCAGAGCAATGTAATGAATGGTATCCATTCATCCAAACGCCAGAGGGAGCCCTCTCCTGAAAACTTTCCCAGATTCTATTTCGCCTTCATGTCATGTCGAGTCCCTCACTGGCAAAATTTTGCATATTCATTAAGTTTAAATTGAGGTACTAAAATAACTAAAATGAAATAAAATAAAAACTAAAACGTAAACCTAGACATTTTAAAAAAACTAATAAAATTGACAAAAACACAACAAAATTACTAACAACTTAACTAAAATTAAAATAAAAACACAAAATATCTACTTCAAAATGATTTAAAAAAAAACTATAATAGTATATCAATGATATTAAAATAACACTGATCTAAGTATTTGGACATTTGGTTAAAGACTAAGGTTCAGGGAAAAGGAGGTGGGAACCAGCGAACATTCAGCATAACTTTAATCACCAAATAAACAAACAACAAAACAAAAGCCCCTCACGGACGACTGCCGTGGGACTCGAGACCAGTGTGGCGCGCAGGTGACGCTCATTAGCACTCGTGCCACTGGCTTCGCTCCGTTCCCACGGCTCTCGGCCCCGCCCTGCTTCTCGCCACACTTCAGTTATATTTAACAAATATTACACCAATACAAAATGATCTTGACATTTGAAAGACTAGACACTGCAGTCTGCAATTCCAGTGAATTTCAATGGTTCCTCAATATCTCCATCGGATGCGGGAACTGATAGATCCAGGATGATGCATAAACAATAATGTTTATTCAGTGTGACATATGATTTACTAAGGTAATCAATATATTCAGGCAAGTATTCAAAATATTCAGATTAGCTAAATATTGATGCAGGAGAAAATTAAAACTAAACAAAGGCGAGAAGTAAACATCAGTGTGTGAAATCAAGTGAGTAATTTTTGAGTGAGTGCACATCATTTGAAACATTTCATATTTGTAACATTTGTTTAGGTGTAGGTGTTTATTTTTTATTTCATGTATATATATTAAATACTTTATAATTACTTTAATAATTTTTTGATCCTTCAAACATTTTTTGATTGAACGGATTAACTTACAGAACTCAAAAAGGCTATTGGTTTAAAACGTAAACAAAAACATTTTATGATCTGTGTGAAACCCTAGTTTTTTATAGATAAATCATTATTGGGGGAAAAAGAACAAAAAAATAGCCTTATTAAAGTTATAGTTAGTCTTATAGTCTTAAAAAAGTTGTTCTATGTACCGTCACACTTTCACGAAAGATGATCTGAGTTTCAAAAACATTCTGTCACATTTTTTAAATGAAAAGAATGTTTCAGCACATAATTAATGTGAGCACACGTAACAATATGAGGCTGAATATTAATAATAATATTTTGGACAGCGAGTACACTGTCTGAATACATTTCCAGATGATTCCTTGTTTGATATTTGGCCTCTCTGACGGTCCAGCCACCGCATTGACTTACAGATGGGCTATTTTTAAAGCAGACAGATTCAATGACAATTCCAGGCAGAGGGTCTCAACAATTTATGCATGAGAAAGAAAGAGAGAGTCTGATTACTAGTAGTAGCTACAGTTCAAGTTAAAGTGTGTTACAAAAGTCACGTATGCTCTCCATCTGTTCACCAGTCCAATCATAGTCAAAAACAGCATCCCTGTATAAAAGCACACACCTCAGAGCCACTCTTTTGGTGCGTTTACACGACAATGATGTACTAAAAACGGAAAAGTTTTTCCTTTTGTGTACAGACAGCAATGTTGTCAAAACGATCCCGTTCACACGGATCCACAAAAATGACTAAAAACGCTGTGTTATGCTGCCAGACCAGTAGTAGCTGATGACACTTAGTGTAACCGAGCGAGATTCAAACCAGGGTCTTTGGCGTGGGAGGCGAGCGTGGCGTGCTAACAAGGTAAGAACGCAGCCACTAGCACGTCTCTTGAGGAGAGGGGAGTGAAGTTTACACACACACAGCTCTTCTGGCCTACATACGTTACACTCAACCCCTAAACCTCACTCCTATCCGGGTCATGGCACCAAACTTGACTTTCTCTGGCACGCTAACAAGGACGCTAAAGACCGCAGCAGCCAGCGTCAGTCACTAGCGCGCCTCTTGAGGCCAGGGGAATGAGATTTACATGCACAGCTCTTACTGGCCAACGTCCGTTACATTTGTAAAGAAACACTAAGCACCTATAGACTGAACACGTAATCCGCATGCGCATGATGTCACTATTTTCACAAATTCGTGTTTTGCAGGCCCCCAAAACGCTGTGTGAATGAACAGCCAAAACACATTGTTTTCCTTTTTTAGTTGAAAACAGTTGTGTAAACGGCCCCTTAAGGTGATGATACACAGGGCAACTTTTTGAGCAATGTTGCTGGGCAATCTTGCCAAGTTTTTAATGCTTGGGCACTTTCCCATTGAAAATGGGCAATAAATTTCTATCTGGATAATTTAGATCGGGGCCTGTGTCTCATCTGGTTGCCCGTTGACAGCAACATTGCTCAAAAAGTGGCCCTGTGTATCATCACCTTTAGTCTGGTCTCTCCAGTACAGATTACAGACAATTTACCTGCTCTACTTACTTGTGAAATCTCCTTGTGACACTCCAGCGATCTCCTGTAAGCTGTTGTTTCCTTCCATTAAGGTTGTCAGTCACAATGATTTCTGTCATATTTTCTCTCTATATCTATTTAGTTTTAAAGCTGCAGCTCAATTTTCTTCATCAATACATTCAAACTGTTCAAAAAGTACAATGAACTCATCACTGTAGGTTGTAACTTTGATTTTACTTAAAGCAACAGTCCGTAATTTTTTGGGTTAAAAATGATCCAAAATAAATTTTTGAGCAAGTACATAACCAGACAGTGTTCAAAACTGTCTGCTTGCCTTGGCTCGATTCAAAACGGTAAGCTTGTAATAATGTTTTTAATTCCAGTGGTACTGGTGGATTTCCGCGGGAAATTCGAGCATATCTTTGCGTCATTACGTCACATCTGCACACATAAAGAAGGAGTCTCGGCTAGTAGGCCGAGTGAGGATGTTGGAGGTGGAGATTTATAGCCTTTTCTCACAGCACTTGATATAATTAAACTTCTCAATTTGATGGCGGATCCAGAAAGGTTCAAACGACAATCACCAGTGACAACTGGAGATTCACCCGTTGTAAAATGCAAAAGACTTCGGACTTGATGGCTACAGAAAAAAAGAGACTGCAACCTGGCACATGCGAAAACAAGGATAAATATCGGAAGGGCATTAAATGTAGTCACGCAATGCTGATGTTGTTAACATTAACAATTTGAGAACAAAGTATAATTTCCACGGTTTGACGTGATATGATAAGCGATCGTTAGATTTAATCAGCGTGATTTACTGCAATGCTTTTTTTCCCTTAGTTGGTCAGAACAAAAGTGGATGTTACTTGCTTGTTCAGATGACATTTTCCAGTGAAAATTCTTATGTCGGTCATACTTTCAAAAAGTAGAATCTGTTATTGCGAATGACAGTTTCCACACCGGCGCGGTGACTGACAGCCGCACATTCTCCTCAAAACATTGGATTTATCCGCGCTGTGCCGTGCCGAGGCACAACCCACGTAAAGTTGATAGTTCCGCGAATAACTGTAATTGCAGATTAGGGCAGAGTTGTATAGTCCAGGGGTCAGAAAGTAAAAGTCCTGCCATGTGTTTATTCCACCCATGAACTCTGATTTCACTAATTAGTTCTCTCTCCTGTCTGAATTAGCAAATCCAGGTGATTGGAACAAAATACTGAGGAGGACTTTTACTTTCTGAACCTGGACTTTACACCTCTGGATTAGGGCAAAATTAGGGTAGCAATTAAACTTAAATTTTAATTTAACTTAAACTTTTACCATTTTTGTGTGTTCATTTTTTGTGTAAATGGAAGTAATTTTGTTATAACTCTGTATGAGAAAAATTACAAAAGTATGACCCCTTTAACTTGTCATGCTTGGCAATCCTATAACTTCTCAGTTTAAATTATTATACTACTTCAAAATACTTTTTCACCCATTCACACAAGAAAGCTAGATCTAATTCTCTTTGGCATTCAGTGCATGATTATGTTCAATGACAAACAGATATTTATTTTTTAAATATTAAAATAGATAAACATGTATCTTTATCTATCCCCAGTGTCTGAATCATTCATTGGCTAGTTCTTTAGTCTGTATTTACATTCCCTTGCACTTACATTTAAAGGGACTTGGGGAAATATAAGTGCATTCGAATTGCAGGTGCATCTTAGTTGGTCTTTTGAGTTTATTTACCAGCAATAAAAAATATCAAATAGCTTTTTTCGTTGTTGTGATGAACAAATGGAATCCATGAGTGTTTGTGTAATGAATCATGAATCTCTAGACACCGTTGAAAGACAAAACAGTCCAGAGATGAGGGTCTGGAGACTTGTTTTGTTGTGTTTCTCACATTGCCTAACCTTCTCTCTTTTTCCTCACTGACTGATTCTCACAGTGACTCACTCTAAAATATGCTGGGTGGTTTTAACCCAACTTTGGGTCAAATATGGACAAACCCAAACGTTGGGTTAAAAATGTAATGTAAAAATGTAACCCAACGGCTGGGTTTGTCCATATTTGACCCAAAGTTGGGTTGAAAAACCCCAGCAGTTTTTAGACTGCTCTTTTCTTTTGGCAAATCAAATGTAGTGGGCTACAAAGTTCTGAAACTCATCTTAATTTTGTTTTTTAATCAAATGCTCTGTGAAAGAAGTTTAGCCTCCTGAAAATTTTAAAAAGGGGTGGACCTGCTCTGTAACAATGTTTAGGTAGGTGGCACATGTCAAATTTAAGTGAATGGCTGGACCCAGGGTTTTCCAGCAGTACATTGCCCAGAGGGTCATACTTTTGCACTGTAAAAGAAAACGAGACTCATCCGACCAGACGTCCTTCTTCCACTGCTCCAAGGTCCAGTTCTAACACTTGTGTGCCCATTGTAGCTGCTTTCAACAGTAGACAGGGGTCATAGGCTCTCTGATTGGTCTGAGGCTACACAACAGAGTGCAATGCAATGTGTGTAAAATTTTAAATGACTTGTGGCACAGTAGACCTTCTGTTGGCTCGGACCAAACGGGATAGATATAGCCTTTGTTGTTCAGAATCTGACCTAGTCGCCTTGCCATAACAATTTGACCCTGTCAAAGTCTCTCAGATCTTTATTCCTGCCCATTTCTCGTGCATCCAACATATTGATTACAAGAACTGATTGTTTGCTTACTGTCTAATCTACCCAGACCTTAATATGTGGCCTTGTTAGGAGATGATCAATGATATTCACTTCACCTGTGACTGGTCATAATGTTTTGGCTCAGCAGTATGTGACAATGTTCTATTATATTATATATTTTTTTATTGTATTCATTTATTTGTAATCTTCTAGATATAAACATCAAAATTAAATAAACTTTTTAATAAATTCATTTATAAAATTAAACCATGCATTATGAAAAATATATTGTATGCATTAAAAAATAGCCAGATATTTGATGTTTAAAATAAGCTATTTTTCATATTAAATTTGTTTTGTTAGATTGTTTATATAACATTTCTAATAATGTAATTGTAAAAAAATTACAAACATTATTCTTAACTGCTATGTTAATCAGCCATTTACACAATTTTCTGCACATTTGTTGTAATTTCAATAGACCTCAATCCCAGAAGAGACAAACCATTTGTGTTTTATTCAAGGAGAACAGACTGACCGTAACTGCAAATCCAACAAAGAACGCCCGTGTGTGCTTATTCTATGAAGTAAATGAGTTATGAGACAATCTTTCATCATCTACACTTTTTATTCAACATCTCACATTGGAGATGTATGTCCACTCATGATTAATGGCTCTGGACATACTTTTCATTTCTCAGGAGTCTTCAAAGAGCACAGAGCCTCCGGAAAGATCAGATCCATTGAGAAATACATTGTGTTTGCCAGAGACATTAACTAATGGTGTTTTGGTCACAACATCAACCTTTTCCAGATGCAAAAGAGTGCAATCCTTCCGATTTTATTGGCACATGCATTTATTTGATCTGTTCTCAATATATTATCTATTGAATCTTAAATTTGAAATGTGTACATTTATATTAAAATATGTTCTCCCAGTTCTTATCCAACAGAATCTACACCAAAGATTTGGCCACTTGTCATTCACAAAGCTCTACAAATGCTCAAACTTGTGTTTTTGTTATATTATAGTATGTTTATTTTATGCTTTCAGTCATCAAAATGTCTAATAGGCCTATTCTTTTTTCCGTTAAACACATTGTACCATATCCCAGTGGTTCCCAAACCTGTCCTGCCGGCACCCCAACACAGCACGTTTTCTTTGTCTCCCTAATCAAACACACCTGATTCAACTCATCAGCTCATTATCACATGGGTTAATGAGCTGATGAGTTGAATCAGGTGTGTTTGATTAGGGAGACAAAGAAAATATGCAGTGTTGGGGTGCCGGCAGGACAGGTTTGGGAACCACTGCCATATCATACACTGTAAAACCTAACAGTAATATTAACTAAATACAATTGAGTTCACAGCACTCAAATATTACCGAAACTTGAATGACTGAAACAGAACTCAAACTGAATGAGTTATAGAACATTTCTAGATCCCAGAATGATAATTGTATAATTAAGTGATTAATTAAGTGATGATTGAGCATTAGTGATGAGCACCTGCTGTTAACAAGCAGAATCACTGAAGGAAAGAGAAACACAAGAACTACAACTGACTTCAGCCACAGCAAAATCAACTGGAGATAAAAGAAGACATTAAATATCTCAAGATCTCAGCAGAGGAGGATTAAACAACTCCACAAACAGCATTACCAGCTTCACTTATTATTAACCACTTTGACTTTATTACTGCCATTCGTCTACAGAAGTTCTTATTAGAATTAACAAAGGTTTAGAAGTTGATGATTTGAGTTTCATTTAAGGTCACCATGATGGAGATCAGCGCTTACTTTAGTTGAGCTCTTGACCCTTGACTTTTGCACTTAAGATTTTCTTTGGCTGCTATAATTGAGTGTTTATAAAACATATTTGTTATGGCACAAAAGCCAAGGAAAAGTCTGATCTGGTGTTGATGGTGCAGGATTGTTGATGACAATCATCATTTCGTGATTCACTGATTTCATTCAGAGTCTGATCTCTGATTAAAAGGGCAACATTCTACAGCATAAGACCTAGCCATGTTGTGACCATCAGATAATATGAAGGATTTTACAAAAAGTTTCACAGAAAATATATTGTATTACTAAGACTCACACAGACATCAAGAATCAGCATATGAATCTCAACTATGGTGACCATTAAAAAATGATTCATGCTGTAATGCATGCTGGGTACTAGCATAATACAAAACTTGTCCATGGCTCCCAGCATGCATTGCGGCATAAATAATTTTTTAATGGTCACCATTGTTGAGATTCATATGCTGATTCTTGATTACTGTGTAAGTCAGCGTAATATAGAGGTTTTTAAAATCTGATTGTCACAACAATGGGTCTTACAGCAGAATCAGTTCTATTATAATGATTAATACAAGTAATATATCACCTGTCTAATCAGAGATTAGGCTCTGGAAAAGATCAGAGAATCAAGTCACTAAATGATGATTTTTATTATCTTAACACAACCACATGCTCATATTTTCTTTTGGCGTATGTGCCATAACAAATGTGTTTTATAAACACTCAGTTACAGCAGCCAGAGGAAAAACTGGTGTTATAAAGTCCAGGGTCAAGAGCCCAACTAAAGCAAACACGGATCACTATCATGGTGTCTTTAAATAAAACTCAATAAATCATTATCATCTAACCCTCTGTTCATTCTCAATAACAACTTCTGTAGACACATGACAAAAGTCAAACTGTTTAGTAATAAGTGAAGCTGGTAATGCTGTTTGTGTAGTGGTTTAATCCTCCTCTGCTGAGATCTTTAGAGATTTAAACATCTTTTATCTTGAGTTGATTTCATCTAAGGCTGTGGTTGGAAGTCAGTTGTAGTTCTTGTGTTTCTCTTTCCTTCATTGATTCTGCTCGTTAACAGCAGGTGTTAATCACTAATGCTCAATAATCACTTAATTAATCACTTAATTTATTGACTGCAATGTATATCTACTTTTAGTAAACTCAACTGAAATAAGTTCAAAGTACTCATAACTATTGTTTTACAGTGAATTAAGGCAATCGGTGTCCTCAAATGTAATAAGTTAGCTTAACTTATTGAATTTGACTTTGTATTATTGTTTTAGTGGACTCGATTAAAATAAGTTCAGAGTACTCATAACTATTGTTTTTTATAAACTTAATTGAATTAAGGCAATCGGTTTCCTCAAATAAAATGAGTTAGCTTAACTTGTTGGGTTTTACAGTGTATATATTCCAATGAATTCTGCAATCCAACCAGCAAACACAGTAACACTGGCTCGACCAATGGTGTGATCGCGGGGCGGGGTCATCTGTTTACTGGCCAATAGAAGATGGAGGGGAGTGTTTCAGAAACTTGTCTGAAAGCAATCAATATTTGTGCAATTCAATTTGTGCAAATTGTATACTTCACCTTTAAAATCTGACCTTTTCAGTTCACATGATTAATGCTATGCATTTTCTCATTTGATCATTAACCTAGAAATAGTGGACTATGATTTTCTTTTATAACCTTTCTTTTAAAGGTTTAAATTAGATTTTAAATCACTGATTTCCAATATGGTCACATAATTTTGGACCCTGTGAGGGAGTATTTGTAACATATCATCAAAAGACAAAATATCTGTTGCATTTACTGATATACACTCACATAAAGGATTATTAGGAACACCATACTAATACTGTGTTTGACCCCCTTTCGCCTTCAGAACTGCCTTAATTCTACGTGGCACTGATTCAACAAGGTGCTGAAAGCATTCTTTAGAAATGTTGGCCCATATTGATAGGATAGCATCTTGCAGTTGATGGAGATTTGTGGGATGCACATCCAGGGCACGAAGCTCCCATTCCACCACATCCCAAAGATGCTCTATTGGGTTGGGCCATTTTAGTACAGTGAACTCATTGTCATGTTCAAGAAACCAATTTGAAATGATTTAAGCTTTGTGACATGGTGCATTATCCTGCTGGAAGTAGCCATCAGAGGATGGGTGCATGGTGGTCATAAAGGGATGGACATGGTCAGAAACAATGCTCAGGTAGGCCGTGGCATTTAAACGATGCCCAATTGGCACTAAGGGGCCTAAAGTGTGCCAAGAAAACATCCCCCACACCATTACACCACCACCACCAGCCTGCACAGTGGTAACAAGGCATGATGGATCCATGTTCTCATTCTGTTTACGCCAAATTCTGACTCTACCATCTGAATGTCTCAACAGAAATCGAGACTCATCAGACCAGGCAACATTTTTCCAGTCTTCAACTGTCCAATTTTGGTGAGCTTGTGCAAATTGTAGCCTCTTTTTCCTATTTGTAGTGGAGATGAGTGGTACCCGGTGGGGTCTTCTGCTGTTGTAGCCCATCCGCCTCAAGGTTGTGCGTGTTGTGGCTTCACAAATGCTTTGCTGCATACCTCGGTTGTAACGAGTGGTTATTTCAGTCAAAGTTGCTCTTCTATCAGCTTGAATCAGTCGGCCCATTCTCCTCTGACCTCTAGCATCAACAAGGCATTTTCGCCCACAGGACTGCCGCATACTGGATGTTTTTCCCTTTTCACACCATTCTTTGTAAACCCTAGAAATGGTTGTGTGTGAAAATCTCAGTAACTGAGCAGATTGTGAAATACTCAGACCGGCCCGTCTGGCACCAACAACCATGCCATGCTCAAAATTGCTTAAATCACCTGTCTTTCCCATTCTGACATTCAGTTTGGAGTTCAGGAGATTGTCTTGACCAGGACCACACACCTAAAGGCATTGAAGCAACTGCCATGTGATTGGTTGATTAGATAATTGCATTAATGAGAAATTGAACAGGTGTTCCTAATAATCCTTTAGGTGAGTGTAAATCAGAATGAGAATGATGGTTAAGGTGTTGTGTGGGATGTAAAATGTATTAAACTTTCATTTTACATTGATTCCTTTGTCAGAAATGAAGGGTTTGTGAGTAGTTCACACAAAATATTTCAATCTTCTGGATTTAATCTTCTTGTCTTTTTCAGATCCAGACTTTTGAGAGTGCAGTTCAAAGGAAAACTTATGTGTTAAACTTGGCAGAATGAGATATAGAGGAATTAAGCGGCAGCTGCCTTTATGGATATGTAATATGGACCCTGCTTTTGAAAAAGAAGATTAAAGCAGGAATTCATCCAGGTCAAGCAGGAAGAAAAACAACCCAGGCCATGGCAGGCTTTGGACACTACACCTCACAGCTTGAATTCTCACATATAAAGTCAATTAAAAAGTCAGCGGAGACATTTATTATTGCCTGAGCAGTAAAAGACTTAAGATTCATTAAATAAATAAAGCTCTCAAGGACATCAAAAACACTGGAGAGAATCATTAAAGGATTTGGGTTCAGAGCAAGTTAAGAATATTTTTTTAAATGTCTGTATTGATTTTTCACAGGTGTTTCACCGATTCTTACAGTATATGCTTTAAAAGAAGAATTAACGGTGTGTATGTGTGTGTGATAGGCGGTAGGTGCTCGCATCTCAGCTATATCAGCTATAGGCCCGTCATCCATAACTCCATCAAGGTCAGCCAGGAACCTTGGAGCTGTGATTGATGATCAGTTGAACTTCACAGACCACATTGCTAGAACTGCCCGGTCAGATTTGCCTTATATAACATTAGGAGGATCAGGCCCTTCCTATCAGAGCATGCTACACAACTCCTTGTCCAAGCACTTGTTCTATCCAGACTGGACTATTGTAATGCTCTCCTGGAAAGTCTTCCAGCTTGCAATATCAAACCTCTGCAACTGATCCAAAATTCTGCAGCTAGAGTGGTCTTTAATGAGCCGAAGAGAGCACCCGTCATTCCTCTCCTCACTAAATTGCACTGGTTGCCATTTGCTGCTCGCATCAAATTCAAGTCACTGACTTTTGCATACAGAACAACCACTGGCTCTGCTCCCTTTTACCTAAACTCATTACTTCAGACATACGTGCCATCCAGAAACTTGCGCTCTGCAAGTGAATGCTGTCTTGAGGTGCCATCTCAAAGAGGCACTAAATCTCTTTCTTGAATGACCTGCCCAACTCTGTGTCCGTGTCCATTTTTTTTAAGAAACAACACTTGATCCATTAATACTAACACTTTATCTTCTATTCTATATCTATCATCTTTACAAAAATAAATAAAAAATACAGGTACTGTGTTAGATTAAACTGGCAAGGGTAGCATATTGTTGTCCTATTGTTAGTTTAACTGCTTCTATTCTAATTTGTAAGTCACTTTGGATAAAAGCATCTGCTAAATGAATAAATGTGTGTGTGTGTGTGTGTGTGTGTGTGTGTGTGTGTGTGTGTGTGTGTGTGTGTGTGTGTGTGTGTGTGTGTGTGTGTGTGTGTGTGTGTGTAAAATTTGGCCACATGCACTTCCATTGCCTCACCGCAACCTCTTTTTTTTTTTAGTTTACCCAAAAGTCTTAGCAGTTTGTTTTAGATAATAGATTATATGCAGTCAGACTTTTCATTTATCTAAAGTCCATTAGGGGAAACACATATCCATATCCTGAAAGCTGACAATATTAACTGGTAACACTAGAGGTCCTGTGGCTAGGGAGTAGATTTCCCAAATTACTAAAACCAGTTCATTCACAGTCTGGATTCTCTACAGCTGTAATCTGATACACCAGCCTCTGCAGCTGTGGAAGAACAAGGACCATAAAAGCAGGAAATCTACTAAATCTGTATGTCCTCATTTATAAGTGGCTTTGGATAAATATGACAGGGTCAATACAAAATTTTACACAACTTATAGTATTTTTGTGTAATGCAGTTAGTTTGAGATCAAACAATAATTGGCTGCCCCCCTACTGTACCGCTAAAGACCACCTAGGGTCACAGGCCCCTCTGAAGACCCTGCTATTATAGTTTCATTTATTTATATAACACCACATGGGGAGGAAATTTGCTTTCCACGGAATGACAGGGGGATGAAACTTTCCACGGAATGACAGGGGGATGAAACTTTCCACGGAATGACCATTGATAAACCTTCCAGATGTTTTCTGCTCTCATGCAGGGAAGAGGTTAAACATAGCTTGAAAGGTCTCATCTATCCCAGATTCCCAGCACAATATTCTGTCTGTGTTTCAGGCATTTCGAAGCACAAGCCACAGTAAAAGCATCAGAATTAGATATTTTATTTCACAAAACATTGCAATCGAGGCATACATTTCACAATTAAATACCTTTAAAAACATGCTGTTTAAGCAAATATAGGCTAAGATACTACAATCTTTGTTCTTAAAGGCTCATTTTCTAATATTTTCAAAAGAAAGTGGAGTATTATCTGTAGAAATTACCTTATACATTTTATTTTTTTATTAGATTAAAAATAAACACTTGTCCTTAAATCTGATTTGTCAAACAACATTGACAGTCCAAAAGCACTGGACTTTTTCAATGTATCTCTCCGCTTGTCGGTTTTTCTTTCAGACACACTGTTAGTCTTTGCATCATTCAAACGAATCGATCAAAACGCTGATCTGTTCAGAAAGGAAACCCAACCCGATCTCATGAGAAAACGTGACTGTTTACCAGATGGCAATTTCATATGAATTCGTACAAAGGGGTTTCATCATGGTGTAGCGGATCATAATTTTTTTTTATGGATAATCCAAAATGTAAAATAGTTACGAATTGCCATGAAAAATGTTGCAACACCACTGCTGTCTGTTCAGGCTTTGTGTGGAATTATTTTTATTGACGAAGTAAAAACAGACAAAGTAACTGCCAATATTGTGCCTAAAATTTAAGTTACATTAACTTCTTGTTTATTGAACTGTGTATAAAAGTAAAATCACACAAATGTGCTGCCTCTTGTTAACACGGGTAATCACAAGCATGCTAATAAGCAACCATAACACACTCTTGCTCATGTGATATTGCTTTAGTAAAGCTGAAGTTTGTTCAAAAATGTTTTATTTATTTAGTATCACATTTATTCTTGGTCCAGATAAAACAAAATGACACTATATCCCACTATTCCAAGCAGACTACACTACCAAATCTAGTGCAGGGGAGACTGGGGACAGTTGCAACATGGGGATGGTTGCAACATGTCATTTTTCTCCAATCAGAAACAAGCTAGAGTGATGACACTCATACTGCACATGCACAGTTAGACCCTCCCCCCACTAAGAAGACAGTAGACATATTCAACATCTGCTGCTGCATTTATTGAACAAAACTTGTTTTATTTATTTATTCATTTATTTGACATGGACATTGCAATTAAACATAGTACAAAACAAGTTTGTAACTGATGCTATGCAAAAAGAGTTTATAGCTAATGCTAATTTTCAACTCCAGTCCATGGTTGGGCCTTTACACTACAACATTTTCTATTTCATCCTAAAAACGTATCTATAGACACACCATATAAATCACTTACATACACAAACCAGCTATTTACAAATGGGTACATTCCTGTTTCGATTTCATCCAAGACTTAACTCGAGAAGTGAACATTTTAAGCTCAGTCATGGTTTTAAATTCAGTGGGTAATGAGTTCCACAACTTTGCACTTTTATATGAAAAAGCAGACTGACCAAATGAAGTCTTACGGTACGGAACTATACAGTTGTTATTGATAGAGCCTCTGGTGACTCTGTTGATGCTTTGTCTCTGCATAAATGAACTGAGTGGCTCAGGTGCTATATTATTGAGACATTTGAAAGTTAGTTTAAGAAAACATAAATCACTAAAGCTTTCAAAGCTTAACAATTTATACTTCTGGAGAATATTGCAGTGATGGTAACGAATTGGCTTCTTGTCCATAATCTTTATAGTTTGATTGTATAATGACCTGATATGTTTAGTTGCTGCGAGCGTGTCCTGTGCCCATGCTGTCATGCAGTATGATATATGAGAGAATATCATAGCATGCATGTACAGGAGGGCGGCCTGGTTTGGAATGTATTGTCTAATTAGTTTGAAACAGTTTAAGTTACTTTGTATAGTTTTTGAGATTTTCTTTAGATGTTTGTCAAATTTTAATTGGGGGTCAAGGATCAATCCAAGGTATTTTAAATCTGTTACCAATTTTATAGTTGTATCTTGCAAATTAATCTGAAAAGTTTGTTCCACATCTTGTCTTTTAATAGAAAAACACATTGCTACAGTTTTAGTTGAATTTAGCACCAAATGATTTTGAATGAGCCATTTACTGACCTCAGCCATACAAGTGGTCAAAACCTCCGCTGACTGTTCCGGTGACTTAGCGGGTGCATAAAAAACAGCATCGTCCGCATAAAGTTGGCAATTTACATCTGGACAGATTTGTGGCAAATCATTTATAAAAAGACTAAACATCAAAGGTCCCAGCATAGAGCCCTGTGGTATACCCCTTTGAATGCGTAAGAGTGGTGACTTATCCTGACCAACTTTAACACACTGATGTCTGTCTTGAAGATAAGATGTAAACCAGCTAATTGTCTCAGCAGAAAAGTTAAAGGATGTCATCTTGGATAGTAGGCTATGACTGACCGTTTCGAAAGCCTTTTTTAGATCTAAAAACACCGCTCCTACCACCTGACTCCTGTCCATGGACTGTTTTAGATTTTCAATCAAACAGCAGTTTGCAATTTCGGTTGAATAACCCGGTCTAAACTAAACTGCTGTGGGTGGAGGAGCTGATTGGATTCCAAGTGGTCAATCAATTGTGCAGCTACTACTTTCTCAAGTACTTTTGATAAAATAGGCAAAATGGATATGGGCCGATAATTGCACATACTGTCCAGACTTCCTGCTTTGAATATTGGTATGATGACGGCCTTTTTCCAGTCTGAGGGAAATTTACACGTTCTTATTGACAGATTAACTAGATGTGTCAATGGTCTTCTCAGGACACTGCTGTATTTTTTAAGAAAGCAACAATCAATGTTAAAAATGTCATTTGATTTAGAATTAAATAATTTTGCAATAATTGATGTCACTTTTGTTTCATCAACTGTTTGGATGTAGAAACAATCTGCAGAAGCAGAAGGAGCTGGACAATTTAAGTTTTCAGTTGTTGAAAAATCTTTACACAAGTCTTCTACTGATTGCACAAAATATGAGTTAAATTCGTTTGCCATTATGGCAGCGTCATTCACATTTTTTCCATCTAAAGTAAGTCCCCGAATTCCTTTGTGTTTAGTTGTTTTATTAGTCAAGTTATTTAAGTATTTCCAGAGAGAATTATTGTTTCCCTTTGCATTTCCTATAAGTTTTGGAGGTATGAAAGTAAATTTTTTAATGAGATGTATTGTTTGTCATACTGTACAGACATTTTGTATGAATTAATCAAAACTTACTTAGTTTGAATTATTGTTTTGTTGACTTCTAAGTGACATGGTTAGCATGTGTCAAAATCAGTGTGTCTAGCAGGCATATGATGTTCTGTCATGGCTGATAGGGTCGGGGACGGTTGCAACAAGTTATAAATTTAATAAAGGTTTGTTGCATTGCAAATTGTTCAATTCTTCCTGTCTGACACTGAAATATGGAAAGATTGAATAGCATCTGTAACGCCTGCACACTGAATCTATGTAGGCCTATGTTCTCCACATAAACAAACAAAACTCAATAACTTATTTGATAAATATGACTAAATAAATAAATTATAGGCTACAATAATATTATTGAAATAAATAATACTATAATATTATAGTAGGCCTAAAACAGTTAATATTTTCAGAATTATATGCTCATTGAGACAAAAAGCTAAAATTAATTAGAGAAATTTAAGGTATTTTTAACATGTTGCAACCGTCCCCTGGGTCGGGGTCAGTTGCAACATCTGACTTCTTCCATTCAAATAAATACTGCGAACGATATGTCATATATAATCATCTTTAAATGGTATGGGTAATTAGCAGACAGATGCAAGTTTAATATATACAAATTTGGTTGGTCTAGTCCAAATAGTCTCTGAGTAACTGAGAGAAATGCAAAAAGTGTTGCAACTGTCCCCAGTCTCCCCCACTACATTACCCAACCACCCCTGGCCAAGGTCTATAAGTAGACCTCACTTCTTTCCTTTGTTTCTTTTGTATTGGTGAGGTGTGGGTGTTTGAATGAACACTCAAGCATGTCCTTTGAGTCATTTCCTTAGGATGTGTTGAGTAAGTCTGTTTTGCCAATTGTATTGTTTGAATTTGTTTATGAATTGTTTGGATTGGATATTTAATCATTATTTGGATTGAGTATATATATGTTGTTGATTTGTTTATTGATGAATTATATGAGTTTGAGTTAACGCCTGTCCAGTTACATCTTGTGAATCTGCTTCATGTGAATCCATGAACTTCATGTTATGTGAATTGCTCAAGACTTAAGCATCTTGAACCTAAAATAAATGAGACCAAACGACTGGTATTTGTCCCGTGTTTTAATCAGACATGCCATCAAGTTTCTACAACTCCAACGAATTTTGGTTTTATTTAACATCTGATATCCAACAGTGGTTGTCTTTAGATACAGAATTTATTTTTCATTTTTTTTTAGTGTGGCGCTCATTGACATTTTATGTGAGCTCAACCTCACATAAAAGCATTTATAAACCATCATTAGTTAATTAGACGGCTTTAGAGAGAGCGAGTCCATTTGGGTTCGGTCTTCAATACAGTGTCCATTCTATAATCAAAGCCGAAACATGCCTGTATTGAGGTCATTGGTCTGATTCATGTTGTCTCCATGGATGTTCCCCAGTATATGAATCTTCTTACACATCGTTCCCAATGTAATTATTGTCCTCTCGCCACCCACCAACCATATGTTCAATTTTCAGCCCATGACAGTCTTACAAATTACAGCAAATCTAATGGACCAAGAGTTGTTATTGCCAGTGTGGAATGGACCGAGAATTATTATTGCCAGTTATTTATCACATACTGTAGAAACATTTTACTCTTACACTACCATAGTTGCTCAGCTAGCATTTTATCACTGCAATTAATCATTTTTCACATTTAGAAAATGATATTCAGATCAAAAGACTGTGATAAAAGAGCTTTTCCATAATAATCCTCTATACTTTCTTAAGCAAGTAGGTTTTCTTGTAAGAGCCATTTTGAAGAAATCACAAGCGCATAAAACACATGCCAGCATGGAATGAAAAATAGCAAGCTTCAGTATTGCTAACTAAGCCATTAAGGGTCAACTGCATACAATAAATCAGCGGAAGTGACAGAACATATTGTGAGAAAAGTCCATTAATTGATTTGAGTCTATACCATCTGGTAATGGAGCCAATACTGAATCAATAATATCATCAAGCAAGTGTGCGTGGCAAAACAGTCTTGTTATAGCTAAAAATTGAATTATGAGATGCATGTACCCTAGGCCTTTACAGTCTAACTTGCACTGCTTTGTTCACTGTATTTTGTAAGCAAATTAAGAGTATGCTTAAAGCCTAATTTGATTTCAATGGATTTGCCATTGGTTTGTCTCATGTGGCCTTAAGCAAGACCTTCATACGCAGGTTTTTGTCCCTATTGACCCCCGGTGCCCTGAGGCTGGTGAATACGTGAGAGACAGAGAAAACCATGCTGACCATGTCCTGATGAGTCATGACACCTTTTTTTATGAACAATGTTTGAAATTCATTCAATTCATTTCATTTCCAGAGCCTGATGTTCAGATGAGTGCTAGATTAAAAAAGTTAATAAATGGTCATCTTCTGGTGTGTGTCCGTGTTCGCATATCTACTGAATGGGATCACAGGGTTATTTTTCCCTTTTCATAATATGAATCATGTTACTGTCTGTCTCCATTCTCTGTCTGCAATCTCTAACCAACTAATTATCGTGACAGCTGCAGTACATATCGGAAGAAAATGCTCTGTTCTGTTCTGAACATGATGTTTTTTAGTGGCTTAGGGCGAATTGAAGAAAGTGCTTTCGCTGCATAGTCTTTAATTACATGAAGATATAAGACAAATGCTACATTACTGTTATTATCATGTGTGCATACTATAAATATAAATACATATAGATATATAAGATTCATGACAACTTTTGAGTCCAGCGGCACCATCAAAGCAATAATCTTGTTCTAATCCTGATGAAAAGTGAAAAGTAAAACTATTTGTTTTAACAGTTTCTAATAACGCTACTTGTGCTGCCTAGTTACTTTCAACATTATATGTTTAATAATGTGTTGATACTTAACAGTTTAGCTCTGTTATTAAAGTCGGCATGAAATGGAAGTTGCGATAGTCTTGTATATCTGAGTGAAACCCTTCTCAAACAAGAAAAAAAATTCTAAAATGGTTTTGGAGGTATTTTTATAGCATGAAAAGCACTATAATAAATTTGAATTGAAATTACTTTAAATTGAATTTACTTTTATTTACATAATACAATGGAAGTTTTTTCAGATAATATTTTAAAGTGCCCCAATTATGCTATCTGTGCGTTCACACCGGCAACCAATCGGAGTGTAGAAGTCCTCCACTTGAGAGGATTCAAGAAGCAGTCAAGTAAACTTTGGTTCTGACCACATTAGTTCCCAAGCAAAATAAAGGAGAGGTTGATTATGTGAATATGATAAGAAGGCACGCAACACTATTTATAGGCAACATTTTCACGCTAGAACGCTTGTTTTTCAGCAGGAATGCAAATTAGATTAGCACTTAACCATGACCACAAAATCCACACCACACAAATGGCTTTTAATTGGTTTATTTCATTAGCAAACATGTCACTATAATTGTTAAGTTCTTTCCATCGATCAATTTCTTTCTTTTACATTTAAAAGATTCCATGAGGTTAACTTATACCCCACTTGGTCAGTCTACACAAATAACGATAAACATGCTTGTTTGCTTTGCGGCACCTTTAAATAAAGTTTAAAAAAAGACCAAGCATTCAATCTACGTCAGAGCATCAAAGCGTCCACGAATCTTTCGTCGTTGCCGCTCTCGCCGGCGGCGGTGTGAACACGCAATATTTTAACGGTTCCTGATTTTGTTTTGGAGGTCTCCTACAATAGGTTTACATGCTTCAAAGGTCGAAAACACAAATCTTCTCATAATATACACTGCACATCACCAAATTTCTCAAAGAGTCTGAAACCGGTTCATATAAGATTCAGTCTCTTTAAACCCCTCCTTTCCATGAGCCTACTCTGCTCTGATTGGTCAGACGGCCCAGTCTATTGTGACGCTTACAGTGCGTTAACAGCCATTATCTGAATTTCAGCTCCAGAGGCTTCCTCAGCACTTGATACACAGTTATACGAACAGTAACGATGTCGGCTTTATCGTAGTCCTCATCCTTTGGAAGTGCATGCAAAGTGAAATAGCAGCTCTGAAAACACCGTCTTCTTGATATATTGACAAGAATCAAACTCTACCTGGGGCCCGTTCTTCGTACGTTGCTTAAAACATCCGAGATCAAATTACACATCCAAGATGATATCATCGTGCTAATCATGATCTGGCTAATTAGGTTCTTCGAACACACTAGCCGGATATGATTAGTATAGCTGGATTGAGTTATCCGAGATAATTGCGCGTTCATGCGCTTAAAAGGGAATATGTATCGATAGTAGAAACATTGATCAGCAACGCTGCTATTGGCTGCTCATGCGTGGCCAAAGAGCGCGCTCAGTTTTTCTCCTCAGCAGAGCAAGAACTAATAGTCGAAGTTTATTCGGAATTTTAATGTTTAATCAAAACGCCAGGGAACACCTCAAAGTCTGCAAAAGCCAGGAGAGAGGGCTGGCAAAAAGTAGCAGACAATTTAAATCCGTTAGAAGTGGCCATGTTAGATGTTTTTATCACTTATTAGCCTATTTGTATTTTAATAATTGCATAATTACTTTGTTCACTGTAATGTCAGAGTCACCACACTAGAACATGGGAACAAATAAAAGTGAAGTACAAAAATATTCTACATAATGGTAATTTATAGTTATATTATAGTCTCTTTTATAAAAGGCACTGTTAAATAAATGGTTGTCTGTTTATAAAAGCAACCAAGGAAAAGGCTGAAAAAAAAAGAAAAGATCTTAGTAGCCTACACTGTAAAATAATTTTTGCTGCATTAAATTAAGGCCGTATAGTCATTTCAACTGTTAAATCTTGAACTTTGACTTGTGAAAGTGAAAACTGAAAACTGATAAACTTAAAAATATTTTTCCATGAGTTATTGATCACATTTTTCCTGAGTGTAGTTCATTGTAATGACATTGTGTTTTCCTCTTTTGTGCACTTTTACATAATACACCAACACTTCTGTTCCCAAGAAAGTGGTGGCTGAAATATGTGCAGTAAGTGGACATTTTCTAACTTTCCAAAGAAAAGAAAGTATAAGACTTTGTAATGTCCATTTGTTTCCATTGCACTGGACAGTGAATAAACCCTCTCAGATAACGGTCATATGGAGGAACTAGCCTACCTGCAAGTGCATAAATAACTTTACTTAATTTATACTTGTATGCTTTATGGCTGCAATATAAGTTGCAGGATTCCACATCTCCAGAAAGGCCTACAGAAGAGTCTGCACAGACAGAGGAGACATAGGCCTACAGGTGGGCAGTGTATAGAAAACTTTTCCTTTTTATTTGTTGCATGAGGCATGTGTCTAATATCTCTTGTTGCAGGCACTTGACCACTGGCTTTTCTTTACAAAGAACAATTGAAATAAAACTCAAGGAACTAAGCATATTTGTCTTTTATTAAACATTTAATGAAAAGTGGGTTGTTGTTTTTTTGGCAATGTTGTGTAATATGGCACATGCAACAATGTCACAGGTCAGGTGTGCAACCCTCAGACTTTTCAGACACTGAAATCTTCCCTTTAGTTAGCCAAAGTTAATTTCATTGTGTGCCCTTGTCCTGGCTAGAGCTGCATTGTAACTGGTTTGGGTCAGGGAATGGGGTCATAAAACACCTGTCTGCAGGCAGGAACATGTCATAATCACCTATGAAAAAATGCAGTTCTGTTAGGATCAGCATAAGTGTATGTAATACAGTGAGCTTGATATTTAATTGTGGAACTTTCCTTACCACTTTCAAATAATGTGCATAAATGTGAATCTCTGAAAATTCTTAAGTCATGCACAGATCTTGGCCATTTTGCTTTCACATTTGTGATATGGAAGATTTTAGTCAACTGCCTTTTTTTTATTTGATATAATATTACTAATCTGGAATATTAAGAATCACAATAGTAACTGCGCTGCACATTTACATTGTGAACCCCCTTTCTGTTCACATAATCCAACGCATTCTCATCCTTGGGCGTCATATACTGACGCTTTTGACATTTCGTCGACATCGAACGCACATGGCACCCTTTAGCGTCAATATGACACGCACAGAGCTTTGTTCGGTTATGGGTAGGTTTAAGTCTAGTGTAGGGTTAGGGTTAGACCACCAGGAGGCGCCTTCTGGTCCATTTCTATCTGCATCTCATATTGACGCTAAAGGGTGCCATGTGCGTTCGATGTCGACGAAATGTCAAAAGCGTCAATATATGACGCCCTAGGATGAGAACGGGCTGCATAATCCCCTTCATTGAGGCCTTGATGGCAGTCTATGGTACCAATCACGTTAGTGAAGCCTGAGTGACATATACTGTAATCGGCATGGTCATGATTGCATGATCTTCATAAAAAATTATGATAGCCTAAAAAAAAGGCTTCCAAGTGGCTTGGAAATGCCACAAAAAAAACTAAAACTGTTTTTTAAACCTAAAAGTGCCAGGTAAACTCCGAATGACACGACAGACAGCACTTTCCATCAAGTTCTCCGCATCTCCAATAGTGCAAAGGAAAGAGCCACTCGCAAATAATCTTAGGGCAATGCAGTTTGTGCTGTAGTTAAGCCATACTCCGACAAGCCGAAAATAAATGTGCGTTTCCAACAAATTAATAATGTAAACGACAATCTCACGAGTCACGAGAAAAAATATATATCTCAGAAAGTGCACTATCGCGCTGCGCTGGACTTCCCGTATCACCTCTGCTTATGAAGCCGGGATCTAATCCTGTTTACATGAAATAAGCCTGCTCGCGAGCAGGTTTAAGCTTGCGCACCTGTTGCTATGACAGCAAGTCCAGGATGAGCGTTGAAGAACCAAACAATCCAAGATCATGCCAAATCGCCAACAATCAAATCCAGCTAAGTGAGTTAGCGACGTACGAAGAACGGGCCCCCGGCCTCAGATACAACTGTGTTTGAGGGCGGGTTAAAGTAGACGTTGTTCGTGGACAGCCAATGAAAACCATGCATTATGCAAATTTGTTACATCATCATTACATAGGTTTGTAACAGGAAGTAAGACTTGAATTGCTGACGACTCGTTTGGGCAGTTCAGAATCGGTTCTTTTTTTTAGGAGACAAAAACGTTATTTGTCGTGCACTTTGAACTTTACAACTTTGCAGACCTTTTGTAGTCACAAACACCTATGCTACACACTACATGAAAGGTAATATCAGAAAAAGCATTTTATTTTAGGAAAACTGGAAATGTTGTCCAAGTCTTCCTGATGAAGCATGGCTTGTAGGCCATGGGAACCGGTGGTTTCTCTCATACTTCTTGACCCGTCCACCCCACATCACATTGGCATTCTGTTTGGTGGGCCAGGCGATAGAAGGGGGGAGTGTTTTCAAAGCCTTGACATTTTAATGCGAATGTGGTGAACCACATTTGATTTGTGAAAGATTCATGGCTGGGTGGAATTTTGGGCTGCAGATCAAATGGTTGGTTTTGCATGTCTCTTGCTTTCAAACCAAAGATTCAGCCTGTGGCCAAACAGTCAGAGGATAAAGGTTAACAACAGGAATTATTTCTAGAAAACTTCTTGACCTATTTACACAAAATTATTAGTTCTTTTATGCGATTCAGGCTTTGGTTTTGTAATGTTTTGAGAATTTTCTTGACAGAAACGCATACGTCTTTCCAAGTAATTCAGAAATTTAGAGCAATTATATATTCCTTTTGTTTTGTTAACCTTTCCAAGGGACAAGAAATTTCTGAAGTGATGGCATAATCATGCTGATTTGCAACTTTGAAGTTTTCACACAAAAAAACATCTACGTGTGCCATCATTAAATAGTTGGAGTTGTCAATCTTAAAATGATTGCAAGACTCCAAGAATCAATCTGGCACCTTGGTTTCTTCCACATCTGCCTCCCAGAGAAGTCATTTGGTTTGCGCTCATCTGTAACTGCTTTGCTAATTGGTTAAGGAAATAGCTTTAGTTGTTTTCCTTACTGTGAATGTCACAGAGACAAATCAGTGGAAGACTCTGCCCTTTTAGAAATCATATTACTGAGAGCATTGATCGCTTTATTTAAATGAGGGAACAAAAACAGATGTATAACGTCAAACCCGTCTGTGTCTGCAGTAGTTCTACCCACAGCTCATTCCTTGTGTCTTGTTTCAGCTCCAATGGGATCTTATCCAAAATTCCTCGATCTAGAGAAAACAAATGAGCAATCAGCAAAAACCCAAACGCAGAATGTAGCAAAACAAAATGAGCCTATTATCACAATGCAGACTACATGAAACCAACTGCATGCTGGTCAACACAGACCACATTCCAATCCACAGAGATCCACTTCTGGATCAGCATGTCCATGTGCATTCCAGGATAAATACCTGTTTTTACTTCTTGTGCCAGAGGGAAAAAATATGCATCTGGGTTGATTTGTAATGTCTGGCAAGTAGTGAACAATGTTCCACCTCTACGGAAAATTGGGAGCCACTGTCTTTTCCTGACTTGTGCCCTTTGAGTGCTCTGGGGATCTAAACCAAACCTGCTCTCAAAGTTTTGCTAAATATTTTCATTTCAGGCTGCAATTTTGTTATGTTTATTAAAGAAATTATCTTACCATTTGGCCTACACCCTCATTCCACAGTCTAACTTCATTAGAGTCAACCTTTATTAAAGATTATTCATCCTCAGCAAGCTGACCATATTAAAAATAATACATTTTTATTCCAAGATGTCTAACCCTATAAACACAGCACTACTAGTAGAACTCAGACTTAATAAATAGTAATTAATATTAAATGAATAGCTAACCCAAAAATGAAAGTTCTGTCAACATTTACTTTTAATTGTATGGAAAAGAGCCGTTTGGACATGCTGTATTTTGTGTTCCACAAAATGACGTGAGGGTGAGTAAATAATACATTTTAATTTTGAACTCTTCCTATAATTTTTTAAACATCTGTTTATCAACTACTCCTTTATATTCAAAAATAAATGGCAGTTAAAAATTCAAAGGAATATGTCTATATTTAAGACCTGCACACTCTTGGCACTTATAAAACGCATCTTTGAGCACATCCTTGATTTCCAACATTAATGCGTTTTTGTCTTGCAGATCTTGATTGACTCTTTGGTGCCCTTTTCAAAATATATTCTGCTCTCAATTTGCAGGTTCAGTTATCCGCAGTTTGACATGGGAAGAGCGGAAGCAGCATGTGTGGGTTTTTTTAAATAAACAAATAAAGCTTTGGTCGCTGTCAGAGCTTTCAGACTTGGCCTTGGAGAGTGAAAGCAAACAGAATACAAATGGCTACATTTGCAAGATTATTAAGTGAATGGGAGAATAGATAGTGCTATATGAATGCAAAATCTCTGCTGTAGCTATAAGTACTCCTGGTTGACATTTCTGAACACCACGTCTTTAAAATGAAAAGAAAAAAATTACGCTCTTAATCTGTCCATTTTAACGTTCCGTGTCAGTAGTCTTATAATGAGCTTCTCACAAGCAAAATCCTTGTCTAATGACATAATGAGAGACTTGGGTGGTTCAAAACTTCAACTTGAGCTCATTGATGTGGCTGATATGACCCTATTTTATGTTGTATGAATCAATTAACTCCAAGCTCTTTGCTGTAGGCTAAACCTTTTCTTTTTTTTTTCTTTATTAACGAAAAGCACCAACCACAGAAGATTAAAAATAATACTTGAAACCTCCATTTTAATTGAAATAATTCATGTCTTTTCTTATCTGGGGCAGATAACACCCAAATGACTTCATACACTCAGTCTTGCAAATTTGCATCAATTCAATGGCATATAGGGAAGACTGGGGCTAGTTGTCACAGTCTTGTGATTTTTTGTATAGACACTTAAAGTATTGGCTACAAACATTCTATTTTTCCGCCAAAAAAAAAGATATAGGTCATGGAACAGACTTTGACCTTTGTGATAGCAACATTTTTTGTGCCTCATTACTAAATAAATAAAAAATTAAACAGCCTTTTATGGGCTTTTCAGCTAAATTTGCAGAGTAAAATGATTATGAGGCCCAAACCAATTCATAACATGTCCAAAATGTAAAAGGTAACACACGGATATTTTACATTTAAAGCGGGCAACAACTTGTCCCACCTTCACTGTAAAATATTTCCAGGATTTCACAATATATAACTGTAATATTTCACAGGTAATTACATTATTACCACTTCACAGGCTTTAACTGTGATATTTCACAATATAATACCGTATTTAGACTTTTACTGTGAAAATAATGCAGGCGCGGGGCTTTTACAAGAAACTACTGTGAATTCCGTCATTTTCGCGCTGCAACTGCGTCATCTGAGCTCCCCCGGAGCTCCCTGGCCTGATCTCCTCCATGGTCTCACTCAACGGATTCAGTGCGGTAAGTGTTTAATTTCAAACTTTGTCAATTTGATGACTGTTTTTAATATGAAATTGCATGTTATTTAAAAGTATGAACCAAATTAGCGTTAGTTAAGTTCTGTTTCATGTTTTTGTAACTTAGCTGGAGCAGATTCGCGTCTAGGTTTGAGCGCGCAAATTTGAATGATCAGACGTTGGTTGTGTTAATAAGTGTATTAGTAGTACCGTATTAAGTTATTAACTGTGAGGCTTCACGTTAGCTAGCCTACACCGTCAAAATTGAACTTTAGCTTTGCTTAATGCTTTTCTTAGTTAACGTTCGTTACTCTAACAGCGTTCTCTCTTTTCCCACAGCATTTTTCTACCACCGGGAAATAAAGTTATAAGGTAAGCTGTGGCCTTAATGTGTGTATTATGACAGTTATGATCAACTAGATATATTATAGTGTTGTGGATTTGTGCAAAGGTGGAATAAATTAATCTCAAATTAGTAA
This sequence comes from Abramis brama, assembly GCF_963993115.1. Lineage (NCBI taxonomy): Eukaryota > Metazoa > Chordata > Actinopteri > Cypriniformes > Leuciscidae > Abramis > Abramis brama. The sequence goes on from NC_139973.1 coordinate 34,934,981, forward strand.
CGTTAGCTAGCTGGGCGTCGTCCATATTTTTCTGCCGTGTGTGAAACGGAGCAGCCGTTGTCTGTCTCGTCAACAGAAAAAATAAAGTGCATTTTATTATAAAAAAGATATAGGAAAATAAATGTGTTTATCACTGAATTAGTGGAGCTTCGTTAGCTGTGCTATTCTAAAGTAAAACAGGTCGACATCTGGAGATATTAGGAGCCATTTTGTCTGTGAACGGGTAATAATTCTAGGAGGAAGAGTGCAAGCAGAAACAGCCACATGGAGATGGACTGGCAACAGGCTCTTCCTCCATCCTCTGCAAACAGTACGTGTAAATGATGTAAATTGTTGTGTGCAAATGCATTGCCTGGGTAAATCACAAACATCTAACTTACTTTGTTGCAGGACTATTCTTGACTGTGTGTTTGTGATGTAAATGTTTTTCAGTTGCTGTTAAGTTATTTAAATGGTTGCTGTTTAATTGAATCCAAGTAATGTCACCTTGTTAAAACTGAGCTAACTTTAGTTTTGCTCAGTACTACAACAGCAGTGACCCACTGAAGGTGATGACTGGGAACTGAAACCTTTTTAATCCCACTTGAATTAAACTAACATCTTTCTTCTCTGTCTTTTTGTTTATAGGTTCTTCTTGGGCATCAACCCAGAGACAGGTACAAAATCAAAGAGGACACATAAACCAGCAAGTCTGTACACTGATCAGGAAGCTCATTGACTTTGAATGGATGTCAGTCTAATGTAAGTTGTGTTCCAACTTCAGAACAGACTAACGAAACACTGTCTCTGTTTTAAGCTAGAATTAGTTATGCAGTAAGATGTTTACTTAAGCTATTAAAGGGTTAGTTCACTCAAAAATGTAAAGTCTCTCATTAATTACACTCCCTCATGATGTTCCAAACACATAAGAATTTTGTTCAACACAAATTAAGATAATTTTAAGAAGTCCGAGAGCTTTCTGATCCCGCTTATAGACTGCAATGTTATAACCGCTTTCAAGCCCCAGAAAGGTAGTAAAAACTTTGTTAAAATAGTCCACGTGACTACAGTGGTTCAACCTTATTGTCGTTCCGCAATCCGCACTATTAAGTATTTTTGCATCGCTTCATAACATTAAGGTTGAACCACTGTAGTCACATGTACTATTTTAACAATCTTCACTACCTTTCCGGGCCTTGAAAGTGGTAATAAAATTGCTGTCCATGGAGGAGTCAGAAAATATCTTAATTTGTGTTCCAAAGATGAACGAAGGGCTAACGTGTTTGGAATGAGGGTGGGGTTTTGGGTAAACTATCCCTTTAATCTGTTCTACGAGTTTAGACAGGCTGCAAAATGTCTAAAATTCATTGTTCTTACGTTTATTTGAATTAAACATGCCTTTTCAATGTTATAGGTTATTGATAGGTTAGAATAAAAACGTCAAATTTACAGACGTACTTTACAATAGTTTTAAGTGTAAATTTACATCACATTACTGGCTTACTGAGTTGCATTACTATGTACGCATGTCATGTAATTTTTGCTTAACCTCAATCATGTTACTTTCAGAGTCCTCTGGTTTGTTGATTTAATATTAATTGATATAGTACTATTCACATGATTTATCTGATTTATCATGAGTTTTACAATTGTAATTTCTTAAATTGTACACATTTTAGGATTAGTTTTACAATGCGAGTACCATACTTGCAGGTACTTGCACCACAGAGTAACTTAAACTTTTTGTCTTTCTTATCTTTTGTAGATAGTGGACAGAACCCATACTATGCAGGTGCCTGCTGCAAGGGAAGGAGCGAGACACCTGCAACCCTCTCTTTTCCCACCTTTTTGTCTTTTCTTCCCTCTCTCTCTCTCTCTCTCTCTCTCTTCTCTCTCTCCTTTCTCTTTTCAGCTCCTACGTTGTGAAGTACCATTATCACATAGTAAACACATGCACAGTGCACACACATAGACACACATTCCTGTTACCCAGTGTTCATTCCTGTTACCCAGTGTTTATTCCTGTTATTAAATTGTATTTTTCAAGTACCATTATCACATAATGGTAAACACAGTAAACACATTCACACACATATTGACAGACATTCATGTTACCCAGTGTTCATTCATGTTACACAGTGTTTATTCCTGTTATTAAAATGTATTTTTCTTCTAAAAAAATAAAAGTTAAACCATTGTTTTTATCAGTTTTGTTTGGTCCATCATTTATGCTAAATCACAGTATAGACATGGTTAAATACAGTAATTCTACAGCAGCTTACTGTTAAATTACAGTAATATGATAGACTAACTGTAATTACACAGTAAAATACAGTAATTATACAGCAGCTTACTGCTAAATCACAGTAATATGACGTCATAGTTATTGTGAAGTCACAGTAAACAGCTGTCATTTCACAATTATTTACTGTAAAAATGATACGGTAACTTACTGTGAAAGTCATGCAATTATTAACCTGCAATTTATTGTAAATTTACAGTGAAATAATTAACAGTGTTGTTCTGAGAACCAATCAGTCCAAATATGTACAGCCTACATATTTTACTACATTATGCATTTATATAATATTATACTATATTACACATTATAGTCTTGCTCAAATTTCTGTGTTGATTTACTGTGATGGTGGTGTTTACACATCAACTTTAGCCATTTTATTTTGTAAACTGAAAGGTAATTAAATCATATTGCTTCAATGCATATTAAAGTCCAAACATTAGCTAGCTATTCAGTGTTTGAAAATAAATCATTGCTTTAATCCACCCATGGCACTTCAACATCATGTTTTCTCTTGCCTTCTTTAATTTCACCATATAAATTTTTTGCTGTAAGTCAAAATCCAAACCACAAGTGTGGAGCCACTCTAGTTTGCCAGGTTGAAAAAAATTAATCAAACACAGACACCTGTCTTCAATCTAAAAAAAAAAAAAATCTGGTTTAGTGAAACATTTGATATGTTCAAGGTCAGCCATACGAGAGAAAAACCCTTATCATTATTAATAGGCTAAAAAAAATTGAATTATTATTTCATGTATAAATAACTATCATGATAAGCCAACGTCTGAAATTACTGAAGTAGTTTGTAATATAGGCTATGACTTGCTATGACTTGCTAAGATTTTCTCTTTAACCCATATGCTTTATAATAGGCTAATAATAATAACAGCAGCATCTTTCTCTCAAAAACATGCACCTCAAGCGGTAAGAGTGATTCACACTCACCTAAGTGCAGTGAGCTTCATCAGGGAGGGGTTTAGGCTGAAGTCACCGGCATGTTTCCTTCAGAAACACACTGTACTGAAACGACTGATCCGAGCGCGCGCGGCTGATGGAGGAATGTACCGCCGCGAAACTATATGAATCCATCAGTCTGAAGAAAAAACTACATATTATCCTCTTATTGGTAACTATTTTGTAACCTATGTGAACATTATGCTTTACTTTTTTCTGCTATTGAAGTAAAGATGACCAGGCGCTCGTATGGAATATAATGGATATGACGATGCACCATTTTTCTTCTACGTTCACCGGTTACTCATATAGGCTAACTTTGTAATCTTTGTTAAACATCATTTTATTTTTTTAATAGTAATTTTTTTTTTTTTACTATTATTATTATTAGTTAAAAGTAAAATCCACTTTGTATATTAAATGAAATATTTCTTTTGTTTACAAAACAGAATACAAAATTAGTCAATCTTCATGGTTTCTGACATTTTAATCCCAATGGATATTCTACGGTAACGGTAAGCATTGCATAGGTCTTCACTGAGTTGTACAAAGATGCTGTGTCATAGGAACTTGTTGCAACATGCAACTTATTTTTATCTTTATTTTTAATGCATCCACAAACTAAATATGACTCACTGTTGCATTCTTCACGAAAGAATAACATTGAGAGGTCAAAGGCAGGCAAATGAACCTTCAGGAATGTTTAAACGATTTGAGACTCTGTCAGTACATGCCTGTTTGTTTCTCTCAGCTGTAAGCATTTGGTGTGGCCCTGAATATGTCTCCCCTACTTTAGCTTTAGCTTAAATTCTTTCTTTTTTTTCTTTCTTTTTTTTAATGACAATATTAAAGGATGGCATATTGAAGTTTGGTTGGGGCATATTCAAGGGCTATCCCTGATTTTTAAACTTACGGTGAAAAAGAAAATGCTGTGGTTGCCAGAAATTTACTGTGACAATTTTTTAGATATTACAGAATGGCATATTGGTATGTTTCAAAACTTACATCTGTTTAGGCCTATCATCAAGTGATATGACTTGAATCTTAGAGTCTACTTAAACCATCAAAATCAGCTTTTTACCCTAAAATGGTGTTTTACCCTAATATACTGAAAACCACCATAATAATAATGTATAGAAAGCCACATGATGAATCAGAGTTCATTGTAAGTGGCCTGTCTATGAAACTGAAAATGTAAAACACAAAACATATTTTAGCCTTCTGATAACAAAAATAAGAAGAAATTAAACTAAAATAGAACATAATCATATAATGTGTCATGCAGGGACTTCTTGGTTCATTTACTGTTTTTCACTGTATATTATATGTTGATTCATATAGTTCTGACTTACAAAACAACATAACATTTGACAGTGTTTTGCAGTAAAATTACGTATAAGATATTTTACAGTCGTTTACAGTTTTTCTCTGTATGTGATAATGTAACTTACAGCTAACCAGTTAACAGTTTTTTTTAATGTAGCATTTTGCAGTCTTTTTAAAAAGAAATTACAAACATTTTTGTACTGTTGCTGCATTATATTATGTATAATATTCACTGTATGTGGCTGATCTGTAAACAGAGAAAAAATGTACGAGGCGTGACAAAACATTTTACACAAAACTGGATAAAAAATGCATAATTGCAGTGTTTATTTCAAAGATGATTACTAAACAATGAGGTCACGTGACAATGGCTTGAAACGTTTATCTGGGAATAATGCTTACTGTTGTGTTTAGTGGGCCTATTTGAGCAGCATAGAGTGTATAAGTATCCAGTAAGTAGTAAGGTAGAAAGAGAGAGATTTTACATTTTAAATGCATATATTCGCTAAAAGTGAACTGGCATATCAGCATATCCACCTTATTTTGCAACGCGGAAGTAAGCTATGTGAATGTGCGAGACTTCTGCTATATATAACTAGAAGAATGACAAATTGCAGTAAACGGTTAAACAGCTTACACTACAAAGTTCAAATCAGTATGATTATGATTACTATAATAAATTAAAATAATTACAAACAAACGCCAGTTTGCAATATTAATCAGACTGTTTTTGTACAGCTAAAATATTTGGAAGTCGATGATAACGGAAGCCTCAAATAATTAAGTTATAAATGGCAACACCCACTCTTAAAAATAGCAAAAATATGCTATGCTTAAAGCTAACAAAAATATTTGCTAATATCCCCATTAGGTTATTTAAAAATAATATAGGCTATATATAAAATATATTTATGAAACGTTATTTCTGAATGTTCTCTGAACATTCAAAATGTCCATTTAAAAAAAAAAACATGGTTCTACGAACGTTAAGAGAGCATTCCATTATAATTTTGCAAACATTATGGAATCGTTACTTTTCAATGTCCTCCTAACATTCTGAAACAAGTAGCCTAAAATATTACACGAACATCCAACTAAAACTATAAATAATGTTTTTGTAATGTTTCAAGAACATTGTTAAAGACCATAACTTTGAATGAACGTTCTATTAATGTTACTGGAATAACGTTTGTTCAAAACTTTGAGAGAACTTTGCCAGAAAGTTCTGGGAATGTTCCCTGTTAGCTGTACGGCCTTAAAGTTAACACACTACAGTCTTTCAAATGATCTGTTCTAAGATATTTCTCCACTCTTCCAACAGCTCTACATGAAGATGGGAGCCCCGCAGCTAAATGCTCCACTGAGTTAGCCATGCATCACAGCAATTCATCAGCCGCTGCGGCAATCAATCCATTTTCCAATCACAGTCAATGGGAAGGACAGGCGACCTCTCCATCACTTGTCAATCCTCCCGAGAATGTCACCTCGGAGAGACCGATCCTGAGCGGCCCCATAGCTGCGATGTTGTCAATGACCCTGGGGATCCTGTCTAACATTGTGGCTTTACTCATCCTGGCAAACGCATATTCCCGTCTACGTCGACGATCCAAAGCATTTCTCCTGTTCGCCGGCTCTCTGGTGGCCACAGACTTTGTGGGACATGTCATACCTGGTTCAATAGTCATGAGGATGTATCTTTCTGGAGGTGTCCCCTCTGAAGAATACAACAGGGCGGACCCATTATGCCAGTTTCTAGGGGGCAGCATGGTGTTTTTCGGACTGTGTCCGCTCTTTCTTGGTTGTGCCATGGCAGCTGAGAGGTGTTTGGGTGTGACAAAGCCGCTGCTCCATGCTTCACTGGTTACGACTGCAAGGACTAAACTCTCTCTTTCTGTCATCTGGTTAGCAGCTCTTTGCGTTGCCCTTCTGCCCTGCTTTCAGCTGGGTTCATACACCTACCAGTACCCTGGAACCTGGTGTTTCATTGAAGTGCTGGAGGATACCGAGAAGGCAGACGTAGCTTTTGTTTTGTTGTTCTCAGGACTGGGGTTGACATCCCTTGCTATTGCTTTGGTCTGTAACACCATAAGTGGACTGACTCTGGTGTTAGCGAGGATACGAAGGAAACCCTGTAACCGTCGATTAGCTAAATCCCATGATATAGAGATGGTGGTACAACTTGTGGGCATAATGTTCACATCTTGTATCTGTTGGAGCCCCCTTCTGGTAAGCATGAGCAATGGCAATTAATCAACTGCACAAAGCACACACTTTAAGGCAGGGGTTTTCAACTCTGTCCCTCGAGGTTCACTTTCCTGCAGAGTTTAGCTCCAATCTTGATCAAACTCATCTGTAACTTTCTAATAATCCTGAAAACCTTGATTAGCTTGTTCAGGTGTGATTGATCAGGGTTGGAGCAAAACTCTACAGGAAAGTTGAGTCAGGACCTATAGGGCAGAGTTGAGAACCCTTGCTTTAAGGTAGAATTATTTTTAGAAATAGAATTTAGAAATGAAAATTTTGAGCAAATGCATCGAAACTCATTTATGCATCATAGTAAAAAACAAAACAAAAAAGGCAATTACAATTTTATACTATTATATTTCACACTGTGTGACTTTTATATCTTGCAGTACATTGTAAACCCTAATGAGATTAGACTACTCAAATGATTTGAGGAAACTCATTTGAGAGGTAATGGTGCCTAAAAAAAAAAAAAAAGTTCACCTAATGTGCATTTGTTATTGTGGCTTTATTTCTTACAATGTGACTTTATTTCTGTTTCTGTTTCTGTTTCTATATTTCTATTTTAAAGTTTATCTTGAGTTGAGTGCATGAAGTGTCCAACATTCCTCACTTCATTTTTGCATAATTAAGTGCATTAACCGGGTATTTGAAGTGCACTTTTTTCTTTTTGGATTTGTCAGTATAAAACATACTACTATTTATACCAAAAAATGGCGTAGAATCGTATAAGTACGCGAACTGGGACACACCTAATATTTTAAATTGACTGGATTATAGATTACTTGGACATTAAACGTAGGGTAGGCAATTTTTATAAACACTTTTTGTTATGCTTGTTGAAACTCTCTTCACATACTTAGCAATCAATAATAGAAGTGGTCTAAATATTAAAACATGCACAAGTCTCAGGGTAGGCAATTTCGGAGAGGCTAGCAATAGCAAGCTAGCTTTGAAAGCATGAGATCCCACCCTCCCTTCAGAGCGTCTCCAAAGCCACACCTCCTTCAAAACACACAAACACACACAGAAGAGTCTGCAAAGTGTCACAAGACGAGAGAAGGCGTTGAATTATTTCCTAATATTTTGTGAAATCATAATCCTAATGGTGTTTTGTCTTTGACTCTTAACTCTAGATTGTTGGCCTAATTACAGTGAAACATTCGTATGAGGGCTCTATTGGAGATGACCTTGCCACCTATAAGACCCTGATGATAATGGGGGTGCGAATAGCTTCCTGGAACCAGATACTGGACCCATGGGTTTACATTCTTCTTCGCCGTTCCATCCTCCAAAAGATTTACCTCATCACCAAACGTCAAACAGACTTTAAGGAAAGCACTTTTCGCTGCTGGGAGATCCATTCCTTCCCCAGCTCAGAGAAGAATCCTGTCAGTAGAGTCTGAGTCTGAGTGTACATCAGTAAAAAAACACGAGGCCTACTTGGTCAAATACCATTGAGGATCTCAGTGGTCCCCTTTTATTTCAGCATGTGGTGCGCATGTTAAGAATGTATTTAAGCAAATTTGCACAAAGATAAATAAAGCATGAGATGAACATTCCTTTTACTCCCTATAGAGCGCTAATAATAAGGATTTGGCTGGAAACATTCATGCCAGTATAACATGGAACAGTAATTATTTGCTGTTTTGGTCCTTCAGTTAATTGAAGCATTAATTCAGCCAGTTTTGTAGCTTAAGGAATGGGACAGTGTTTTAATTTGTCACCAGTTGTTCCCCATGATGACTGTCCTGGGCATGAAACATGACATGACAGTGACAAGTGGCACTAAAAATATATTAAAGTATTTGTTTTACTGAAAAGAAATGTTCACCTAATGTTAACCCATCATAGATTTTATATAGCATGATCATCAATCATATATTAACTGTGAGGTAAACTCATATTTCTGAGGCCGAGTTTCCCTTATGTTTATCTTGCATATGTTTCTGTGCAAAAATGCTCATGTGAATAATTGTGTTTTATATTATAGTGTAATTTATTTATTGTGTTATCCCTCCAATTTTCTGGAGGCGTGTTGTATTTTTACATTGAAAAGCATTATACTAAAACAAAATAAATTAGTGTGTGTGAATTCCATTTCTGTTGCTAATATGAAACAAGTTTTTATAAAAAAATGTTTTACTTCATAACTAATTTGCAGCATGGAGCACACTAAACAAATCTGCAGGCTCAAACTTAATACATATTAATACAAAGAAACAGAATATTCAAAAAGCCAGAATTATAATACCCAGTACTGTAAGTGATCACAGACTAGGCATTTCTTTTAATATAGTTATTTAACATTGATTAAACATGTTATATTTAAGTTGTCACAGAACCTAAATATTTTTAAATAGGCTTTTCAGCGAACTTATTCAACTATTGCCTGGTTTAACTTAAGCCTAGTCCTCTGGCCAGACTAAAATGCATGTTTGAGCTGTCTTCACTGAAAGCAACTTAGTAACATATTTTATATGTCAGTGCCATTGTTTGTCTCAAGATTCACACCAGAATATTTATTTTTTTCTAAGGCACATTTCTAAAAGCTACTTAAATATCCACACTTTACTAAGCCCTACTCCTGACTTAATCTAAGCCATGTCTGTGAAACCAGACCTATATGGTTGAAATCATAGGCAAAGTAAAAAAGAAAAAGAAAAACACGAAAATGCCTCAAAAAGCACTGGCTAATAGTAATAGCTAATAGCCGTTGTTGTAATTATATCTGCAGAGGGCATATTTTACATTCATACTGTTAAAAACAAATTTTGGCGTAAAGGCAGCAAAGACGCATTAACATTATTCAAATAAAATAATCTCTGAATGCAGTTCCATATACTTCCTCTAGGCGTGGAAAATTTTGACTGCGCATGCGCTGCGGGGGTCAGAGCGTAGCCCGGAAGTTGAGCATTTTCGCTTCCATTGAATAAACTGAGCGAATGGTGAGTAAAACAAATCTGTTTAGATTTGTAGAGAAACACACGGGCAAGCAATATTAAAGTCTACGTGATCTTAAAGACGTCTTCGAGTTTTTATTAACACTAGCAGCTGTGCAGGTAAATATGAATGGTTGTTTCACGTTGTGCGTTTAACCAAACGACTCGTTCATGCGCGTGCTAGCATGCTTCTCCGATAACGAATGTTTTGTTACGCGATAGATGTTTTATATTGAATAACGTTACATGTTTTTTTATTGTCCTTTGTAGCATTACGAAGTTGTAGTTTTAATAAGAAATCCGCCAAGAACGTTAAACCTTTTTAGAACACCAAAGAGAAGCAGTTAACGTTATATTCACTGGCTTATTAACGCGCGCATGTGATTATGGGTTTGTCTGTTTGTCAACATTGTGCGACTTGTGTGCAGATCATTGTTTGAAGGATATGGCTCAAATGGGACATTTTCCGAGGCGGAGGGAAGGACCTCTTCCACCTCATCCACCACCCTCCTGGGACGAGCACCAGGCCTATGAGGAGCTGTTATACTGGGATAATCTCATGCAGGAGGGTTACCGCCTGCACCCGCAGGACTACGACCGGTAAAACACCTATACTATTCTTACAGCTAAACAGGCTTGGAATGTCCATGGAAAACCTATTAGCACAAAGGAATTTTATAATTCAGATTTATTTTTTTTCCAGGTTTTAAATAAATCTAAATATTAAAATCATGTTTTTTTTTGTGTTTATTACTTTTCTTTAAAGTTTTGTCCAGCATTCACAAATATCTGAAAAAATCTGGTGAAAAAAAGATGAGAGCACTCTAAATCCTCTGAGTGGTTTCTTGACACACTGAGCTGATTGAATAAACATAAAGATGCAATGAAACTAAATTCAAGTTCTGTTGCAGGTATGAAGAGTTGCGTTATTGGTATGACTGCTTGTGTTATGAAGAAGACCTCAGGCAGTACAATGATTACATCGTTGAGTACAGGAAGTGGGAAGAGGAGAATGTGCACTCAGGGGAGGTTTGTCACACCAATATATTAAATTTACAATGCAAATTCATTGTTTACAGAATATTTATTACAACTCTTTAAAAGACTAGTACTTTGTTTGCATAAATTAATGAGAAACAAATTAATAAATGAGGTGCAACTGCTCCAGTGTCATCAATTCAACACTTGTGTTACTCAGCCGCTTCCACCAATGAGGCCACCGCCTCAGCGAACGTTTGTGAACGAGGATCGCTATATAAAGGCCAAGCACACATCGGTGTACCCGTCAGCAGAGCAGCTGGATGCAGTGCAGAGCATGGTGTCTCATATGGAGTGTGCCCTGAAGTCCGTCTCTGATTGGTTAAATGAAAAAGAGAGTAGTGCCGCTGATACTGAAAGGTATGGGTATTGGTCATAGAAGTCATCTGCCCTAGTGCATTTACTTTCAAAAATTGAATTTCATTTTATGTTTAAAAGATATAGTTCATCCAGAAATGAAAATTCTCTCATTCTGTGAGTCCATATAATGACATTCAATGTCTTTCGCTTGTTTGACACTTGAAAAACAACACAAGGCGATTGTGATGGTAATGCATACAACCTCAGTAGATGAATCAATGTCTTCTCAAGCGAAACAATAGGTGTGTGTAAGAAAAATACAATTTCTTTTTTAAATTGAAGTGGTGGCCTCACATCCTATGTGCTTCCGCACAAGCTTTTGCCTATGTCACCCTTCCCAACGTCCCTCTTGTGAACGCTTGTATGACCGTTAACCGAAAGCATTGATTTATAGTTAAAAACAGTTGTATTTTTGGTACACACACACCTGTTGTTTCACTTCAGAAAACAATCGCTGTGTTGTTGTTTTTAAAGCATCAAATGAATGGCAGTCATTCATTGGCATTATATAGTTATCTCTTTAAGCTATTGCAAGATACTTTATAACACAGTTTTGTTAGAAGTATAGACTCATGCTTGCAGTCCATGCTGTTTTCCCAGCAGTGATTCACCTCAAAGTAAACTGCGTGGTGTTTTGAGAGTGGGCCTGGTGGCTAAAGGACTCCTGCTGAAAGATAACTTGGAGTTAGAGTTGGTGCTGCTCTGCAGGGATATGCCCACCAGTTCTCTGCTCAGGCTCATCTCGGGAAAACTCTCGGAATTCATAAAGGTTTTTCTCACCCTTTATTATTCAGTGCTATCATTATATAAGCATTCATTATCAGTGCAATGAATGTCTGCAAATAGCTCTGCTTGTGTTTCAGTAGACCCATTAAGAGGAACAAATGGCATCTTTCTGCAGAATGTATTGAAATGTAGGAACAAGTTAAAAAGAGCTAACAACACTACACTTGTATTGATATTTGAAAGCATTATAAAATTGTATAATGTTTTCAATAAATATGCAAGGGGCAATGTATACACTACCATTCAAAAGTTTGTTGTCAGTAAGATTTTTTTATAAGAATTAACACTTTTATTCAGCAAAGATGCATTAATTACATCAATAATTTTTTTTTTACATTTTCAAATAAATGCTTTTTTAAAAACTTTCTATTAATCAAAGAATGCTTAAAAAGAACGACAAGAAAGTAATAAGACTGTTTTTCATATTATGACTTCTGAAGGAACATGACACTGAAGACTGGTGTAATGGCAGGTGACAATTCAGCCTTGCCATCAAAATAAATTACATTTTAAAATATATTAAAATAGAAACGTTACTTTAAATTGTAAAAATATTTCACAATATTGCTGTTTTTATTGTATCAAATAATTGCTGCCTTAGTGAGCATAAGAGTCTACCAACAACAAACTTTTGAATAGTGTATGTATAGATCTGTTCAAGTGTGTGATTCCATGCAAGCCGGGTTGTTATAAGCCAATATTAATGAAAGTAAACTGACATGCACTTTGTCCTCTCACTTTCTTCGAAAGGATGTTACTGAGGAGAAATACGTCATCACTCCATCTATCCAAGAAGCTGCTATTATTGTTACTAGCACAAACGAGCCCATGCTGAAACTGAGCATCCATCTGACCTCGCCTATGGTCAGGGAGCAGGTTGAAAAAGAGGCATCTGGAGGTATGATCTCACACTTTCATTTTAGGACCCAAAAGACCTTCAGTACCATCAGAAGAGTGAAAATAAAGGTCCTGCAGGACAGTCCTGCTGCACTTAATTGTTGGATGCTGGATATGTGGTGATTCTTTCTGAGCCAAATACTGGATGCTTTCAGCATTTTAAATTTACAAGTATTGTCTTCGTTACTGTTCAGCATTTTACTGTTGAACATTGAAACTTGCGAACGTCACCTCTAAAGCGTTACGAAGGGTTTGCATTGCAGCAAAAATTATTCTGTAGGCTCATAGTTTAAGAGGTGCTTGTTGATTGATTTTTATTTTTAAAATATATATTCTACAGTGCCTTTGTTTTTAGACAATTGCAGATAATTGCAGCTAACTTAATTTTGTGTAACAACTGTTACTTGTACTCAATAAGGTGTAATCTGTTTGTCTAGAACAGGTTTCACATGTATTTTGCTGCAGTATTTACCCGGTTCACATCTGAATTCATTTAAATTAAAGTATTGCTTTTGTTGCCTGTGGTTGCAAATTGACTTTCTCAACCAAGCCTTCTAGTTTGTCAATTTTAGGGGCGCTGGACTTTTGACCAACTGGAAACTCTCTGTCTCGGAAGGGGGGACGCAGTTGGCTTACAGAAGAAGAGGGTGAAATGTCTAATGAAGTAGAGTAATATAAAGATGGTCATTAACCAGTGTTAAAACTGACAGGGGTGCATACTAGGCTTTGTGTTAGATTACTACCTGAACAGTTCCCCCTCTTCCTCTTGCCTGTGGGTACTGGGACACTGCGTCTTCCCCCTGGCCAGATGACAGAACCCCCCCTTGGTCAAACTGTACCTTGTCTTCTTACTCCATTCGTCACTAGAACCGTGCGCGGAAAGCTCTCCGCAGGACGCTCTGGACAGGCAGAAATGCCTGGCTTCTCTGGCGTCTCTCCGCCAGGCCAAGTGGTTCCAGGTTTGCATCCCGTCTTTATTTGTCTAAAAGTCGACTTGTAACTTAATCTGACCTTTGACCTGGGGAAAATACATATTTGCACATTGTGCTTCTCTGAGAAATACTTTTAAAGGCTGTTTGAATATTGAAACGTCCATAAATGCTTTAAACTGAATTGCGTATAACCTGTTTCCGTTTAAATGTCAGATGTATCTTACCCAGGTTGCAATTTGTTCGTTCTTGGTCAGAAACTATAATTTGGCCAGATTGATCTGCTTAATACAAAACGTCCTCTAAAAAGTATCTGGAAGTTCTTTCAAGATCCATAATAAAGTGTTAACAGGTTTGCTCTTTGTTGGGTTAACAGGCTAAAGTGTCCGGGGTTGAGTCGTGTGTCATCGTGATTCGGATCTTGCGGGACTTGTGTTCCCGTGTTTCAACGTGGGCCCCGCTCAAAGGCTGGGTGAGTCAATCTCAAACAACAAAAACTATATAACATTGCAGTTAGAAGTTGATGAGTGTTTTTGTAAATATATATACTGGTCACATTTCTGAGTATGTCTCTTTATTCATATGTCTGTCTGCAGATTCTTGAGCTGCTGTGTCAGAAGTCCATTTCAACCAGCGAGAGGCTGCTGGGACCTGGAGAGGCGTTCCGGAGAGTTCTAGAGTGTCTTGCGTCAGGGATACTAATGGAGGGTGAAGACTGAAACAAAGCATTGTCTAAGCATATTTTGGTGTGTTTTGAGTCATACTGAGCATGACCCTTCTCTTCAGATGGTCCAGGCATTTCTGATCCCTGTGAGCGAGACAGCACTGATGCTGGCGCTCATCTTACACTGCAAGAGCGAGAAGACATTACCCAGAGTGCCCAGGTGACTTGCAATCCTACACTATAGTTTGACTTTATTTTACAGTGTACTAGTCTATAAACTTTACAAATGAAAATAGTCATTATTTATTTGGCCCAATGTCATTCCAAACCTATATAGTGTTTTTATTTATTTATTGTAGAACACTAAATTCTATACAGTAACTATTCATTGTGACCATGTCTGTCAAGCTCCAAAAAAGAAAAATGTAATTTTAGATTATTCACTGAAAATCTTCACCTCTGCTGCAGCTCCCAAATATTTTCAAATAAGCAAAACAATGGCATCCAACCTAGTGAGATTTGTTGACATAATTTTTAAATCTGATCAAGCTCTTGTTAACACTGGTGAATATATGAACTGTTCATGTAAACATCACTCCTTTTTTTGATGGGAAGAAAAATACTGTAATAATACTGTAACAGAGTAAATGGCTGTGACCTATGGAAGCTTGTTTCTGCCATTTAATAAAAAATAAAGATAATTGTGACTTATCTTTTTATTCTCACAATTGCAAGGTAACATCTTATAATTCTGACTTTTTTGAAGTCGCAATTGCCTTTTTGTATTTTTTTTATTTATTTTTTATTTCATGGCGGCTTCTAAAGTGGCCTCATAAGATGGTTAATAAAGCTGCTACATTTACAATATTTCTAACATTTGAGAAAACACATTTGACTTTTTCACATTTAACTTGTTGCTTTCCTCCCACCCCTAGTTTGCCTTAAGGCTGTCAGCTTTTGGGCAGCTTTACAAAGTTCTTGGAATGGACCGCCTCAATTCCAAAGCATCTAGAATGCTCAGCGAACACAACAGAGGTACCAAAGCAACTTTTTCTGGTGTCCTAAACAGACTGTTCAAGAACAGTTTTACTTGTTTTCCTCTCTTTGAGTTAAAAAGCTGTGTTTGATTCTATATCTGTAAAGCTTCTATATGTAGAAAAACCTTATTAGGACTGCTTAAACTACTTGCATGAAAACTACAGGCGTAGTTCACATTGTCATTTTTATTAGGTGGGACAAGTTGCTGAACACTGAATAGACATTGAAACATAAAATGTTAATTAGTGAATGATGCCATTTTATTTTGAATAACGGAAAATAAAGATGGGTCAATGTTTTGGGTGCACTGGAGAGAGACCTTTGCATTTTCTAAATGGTATTATGAACTCCTATGACTGTTTTCCATATGTCCGTTATCCTATTTAATGCTTCCTTCCATTAAATTAAATTGCAGTGGGTGATTTCCCAGCAAAGAGACCAAGGGAAGTTTATGATGCTGGGGATCTTGAAATAAAATCGAAATTTCCAAGAAAAGGTATGCATCTCAATTTCAGTCTCTTTTTTGCATCCCCTTCTGTTACCCTGCACTAATTTTATATTTAATAGTAGAAAATTATAGCACGTCTCATCTGTCATTGAAATAAGACCTATATACCTTTGCTTGCTCCTGGCAGAAAAGAGCGAACCAGCAAATGCCCTAATGAAGTTGAACCAGCTCCGGCCTGGGACCCTCTACAGATTGGCATCACAGACTGGGCCTGAACATGAACCTCAATTCACAATGGCTGTGGAGGTGGATGGGATAACGTATGAGGCTACAGGCCCTTCCAAACGCAGCGCCAAACTTCATGTCGCCCAGAAAGTGAGTCTGCTGATACTCATGGGACGCGCTGTCTGACAGCCAGATTTCTGTGCGCATGCTTCGGATGTGTGCTTTTAGAAAACCATATATCAGACTGATATGCGTTTAAAACGCATGCAGATAACAAACTTTCATGATGATGAAGAACTGCAATGTCACGTGAGCGTGACTGCGATAGGGTGATAATAAAAATCAAACAGATTTTTTTATTAGTGTTTGGCAGAGTATCCGAGGCACGAGCTGTAAAGGCTCTGCCTTCTTCTGGAAAGCAGGGCAGGGAGCAGCAGCTCATTTGCATTTAAAGATACATGCACGAAAACAGCATGTTTTTCCTCCCACTCAAAAATGGGCATTTACAACATTGTGCGATAAATGATCTGTGGGGTATTTTGAGCTGAAACTTCACACACACATTCTGGGGACACCTGAGACTTATTTCAAAGGGGATTTATTATGTGCCTTTTTACAAGATGTAATATAAGTGTGAAAAATGAACTGTAAATTTCAGTTGTTGTCTATGCCATGTTCACAACACACAGGTGCTGCTGGCATTAGGTGTGCCCTTGCCGTCTGAAACTAAACCTGCTGATGAAAATAAGAGCCAGTCAGTTGCCGCACCTGCAGCCACTGGTTCCGATGAAACCACTCCTTCAGGGTCTGATGACGGCACTGAGGTTAGCGTCCTAAGACCTTAAACAGCTTTGGGGTTTGATATGTTTGTACACTCTGGGAGTTTGGTTTGGCATGATTGGTTCCACTTCATCTTGCAGGGTGGACCCATCCTCACCAAACATGGCAAGAATCCTGTCATGGAGCTCAACGAGAAGCGGCGAAGTCTGAAATATGAACTTGTCTCTGTCAAGGGACGCTTCAATGACAAGACCTTCACCATTGAGGTTAGACATGTTGAATAAAGAATGATAAATCACTAGGATGATGGGTTGCAAAGACATATTGGGTGGTACCTAGTGGGGAAGCAATGGTACAGTGCATGGTTACAGCAAAATCGGTCTGTGCTTTGTTTGGAGTGTATTATACACTTTGCTGTCAGAAAGGGTTTTTTGAAAGAAAAAGAAAAGGAAGCATTAAATTGATCAAAAGTGACAGTCCTTGCAAAAGATTTCTATTTCAAATAAATGCTGTTCTTTTGAATGTTCTATTCATCAAAGAATTTAAAAAGAAAGAAAGAAAAAATATATATATCTCAATCACTGTTTCCACAATAATAGTAAGCAGTAAAACTGTTTTCAGCATTGATATAGAGTTTTCTAGAGCATCAAATCAGCATATTTGATATTAGAAGGATCATGTGACAAAGCCTGGAGTAATGATGTTGAAAATTCAGCTTTGTCATCACTGGAATAAATTATGTATAAAATGAATAAAAAGTGGAAAGGGGGAAAATTTTAGATTAATCCATCAATTATTGAAAAATCAAAATAATGAATGTTAAATTTAGTTGTATATGCCCTGCATACCATTAATGGGGGAGAATAGAGGCTACAAGAGTCCCAAGTTTTAAATCTCAGATGCAGTTTATGTAACCTAAAATTACAACAAAACAAACAAAATACAAGAAAAGAATTCAGACAGTAAAATGACATAATATATTGTTTTTTTGTGTTTTTTTCTGGATATTTTGTTCCCTGCTGCTCAAATTAAAAAGCAGGCAACATATGTACTTTCAATTATCTGCAACAGAAAACAAATATATAAACACTAAAGAAAATATCAAAACATATATTAGCAGTAATTCATCAATGTTAGATCGACACCAATCGCTCGTCATATGTCCAATAATTCGTTGTTAAAACGGAGCTTTTTTCCCTTTTCTCTAGGAACCCAGTCAGTCAAAGACAACTTGAGCAACTCAACAGTATATGTTATGTGAATAAATTGTTTCAATAATTTCCATGTTTCAAGCGTCTTTTTTTAAATCCTATATTCTTAAACATACACTGAAATTGTGTGTAGCTAGAACTTGTTTTCTTTGATATGACGTAAATACATAATGATGAATGACAGAAGCCTGAGATTTCCTACCAAACCCGACAGCTCTTTTTATAAATCACTTATTACAGTGACTCAGTATTGCAAGAACACCTCTCATTTTTATTTACCATATGAAGCTGGAGATGCATTGTAAGTGATAACGAGGCATATCATAATTCTTTTTTGGTAGGCCATAACTTTAATTTAAAATACTTTTATAAAATATTATACATTTATGTTTGCATTCACTCGTGGAAAACAATGCACTGCAGCTACAAAACCTATATCCTCTCTATATCTTTATATTCCTGTCATTCAACCCCCAGATCAGACTGTGAGCAACTGTGCAATCATTCTGCAATATATTCTTATTTATAAAAAAATTATTTAAAAAAGTCCCTTCCGTCGCCCTCAATCCCGTTTCTCATGATGATTTCCTTGAATAAGCATGAGGACAGTCCTGCTGCTAAAATCTACTCCTTTGACATGTTTTCCGGCTGTTCTCGCTTTAAACAAAACTTATGCATATTATGCAGTTATGCATATTTTATGTGCATGTGTTTTTCCCTCTTTTAGGTGGAGGTTGATGGGCAGAAATTCCAGGGCTCTGGATCAAATAAGAAATTAGCCAAAGCCAACGCAGCACTTGCGGCTTTAGAACAGCTCTTTCCAGAAGGTTCTCCTGCAGACCCACTCAAGAAAAAGAGATTCCCTCCTATGGTAAAGACAACATGTTTTCATGGAGCTTCTTTTAGCCTTTTGTCTAATATTATTTTGTCCTTTTGTTAAAAAAATATATATATATATATATTTGTTTTCTCTTTAGGGCTATGGTATGGCTGGGGTACCTTACAATGCAGGCAATCGAGGTAGAGGAAGAGGCAGAGGTAGAGGCAGAGGATTCAACACTGGCAATTTTGCAGGTACGCTAACATCATTAAATGCTTCAGTCTCCGTTTCTAAAAAAAAAAAAAAAGTGCCTACCCGCCGAGGCATGGTCTCTACAAGATCCCTGAAGGCATCTGGCACCGAGATGCTCTGACCTAGTCGCCTTGCCATAACAATTTGACCCTTGTCAAAGTCTCTCAGGTCTCTATTCCTGGCCATTTCTCCTGCATTTAAAACGTTGATTACAAGAACTGATTGTTTGCTTACTGTCTAATCTACACAGATCTTAATATGTGGCCTTGTTAGGAGATGATCAACGCTTCGCCTGTAACTTGTCAATGTTTTGTCAGTATATGCATATTGCCTGTTCCTCTAATGTGGATGTCTACTGAACAACTCTATCCATTTGTCTCTTCAGGCTCCACTACTGCTGGACTGACCCCAGCCGTGTCTGTTACCAACTCCAGCACGCCTATGATTCCCCAGGAGGACCCGTCTGCAACCGCTGCCATCAGCGCGGCCACCTACCAGGCTGTCCCTCCACCAATGACTGGCTATTATAATCAGTACTCCCAATCCTATTCACAATTCAAAAAACCCCTCAATCAGGGCCAGGGTCAGATCCAGAATCAGAATCAAAACCAGAGCAAAACAGCAAATCAACAAGCTCCTCTTGTTGGACCAGACTACGGCTATGGATATCAAGGGACTGGCATGGGTATGGGAGGAACACCTGATTTCAATTATGCAGGTGAGTTTCAGTGCTGACATGCCGTGTAATAATTTAAGACCGAACTATCTGAAACTGTTGACTTCTTCTTAATAGCATACAGTGGACCACCAGGTACAGCAACATTCGGGCCACCTGGAACAACAAATCAGAGCTATAGCTTCACCCAGAGCGCCTACCCCAACCTGGGCGGCTACAGCAGTGGAGCCAGTACCACAGACTACACATACAGATAAATGTTCCGTGTGCTCTCCCAGCTTGAGGATGTACAGATGCTTTTTCAAACAACTGATAAGTCATTTCTGTAATTCTATAGCCTACTAAGTTGAAACATTGACTCTGTGAACCTTTTGAGATTTTATACTGTTTGTGTTACTTTTGCCGTTTGAACTGCACCTCGGTAACTGAATTAGCATGGTTTTGATTCACCACTAGTTTCAGGAAATAATACATCAGGATGGTGGAAGTTCTGTCTGTGCCTGAATGGTTGGTGTGACTCAAATGGAATTAAGTGTCACATAATTCTGTTTTTCCCCAAAGGTATATTTATAGTCATCCTCTTATTTTGCCTCTAATTTTTTTGCAGGTTTTTTTCTTTTTCTTTTTGGACTGAATGTGGACAGTAGGATGAACAGACTTTGTTGTTTACTTCCCTGAAACCACTCAAGTTGTTCCTTGTTTGGAGTTTTAAGAGGTTTGATTTGCGTTACTCGGTTTAATCTTGGTATCGTCTTTTATGTAGAATGTAGCTATTCACTGTTAAATAGGCAAGTGCAGGAAATGTTGTTCTCTGAGGTGGATGTTGTAAGTCATATATTTGACCTGTGCAGAAATAAACCTTTTTTTCTATTTTTAATTGCTTTCTTGATTCATTTGACACAAGTTTTGAAACATGTTCATACCTACTCTTGTATATATATATATATTTTTTTTTAACCAAATATAAAGACCACCCTTTGGGTCGTGGTATACCTGTGCTGTGAAACCTTTAGTGATTAAGCATAAGAACAACTTTTATATTGTTCGTAACAATTCAAGATGAACTTTTACTGGACTGAAGCAATTTGATTATCCATACATCATTTTGTTTTTAAATTGTGTTAAAATGTTTCAAATGTGATGCATCAGGCTTTTGCAAACTTCATTTACATCTCTCAATCATCATTGTATTGCATTACATTTTATGTTTCTATCCCCATCATTTTACTTTTTAGCTACATATCAAAAACTTAACCTAATTGCATATTTTTGCTCAGTTTGAGTATGAGCTATATATTTTCCTGTATCATACTATAGCACTTAGCAGCCTTAAAAGCCTGATTTATACTCAATCAAAAACATATGGAAACTTTTTTTTTGTCTTTTTTTTTGTCTAAAGGGTCAATGAACGCTTGCTTAAAAAAAAAAAAAAAAAATCATGTTAGGCTTTACATGGTTAAATATTGAAGTATGCCTCGGATGAAAATATAATGTTAGTTGTTTTATGAATTTTAAATTGAAATATAAAATTTTTACTCTCTAGCCTACTGACTGAATAGTATGTGGACACCTCTTATCCCTCAACAGATTTAAGATATTAACAGATAGGCTCTTCCAGTCATTTTTATGAGGACAGTTTTTAATCCTATGCCATACAATAACATTCTAGAGAATTCTGTGCTTTCAACTTTGTGACAACACTTTGGGGAGGGCTCTTTTTCTATTTCAGCATAACAATGATCCTGTGCACAAAACAAATCCATATGACTGGTGTGAAGTAACTTGACTGGCCTGCACAAAACCTGAACACCTCTGGGATGAACTGGAACGTCTGTGCCTGATGCCCTACATTTTGTCAACTATAGCCTCAAAGCTGATGGGAACTAAAAGTCACAAAACATTTCATGGGTTTTATTGTGTAAATAAGTTGATATGATTTAAACAGCATTTATGTATGGTCTATGGTTGACATCTGAATGGGGACGGAACAGAAAAACAGAACAGAAGTAAAACCAAAGGAAACATTAATCTTGGCGTGTTTGAAACAAATGTATTTGTCACATGAGTCTGTGGTCATTGAATCAGTAGGAACATGCTTTTCCTGCATGGTTAAGTCACATGCATACACACACCCATCCTTATATGGGAGCTGATATATAGTGGATGAGGGGAAACAGAGCATCCAGTGGAGGGATCACTCACACAAGGATACACCAAGGACTAAGCCACACATTGTGAGTCTTATTTATCTACTCTGGATAATCATAATGTCAAAGTTTATAAAGCCATAGTGTTTTAATAACCACAGGTCTATTGTCTATTTCTCAGTTATGGTTTAGTCATGCGACTTTTAGTATACAGTTCCCCTTTTCTGTTTGAATACCATTTAAATGATAATTAAACTAAAACGGTATTTTGTATTTCACATCATTGGGAAATTGTATATATGTACATGTTTGCATGTCTGTGTATTCAGAATACTAGCATACTACAGATATGGTAAAAAAAAATATTAAGAGTAGTGTGCTGCTCTTTAAAAAAAAAAAAAAAAAATGAAGGTATTTTATTGCCGTCTGTAGTTCCATTAAGAACCTTTAACATCCATGGAACCTTTCCATTGCACAAGGTACTTTATAGTGGAATAGGGTTCTTAAGATTAGATTTCAAATGTTCTTCACACAGAAAAAAAAAATGGTTCTTTTAAGAACTGTCGTCTTAACTAAAGGTTCTTTGTGGAGCTCAAAATGGTTGTTCCATGGCATTGCTGCGAAAACCCTATTTTGGTATGTCGTGGAAATTCTCAATACGAATACAATCTACTAAATCTGACTTCTTCACCACTGACAATTCAAACAACTTCCATTTGTAAATATAATAAAATAATATACTACAGTATCTCGAGGTAATTCCCTGAATTACAATCCAATCCAATACTTCCCTGAAGTATAAGTCCTGTCAAGAAGCTACTACCTCAATCACACTTGAGCCGTTTCTTTTGTTGTCTTTTAAGCTTAGAATCTTTAGTACTTCTATTCCTCAGCAGCGCAGCATGTATCTGACACGACTCCCAAGTTGCTCTTTGCAGAAATTAAGTTAGCCGGGAGATCACTGGTCACAACAACCGAGTCTCCTGGATAGAAAGATGTACATTTAAATCATACAGTTGAGTAAAAAATCAATGTCACTCAATTCTTCTTCACTGTGATTCATTCTGGTGATTGGTTTGAAATGATCAAAGCTTATCAAATGACTGTTAGTTCTACTGTGTTAAGCACTTTTTGGGTAAGTCTACATGGTCTTTGACCTGATCATCCGTAGTCTGCATTTTTCTGTACATTTCATGTTGAAAATACCCTTTTTACCACTTTTGAGACCATTTAATTAAATATTTCTATCACAGGTACCTTTATTTTAAGAGTGTTTTATGCTATTTAAAATTCAGCTTCAGGGTTTCCACGATCCCATTGGTCAAGCTGATCATCAGGGTAAAAGAAAACAGCTGTAATTGAAATCAAGGCATGGCTTTTTGACGATCAGAATGATATAAATATAGAGGTAATGCTGTAGAATGGTAATGAGGTGTAGAGAGAGGACTCTCAAAGAGCAAAAGCTGCTGGTGTGGTTTCTTTCAACATGAGTTTTGTGTTTCAGTTCATGTGTGTGGGAATTGGTTAGTGAACTTTATATGCTGTTGTTTCTGTCTTTCCATACAGATGGCGTCACCACTAATGCTGGTGTTTTTAACTGCTCTCCCTGGGGTCCTCTGCTACAACTCCTCATTCATTGACCTGGAATCTAAAGGAAGTGAGTATTTGTGTTAATTTCTTTTTTTTAAAAAGTATGTTTTGTCCCAAACCTTGGTATTAAGGGTTATGGATATTTGTAACCTCTAGTGTTTACATGCCTGCCTGTTTATTGCCTCAATCAGGTAACAAGTCATCCATCAGATTCCTAGTTTTGGGGGACTGGGGTGGACTGCCATATCCTCCCTATGTTACCCCCATAGAGAAGGCCACTGCCCGCATGATGGCCAAAACTGCTTCCCAGATGGGCGCAGACTTCATTTTAGCGCTTGGTGACAACTTCTACTATAAGGGTGTCAGTGATGTCAACGACCCTAGATTCCAGGTTTGGCTTCGGGAGTTTAGATTCTGAGTTTTGTAAATGCAGGGGTTTTGTGCATCTTTGAAAATTGAAGCATGTCTACTGTTGAATTGTTAAATGCTAATTTCTCACAGGTGGTTGACTATTGGTGTGACCATTTATAGTTGTGTGCTGGGATTAGAAAGTGCAAATGAGTGTAATCTAATGTAGGCCACAGTCCCATTATGCTCTTTGTAGGTCACGTTTGAAGACGTCTACACTCAGGATTCTCTTAATATTCCATGGTACGTCATTGCTGGCAATCACGACCATGCAGGAAACGTCCTTGCTCAGATTGAGTACAGCCAAAAGTCAAAGAGATGGTATGTGAGCCAATCTATCTAGGCCTCCATGTCTAATTGAGTTTGGTTTCCTGGCTCATAAGCCAATTTGCTGTGCTATTCTACTGTTAATACAGCTGTGCTTAGTGTTGACTTGGCAGACACCCTGTTCTTGTCCAAATAGGCTGTTTTAATATTATTCTGTCTCACAGGAACTTCCCATACTACTATTATGAGATGAACTTCCGCATTCCTCAAACAGCCCGCACTTTGACGATCATTATGTTGGACACGGTGTTGTTGTGTGGCAACTCTGACGACTTCCTTGACCAGCAGCCCAGAGCTCCCCAAAGTGGCGTTCAGGCCAATAGACAACTGCTGTGGCTTCAGGAACGCTTGGCAAAGTCGAAGGCTGACTATCTCCTGGTGGCTGGCCATTATCCGGTGTGGTCCATATCAGAGCATGGGCCAACCGACTGTCTACTAAAGAGTCTGAGACCACTGCTTAAGAAGTACAAGGCCACTGCTTACCTGTGTGGCCATGATCACAATCTACAAGTAGGTATACTAGAACACTTTTGATCAAGTTTAGTTTGTTTCAAGATATTTGACTTCACTTCCACTTTGCCATTTCAGTACATCAAGGAGTCTGGTATTGGTTATGTGGTTAGTGGAGCCGGTAACTTCATGGATCCCGACGTGCGGCACCGCAACAAGGTTCCTCGAGGCTACCTCAAGTTCTTCAATGGTGATGCTGGCACCTTGGGTGGCTTTGCCCACGTGGAGGTCAACAAGAAAGAGCTGACTGTTACTTTTATCCAGGCTAGAGGAACCTCTCTTTACAGGGCTGTTCTTAAAAGGCGTGATGATATTTCGAGAGAGGACTACGTTTGAAGTTTCTTAAACCGTTTTAATGTGACTTTGGGATATTGACCCAGGTCTTTTAGCATAATGCTATAATTTAGTGAAGTGCTCAAGATTCAAAGTGCACGATTGAATCAAGTATTTATACGTTTTAAATGTTTGTTTTGAAGACCTGTAAGTGTTTTTAAAGTGATTATTAAAACTCCTTTAAACTACTTTTTAGTCCCTTAAGTCTGCTTCTCAGATTAATTTGAATTAATGCCTGCCGTAGTGTATTAAATCGTGTTTGTAACTTTGCTTTTCTGATATTGGTACTTCCTAATTCCAAACACTCGATGGTGTTTAACATAATTATACAAGTTCTAAAACTGGCCAACTAATAATGCAGTGGCCTGTCATGGGTCTTGAGTTGCAGTTTGGTTCTGACTTTTTTTTTTTTGGCCCTTCAATGCAAACTTAATTGGCTTTGTATAAAACCTGATCCTGTTCTCCCACAAAGTTGGGCACCTGCTAGCTGTATCTGACTTGCATCTCTTTGGAACAGATCAGAATCCAATACTTGCTTGAGTGTGAACCTGACAATCAAAGCTGATTGAAAGTGACTACAGATAATCTGGGAGAAATCCCTTTTCCTTCATCTAAACTAGCACATGCTTTGCTTTCACCTTTAAGCCAGACTAATCTATAATAACCCTCAAGAGATTGTTTTTTTGCTTCTAATGTTCAAACTTTTTTTGGGCATATCTTTGTTTTTATTCAGTGAAGGGTGCTGATCTTCACAACATAATTAGAAATTGTGTAAATCTAGGACTTTTTGCAGAGAAACCTACAGTTTGGCTCTAACATGTTGTATTATATAATTTGTTTAAGGGAATGGTGCTTAAAAGAATGGTGATTTTAAGCTTCATGATTTAACCTGATGAATCCCAGCCTTCACATAATATCCTTGGCAGTCAGGACGCCAGCCCTAATTCTTTCTGCACATGTTGTGACTGTCCTCAATTCAATCTGGTCAAATCTTTATTCCCAAACCCTGATTTAACAGTTGGCAAAGTCCTTTACAATGTGCAGCCCATTTTAATTTAGCTTTTAGCATTATGTAAAGCCTTGCAAGGGGTTTGAAAGGAAGCCATTTTGTTTGTGTAAGATGTTTTCGCTCCTACAACCAATATCCAGGCCAAAAAAAAAAAAAAAGACATTTATGTGAACTTAAACATTCATGATGCCTATTTTCCATAAATTACTTTTTGAGCAGTTCTTCAAAATTATTTATAGCTTTTTGTTCTTTGTTGCACTAAACTGCCATTTGGCTAATGAGGGTCTGAACTCTGTGGAGGGTGAACAGGTCAATTTGCCGTTTTAAGTGGCTCTTTAGTATTAGTGTAATGCTAAGCCTTCTCTACAGGGTGATTTCCTGCCTGTGACAAAGTATGAACTACTACCGGTAACTAATAGGTTTAATTGTCCTTTACCATCATATTGCTTTATAATTATCCCCAACCCATGTTACATTTGGTCCCTATATTCTTTCACTACAAAGAAAAGGTTTTGTAGAGATCATTTGCTTGAATCCTTAAATTAAAATTGATTAACAACAGGAAAATAAAATATATTATATTTTGAATGAGATGAAGTATATGAGCATATTCAACATCACAGCAAGTTTGATAAATGCAGTTTGATAATAACAGTCAGCAACAGTTATCTAAACAAGTGAACCGGTGAGGTCACCAGCACTCAAATGTCATTTAAGTCCAAAGATTAACAAGTACAGAGTGTTTATACAGAAAACGTTTGTAAATATGTATAAAATAACTTGAATTCTACAAGAGAGAAAACCATGACATAGACAACATTTAAAAAAAAAAATCCAACACTATAGAAATGTATAAAATGTGAGAGGGTGTGATTTGCTAAATCTGTCACTGTTTCTCGCTCAGGTTTAACTCACAGGGCAAAAAAGGGGAGTGTAATCTGATAGCATCCTTACTTAACACTTTAACTCTTGCTCTTGACCAGCTAGTCAGTTAAGCTGATCCTCGAATGGTGCCAAAGCTTAGCATGACATGAAATAGGAGTGACACACATGCATGGAAAAGAGTGCATATATACATACAAACAGCCACAAAAGACAGTCTACTCTCAGCTTGTTGACCTAATGTGTAAACATGGGCAGCGCTGTAGCCAGACGGGATTTAAACTTGGACCCAAGTTTGGTTTGAAGAAGAAAAATGTACCAAGCACAATGTTCTCTCACCATTCCTGAGCGTCAGAGCAGAAACAAAAGCTGATGCTCTCTGTATATTTTTCCATCGTCTCTGGTCGCATTCATGTGTAAATTGCGTGAGCTTATTTTGTCCATTGGATCGAATGATCTGAAACATTTACCCGCCCATAGACCCTCCCCTCGAAGAAATCAGGACAGAAGTGGTTGAAAGTGGCCAAAAGAGACGGATTAAAACACCAGGTGTAAAAGGGAATGTGTCTCCCTCGTCTACTTGTGATCCAATTGACCAAAACGCATCTTAATACCAGGTGTAAACAGAGCCTTTGCTTAGTGCACCTTGAAAATAAGATGTTGGATTCCGAATCCAATCCAGTTTCACTGGCCACAGTTTTAGTATTACTTGTTTCCAAATAGGCCTTCTGTGCAAATCCATAAACTGCAGAATGTTGGTTATCCTGAGTTGAACTGAATGATCCAACAGTTCAAACATGTTCTGAGGATATATTTTGGCTTCAGGATGAAGGCTGCTCCTGAATTGGCACAATCCTACAGACGTGATCGTGCAGTGTCTTCACCCTGTCCTTATTTTACCGGACAGGTAATGCGGCTTGGACTGGCATGGCTGTCCGCTTATTGAGGTCGTTTAGGGTCAACAGCACTTATTTTAAGAACAGGCTACTCATCCTCACATGCTCCACAGGACAAGGCCCGGCTTTTGCAGTCAAATTGAAAAGCATGGGGTACAGTGGTAAATACCAACAACACCCTCATTGGGCGTTGAACAGAAAAACAAAACTTTTCAGTTAATTAAATCATCTAATTAAAGAGAGGGATTTAAGCTTATTTCAGTGGTCCACTTTAGACATTCTACTATAAGTAACTCATTAAATTGCAACTACATGTCAACCAACTGTCTTTAGAGTATTAGTAGATGTTATGTTAGGGTTAGGATTAGTAGAATAAGTTGACATGTAGTTGCAAAGTTACTTATAGTTAGTAGAATGTCTAAAGTGGACCATCAAAATAAAGTGTTACCTTCATCCAAAAAGGAAGATCTTTTGTTTTATGGAAAATGGTTGTCCTAAAATTCTTATTTCTTGGTCAACTATTATTTTAAGACTGAATTGGTCTTAGACTGCAATCTAGAGTGAGCCATTGTTCTGAAGTTCAAACTTTATCAGTCCCATCTCTTCTCTCGTGGAATGATACATGTAAGAGAGTGGAGCTATGTCCTCTAATTCTGGGTCAAGGAAAGACGTAGACCTCATGTGGGGTCTTGGTGGGGCTCCTGTTTTCCCCTGAATGAGTTTGAGGCAGTGCGGGGCTGTTGAGCACACTGTGAGGAGTGGGAAAGAAGTGAGGGATAAATGGGATGGCTGCCAGAAGAGGGCTGGCCTGGGGGCTGTGGTCCAGAGAGAGGGGGATGACCACATCATCCTGATCCCAAACGTGGAAGGCGTTAGGGTGGGAGTGTGTGAGGACTGGTGGCATGTGCGTTGAACCATCATCACCTGCCTCACTGCTGGCCTTTAAGATCTCCTCGTCTGGACCCAAAGCCCACTCTGAAAACACACGGAAAATACACAGCAGGGATATATATATGTGTGAATCTCAAGAAAAATGTCAACAGAAAAATAAATAAGAAAGTGAAGCCTATTTTAGAGCACATTTTTCTCAAATTCGCATTAATGTAATGTGTCAAGATGTTGTTTTTCTCATTAATGTAATACAGATTTTTTTAAATTACAATGGAAAAATTATGTAGAAATGTTATGTAGGCTATAAATACATTACATCTATTTATTTATTTTCTTCATATTTTCTTTTTACATGATGACAATGAGAACTGTGGGGAAGGTGTCCAAGTATCATGAAAATAAAATCACAATGCAAAGATGTCAATGGTCCTAAATTAAGCTTCATTTTATAGCAATATACTATTTATTAGCCATATTAAGCATTATCTATTTATCTATCTATTTATGGGAATTATTTTTGAAGTACAACCTGACAATGTTGAAGACATTATGTCATCTGAGGTCTGTGTTTCTCTCATGATTCATGCCAAATTAAACTATACACATGAACACAAACTAAACAGTATGCTTAAATGAAAGTAGGAAATTACATCACATAAAATAAATCACCCTTTTCAGCATATGCTTATTGGATGCGATGGAGATATATCAGGTCTGGGCTAGATGATATAATAGCACACTTAAAATAATAACTACATCAATATCAAATAACTAAAATCAAATTTTATCTGCAAACAAACGAAGCATTTTCTCAGAACTTCAATCATTTCAATCATTACAGTTTAGCTGAATTTTGAACTATATTTATTGTATAATTTCTGTAAGTTAATCTTTTGAAATAAATAATAACAATTATAATATTTTTATAGCCTACTTTATCACCATGACAACTAGACAACCACATTACTTGAGCAAAATCTGCTAACTTGTCGACCACTTTTAACAGCAAGCTAATCAAAGCAAGATTTACCTAAGATGTCATAAACGAGGTCTTTAATTAAATGTCCCACAATGGCATAAGCGACAGCGACCACCACCACCGCGGCCATCATCAGGTAGAGGAAGGCTTTGGGGATCTGGATGAGATCTCGGGCTGGAGGTTTGTAGGTCTTATACAGCGGAGACTCAAATGCCCCATACGGAGACCCGTGATCCCCGTAGATGGAGGTGTTGAACTTGCTCATATTCACATGGTTCATTGTCGAACACGGCTTGTAATTTCACCAAAAGAAGAAAAAATATATATATTCCACTTCCAAAATGTGTCTTGCTTGTCCTCCAGACAGTTTAAGTTACGGGAAACTATCTGTCGGTGAGTAGACGCGGCGCATAATGAAATAATAAAATAATAAATTATTAGTAGGCTACTGCTAAAGTTTAATGCCGTAAAACAAAGCGGTGCACTCTTTCAAGAACGCGATTTCAAACCAGGTATTCTCCTAAGTATGCTTTCTGATTAGATGGGCAGATGGACTGTGATGTAAGTGTTGGAGTTTTGAAGATCTCACACCATCGACCGGTCATGATCTTTTCTCGGACAGCGAGACGATTGGTGGATTTGACGCGTCATCACTTAAGTCTCATCCAGGCGCGCGCACGGGTCAGTCAAGGTCAACCAGAAATCGTGCTCTGCTCTAGATAGATGTTATACTGTAATTGCCTATATGTGCTATCGGAAATGTGCTACTTCGCTCTTCTGAAGTCGTGATTACGAGCTCATCGCATTCAAATTTTGACTTGAGAGGGCGTTCGTCCATTTTTTTTACTAGGAAACAAGTATTTAGGATAATTCCTATAGCACGTGTAGTTAGCATTAGACACAGATACATAGAAGATTCGAAACATTCTCACGCATTAGGCTACTAATTATTAACACATTTTTACTTTTATAATGATCTGGTAAATATCATTTTCTTATTTTGTAATGATCTGGGAAATACTATATAACCTAATGTAGAATAATTCGTTATTTAAAAGTGTTATTGAGGAAATTTAGCTTTTTGTCTGGGTAGTAGTTAGATATACTTTTATGATTTCTAATGAGCCTGATTTAGAATTATTAGTTATTAAAGTGTTATTGAGGAATTGTCAGGGTAATAAATATAGTTTTCTACTTTTATTTTTTCAAGTGATCTGGTAAATACTACAGTAGACGAATGTAGAATCATTAGTCATTAAATGGTGTTATTGAGGAAATCTAGCTTTTTTTGGCTGAGAGTCTGGGTAATAAATATAGTTTTCTAGTAAATACACTTATTTTTCTGAATGATCTGGTAGATACTATATAGCCTAATGTAAAATTATTAGCTATTTAATAGTAAAGTATATTTAGCTGTATAATTGAGGAAATCAAACTTTTTTGGCTGATACTCTGAGCGGAAACTTACTTATTAAACATGTCTAACTGTTTATTAACATTATGTACACACAGATGAATATAAAACACTCGTAAAACAAATGAGATTTTATTCAGAATGAATGCATATAATCCCTGTGATGTTCACTTTTTATAATAAATACAACAAAATTAACAAGAGTCATTGACAATGATCAGCGGGTCACACTGGATCTCTAAAGTGCAAGCACTTAAAAGTAGTTTAACTAAAAAGTAGTATTTTGAAACTGCTATTAATTATCACTTATCGTTTAGTTCTCATTTAGTTCAAATGAATAATGTGGAGAAATTGTTTTCAATAGTTCATTTTATGACAAGATCATGAACCGTTTCACAATGCAACAGTCTTTGTAACGACATATTAACG
Organism: Abramis brama; assembly: GCF_963993115.1. Taxonomy (NCBI): domain Eukaryota; kingdom Metazoa; phylum Chordata; class Actinopteri; order Cypriniformes; family Leuciscidae; genus Abramis; species Abramis brama. The sequence goes on from NC_139973.1 coordinate 34,966,664, forward strand.
TGTCAAACCAGTACCCTAGTAAAGATATATTTACCTTTGCAGACATGCATGTGACCACAGAGAGAGCAGATGTGAGTTTGGACACATTTACTAAGCAAAAGATTTAAGCGCATATAGAAGCACTTATGGATGGATGTTGATAAAGAGTTTCCCTTATTGCAGAGACAGACGCAAAAGTCCATTATACCCATGTTGAGAGAGAAATATGGGTTTATTTCCCAACAGTAAAAGACTGGAGTCCAGTGATGGCTCTGCCCAAGATCAAAGCATGGATGTCATGAGTTCCTGTGAAAAGCAAAATATTGTGTTATTAATACGCCCTCTCACCGTCATTCATTATCTTTGCTTTAAGCCTATTCTGACCTCTGCTGGCCAAATATATAGCTTTCATTTAAAGTGCCTCTATTATGCTTTCTCAGATATTACCTTTCATGCAGTGTGTAATATAGATGTTTGTGAATGTAAAAAGTCTGCAAAAGATCAAAGTGCACGATAAATGGAGTTATTGTTCCCCAACAGAACTAATTCTGAACAGCCTGAAATGAGCCGTCAGTAATTCCAGTTTTATTCCTGTTCGTAACTATGTAGGTTTGTCATAAATTTGGTATATGGTCTCCATTGGCTGGCCGTGAACAACGTCTACTTTGACCCTCAAACACTGTAGCTGAGGAAGGGTTGTGTTGCACTTCCAAAGGATGACGACTCTGGCTCGAATTGATACAACAAAACAGACGTTTCTGTTCTCATTGTTTCTGTTTGTATGCAAGTGCTGAGGAAGCCTCCACAGCTGAAATTCAGATGATAATGGGCATTTCTTTCAGACACACATTGTAAGCAGTAGACCAATTACAATAGACTGGGCCATCTGACCAATCAGAGCAGAGTAGGCTATCGGAAAGGAAGGGTTTAGAGAGACTGGATCCTTGATTGAACCATTTCAGACATAGTGAGAAAAGGGGTGATGCTGCAATGTATATTATAAGAAAATTAAAGTGTTGTTTGACCTTGGATGCATGTAAACCTATTGTAGGAGACCTCCAAAACAAAATGAGGAATCTTTAAAATTGCATTATAGAGGCACTTTAAAATGAAACCAAAACTTTTTTCCTTCTCCTTGTACCTTCGTATGTGTTGACGGCCTCTAGGTTCATGACGTGACGTATGATATGGTATTCGTCTGCTATGCCGTTTCCTCCCAACATGTCTCTGGCCTGCCTGGCGATGTCCAGGGCCTTACCGCAGGAGTTACGTTTCAGCATGGAGATCATCTCTGGCGACTGCCTTTTGGAGAAATGTGCGAGAAGATTCGGTGAGCTACAGGATTCTTTTAGACAGCCGAGGTGTATTCTGACAAGCTCTGCACTCCTTGTTATACATTAAACCACTTATAAAGACAGAGACGGAAGACTCACTTCTTTTGGTCAATGAGTCTACCCAGCTGTAAACAGGACTGCAGCCCGATCGTAATCTCAGTCAGCATGTCTGCCATCTTCTTCTGTATGAGTTGGTTTCTGGCCAGTGGGACTCCAAACTGGATTCTACAATGGGAAAATCATTCAAATACACTTCTGTTTCAAAAGTTTGGTAAGATTTGTTTAGTTGATGTTTTTTTTAAAGAAATGAATGTTTTAATTCAGAAAGGATTCATTAAATTGATCAAAAGTGTCAGTAAAGACATTTATAATGTTACGAAATAGTTCAATTTAAAATAAATTCTGTTCTTTAAACTTCTATATTCATCAGAGAATCCTGGGAAAAAAATGTTTCCACAAAAATATTAAGCAACTGTTGATACTACTCTTCATACAGTATATGCACAAGTCAGTTGGAATTTTGCACAACACATTCATATCTTTCTACAAATACTTAATATGGAAATACAATTTTAAGGCATTTTCTCCATTGCACTTTTAATATTTTAACATTTATAGTCATAACGTTCAATTTGATAACCTTATGCTAATCCGCTCACCTGTCCAACGTGTACTGGCGGGCAGCATGGAAACAAAATTCCGCAGCACCCAGAGCGCCCCATGCAATGCCATAACGGGCATTATTCAGGCAGCCAAAGGGACCCTACAGAAAACAACATATATAACTGCAAGCAGTGTATCAGCTGATTAAAATGAACCATGTATCAATGTGGTTGCCAGGGAATATGCCATCTTCATACTTAGGGTTGGAGGTTTGATCAGAAGTATGATCAGGACTACTAGTGATGCTTAGTATGCACTATTAATAATAGTAACAAACATACTCACAGCGAGGCCAGACACATGAGGCAGCAGGTTTTCCTCTGGCACTTCAACATCGTCCATTAGGATCATCCCAGTGGCTGAGGCCCTGAGGGAGAACTTGCCCTCTATCTTAGGGGTGCTCAATCCCTGCATTCCTCTCTCCAGGATAAACCCTCTCACTTTGCCATCCTCACATTTTGCCCAGACCACACAGATATCAGCGTACGGGGAGTTAGTGATCCTGCTCAGAGAGAAAAAAAAGGGTTGGTGTGAAGGCTTATTATCATTCACCTGTGCTGTGTGTTAAAAATGTATGTGGTGCAATGTGGAGTTGTTATAGTTTTGAATTCAGTTCTCTGGATGGACGAGTTTGACGCAATTGCTTTTTTATACTCTACCAGCTGTCAGAGGGCAGCACTGAGTCGTGTCATTAGGACATTTGCTCGGATGTATAGAAGAAGAAAAGTAGCGCTTTGAACAAGAACCAAAACAAAATCAATGGAGAAGGATATTCTGCCTTGGCTGCATCTTAAAACACATACTTCCCTACTATATAGTACACCAAAAACAGTATGTGACAAAAGTAGTACTCACAGTACTCATAAAAGAGTAGGCAAGAAGTACCCGGATGAACAACTACTTCCGGCGAGATTATGAAGTGTGACACTTTACTATCCCATGAGGCCACGGGAGAGGATTTGTGAATGGCAGTGAAGTGACAAAACTGACGCTGGTAGATCACGTGATAATGACAATATGATTTTATTTTAGGAAAATGTATTTTAATTTCCGGGGTTTTTTTGCTTATTTTAGAGATAACAAAAATGTTTTAATTTAAGTTTCATTGTAATATTTGATAATAACACATAGCTCATTGGACTAGATTGCTAAATTAAGGCATTCAGAGCTCTAGTTTATACTTGAAACTCACATTGCGGTACTACTGTGGCTTTAGATTAAAGCACTGCTAAATGATTAAATGTAACCTGTAAATGTAATCTGCTCAGACAGAAACATCTCTGACTTCAAGCCAGATTCACACAATATACAGACTTATTAAGTAAACAGATGGTCAGCAGATTTCAGTATCCTCCTAAACCAGCAAGGGACAAATACCCAGTAGAGGGTGAAGTTACAAAATCTAAATCTGGACATTGGTACACAGCCTTCATATGAGATCTCTTACATAAGAAACCGTGCAATGAACTGACCCTTACATAAAATACTGACGCGTTGTGCAACTCCACGCTGTTGACGACTATTGATCAAGTTTACAAAATGAATGTTTTATTATAGCGTGATGCATTCAAAAGCATTAAAATAAAAAATTCATCCTCTGAAAATCGTTTAGAAACTGGACATTGCAGAAATTTAAAACATTTTAGCAAGCAAAATTTTTGTGATGTTAACTGGTAGTCCAAATGTCCAAGGCAAGACTCCTGAGTCCTGACTTAACTGAACTATGCAAACTATTCGGTGGCATTTACCATGTTTTTGCCCCGCTGATGGTATAGGTCCTGCTGGAGGGGTTGTATCTGGCTTTGGTCTCCATGCCACTAGGGTCACTCCCATGGTTTGGTTCTGTAAGTCCAAAACAGCCCAGCATCTCTCCAAGAGCTGGGAAGAATAAAAGGCACAAAACAATATATTACATAAATTACGTTTTTAATCAAATTAGACACTATTACACGGGGCAACTAATAAATTGGGGGACATTTTGAATGCATTTTTGTGATTTATCCAGTCACCGTTAACCACTGAATAATTAGGATGTAAAAAATTACTTTACACTATTTTACGAGTCAGTGAAATTAATAAATGATTATTTTAAATTCAGTTTCAAAATTACTGTTTTTTCATGACCCCGGGACCATTTTATAGCAGATCAATGCATGGACACGCAGTTTAAGCAGTTGACTAACCTAGTTTAGGCAGGTATTTCTGCTTCTGTGCTTCTGTTCCATATGCATTGATAGGGTGCATGACCAGCGAGGACTGGACACTCATAACTGAACGGTACCCACTGTCCACTCTCTCCACCTCTCGGGCGATCAGACCGTAGGCCACGTAACTAGTGCCCGCACAGCCATATCCTTCAACACAAAAACATCAGACACTGTACATTATACACGCATTTCTGATTTAGATTTTTCATGGACAACAAAATGACGGTCACATGTAAGCTGTACACACAAGCTCTTGAGTTAATAAAGACTGTGGTTTGTGGTTTCAACACCTGATTTTACCTTGAATCGTAGGCCCAAGGACACCAAGTTCTCCCATCTCGTTTACAATCTCCCGATGGAAAACTGAAGAAATCACAGCCACAGATTTGAATTTTAGGCATTTTAAATAAAATTCAATAAAATAAAGGATTCTGTGGTAAGAATTAAAGGGATAATTCACCCAAAAACGAAAATTGTTGGGTGAAAAATGTCATCATTTACTCACTCTCATGCTGTTCCAAACTTTCGTTCATCATCAAAACACTAATAAAGGGCTTTTTAATGAAATCTGAGTGATTTCTATCCCTCCATTCAAAGTCTGTTCACTTAAAACTCTGACAGATTGAAATGTTCATAAAGAGACTGTAAAAAAAAATCCATATGAATCGAGCAGTTCAATCTTCCGAATAGACACAATCACTTTATATGATTAACAGACTTAATTTAGGCTTTTATTCACATATACACATTAATCAGTGAACACACATAGAGCACTCAGTATGATAAACGGAAGCTCAGCCGAACTTGCTTGACGCATAAGAACAAACCTTGTTAGTTATTGTGCTTTAAGCAAGCACGCTTTTACCAAATTTGAGTGCTTAATGTACATTCACTGATCAATGTTTATAAGTGAGTAATAGCCAAAATTAAATCTGTTAATCATATAACAGATCACATCTCTTCGGAAAACTTTTCGCCCGATTCACCTGGATTTATTTTACGTTAATAAAGCATCAGAGTTATTGGTGTATAAACTTTTGATGGAGGGACAGAAATCTTTCAGATTTCATTAAAAAAGCTCTAAAAAGGCTTTTTAGCCTATATGTTCCAAAGATGAATGGAAGTCTTACTGGTTTGGAACGAAATGAGGACAAGTCATTGATGACAGAACTTAAATTTTTGGGTGAACTATCCCTATGCATGAAGGATGTCGACTGCTGATCTGATCCATCAGATGTGACTGGCTCTACCACATACTCTCATTCCTGTTGGCCATGAGGATGCGGGGCATGAGCTTCTCCTCGCAGTATGTGCGGAAACTGTCTCGGATCATGATCTCCTCTTCTGTGAGCTGCCCCTCCAGATCCAAAGCATCTCGCCAGTTAAAATGCACCTTAGCTATAAATCAAAAAGCTTTTTTTTCAGCTCAAATACAGTACATGATGTCAAATTCAAACAATACAACTTCGAAAATATGAAACAAATATATTTACGTCTTTTTGCTGTTATTTTCACTTGCTCCTCGGTCTCTGAAAAATAAAGGATATGGGTATTATTAGCACAATCAATCAGTTGCTAAGCTTTAACATCAGGACACATATATTCTCCAACTTTATGTCATTAGATAAAATTTTTAGCCTAAGGAATGTAAAATAAGTTTAGTTTACAGAGATATATATTTTTTAAATGTATTGATGATCCCGCAATGCATTTACACATTGTCGTGTGGGGCTAGATGATGCCACTGGTTATTAGTCTTGTCCTCACAACTGATATGATCATTCCGAGTTATGGTTGAGTTATGGTGAATTAGTGATCTAACCGTGTGCAGCAGGTGCTGAAGTGCCCTGGGCCCTTGACACAGAGATCAGAGAACATCGCTGTGAGTTCAACAGCAGGCGTGATAAAGCTGTTCTTAATGCCATGGTGTAGTCAGACCTGAAAATGTAACAATACATGTTAGTGTTACAGCAGCATTATAGCAGTGTTCACACAAGTTTATTTCGCTGTCATTTTTAATACTTCCAGTGGTAATTAGCTGTATGTTGGTTTTACGTTCCACACATTTTTACACAAAGTAATAAATACATGTTTTTAGCTTATGTTTGTATTTCATAAATACTGTAAAATCGTGAGGGGTTACTGTATCAGTTATTATTTTTCCTTTAGAAAGTTTTTTTTACATTGCATAAGTGTCTAGTCTACTCATTGTTACACAACTGCAACTCATATTAGACACATGTACAGATTTCAAAATCTTCTATTTTGCTTATATTTCAGATTTACAAAATTTAGCTGTTGTTTCCATTCGTCGTGCAGTCAAACTAAAAAATATATATTTAAAAATCCTACCTTCACAGCCTCTGATCAGATGATTTCCCTGTCTACTGTCGGTAACACTATTTATATTCAACTATTGGAGGAACGTGTCACATGCACACAGTGGAAGAATGCACCCTCCATCTTTTGTGTGGGTGTGTTTCATAATGCCTTTGACTCTGCGTTATGTAGCATAATGTCTTTGACTGTGTTCACCCCACAGTAACGTCAATAATCATTTTACACTACATAATTACATATATCAATGATTATATGATCAAAATATGGAAAATAACGAATAATGACATTTTAAATTTCGATCATGCCACACACAAAATGGCTGATGACAACGTCCGAACTCCTGTGACATGTCGAAGGCGTTTGCGGCACCTCGCCCTCTGATTGGATGATTAGAAGAGGCGTCTGCGCGGAGAGGAATTTTTAAAGTGCATTGCTCTGTTACAAAACATAAAATGACTACAAGGCCGGAGTCGTCGGAAATATTCCCGTTATGAATATTTTCATAATTATAGATAGCCGTGTATATATATATATATATATATATATATATATATATATATATATATATATATATATATATATATAAACAGTAGGCTACTTATTTGAGTCTGAGGCATAATTATTTGAAGTTAGCCTACTGTAATTTGACAATATTTGCAGGGAAAGATCATTTTTGTTTTAATTTACTTCAAAGAATGAAAATAGGTTTATGTAACAAAAAGGAAGATAAAATCCTGATCCTAAAAAAAAATCCTAAAATCCAATTGTGAATTGGTTCAGGCTGAAATTGTATAAAATAATCTTACTTTTGAAACTTTTTTATTAAGTGTTTATGAACCAAGGGTTATGTATTGTACAATTAAATAATTGATAAATTGCAGGCTATAGAGAAGTAAAGCACAGTACCATAGTAAAAATAAACAAATAAAGCATGTTAATACAAAATATTGCTCTTTAATGCCTGTTAAAAAAACCACTTTCACAGTTCCAGCTCTTTTTGTGTTCTTTTTGTTTTTTACCCTCCTTGGGGCAACTTTCTTTTTATTTGTATAATAATACAAACTCAGGGTTGTAGCCTAGAACTGTAGGCCCCTAGCAAATGTTTATGATTTTTGGTTGGTAAAATGATCGTGAATGACATTCTTTTAAAGTCCCACTGCCTTGAAACGCACAGTGTTCAATGTGTTGATGTAATTTATTTAACAGGAAGACAAGTGGGACATATCGAGTTAAATAAAAATAGACAATATTTTTCATCAGCCTTATCATGTGAAGTCAAGTCACTTTTATTTCTATAGCGCTTTTATGGCTTCACAGTGATAAACAGGAAAATAGCAGGATAATGGAAATTCATCTATGGAGATTCTGGCTGTAAAGCAGGTCTAAAAGACAGAAGTGTCATAATTTATCTCAGATTAATTACTTATGTAATTACAAATACAGCTTATATATAGTCACCTGCTTCTTTTGCCATGGTTGCCCTTTTACACTCACTGATTATTTTTATCATCTTTAGTTTTGTCTATACAATTTTAACTTGCAGTTAAAAGTAAAGGGTGTGGGTGGCTTGCAGAACTTTGTCACCTGTGGTGTGAAACATGATTCTGTTATTTACATTATTCATGACAATCAGAGAGTATCAGATTTGGTAAGTATTGTTAAAACGTTCATTTAATTAGTATTTCTAGGAACCGTCCTGGTTTTCCGGCGAACTGCATGAATTTGCAGTTTTTCTCGCAAAAAACAAGGCTTTGTTAGAATTTTGAAACAATGTTGCGTTAGGCTATCCTAGAGAGACTCCGAATTTAAGAGATTTAAAGTTAGTTAATGTTTTTAAAAGTTGTCAATGGTGGGACTACTCAGTATTATATGACCAATTTGTCTGTTTCTTTTGTATTTTACAATTAAAGGTAACTAAAAGTGTGATTTCTTGAAGTGCCAAGCGTCGGTGAAGGAGCGTTTGTGTTTCATTGGCTAACACGACTGTCTGTCATTTTTTCCTCTCCTCTCATTGGTGGATTCAGCCCTCACACACTCGCCTTGGAAAAAACGAAACCCTCGTCATGCGTGTACTGTTAGAATGTGTGTGCTGCCGTCTGCCATACACACCTCTTCTGTAGAGCAGCGGAATTACTGATGGACAATTCCTCACAAGATTAGGCAACGGCGATACAATTCCTTTTCAGATTTAAGTGACTGCCACAAGTCCGCATCATTTATTTGCAATGGAGCCAGAGGAGAAAAATCCAGAGTCCAAATATGGTAAGATGTTTTGATATTTTAGGGTTCCTCCTTCAGAATGTGGTAGGAATGGTCCTCTGACGGAAACAATGACTAATACATGGGGCGTGGGTCTCAGGCATTTTGATGAAGAATACTAGTAGTAGGCTATAGCTTAATGCAGACTTTCTCACTGGTGGTCGACTGGTAAATCATGAAGCACTTTATTAAAATAGTGCGATATAGAACACAATTGTACGGATGTGAGCAAGAAAACAATAGGCGTGTGTTGAAACACATGGCTTGTGCAATTACTCTCAGGTCAATAATTACTGCGTTCATCATATCGTTGCTTTATGCGACCTAGTAAGAATTGCCTCTAGCATTGCATTGCTACCACACACACATTATAAATATTCATTTCATGAATGTTGCCGATTAAATGTTTGTAGAAACATTTTCAGTGGCTTAGCTCACTCTAAAATAAGCCATAATGAAAATATACCGAGGTTTGTAAAAACGAGTGTGTGTGTGTGTGTGTGTGTGTGTGTCAACTAAATGTAAATTTGTTCAAATTTAGAAAAAGCAAATATTTTACTCTAAAACAAATACAAATACTATTTTTAACCATAATTCTTGCTTTAACTGTGATATTTAGGCCTATGACCATAGTAACCACATGTACAACCATCGATGGTTTTCCTTTACCATGGTAACTAAATGTGGTTTCTATAAAACCAGACTATTTCTTTTATAGAAACAACAGGTAGTATTGACTATAAAAAGGTTGGAGGCTGATCCCATTTCAGATACTATAGTTTAATTAGTAAATTAGTTTATATTTATATTTTTTCCATATTAATTTAAAATTTAGTTTTGTGTTTTTGTCATTTAATTTTTTTATATACTATATGTCTATATAATTTTTATATCAGTTTTAGTACAGAAATATTACTTTGGCAACTAGTTTTTTTAAAATATTTTTTCAAGTAACAATTTTTTTTTTTATGGTTTAAGTTTTAGTTAACTATAATAACTAGAGATGAGGGCCTGAACTTCGGTGATTAGGGGTAAATATAGCCTACTTTAAAGGGTTAGTTCACCCAGAAATGAAATTTCTGTCATTATTTAATCACCCTCATGTCGTTCCAAACCCACAAGACCTTCGTTCATCTTGGGAACACAAATGTATATATTTTTGATGAAATGTGAGAGCTTTCTGACCCTAGTCCGCAACATAACAACCACTTTCAAGTCCCAGAAAGGTAGTGAAGACATCGTTAAAATAGTCCATGTGACCACTGTAGTCGCATGGACTATTTTAACAGTCTTTACTTCGCTATTTTCTTAACTGTTTATGCGTTTTTGTCACGTTTACTTTCCAAAAGTTGCAGTCTGAACACATTTTTCCATCCCCTTTTGATTGACAGAGATCTTGACCAAGGCCAGACTCAAACCCTGCTGTCCCATAAGCACCATAGTTCTAGATGTCAAAAAAGTGTTGTCAGGATGTCTTATAATAGCACTTCATCGAGTTTTCCTTCGGGTGAACTGGTTTGTTATTTCAAACAAACTGCAACTTGACACAACGAACAAACGAATGTTACAGTTTTGAACAAACAAAACTTACAACCTTGTTTTTAGGGCCTTCTCTACTTTACTCAATAGCTGCTATTCATCAAAGAGCCTGTTTAACTTTTAACTATAAATGTTCTACTGTCTATATAATAAAGTTCACAACCAAGCAATGAAAAAAGCTTGTAATTAACACTGGAAGTGCCATGGCGGTCATTTTGACCGTTTTGAATTTTATATCTGCAGTAACTTTGTTGAAAAAATAAATAAAATCCTGCCGGTACCTGACTTTTCCTAAAAGTGTCTGTATTTTCATTTAAAATGTTTTTCATATAAATTACACATAAGGCAAAAAAACAAATGAACATATTTACCTATTTCGGCCATAGACCGTCATATTGACCACACTGAATTTCGCGGTATTATTATAGGCTATACCAATATACACAACAATAAAATGTGGTAAGAAATACACAAAACATATTCAACAACAAATCATTTAAATGTAATGATATTCAGAACAGCACAAGAATGAAAAAGTAACTATAAACAAGCCAAAATGAAATACTTTATAAGCGAAAGTGAAAGTAGCCTAAGCGGCGTTAGGCTCACGTAACTCTCTAATTAGAATCAAAATGTTTCAACTTTGCGATGTATTTGGATGGTAAACTATTCTTTATTATAGGCTTTGTACTTTACTCACGTTCCAATATCGACGGAAAAAATCATCCTCTTCACACGCGCAAAAATGGTACGAATTGTACTAGGCTACTGACTATATAAACAGAGCAGTGGAATTTTTATATGTTAGGTTGACTATTTTATTATGGCTATAATGAACAGGCTGCAATGTCAAGATTGCAATGCTATATGGTGTGTGTGTGTGTGTAGGTGGGCGCGATCGAACAGTGGAAACATGAAAACATAGGCTAGCCTACTCTGTCATTTTGTTCAGGACATCTATGGATTTATACATGTATAATTAAACTTGTTTAAATGTACAGTTTGGTGTTGTTTTGTTTTTAAAAGATATCCTAATACAATAAATGCATTAATCTCTCAATTGGGTAGCCTATTTATCATTAAAGATATAGAGTTTGGAATCTATGTGACCGCTTGCGGCAGTTCTAGTAGTTATGGAATTCTGGCACTTCTAGTGTTAAGACCGTAACATTGACTTACCTGTCGAGAAGAAAGCAGGCAACTTCAGTATCTCTTTTGAAAGCTTTCTCCTGCATTAGCTATCCCGACATTAACCCTTGTTTTTTGTAATCTCCGGTCACGTTTCCTTTTACGGTCTATTTTGGACTTTTTCGACGATGAGGACTCCTTATCCTGTGACTCAGCATATGTATGGTCCTCCATTATAAATAACCGTGCAGTGCAGCCTTTTAAACTTGCCGGTGCAGTGACAAGCGCCTCTCACTGCTCTGCTCCTCCGCTTCTGCTGGCTTCAGTCACGTGACGCTGGCTCTGAACGAAAACGCGTTGTGGAAACGCGTTGGCTTAGTACTTTTTGTCCCTCTCTGCTATTATAGTTTTACCCGTCCCATGTATATAAAGATAATAAATTCTTAATTTACGAGGATAAGTCAGATAATTAGCAGAGATATTTGTATACCATTGAGGACATATTTATGAATAAAAATATTGATTTTAGATAATAAAATACCTAAAAACCTACACATTGTCCCTTTAAGAAAATGGTTAAGGATAATAATACTCCTTGATTACATCTTCTTAAAGAGACACTTTTAAAAGAGAGAAAGCGTGATGAAACAGTACAACATGCCTAAACTAGATTCAGCTGAAGATTCAGACTTCCTAAAAAGTTTCTTTATTGGCATCTACGGTTCCTCAAAGAACCTTTAAAACCCATGGAACCTTTCCATTGTAAAAAAGGTTCTTTAGATTATTACATTGTTCTTCACACTAAGAAAACGGTGGCTATTTTAAGAACTATTAACTGAAAGGTTCTTCTGTGGCAATGCTGTGAAACCTGCTTGTTGGAACCATTATTTTTTTATTTTAGATTTCCTGAGACTTTCTGGAGCCTTCTCAATCCTGAACTTTAGTTGAAGAGATTTCAAGTTCTGCTTTTGAGAACAAGTTGTAACGTGACTTTTTAGGAGTCTGGATAGGAGTTATGTAGACTCACACACTCAAATGACTTGTTGTCATCTGTCTGGTTTGCATTATGGTCTTTTAACCACATGAACACCAGAGGTCTTTATAGTCAGTCTCTGACTAAGACTATGGGAAGTGCTTCCTTACGATGCCTGTAAGTCTGTAACTCATAAGGTTTGTTCAAGAATGACAATGATGCGTTTCTCTCCAGTTGCCTAGCAATCTCAGAACATCGCAGCAATGCCCTTATAACTACAGAGGCATCTCAAATATCCGTTCCCCTTATTGTGTTTGGAGATCACGTGACTTCGAGGGTGGAAAAGGTCAGTTTGAAACAGGGGCCAAAGTGTGTGATTAGAATCAAGCTGTAGGTTGCCTTCTGGCCATATGTCTGATCAGATCAAGCTGGAAAAGAATGCACAATCTGTGGAAGAGAGAGATTGAAAACGCAAAAACATGCCCTTCCACATAAACAACAGCTGCGCACTACAGATTGCCTTTATGAAAATAGCTCCCTCTTAAAATCTCAGTCTGATCGGTTGATTTGTAATTTGAGGCTGTTGATCACTGCTTTTAACTTGCTTTTTTAACTTTAACCTTTTTAACTTGCATGGAAAGGTTTATATGGTGGAAAGTTGTGCATTGTGCCTGATGTTTCTGTATTGATCAGCCACTTGGTAACCTGGATTTTCTTGGACTGAACACATGTACACATTCATGTAAACAACAATTGTCGAAATGACATTGAAATAAGCAAACAATTGTGCCACCATAAATCTTCTGTACATCACAGTCGCCCAGAAATAACCTTGATTTGTAAAACATGGGTTCAGTTTGAAAGAATTGAAGGAAAAGCATTCATATTTAAGAAGAACAGTAAAAACAACACCATTTTACCATTTTACTTTAAAAAAAAAAAAAATTAAAAAACGTTTTACTTACACAATTTTCTCTAACTTTCTCAACTTCTCTGTAGTCATACTACAGTTAGAGAGAAAATTGTTTTAGTGAAATGTTTTTTAAGTAAAATGGTGTTGTTTTTATTATTCTTCTTAAATATTCAAGAAGAACAATATTCTTCAATTCTTTCAAACTGAATCCAAGTTCTACAAATTTTGTTTTTAACTTTTTTTTTTTTAAACATGCTACACATTTACGGTCAAGGAAGTGCGTATTGTGAGTTAAACAGTCAAGACGTATTACTGAGGATGCAAAACTAGTTTCCTGTTTCAAGAGTAGGAAGTGGTGTGCATACTGTCTGACGATAACAAACGTTAAAACTAAAAATACTGAAAAGGCAATCTGATGGGAAAGGGTTCACATTATGGAAAACAAGGTTTGGCTTTTAAAATTTTCTTTCAGTAACGCATTTTCAGAGCATTGAGAAGATGTGCTTAAAATGCTTCACATACAGCCCTCTTGTGAATTTATGTCTCTGAATCACCAAAAAAATATCTATCAGTCTCTATATTACTAGAGGTTCATTTGGTTTAAGAGAACTGCTTAAAGGTGCTGTGTGTCATTTTTTTTGACTGTACTAAAGCATAAAAAACACAGTATGTTTACAGAGATTTAGGGAACATGCTAAGTTCATATACTTGTTTCTCTGAAATAGCCAGTTCTACTTTGAAATGTGCATTCAGAATGTCTGTTTTTGTTTTGGTCTGTGTGATTCTACCCACTGCCATTTTACCCTATATTACACTATATTGATTTAAAACACCGCAAATTGCAGCCATGGAAGCCAGCAAACGAACTGGGTCATCAAAGACATCTTAACTCTACCCGAATTAAAAAGCCTCGCTGGCATCCATCTAAAAAGTTTAATGACCAGAGAAAACGTGTACAATATCTGATCAACTTACAGTGTAACACTCGTCGCATTCCATTGACAGTTCCTTTTGTTGTTGCGTGTCCTCAATATGGCAGCCCACGTGAGGAGAAGGGGGCGAGTACTCCAATATTTAGAATTTGGACTGCTGCACACATTCAACCACTTGCTGTCATTATTAAATTCTGCACCTTTATCTTTGAATAGTGTGAATAATACACAAATAAGTTTCTTAAAGCAGTATGTGGCAGATTCGCAGCATGAGAAGAGCTTCATTGAGAGATGTGGGTCAGTGTGATTGTTGCTGTTCGGAAAGCTTGGGTCATTAGGGAGCTGTTTGTGGATAGCTAAGTGCGTCTGGGTCACTGATGATTGTTCTAAATGGGTGGCACCTCAATAAAATAAACTGTCAATAGTGCACACACACACACACACACACACACACACACACATAAAACAAACACTTATTACGAGCCAAGGCCCACATTGGTTGCTAGTGTATGTAGCCTCATGGGGGTTAAGGGCGGCGGTAAAAATGTACCCAGCCAAATGACCAATGACATAAAATCATCAGTTATTAACAAAAAGTTAATACTAAGGATATCCCTTGAAACTAAGGAAACTCAAACATACACAAGAATGTACTGTGTGGCCACAAAAAATACTGTTCAAAAGTAAGATTTTCTTTGTTGCTATTGTTGTTGAAAGAAATTAATACTTTTATTTAGCAGGGAATCTTTAAATTGGTCAAAAGTTACAGTAACGACTTATTTATAATGTTACAAAATTATAATAAATGTCAAATAAATAAAAGTCAAATAAATGTTGTTCTTTTGAACTTTTTATATATATCAAAGAATCCTGAAAAAAAGCATCATGGTTTCCACAAAAATATTAGCAGCACACCTGGTTTCATCAATGATAAAAAATAAGAAATGTCATTGTTTTGTTTTTTTGAGTTTTTTTATTTTTCATAGTTCAAGCCCAGTGGAGAGCAGACAGGAAGCGAAGTGGGAAAGAGAAGGGGATGAGATCAGGAAATTACCACACAAGTCATGATTCAAACTTGTGTTGCTCGAATCGCAATTGCGCTACACGTCAGAGCATGTAGCATTAACTTCGACATAAAAAAAATTCTTGAGCAGCAAATCGTAATAGAATGATTTCTAAAGGATCATGTGACACTGAAGACTGGAGTAATGATGCTGAAAATTCTTTAAAAACTTATTTTAAATGGTAGTGTGCTTGAACACATACATTTATGCACTAAATGTACAAATGTCTCTGCATTATGTAACAAAAATTCCTTTCAATCAAAAACTTTCACAAAAAGATATTTGCTATACTGTTATATACTGTTTAAGAGACAAAGGTGTTTAGGCATGTCTAGAATCATTTAAAAAGCACCAGCAATATTTTTTGTGCTTTTATTTGTTTGTCCCTTGTTGATCTGTTCAATACAGCAACATTAATACATTTTTAAGTATTCAAACATTTTAGGGACATTTAAATCAAATACTTCTGGGACCACATATAAGCAAATAATTAAAGTCCTTAAAGAAATCCCAAAAAAAGGAAAAATATAAATAAATAATTACTTTAGCTACTACAGGATGCACTTCCGTCCGACCAACTTGCTTCCCTAAATAGACTCTGTAGGTTTGCCAATTCACACTTGGCTGAGTTTAGTGAAAGTGAGGAATTGCACACATGACTGAAGACATCACAAATACATGCCAAATATTCAGACCGATTAAACCAATACTCCACAGCATCATCTAAATATGCCTGATAATTCAGCATTCTGGCTAATGCTCGTCTCATGTCGGATGAAGGACATGTCAGAGTGATGTGACAGATGTAAATACTTTGAAACATACCAGTTGCAGGTTAAAGAAACATACACTTTTACCCAGTTTATTATACAGTAGTTACTGAACAGAACCAGCCGTATCCGCAGTGTTTCACCTTAGACAATAGGAAAGAATATTTTTTGAACTGAGTTAACCTTTCATTGATCAGTGGAAGTGATCCATTAGAATTTGTCACTCACTAACAGGCAGAGCCGATCCTGACCTCCCTGGGGCCCTAAGCAAAATTCTGTTAAATTAGCCATGTAAACCATTTGCCGTTGCCACACAGTCACAATGAAAATGTAATTCCTGATATCAGAAATAGACATGGTTTCTAGAAAAAGTACATTCTTAATATCAAGAATCCACATTTTAAATAGTACACATTTAATTATTGATATCAAAAATGCATCCTGTGAATGAATAAAAGCTAAAATGGCTTGTCATAGCATGTCACTGTGTTTTAGATGATAAAAGCAATACTCTATACTTGATGGTTATTATTTACTGAGGGATGTGCATCCATAATGACCAGTATGTCCAGCCAATCAACATTTTAAATGCAATATAGCCTATAAATCAATAGTCAAAGTCAATACATTGCTTTCCATCTTGCTTTATTGCAGAGTTGTAACTAAACTGACTTGGAGACTAGATAACCATTGTCTTGTTTTAAAAGTATGTGCGTCTATAATGAGAAGTGCCATCATGCCTATGTTGTACTGGTCCCCCACAGATGTTTCATTTCATGCACTCGCATATTAACACATGTTAACGCGCGACGCGGTTATCTTTTCCGAGCTGCAGATTATAAATGTCGTTGTCGTTGATCAAACATAATAAATAGTTGTATTTCACTCTCTCTTTTTTTTTTTTTGTCAGGCACAAAGTCACAGAACACAGCCCTGGAAGTGGTTGGTGTTGTAAGCAAGACACAGAAAGACCAAAATATGCACTGCCCAGCTGGGTTTGCAAGACAGACAGACTAGAGATAGATGCACATCAACTTAACTTTACTGTTCTTTGCTGACATCAAACTTGGAGAGGAGAGAACAGTCTACCTCAAGTCTAAGGCAATTCACTCTCGTGGTGTTTTTTTTTCTCTCTTTTCGTGACCAGATGGATAGTTCCGCTTAATTTTCTCATCGATATTGCAAACTTTGATTGAAGCGCTTTGACACGAGAGGGAGGCGGGGCCTTGAGTAATTTGCGGGGCCCTACACAACTTGCGTAGTGTGCGTATAGGGCTGATCGGCTCTGCTAACAGGGAGGACTTTACAAATGGTGTTAGGGGCAGACGTGTTATGGGCGAAAAATGGTGTTAGGGGCAGTGGTGTCGGTACATTATTGGCTAGCTCCTGGGTCATCACACACATGACCAGCGTCGGCCAATAGTGAGCCTACGTTCTGATGTAGAACCCAGAAGCGCTACACTTTTTACACTACGTCAACAGCGTAGGAGAATGACGTGGAAGAGAAGAGATTGTTGATTAATGTTGTTATTTTGAGGGGTTTTTGCACACAAAAAGTTTTCTAATCGTCGCTTCATAATATTAAGGTTGAACCACTGTCGTTACATGGACTATTTTACAATGTTTTTACTACCTTTCTGGGCCTTGAAAGTTGCAATGATGTTGCTGTCAATGGAGGGACAGAAAGCTCTCAGATTTCATCAAAAATATCTTTATTTGTGTACGGGGGTCTTACGGGTTTGGAACGACATGAGTGTGAGTAATTAATGACAGAATTAAAATTTTTGGGTGAACTAACTAACCATTTTAAGTAAAGGGAGGCAGAGAGAGAAAATACATGGACACACTAGGCCTGGGTGGTACTGGTAAGATGATATACACTACTAGGACGGAAGAAATGTGTTGGTAGAGATTACAATACTTTTTATCAACCTTATTTTGCAACGGCAAAGTAAGCTATTTTCTGTGAATGTGCGAGACTTCTGAGACTTCTGTTAAAAATAAGGTGGTTGGTTACCAATATATTTGGGCTATTATCTGTGGGCAGGACTGCTTTACAATATCACTACAGAGAACTCATATGCAGTAACACATGTATTGTCTACTTAAATGGATAGTTTACCCCCAAATATTTTTTTTCTCATCATTTACACCCTTATGTTGTTCCAAACCTGTATGAGTTTCTTTTCTTTCTTCAGGACTCCAATAAGAGTTTCGAGTTTTTGGTCACACTTTAGTTTAGGGTCCAATTCTCACTATTAACTAACTATTAACTACGACTTTTACCTCAATAAACTCCTAATTTCTGCTTATCAATAGTTAGAAAAGGTAGTTGTTAAATTTAGGGATTGGGTAGGATTAAGGGATGTAGAATATGATCATTCAGAATAAGGCATTAATATGTGCTCTATAAGTACTAATAAACAGCCAATATCCTAGTAATATGCATGCTAATAAGCAACTACTTAATAGTATATATATATATATATATATATATATATATATATATATATATATACATCCATGGACATGCCCACAAATGAAATTTCTTTTGGGATAAATACACAATTTCAATGTCTTCACAGGTGAGGCAAGGAAATTTGACCCCACATTTAAAGGCCCGATTTATAACAGGTGAGACAACCTTTATAAGCCAAATTTAATCTAATGTTTAGAAACCATTTGTTTATTTGTATTTTTGTATTTATTTTTATGGGATTTATGTAATCTAATAACCTTCCTGGCAAGATTAGTGCTGTAACAGTGAATGTGTTTACTTTTCTTGGTGAACAGGGGCTGCACAGACATTATCTGTTGCATACTGTTCATCTTGGCCTTGCTGGGCTACTTTGCAGTTGGCATTCTGGGTAAGATTCAGCTTATTCATTTTCACATTTCTATTTACAATGTCACTATGTGTAGATGGGCGGAAAGTATTAAACCTTGTCCATTTCTGAGTACAATTTATTTGTCTTACCACACTGACAGTGCTGTGTTTTGTTATAGCATGGTCTCAAGGTGACCCTCGGAAGGTGATTTACCCCACAGACAGTAAGGGCCAGTTTTGTGGGCAGGTCGGCACCCCACTTGAGTGAGTAAAGCTGTCTCTTTGAAAACGTACCTAGACATGTTTCATGTTGTGTTGGCCTCCACAAAAGACTTTTAATGCAATTCTGAGGCTTTTAAAGCCATAAAGATAACTATAATAGCGTCCACACCAGCGGACTATAGTTCTGTTTATTCTAAGCGTGCACTGCAGTTTTGTCATCTGTCCCTTTAAATGCTCGAGCTCTTAAAGCATGATGGATTGTGATTTGCTGTCAATGTGTTTTATGGTTCCTCAACTGGAAAAAAAACTTGTTGTGTAAGTGATTCCAACGACAGTGTTTCTCTGTGCCCTTATCATTATAGTAGTGGTGTGATTTTTATCTCAGAAATGCACATTTATTTTATTCTTATCTTAACCTGTCTGAATAATCAGGAAAAAGCCCCTGCTGTTCTACTTCAACATCCTGAAGTGTGCCAGTCCTCTTGTCCTGCTGGAGTTTCAATGTCCTACCACTCAGGTTTGTCACTGTTTCAATAAACCTCTTTTTGCAGTACCATCTGTATCAATAGTGTTTGTCACATATTACATTGTTTTTGTTCATTTGACAGATCTGTGTGGAGAGATGTCCAGATAAATTCATGACTTTAGTGAAGGCTTTGAAAAATACCAATGATAAGGAATACTACAAGCAATTCTGCAAGGATGGAGTAGACATGAACAAGGTAAGTTCTGTATGGAAAGGACTTTTTTTTTTTGTCTTGAATTCCCAGCAAGAAATAATATATCATGAAAAATACAATTATGATAGATAACATTTTGTTCATACTGCCCCCAATTTTAGTACAGTGGTTTAGGGTTTAGGTTAGCAACCCTAAAATGTATACACTGGTTAAGGTAAATACATGAAATTATAAAAAAAATTAGTGCAACAGTTTATTGAACCTGTTGACAAAATATTTTTAAATATCTAAAAGAAAAAAGTGCATATATGTTTATGCGTATCACATTTGCTACATCAGGCTTTTATGACTCATATAGTATGATATAGTGAGAATATAGAGCTTAAACAAAAAACGATTTTATTCAGAGGCCCAAACTGAGCAAAAATATACAATTTGAAGCAGTCGCTGATATTTACATGGCCAAAACGTAAGATCAAATTCTTAATATCTTGTAATGTAAATCAGTTCTTTATACCAGTAGAGCAGACTACGTACATAAAATGCATATACTGTATAAAAATACCCGTTGTCACTCTATATTTCCCAATTATATGCCTTAGTAAGATGGTATTTTAATGCTTAGTTTTATCATCAAAGCTCAGATTTTTTATTGTGGGGGCAATACATAAAATGCAAGGCAGAACAGTGATTATTGAAATATGTACAAATAAACGTACCTCAAAATCCTGATGTATCATATTTGATACTCACATTTTAACCAGATTTTTCTTTTTTTTTAAATTATGAATGGATAATAAGTTGTTTTAGTCCTGTAACCCCAAGTTCTTTAGGGAACCCAAAATGGTGCTTCTATGACATCACTGCAAAAACATCCTTTTGGACCTTTTATTTTTAAGTGTAGTAAAAATGTCCTTCTCTTTTATAGAAAGCTCCTGAAATCCTGAAGAGTGGCTTGTGCCCTTCAATACTCACACCTAGCAAGAATTGTAAGCCTTTTCAAAACCTTTCAAAACATGCTTGTTAAATCACATAAAGTAGTTAAGCTACTCTGAAGTTATGTTGTTTACACTTAACAACTGATCTTCGCATTATCAGTAAATTGCTTTACAATTATGACTGTCACCCTGTGTTTCAGTCACACGGAGATGCTTGCCCGCTCTAGAGACCTTGAAAGGTGGTATAGTTGTGGTTGGCAACAAAACTATGTACGAGGATGATAAAGGACAAAATATAAATGCAACAGATCTCCTTGAAGCCTCAAAGTTAGTGATATTATGCATTTGTTTGTGTTATTATGCATTTGTCAATTATAATATATTATTGTGTAGGTTCATATTATTTCAAATATTTTAATAATATTTAAATATTATAATGTGAATCATATTGAACATTAAATCATTTTGATTATTATTACCATACATATGTTTATTTTTTGCAGGAAATCTAATGTAGTGGTTGAGGCCCGGGCAGTAGCCATGAGGATCTTTGAGGACTATACTCAGTCCTGGCACTGGATCCTTCTGTAAGCGCATTATATTCTATGTTCATTTTATTTCCTATCTGCATCAGCCTAAAAAACAGCCAGTGTTCGGTTATGGCTGTCAGATTTAGTGTTGGTGAGCCCCAGTGATTTCTAGATGCATTGATTAAATCTTTATGCGGTCCTTTTCAGTGGCTTGGTGATCGCCATGCTGGTCAGTCTGATCTTTATTCTCCTCTTGCGTTGTCTGGCTGGAATCATGATCTGGGTTATGATCATCATGGTCATCATTGTTATTGGATACGGTAAGGGGTGTTGTGTTGTCTTGTCTAGAGCTCTCAAATAACATTACGTGCCCCGTGCATGTTTATCCTATAGTTACCAAATACTTTAGCTGTGTTTAACTTTAACACAAAATCAATAGAAAATAAATACAAATATATATTTTGCATAAAGAAGTTGAAGCCTGTTTTAGGATCATTAAGATTTTCTTGCTGTGTGACATTAAGCACAATTTCCCCCTAAATTCCTACTATCGTAATGCGCCTGGAAATTATTTTTTTTTGCAAATCTCATTATCATCTTTGATGATTTTCATTATTGTAGCAAAGTCATATTTTACTGAATTACATAAAAAATATTGCATTCATTGTATTTATGCTTGTTTTCCTCTCCTGGCTCTCCGCAGGTGTTTTCCATTGTTACATGCAGTACGCCAGTCTGAAAGGAGAGGCTGGTTCTGATGTCACTATCAAGGATCTGGGTCTACAGACGGACTTCTCTGTGTACTTGCAGATTCGGCAGACCTGGCTTGCCTTCAGTGAGTTTTTACATCATTATGTCAGTAATGTGCAAAGCAAAAATCAATACACTACCATTAAAAAGTTTGGGGTTGGTAGGATTTTAATGTTTTTGGAAAAAAAATGCAGTAAAATATTATGAAATATTATTACAATTTAAAATACCTGTTTTTGTATATATTTTAAAATGTAATTTATTCCTTTGATGCATTTTCAGAATCATTACTCCAGTCTTTAGTGTCACATGATCCTTCAGAAATCATTCTAATATGCTTATTTGATGCTCAAGAAAATGATTTTTTAATCAATTTTGAAAACAGTTGTTCTGCTTAATATTTTTGTGGATTATACACATATTTTCCAGGATTCTTTGATGAATATAAAGTTTATTTGGAATAGAAGTCTTTTGTAACATAAATGGCTTTACTGTCACTTTTGATCATTTTCATGCATCCTTGCTAAAATTATCTTATAAAAAAATCTTACTGACCCCAAAGTTTTGAATAGAAGTAAACACACTGTATATTTACATGTTCATTAAATCAATAAAATAAGTAACATTAAACTGCTGCGATTGTGGCACTTAAATGATAAACATGTTCCTGGTTTCTTTGTCACATTTAATTTTCATTACATTCTACTGTGTCCTGTCCTTCTTTGTCACCACACAGTAATTATCCTGTGTATTGTGGAAGTGGTCATCATCCTCCTCCTCATCTTCCTCAGGAAGAGGATCCTCATTGCTATTGCTCTCATCAAAGAGGCCAGCAAGTCAGTCCACCTTCTTACTGAAGAGCAAACTATGTGTTGCTGGCGTTGTTTGGTCTCATATTCCATATTATTGCTTTCTTTGGGTACTTTAATAGCATTAGTAGTTAAACAGCAGCGTTATTTGCAGTATGATGGATTAGCTGAGGCTTAAAGTCATGAAATAATAATTAGGTTAACTGGGAGTGTTAGACAGGAAGTTCTAATAATCTCATCTATTTTTCAGGGCCATCGGTCATGTGATGTCATCGTTGTTCTACCCGCTGCTGACATTTGCCCTACTGACTTTGGTCATCGCATACTGGGCCATCACCGCCGTGTATCCTAAAGAAAATAATGCAATGACACATTAATTACAAATAGACAAAGGCATTACTAATGTAAAATGTGCAATGTTTTTTAAACATCATCATTACCCCAAACACTTTTTAGAAAGAGTGAATTTTAGAAAGAAGTAGTTTCTCCTTAACTGTTATTTAGGTTTTTGTCCACTTCCAATGAGCCAATATACAAGGTTTTCAATACAACCGAATGTCCTTATTCCAGAGACACCTGCGACCCTGGGGTTAGTGCATTATTATTTTTATTTTGCCCGTTCTTTACATAAAAGCAGTCATGTTGGCTATTTATTGACAATTTTATTGCATTGTGTTGCATTGATGTCAATCAATACCTCTTTGTCACTGATATAAATTATGATTTTTTTTAGCTTGAAATAAATTAATAGTTTTATTGAATAAGTATGAATTAAATTGATCCAAAGTGTCTGTAAAGACATTTATAATGATACAAAATATTTAAAATACTTTCCATTCATCAAAGAAAAAAATTATTGTGGTTTCCACAACAAATGTTAAACAGCACAGATCACAATCGTTTTCAGCATTGATAATAATAAGAAATGTTTCTTGAGCACCAAATCAGCATATTAGAATGATTTCTGAAGGATCATGTGACACTGAAGGCTGGAGTAATGATGCTGAAAATTCAGCTTTGCATCACAGGAATAAATTACATTTTTAAATGGAAAACAGCTCTTTTCAATTGTAATAATATTTCACAATATTACTGTTTTTACTGTGTATGTCTTATTTGTTTTAGCATATTTTGCAGAGCAAAACTTGATAAAATGCAAACATTTAATAAGTTGCACTGATTTGATTTCTCCACAGATTTTTAACATCTCAAATATCACCACCGAATGTCCTGATGCTGAGTGTCTGTTTGCGTTTTATGGAGGAGAGACGGTATACCACAAGTACCTGATTCTATTCCAGTTCTATAATTTATTCCTTTTCTTCTGGTGTGTCAACTTCGTGACAGCATTGGGCCAGGTCACACTGGCTGGGGCCTTTGCCTCCTATTACTGGGCATTCAAAAAGCCTGACGACATACCAGCTTTCCCTGTCTTCAACTCTTTGGGACGGGCCCTCAGGTGTGTGGCTTGAGGAATAGTTTTCAATTGATTTTCACAAATTTAGCAAAAATCCTTCTTTGAATTTTTAATACAGTGACTTTTTTCATGTAATACATAGAATTTTTGTATGCTCATTCTCATTCTCCAGGTATCACACTGGTTCTCTGGCATTTGGTTCCCTCATTCTTGCCATCGTTCAGGTCATCAGGGTCATATTGGAGTATATGGATCAGAAGTTGAAAGGTATCACTGCTTCAGTGTTTTCTATATGTTTTCTGTACAGTGTTTTCATTATTCTGCTTCAGAGGATGTGCCTTCAGAAACTATTCAGATCCCTTCACTTTTATCACAATGTTTGCATTATGAGCAATACTGCCCCGCCCCCCAACAATTTAAATATTTCAAATTTACATTGTCATCTTTTACTTGCCCTCATGTTGATCGCAACCAATATTACTTTTTCCTTTGTTCAAAAAGGAGATGTTTTAAAGATTACAGAATGAAAGCATTTTTGCTGCTACAACCTACAACCACTGACTTGTAAAATGCAATAAAAATGCAACATGAAATGGCATATTGATAAACGCAACATGGCCTCATTTCCCTTGCCATGCGATTCATCCATATTTTCTTTCAGTGCACATAAATACCACAATTGCCAAAGTGCCATTCATCTTGCTCAGTTTGTTTACCACTAGCAAATGCTGATGACGTTTTATTCTTCTATACTAACTTGCGTCGTAGCCTACGATTCAATAGGTGTCATCATCGTACTGTCTACATACATGTCATACCCAAGTTGATTAGATCAATGTCGTACAGTGTGATTTGTAATGATCTTATAGGATTGCCCAAATCGCACAGTCTGTAGCAGGCATACAAGCAATGGCACAAACTGGCACACGCTAGGAAACTAGGTCAACTTACAATGACAGGGCAAAACACAATGAAACTAAACCAAAACAGAGCACACACATTACACTTGCCAACCACTGGTCAATTTATGGTTTTGTTGTTTGAAAAAGAGCAACATGGAAAATCTAATTTTGTGTTTTATGTAAAGTCAGTTTGGACATGAGAGCAAATAAAGGCTGACACATTTTCATTTTTGGGTGAACTATTTCTTTAAAATGCTACAAGCAAAATCCATTAGAAAAAATATCAAAAACAAAGAAACATGAATCACATATCAGATCAGCTCAGATGTGCCCTGCTTCTTTGTTGAAATGTCTTTTGGCAAATATAATATGCTGACTGACAGGCAATAAAAAGTCTGCAATACATCTGTATCAAATAAATAAGCGTGGGAAGTGACTATGGAGTACTATGGAATACTTTACCCATTGTATTTGAGTCTTGACTGTGTGATTTACTTCCTTCAGGTGCCCAGAATAAGTGTGCAAAATTCCTGCTCAGTTGCCTAAAGTGCTGCTTTTGGTGTCTGGAGAAATTCATCAAGTTCCTGAACAGAAATGCCTATATCATGGTACACTTTCTCTCTTTTGTGCATTGTTTCTGGCTAGGGAGCATCAGTAGTGCACGTTTAGTGTTAAATTGCTCAAACACAAGAATTGCTGAAACCAAAGTTATATTGAGGCATATTGTCTTTTCAGGTGGCAATATATGGTAAAAATTTCTGTACATCTGCCAAGGATGCATTCTTCCTTCTGATGAGGAACATTGTCCGGTGAGTGTTATTTAAATCTAAATCTTTTAGTCGAGGTTTTGTGTGAATAAACAGATGAAACAGTCCAGAGTTGAATCTCTTTACTTGACTTGTTTTTTAGTGTGGTAGTTCTTGACAAAGTGACAGACTTCCTCTTATTTTTGGGCAAACTTCTTATCGTTGGAATTGTGGGTGAGTGATTTGCTCACAGACTGACACAGATGTCACGTGAATTCAGAGGTTATTTGGTTTGGAACTGACTTCTCATTTTCCAATTCACCAGTGTAACACAGAATGCTGTTTCTCCTCTTCTCAGGAATTTGTTCCTTCTTCTTTTTCACGGGCAAGTTTAAGGTAGCGCAGGACGTTGCTCCATCCCTTAATTATTACTGGGTGCCTATACTGGTAAGTGATCTTGAGTTGAAAGCAATACCAGATTGTCCAAAATTGAATATTTCCAGACTGCGTTTTAATCACATCTCCCTTCATTTACAGACTGTGGTGTTTGGCTCGTATCTGATCGCTCATGGCTTTTTTAGCGTTTATGCCATGTGTGTGGACACACTCTTCCTGTGTTTCTGTAAGTGTGAAGTGTTATTTATTTCACGAGATAATACGTAATGAACAAATCTAACAAGTTGTCAATGTTTTGGCTGCATTCGGTTCTGATAAATAGCAGCTGTTGTGTTGTAATTGGGTGTTGAGAAATGAGTTTCACAGATGTTGAACTTTCATTGTTATCAACAACTACCGGTAAATGCATTAGCAGCACTCAAACTGCTCTCTTTCCTTTCTTTTAACTGTTGTTCTTTCCTACAGTGCAATTGAGAGCAACAGTGACCACCCACCAGAATCCCATTCATTTTCTCTATAATCACTTTAACAGATTTATATAATTTTTAGAATTTCTTTTATTTCACGTGCCCTCGTGAACTTTAATCAAAACAACTCCCCCTCCCTCTTGTAACGACATCTCTTCTCTTCTCTGATGATGTTTTTACTGGTGTGAGGGTGGGACAACCAGTAGCAAACAACAACCATCCAATCCATTCTCGATGGACAAAATCAAGTCCTGCCGTTTTTTTTCTTGTTCGAGAAGCTTTCTCACTCGGATATACACCAAAATAGGGAATAAAAAGTTGCAAGTGATTCAGAAAGTACAGTATACCGTTTTTTGAGAGTGTAGAGAGACCCAATGTTGTCATCCACAATGCTTTATAGGAGTGGGCAATCACTGCTTAGCATTTTTGTAATTCTTATTCATGAAATTGGCTATTAAACATATTTTTTTAAAATTGAAATCACATTTATGGCTTCTACAGAAGCACATATCCTTGCTTTACAACCTCAGAGCTCACGGTTTATCTTTCTGTATGGAGAAAATGACTGGGACTTTTACTTCCGGAACCCACTGTTGACATATCTGCATATCACAAATGCTTACAGGGGCTTTTGGCTTGCTTTATGTCTAACCATTTCCTGTCTTTCTCTCTGTTTTTCTCTCTTCCACATGATTTTGTCCAATCATGTGTCCTTCTGCTCCTTTCTGCTATGTGCACTCTCAAAACACTAACATTTAAAAAATATCACCATCACATACAAACACAAACTCAAGGCGAAGACCTGGAGCGAAATGACGGTTCTTCGGACAAGCCGTTTTTCATGTCCCCTGAGCTGCACCAGATTTTGTCTATAGAAAAAAGCGCAGAGGAGACAGACCATGCCGAGATACCAGTCATACATGTGCAAGCCGAAGAGGAAGTCCCGTTGCAGGAGAATGGAGAGGTGCAGCTCAAAGAGCAGGTACTTCTTAAGCAGGAGCAAGAAGAAGAGACGCCACTAACTCAAGAGACGCACATTGAAGAGCCTCCCCAAGAAACACATCCTCCCGAGGCACCCGTAGCCGCCGAGGAGAAACCCGAAGAGCAGGTTACACCACAAGAGCCTGAACCTCCACAAGTGACCCCACAGCAAAATGGACCCCAAGAGGTGGACGGTGACGACAAGGAGGAGCAGGCGGCCCAACCTCAAGCAGAACCACCACAGGCCGAGAACCTACAAGAACAAGAACCGGAGGAACCGAAGCCTCAAGAAAACGGACCTCAAGAGAGCGAGACCCCGCTCACCCCTCAGGAGTAGTTGTGCAAGGAGGCTCATTGAAGGTGGAGTTTCAGAGAAGCCTACTAATTTGGGAACTAGTGCACTTTGGTGGCTTTAGCAAGCCATTAGTATACAAAGGAAAGTACCTCCTTCATTCGAGTCATAATGTTTACTCAATCGATTTTGAGAACTGTCTCTTAATTAATAATCTCTGGTCATAATGGACGGCATGACACATATAGGACAGAAACAGTCTTTTACTCAAACTATGAGCTGATTGAACGGATGACAATTGTTTACGTGGACCTAAACCCCATTAGATATGCCTACATAGCACTTGTAGAATGTGACTGTGTTTGTGATTTATGTAGAACATTTTAATGTAAGGACATGTAAAAGTGTAATGTAGGTGCTCGACTTGTGCCTAATTATTGTTACTTATCAATGTCTTAATCATTTTGAAGAATGCAAAAAGATTTTGCAGTATCGCTATGTTTACAGCAACAACTACAAAAAAAAAAACCCCGTCTGTTTACAGTCATACCAGCCAAGACCAAAACGTCATTTTGTAAGAATTTGTGGAAATGTATCTGAAAAATGTGAAAATGATATGCCTAATGTGGTCATTTCATGGTGCAGTGTAACAGAACATGAAAAAAGCACCGAAACTAAGTGAACTTAAAAACAAAACAATCAAAGGAAAAAAAAGTGTATTGCCCTATATTTTGGTCTGCTCTGGTTATTGTATCGACAGATTGCAACCTTTTCAATGCCTGATATTTGTCGCTGTTTGCCGCTCTATTGCCTCTTTTTCTACCTCTGTGCTTCACTTTTCTCAATCTTTGCATGTTGTTAATGTGATCTCCCAGTGCTTTAATAAACTGAACTCTCTTTGTTGAGATCTCAAGCCTTTCTTTGCTCTCAAGGTGATGCTTCTATTGTTAGCGTTTATACTATTTGGCAAATGTTTCATGTTAAGATCATGCTATTGTTTGTCTCAACCTAAATTGTTCCAACAGTGGAGGATCTTGAACGCAATGATGGCACAGTGGATAGACCATATTTCATGCCAGAGAGTCTGCTTTCCATCCTCAAGAAGTCCAATGAGGGGCTGAAAACAGTGGACTAGGACAGAGACGAAAAGATTGATTGATTGAAAGAATTTTGTAGGGAGGGAAATAGAGAGACCTGCCATAATTGCACTGATTCCATGGCTCAACTCATGGCTCAACCAGTAAATGATGCCACGTCATTACAGCCAAAAGTGTTTCAAATCTATTCATTTTGTTTTTGCTAATTACAGATTGTGTATTTTTTGTTGTCATTTGTATATACAGTATTGCTTTATTAGACTATTAACAACTATAACTTTTTGAATTTTGAATATATGTGTTACTGAATAACTTTTTGTGTTTAAAATTGTTATATTTCGTTACAATAATGATAACCATTGGCTATATAGCTATCTGACAACGTTTATTATTATTTTTTAATATAATGGAAACCACTCGTTTTATTACAATAAAAAGTTTTCTGCAGTGTTTTTCAATGCGTCAATGTGACGTAGCCATTTTTCAGTTTGTACTTGTTTGTTTCGGAGTGTAAATATTAAATAATTCTGTGATGTGATCTGGTTGAGAAATTAATAAATTTTAATTAGCTCATGCACGTGGTGTCCACTTTCTCGAGCGTAAAGGTACGTATTAATATTCATGAGCCAACGTCCAGCTAGTGGTTTTCAACGGGGGCGTTCAGAGAACAACGGGGGGCGTTGGAAGCAAGAGCAAGGGCGTTGGGGGGCATTCAGGTGTTAATAGAGTTTAAATATTTAATTTTTGTTAATTTACTTTTATTCATTTTAAGCATTTAGTGTTTATTTGTAATAAACACTTTAAGTGGGCTATTTAAAAAGTGTTAGGACTGTAGGCTATATGTTAAATTATGTTGTAAAACATATGCGCAGAGTGTGATGTCATATTGTGTGCACGCGCGTATATGGTGCGCGTGAAAGAATACATGAATACATCAGCAGCGCTAAAAAAAAACAAAAAAAAACATTCGTCCGCAGCCGCTCTACTCCTGACCGCAAGTCCACCGTCAGTGTTGTAGGTAGGCACTATAGGCAGGTTTTTTGTGTTCATTTCTATTGCATCACGATTGAAAGCAGTATCAACCCATATAGCACACACGTACGTCTTCAAGATGTCTGTTAAAGATCACTTCATCTGGAAAGCATCTGCTGTTTACTAACATCTGATAGACATCTTTAAGATGTCAGTTTAACATACATTCTAAATCATTACATCTTAAAGACATCTTCTAAACGTCTATTTGACATCTGACAGGAAACGTCCTATAGACGTATTGCAGATGAGCACTCTTAAAAGTCTTCCATATGTAAACACGCACATCAAATAGACATCTCCGTGATGTACGTGTGCTATCTGGGAATAATGTCAAAAATATGATGTGCAGTCAAGTTCGGGTGTGTGTAGGCTATATGCTGTTTAAATGAGTGTTCTCACAATACACTTGTTGTGATTCGCGGAGTTTTGACGAGTTGTATTTTGATGACTTGATATTATCTCTTATTCAAAAGTTTCCCGCGCCCCTGCCAAAGATCCAGGCAAGACAAGATTAAACATGTTTACTTGCAAAATAATTACATTCTAAATTTAGAATGCCTAACATTCCAGTTTAATGCGACATGTAGTATCGTTACTTTTGCAAGGACTCTATTATTTTTCCAGTCACAGACCAGCGCTCAAGCACTGACTAGAATCAGCATTCACGTGCTCAAAAATGTGTTTCGCACTGACAACAATCCGGTGGTGCAGAATCACGCAGCGGAGGAATGGAAAGTTGACAAGCCATTAAAAATTATTGACTTAAGAAACACTTATATTTTTTCAAATATTTTCAATAAATGTTCCCATTCACTCCGGCGACGAATTTTTAAATTAATTAAACTAAATTCTAATTCTAACTAAGGTAAAACTTTAAAAAGTTTAGGCATTAACTAATTCCAATCCCTAATGCCAAAATGTTTTCTTTGTTCACCAAGTAGGCTAATTTACTGGCCAGGCATTATTGTTAACTCGCAAGACAGTAAGGAGAAAATTACAATTTGATGGATAATTTAAAATTTTAAATATATTCTGCAATCACATTTTGGTAATGTATTCATTCCGCCATCACATCTGAGCGTGAAACGCTGCTTGGGTAGTTTCAAGATATACAAATAATTAATAATACAATAATAATTTAATTGTTCATATGTTTATTCTTGTTAGAAGATTTTTTTTTTTTTTTTACTGATTATGAACACAAATTAATCACAACAAACCAAATTAATTGTAATTGTATTAATTATACCATTGATGAAAACAAGCTGATACCAAGGTATTTAGGCCTACAATTCTAACATAATTTTTCATGAAAAATCATGATTGTATTTATTTATTTTTCGAAAGTAAGGTTAATGTAAGCAGCTTCTTGCAATACTCTCCTAAATGCGTAATAAAACCTAAGTGCAAACATTACCGATTTAATGACCGTCCTTTATTTTTCAGTGCATTTGTTTTACAATATATTGCTATTACTGTCATGGGATTAATATTATAACTATTATTGTGTAGTAGTGTAATGTAGACAGACACAACTAAAAGAGGTTTGCATTTTTCTTTGTTTAATTTGCACACTGAATATGGGTTGGAGCTTTTAATTTTGAACTCTCAAAGTGCACCAGATTGATGAATTTAACATTAAAATGCACAAATCCCCACAACCCCCTTAAGGCCTGAGGTCCCACCACAGATTTACCAAAATTCCTGTGAGAAACACTGGTATTGCTATGCCAATGCAGTTTATAGCTTGTTTTTTTGGATTCATCACTGTGGAGTATAGTTCAATTGTATTAATAAATGACAATTTTGTACTTCATCTGTTAACTCTCACTCGTTCCTTCTCGCTCATTAGTTGGGGGGTGGGGGGTGGGGGGTGGAGGGCGGTCAGGGACCTGGATATTGGATAGGGGGCGCTAAAGGGAACCACTGAGCTTCACTGTGGTTCAGTTGCTAAGCATCGAGTTTCAGACACAAACGAGGAGGCTGTTGGCACGGCGGTAGAGACAGAATTCTAAATTTAAACCTCAAAATAATAAATATTCATAAAAATGCCTGTCACGTCTGTCTCAGGGGGCATCAAGCACTCTATCCATAATCAAATTTCGGAGCTCCAAAGAAAAATTCAACTTCTGGGTAAGTTTTTAGCTTATTAAGCTAAAACAGTTAACTTAAAACTTGCTTAAATATTCAGTAATATTGCTAAAGTAGTGGAGTAATAAGTATTTCAACTGTTTTCTTATTATTGTTCTTATTAATCATTCTCAAGGAAAGTTAATATTGCATGCATGACATTACACCGCTGAATGTTTTTCTCTCTCCGTCCACTAGAGGGAGACAGAAGCGCGTATTTCGAAAGCTCTCAGGCTGCCATCAAGAAGAACAGAGAAACCATCTTTCAGCTAAGACATGAGAATAAAAACCTGCACAAGAAACTGGCTGAGGTCAGACACACATATGTAATGTTAAAACATAACCATATAATTTAAGCAACGTTATAGGTGTATTTGATGCATATATTGGTCATGGTTGTCCAGGGAGATGAACAAGCAATCAAGGATGTTTTTCATGGCCGTGGGATTGAGAAAGCATCATTCAGGAACATGTCTGTTAAGGTGGGTTATTTAAAGTTATTTAAAAACCTTTTTTTCACTTCTTTCACTTGTACTCTCCAGTTAAATTGCCCGTGGTTACAGAATCACCTGCATATAATTTGTGGTTGACAGTAATTTTTGTTGTGCAGTCAGCTCGGACGGTGCTGGAGAAGGAGGTGTGTGATAAAATGAAGAAGCTGAATGCTATGAAACACACCACTCAGACACAGAGGCAGCGTTTTGAGGACTTGAAGCTCCAGTACGAGAACACGAAGCCACAGAGCATGAAGCCGAAGCCACAGAGCAGAAGCCCTCTGCCTGACAACCAGAAACTAGAGGAGGAGGAAAAGGTAGAAACTGTCTTTTTTTCCTGTGCATTTTAGATGAACACTGGTGAATCTTACAATTTAAGAATCGTCCAGGTTTCCTCCCAAAATCAAATGGAAAGCAGTTAGAAAATGAAGCCTTTTTCTGTAGGCTAATTTAAAAAAAAAAAAAAAAAAACCTGAAAATGATCCTGTCCAAAACCATGCCCACAATGTGTTTTATTATTACTATTATTATTATACAATCTAAACAATTCGCGAAAATACCATTTTTTTGCATACCATAATGAGAATTACAGTAAAGAAGGGAACTCTGCCAATAAGTTTCCCTAAGTGGTCATTCTTCCTATGTAAATTCTCTTCTTCCTTCTCTCAAGTCTTTCGTCTTCCTCTCTGTCATGATTAGTGGTAAGCAGAGTGTTTACCCGCCCTGTATTGATGAGCACAATTAAAGATGTTAGTTCAAGCAAGAAAATGAATGAACTTGTGTGCTTGTTGTATAGAAATTGCGCATTCTGGAAAACCGATTGGAGAAAACGCAGCTGAAACATCATGAAGCAGAGCATATAATGCGAGGATACCTTAAACTGAAGGACCACCTACAGGTATCTGAAAAAGAACAGATGAACTGGATTCATGTACAGACTGACACAGCACACAAGCATAAACCCACACAGATGTGTATTATAAAGCATGATACCCCATATATGTGATGGGGAACATTTAAGCAATCCAATGTATCCAATGACACTCATACACTACCATTCAAAAGATATTCTTATTCTTATAATAATAAGAAATGTTTCTTGAGCACCAAATCAGCATATTAGAATGATTTCGGAAGGATCATGTGACACTGAAGAGTAATGGCTGCTGAAAATTCAGCTTTGATCACAGGAAAAAATTACATTATAAAATAGATTAAAATAGAAAACAGTTCTTTTAAATTGTACAGGTGAGCATAAGAGACTTCTTTCTTTAAAGGGTTATTTCAACCAAAAATGAAATTACTCTTCATCTTCGGAACACAAATGAAGATCTTTTTTATGAAATCTGAGAGCTTTCTGTCCCTCCATTGACAGCTACGCAGCTACCACTTTCAAGCCCCAGAAAGGTAGTAAAGACATCATTAAAGTAATCTATTAAAAATATTAAAGAGTGCTTTGTTTGCGCAAAAACAAACAGAATTTACCACCTTATTTACAAAATATTAATCTCCAGCATGCGTTCATGCAACAACGTCTGCTTTTGCGTCAACACAACACACATGCGCCATGGTGCTCTCGTGAACGCGCAATGGAAATTAATATTTTGTAAATAAAGTGGTAAATTGTGTTTTTTTTGCGCAAACAAAGCACTCGTGTCGCTTCATTAAGTTGAGGATAAACCACTGGAGACACATGGATTATTTTAATGATGTCTTTACTCCGTTTCTGGGCCTTGAAAGTGGTAGTTGCATAGGCTGTCAATGGAGGGACAGAAAAATATCTTCATTTGTGTTCCGAAGATGAACGAAAGTCTTATGGGTTTGGAACCACATGAGGGTGAGTAAATGATGATAGAATTTTCATTTTTGGGTGAACAATCCCTTTAAGATTAAAACTCTTAGCGACCCCAATCTTTTGAACTGCATGGTAAATAAACATTTATGATTATCCTCTTATTTGTTTCTTCAGGAAGACAGTCTTACATTTCAGCCCCAGCTGGACAGGATGGAGGCAGAGATCCACCGGCAGACACAAGTGCTCAAAGAACTGCAGGTCATGAACAGTGACGCTCACTTGTCAAAGGATGCAGCCAAGGTAAAGACAAAACATTTAATAAATGATAATGTATGAGATAATAAAGCAAGCATATGTGTAAGTGTGCCATGGTGAAGGTTGTGCAAGTAATGCTTCTCGTAAAGAGTAGGGGTGTAACTCCGGTGTCCTGCCCAAATTCCCTCCGTTGGCCTTTATCAATCATGGCCTACTAATAAGAATCCTCATGCTTTCAATTGGCTTTATCACTCTCTCTCCTCTCCAGCTATAGCTGATGTGTGTGTGGTGAGCGTACTGGCGCCGTTGTTCTGACAGTGGATGTTGCACACTGGTGGTGGTTGAGGGGAGACCCCCTGATTGTAGAGTGCATTGGGTGTACAGTAGTACATAATAAAGCGCTCTATAAATGCCTTATTTCATTAAGATGTGTGTGTGTGTCCAGGCTGAGCTGCAGCTTCAGGAGGAGCAGGTGTACAGAGAGCGCAGAGAGCGAGAGAAAATCCTCTCCCGCTACAAGAAGCAGGCGGAGGAGAGGATTGCTCAGGCAGAGAGGATGAAGAGAAGAGTAAGCATCTTCCATCACACATCAGCTAACAATGCAATACTCGAATAAGCATAAAAATATGTGTGTCATACTAATAGCACTTCTCATGTGAAGTGCACAGGAGACTGGACTCGCAATTGATGTTAATAGAGCTTGGTGTTAGCATGCTGCAAAGCTCACAACACAAATAATAATAAAATAGACAATTCAACTATTTATGAGTATATACACTACCGGTCAAAAGCTTGGAATAATTATGATTTTGTAAAGTCTCTTATGCTCATCAAAGCTAATTTTTTTTATTGAGAAATACAGTAATATTGTGAAAAATATTATTACAATTTAAAATTACTGTTTTCTATTTGAATATATAATTTATGCCTGTGATGCAAAGCCATCTTTTTAGCATCATATACAGTCTTCAATGTCACATGATTCTTTAGAAATCATTCTAATATGGATTTGGTGCTCAAGTAACTTTTCTTATTATTATCAATGTTGAAAAAGAGTTTTTGCTGCTTAAAGGGATATTTCACCGCTGGAAAGATGAATGTGTATTTAAATTGGGTCATTTATGTAGTAGAAATGTAGCCTGGAAATCCAGACCTAAATCTAAAAGATGGTCTGGCGTCGACTAATGAAAATCGGCCAGCTCGAGGGGCGGCACCGAGCATGCATTTGAAAATCTCACTGCACGCAACTGGATAACACTACGACCAATCACAACAATAAACCCCATACGCTTAGCTACCAGCGGAGCTAACTGGAAGATTAGACTCTTGCCGTATCCGGTCGGCAAAACAGCAAAAACGTCCTTCTTGCAAAGGAACGATTCGAGCGGCGTCTTCTGTTCCTGTTTTAGATAAAAAGCCAAGTCTAACTCGTTCATTGTAGCAGCCAAAGCCATTTCAAACAACTGGTATTCATCCATAGCCATCTTGCAATGTTTACTAATGACTTCGACGTCACAGCGCTGTCGTCATCTTTAGCTCGCCTCTGGCCCGCCTATATCAGATAACCCGATGTGATTGGTGCAGCTCAGATCGAGGGGCATATTTAATGAGCATCATTACTCGACACCAGAGTAACTCGCTGAGCAAATTCAACTTGTGCTCTCACGAGAACTCTGGATTACCAGGGTAGTAGAAATGTGAAATTATTTTAGAAGTTGGTGCCTTCTAGACTGAGAAAAGCCAGAAAATGTATTTTTGGCTCATGTGGATGAAAGACAATGAGGGAGGGAAGCACAGTCATTCAAAAATACTACCGGGTTTCTACTGATACAAAGCTTAATGCTAATCGGTGAAGTATCCCTTTAATAGTTTTGTGTGAACTGTGATACACTACCGTTCAAAGGTTTGAAAAAAAAAAAAAGAGAAATTAATACTTTTATTAAGCAAGGATGCATTAAATTGATTACAAATGACCATAAAGACACTCACAGTTTCCACAAAAATATTAATATTTTCCATTACTGATAAAAACCATTATTAATAACTGAACTTTTGACCGGTGTTGTATCTTTCTCAACATTTATTTTAGACCGTTCTTTTCACTAAGCCTTCTCCGCTTGGCCAAAACTAGGTATCTCAGAATGATTTTGTCGAGTTTATTCAGCCATCTCCCCTCCATTCCCCTTCCGTCTGTTACGTCTAGCCCCAGTGGGCGGCCATGCACCCCGATGAGCTGAGCAGCGAGGCCCAGCGCAGTGCCAACGCAGTAGAAGAAGTGGAAGCCATCTCTACTTTTGAGGAAGCTTTCCAACAAATAAAAGAGGCCACTGGAGTCACAGACTCACAGGTGAGGACAGACTACATTCAGTTGTCTTCAGTGTCTATAGATTACTCCTTGTTAAGCAATGTTAATTCTGTTCTTGTGTTAAGCAATGTTTATTCCGTATTTCTCTTGTAATAGGAAATAGTGGACCGGTTTATCTCTCAGGGAGAAACACAGGAACATTTGGAGAAGATGAAGGCAGAAAATGAGAGAATGCTGCTTCAACTGAAGGAAGAGAGGAATACACTGCAAACTCAGCTTCAGGATATGAAATACTCACGAGAAACTGAACTCTCAAGGTGAGAGCAGACATTGTAGGCAGTATGAAATGAATACTAGTGCTATGATATCACTTCACATGCTCTGTTATTGTGACTCAGTAATAACATAACATTATTGTCCTCTGTCAGCTCTCTAATTCTCTTCTGTGCATGTGTTTGGTTGTTTAGCAGCCAGCAGATGCTGCAGGATTGTGAGCGTCAGCTGCAGCAGGAGCAGCTGCACCGTGATGCAGTTAAAGATCGTATGGACAGACTCAGACATACACTAAACACTGTCAAAGCAGGAGTGAAGCAGCTCAGTGACAAACTACAGCACATACCACTGGTACTAATGAATCTTAATACATAAAAAATAAATAAACACCCTGGTTTCACAGACAAGGCTTAAGTCCAAGACTAAAATGCATATTTGAGCTGTTTTAATCTTCAAATATGTCAGTGACATTGTTTTGTCTCGAGATGCACGACAGAATTTTTTTTTTTCTATGGCATGTTTATAAAAGCTACTAAAATGTCCTGATTGAACTTAGGCCTAATCCTGGCTTAATCTAAACCCTGTCTGTGACACCAGGCCTAAACATGGCTTTTTGTGAACCCGGTTAAAGGGTTAGTTCACCCAAAAATGAAAATTATGTCATTAATTACTCACCCTCATGTCGTTCCAAACCCGTAAGACCTTCGTTCATCTTCAGAACACAAATTAAGATATTTTTGATGAAATCTGGTGGCTCAGGAGGGGCTCCAATGACAGCTATTTAATTAACACTTTGAAGGCCCAAAAAGGTAGGAAATACATCGATAAAATGGTCCATGGGACTACAGTGGTTCAACCTTAATTTTATGAAGCGTCGAGAATACTTTTTGTGCGCCAAAAAAACAAAATGTCGACTTTATTCAGTCATTTCTTCTCTTCTGTATCAGTCTCCGACGCGTGTTCATGAGAGCACCACAACGCATGCGCGACCTTCCTCTGCTTGTAGGTTATATATCAGAACGCCAGGTGCTGCGTCATCACCACACACACACACATGCGTTGTGGTGCTCTCGTGAATGCGCGTCGGAGACTGATACATAGTATAAGTAGTGTATTAGAATGGGTTTTTTTTTTTTTTTTTTTTAAATTGAGTAGAAACTGCATAAGAAAAATTCATTAAAAAGTGTCCAGGGATTATAGTTAGTGATTAAGGAAACGTTTTTACATTCAAACGATGCATGCATGAAATGTATAGCTGAGCAGAGATTAGAAATATCTGAGTATTTCTCTTGGTCTCTGGCAGATGAAGGGTCCGACACCACAGCTGCCTCCAGACTCAGAAGAACCAACGCTGCAGCTGATGTCTGAGGCTGAGCAGAAACTGATGCTTCTGAAGGAGGAACTGCAGGGCAAAGATCTGGCAACCATCCTGAAGGAGATGGAGGAAGAGGAGGTGAGGAACAATGATTAGTCAAGTTGCTGTTTTTGTATTTTGGCTTGTTGAAGATTTGTAACTAGTGAAACACTGACTATTTTGTTTACTTTAGGAATATATGTCATATTTTATTTTTTTGGAAGTTGAAAAAAAAAAACGCTTACTAATATTACTAATATGTTGTTTATTTCATGCCCCTTTGCAGTTCCCTGCCAGGATAGCAGGAAAACTACCTCAGCACAACACGCGCATTCAGTTGCACGAGGCCCAGAAACAGGACTCTGTTGATGGTGAGACACTAGCTCATATCACCATGGAATCTCATTTCTGCCACATAAGAGATAAATCATGCTTTGGTGAAATACCAAGTCATAATTATGAGATTAAAAAGTCTAAATGTTTTGTCACAATTATGATATTTTTTCTATAACTTTTTGTTTTAATTTCATCTTTTTATGTTATAATTGTTTATATATTTGTTTATATATTGTTTATTATATTTTTGACTTTTCCTGATAATTATTTTTTTTTTTGCCATAGTTGACTTTTTATCTCAGAATTTTGACTTTTGTCATAATTGACTTTTCCTGATAATTAATTTTTTTATGCCATAATTGACTTTTTATCTTAGAATTTCAACTTTTTGTAATATTTCACTTTTCCTGATAATACAATTTTTTATGCTATAATTGACTTTTTATCTCATAATTTCAATGTTTTGTAATACTTATGACATTTCTTGATTCATTTAAATATTGTTTGCTAGAATGTACTTTTTATCTCACAATTTCAACTATATATATATATATATATATATATATATATATATATTATAAAATATAATATATATATATTTTATTTTTATTTTTAATGACTTTTCCTGATCATTTAAATTTTTTATGCCATAATTGACTTCTTATCTCATAATTATTGCTTTATGGTGGAAATGGGCTTCCATACATGTATCATATATCTGAATTAAGCTTTTTGGGGCGTGAAGTCACACATTTCAGGGTATTTATATGGTAAAAAAAAAAACCTCTGCAATAAAAAATCCTACTTGATATTTTCCCAAATTATTTTTAGCTTGAAAAATATATTTGATCATTCATCAAGGTATAAAGAAAATATGCTATTAGTTTTTACTTGATGGTTACACCACACGACATTTGTTAAATTTAAACTTCTTGTTGAACATAAAAGCCATATGAAATCAACATGGATACAAAGATTACATACAGTATATCTAAGAACTTTTTTCCCATTATACTTATTTATCTTGGGCACTCTGATTTCCATTTTGCACCAGTGATCACTGGTTTGTGAACTTGGAAAGCTCTTGACCAGGAACGGTCATGTGTATTTTGATGTACACAGTTCAAAAGCTCCCTCTTATCAAGATGTTCACCTGTGCTCTTCTGATTTAGTCGCATTCCTCAATCTGTTCTGTTGTACAGAGTGATGGTGGATTTGTTAATGTCTCAAAGGCCAGATCACATTTACGTGTGATTGTGTGTGTGACTGAGACTGGCCTACGTACATGGGAACTATGAATGCTGTTGATCCATATGTACAGGGAACAATAACAGAACTATTACATTTAGCACAGAGCTGACACACACCTTACACACCTGCATGTCTTTTCTGTCAACAGATGAGGACGACAGTGGCGACGATGAGGGTGATATCATCACCCGTGTCACCCTGAAGCAACAGTCGCAGTCAATCATTGACACAAACAGCAAGAGGAAGACTCGCATTAAAAAGAGGAAGGGCAAACTCTGACCTGATCCAGACACTGGAGTGTTCATCAACATTTGACAGAGTTTAAAACATGATCAGCTGTAGCTTTATCTCCCTTCTGTATGTCTGCACATTAATGCTTTGGAAAATAAATGAATTACTCAGCTGATGTAGTTTGATTTTAATACTGTAAATGTATTAGCTGCGTGTTGTTTGTGCATAATTGCTTGCATGCCAGAAGACTCTAACGTGACACCTAGTGATCTCAGTTCTCACATGGCACACGTGACGCCTGTGTTGAAGATAAAGCCGAGATACAATCTCAGCACAGAA
This sequence comes from Abramis brama, assembly GCF_963993115.1. Lineage (NCBI taxonomy): Eukaryota > Metazoa > Chordata > Actinopteri > Cypriniformes > Leuciscidae > Abramis > Abramis brama. The sequence continues at coordinate 35,007,617 of NC_139973.1, forward strand.
TTTGACAAATGTCCTGTGGATCCCTTGATTGTTGCTAGAATTGATTGCATACATGCGCAACGTCAGTGACGTTTATAATGTTACAAAAGAATGCTGTTCTTTTGAACTTTTCATTCTTGAAAAAAAAATTATCACTGCTTCCACACACAAAAAAATAGCAGCAAAACTGTTTTTACCATTGATAATAATAATAAGAAATGCTTCTTCAGCACTAAATCAGAATCGTGTGACACTAATGATGCTGAAAATTCAGCTCTGATCATATGAATAAATTACATTTTAAAATATATTCAAAAAGAAAACAATTACTTTATATTGTAGTAATATTTCACAATGTTGTTTTATTGGGTTTATTGTATTTTTTGATTAAATAAATGCAGCAGCCTTGATGAGCATAAGAGTCTTTCAAAAACATTTAAGAAATCTTACTGACCCCCAAGTTTTGAGTAGTAGTGTATAGTGTAAAATTTAAATAATTAAAAAATGTATAAACCCACAAGAAAATGAAGAACTTGGTTTCTCTAGAGGCATTTACACTGTTAAGAAAATACCTGGATTTTATCAATGATTTGATATCCGCATTGTACTTACTCTTAATGCTCAAATCATGGATGTCTTCATAACAGAGGTATTCAGAGGATTCTTTGTTGGCATAATATTGTTTCCTCTTTTGAGAATTGTTTCATAACAAAACATGATCACAGACATTTTTAAGGTAATACAGTGAATCAATGAAATTCCTGCAACATTTCCATGTACAGGTCAGGTTCCCTGTCTATATTACTGTAAAGTCCTTTCCTGACCTTGTTATATAACACTGGAGGCACTGAAGCAGAAAACAGTGTGACCGGCTTAAGGTATAAGAGGGTGTGTGTGTGCATTACATTAGGCCTCAGAGCTGAAGCATGCACTTAAGAGATAATAAAGTTATAATCCAGGGTTCTTTTCTGTGCATGTCATGGTTTTATCATCCCCAGTGTGCCTCTATTTCGGCTAATTATCAGCATTAATTAATCTTTATTCACAGTTGTAAATTAGAGTTTAACGCCATAAATGAAATCACTGCTGGTTTATTTCTGATTTGACTGTCAGCCAATGAGTTTTCTGTTCTATCTCTCCTAAGAAAATAGGGTTATGTAAACAATATCATTATATCAATATCAATATCATAGTCATTTGTAATTCAAAGATTCTGCATATGTTTTGATGATGATACTTGTGCATGAGCTTCACATAAGACTCCAGAGAAATGTGTGTGTCATGTATTTAAACAAAGCATTTTCCTGTTAAATGTCACATTCCGCAAATACAGGACACTTACATTAGGTCAAAGTCGCTGTAATCTTTACTGACATTGTCCGTAATGATTACTGAGATGGCACATTCGGACGGAACTAAAATCACTGAGAAGCTCAGGTCTGGTAATAATTACTTTACCCCACCTCTCCATGTTAAACTAATCTAGTCCAATAGGGCTTAGGACAAAGTGTTGTGCGATACATTATCTAACATGAAACTGACCTTTTTTTCCTGTATAAATGTTTGGCTACTGTTAGGCTACACTGTCAGAAATAGGGGTACATTTATGTCCCCCAAGGTACAATATACACTAACGTACCTCATAGGGCTTATTATTGGACCTCAAGGTACATATATGTGCCTTTTTGAGGGTCAAAAAGCATTAAAAGGTACATATATGTACCGTTTCTTTTAAAGGTTAAGGTACAATATTGTACCCTTGAGGGTACAGCCCCAGTGACAAACCATTGTACCCCTAAAGGTACAATTATGTACTTTATTTTCTGAGAGTGTACTGTTAATTTATAATCATCCCTTTAATGTTTGTTGCTATAGAAAATTGAAAATTCACACAAATCAGCGTAATATACAGGCTATATAGCCTAGCTCATACAATAATCTGTTGAGGTTGATTGCCAACATTTCAGAACATAATAGTGCCAAATGCAGATGTATGAATTGATTAGGGTTTTTTTTTTTTCGTATGCGGACATATCTCATAGATATCCAAAACTACTTTATTTAGAGTCATTCCAACAAAGATTTACATGAATCATAACACTTGTGAATAAAAGTCAATATGACCCAGAGGCACCACATCGCTGTGACTGAGTAGGCCTAGTTTTAGTCTGAATCTGAATCATACACCCTGATGAGCAACTATGACATTTTCTCTGCAATTTCAATGCTGCTTTATGGTGAAAAGCGCTATACAAATTAATGTGAATTTAACTGAATTGTACTATTTCATAATTACCGCACTCTGGCAACCGCGCGCTTTTCAGGTCCACGCGCAAGCGCACGATACTCCTCGTGAGCATCAAAGATTTTTTGTTTCCACGCTAAATGTAAAGACAACAATTGCAAAATTGCTTATTGGACACAAAATTGCTGTTCAAAAATAAGTTAAAAGAGGAGGTGGTATGGCTTGTAAATCGGAAAAAGGAGGCCTGCTTCTTTGTTTACACGGTGAAATCTGCAGGTATTTTAAACGCTTTTTAATGGGATGCACGGTTTCTTTTTCGGGCAAATATTTGAGTCATAAGACAATTTTATGTAAATCATAATTAAGTGTCGTTCAGAACAGCTCGAAAATCTTCAAGTTTTAATAGAAACACCTAACATCTGTGTTGTGATAGTAGAGCAGAGGACAGCACGTGGTCACTTTCTTTTGGAGTTATCACTCATCTTTTACTTCTCCCTTTGTTGGTGTCTTGTTTATTTCACATTTTATATGCTTCACATTGTGCACTTTAAATAGTTTATTTACTTTACAGTTACTAGAATACACACAAGAACACTGAACTGTACTGTTACTGCAAATTAATATGTACAACAAAAGAATGTCAGAAAAAGGAGAGATTGTGTCAGTGAAAAGGATGCACTGAGTGGAACAAACCAAGCTGACAGCCCATTAGTCTGTGCAGACAATTAGATTATTGTGTGAGTGTGTTCATGTTAGTCAGCATTGAGAGAATCAGAGATGGATGGATGAGAATTGCTGGGTTACTAGAGTTTAGATAACCTCCTCAGTTCATAGTCACTTGTGCAGCAGACGTCAGTGTTCAGGTCTCTGCGTCAGTTCATGAGGGATCTTTCTGGAAGGTCACGGCATCCCATCTCCTGGTTTTATCAGAGTTCAAACATGGATTTTTAGGAGCTGATCTACTACGAACAGACGTTGGATAAGGAGCAACTTCCACTGTGAGTAGCTCATCCTGTGTTTAATAAACTTTTAAATAACGATTTATTCCATGATTGTTCCACAGTCCAGCAAATAGAAGCTCCATACTACCGAACGCATGTCAAAGTTGGATAATATGCCTGACGTGTGTCTGCAGCTCTTGGAGGAAGTTAGCGTGTGATACTGGTGGAGGATGAGGTCGTCCCTGGTGGTGTCTGGGGGAGAGAAGGGTCTGCGGGCACGACTGGGACGAATGAGGCATCTGCTGTGCCAGGCTGGGCATCATGTGGACGTGCAGATGGATGAGGAGCCCGGTGTTTGGCTCAGGAGCTTCCATCTTCTGGACCTTGAGGAACACTGTGAGGTCAGTGCTGATGGTGATCCACTGACAATTGCATTTGCTTTTAATCATTTAGTGCATGCTTTTATCCAAAGAGGCTTCATCCTAAACAGAGAAACTGCTGCTGTATAAATATCCAAAGCTGGCTAGAAATGAGCTATAGGATAGAACAACCGTAAAGCAGTCAACTGTATATCCATCCCTTCTAACCCTTTGATAAATATTTGTCGATATGAAAAATTGTTGTCAGCTTCACTTTTGTTGAATGTTTACAACCGCTCAACTTTGGGGGCAGTAAATTTTCTTTTTTTTAAAGAAATGAATGCATTTATTATGCGAGAATGTGACACTGTAATGACCTTTATAAGGATCATGTGACACTGAAGAGTAAAGACTTGGGGTAATGATGCTGAAAATTCATCTTTGTATTCAAAGGAATAAATTACATTTTATGATATATTAAAATAGAAAACATGTATTTTAAATTGTAATAATATTTCACAATGTAACTTATTTTGATTAAATAAATGCAGCCTTGGTGAGCATAAGAGACTTGAGAAAAAAACTTACCAATGACAAGCTTTTAAATGTTGGTGTACACATTTAAATTTTGAGAGCGGTCAGAATTATGGGTAAAGGTCAACGGTGGTTTAGGTGTAGCATCTCAACCCTGAATGGTTAGAAATAATTTACATGATCAGTCCACTGTAGTAAACAACATGGATCATAGGTTAAAATTAAACTGGCGTTTGCACTTTCATCCTTAGCACATGCTGTCCTAACAAAGTGTCTTGCAATACAGTTTACTTGAAAATACCAGCAGTTGACAATCCATCACCAAGATGATAACTAAAAGTTACTACCCGACCAGAATGTTACTAAGCATGTCAGAAATGAAAAGTATTTGCAGCATTGCTGGCATGTAAGCTTTTTTCGTGTTTGTTAGCCATTTAACCTGGTGTTCAGACTGTTTTGCACCATGGAATTGGATGGTAAAACAAAATATTTCAATTTATTTTTTTTATTTAAAATGAAGTAATGATCTGTTTGTTGGAGTGTGTGAATCAGCACACATCAGCATGTGACTTCTGTCTTCTTAATGAGTGGTATTGTTAGTGGATATGCATAAATACTTTTAGCGTGATTGTGGTCTGTCAATAAGAGTTCAGTATAGTGTGTCACCCATTGTTGCATTGTATATGGGGTGGGCTTTCTGTAGGACACTGCACATTCACAGATCTACGTCAGAGAGAACAGAAAGACATTAATGAACTCACTGTACCCAGAAACCAACAATTGTCTCATTGAGAAGATATTGTGTGTATGTGGTTTGTGAAAGGGTATCTCATAAGATGTTCACCATTATTCATCTAAGGATCTGCATAGTGTTGTCTGAGTCATTTGTACTATTCCTGGATAAAACGGGATGCAGTATTTGCCATTTGATCAGCACAACTTTGGGATTTGAAATTGAAGTTAAACCTATACATAAACAATGACACATGATGTAAAATTAATTAAATAGGATTTTCTCTAGGTCTCAGACTTTTGGGCCGCTTTTTAAATTATAAAGGGAAAAATAAATATAAACAAGGAATTGTATGTTTGAATTAATGTATTATAAAATAGATGTTGCTACTTAAAACTTTGAATACATATAGTATAAATCCCTAGAATCTCCTCTATGCAAATTTGCTTGGTAAACTGATGCGATTGGACATGCAACCTAATTAATATTCATAAGTCAAGCCTTCACCATAGTATGATTCGCTGATCTTTATGTAACGTAAGCACTACCGTAGACGCATTCATCTACGTAGAGAGATCAACCCACTGCACTTTTAAAGCGCTTTACAGGTGTGCACTGCTGTGTGCTATTTAGACAGCTAAAAAAAAAAAAAATCTGACATAATAATAATGATAATAATTTTCTTAGATCACAGACTTCAGTTAAAGCATATTTATAATTGATGATAAAGGTAGTAGCCGACAGACAAGGTATGACATGTACAGAAAGTTGACTTAATCTTCACTGGAGTTTTTGATTAAACCGAACCTGGCAAAGTTATCCATTCCCTGCAGCTCTCTAGATAACATGACAGCCAACTTTAACGCCAGCTGACTAAGGAATATACTTACCAAAGTTTTTTGCTGCGCTAATGGAAAGTGGGAACGCTTACTCTGCTTGATCATACGGCTGAAGAACAGAGAGCTGAGAACATGGGGAAATGGAAGTGCACAATGGTAAGTCACTTTTTTTCAGTTATTTTATCGAGGACATTAAGTCTGTTGAATGTGATTTTAAGAAACTAGAATGACTAACTTTAATCATCAAACTGGGAAGCGCGTGTTGTTGTTGGACAGTGTGTCGCGCGGAGTTCAGCGTGAATGAATCAACCAACCGTGTTTTCTCTTCACTTTAATGCTGTAGAAAATGCAGTATTTCCCGTTTTTTCTCTCTGGACATCTCAATTCTTTCTCTTGTCACTGACCAAATCTGAGTGGTTTTACAATTAGGTGCGATATTGGCTTTAGGAAAGCGATTAATCAGCCGTTGACATGTAATGAGAGCTCAGGGGAGGGTGTGGTGCCTCGGGAGTCTCACAATAGAACAGATTTTGTGTTTGTTCTCAGTCAGACACAACTGTAGATTGAAGATGTGTACAGTGTGTTCTGTTTCACAGTTTCAGCTTTCCCTCTCCCATCATTCCCTGTGTTTTGTTCCATGGCACAGTTTTAAAGGAGACACGGGCTTTGGCTTGGAAAGCTCTCTGTTTTGCTTGACTGCAGTTTCTGGGAAGAATGCGCTTGTGATTTTCATAGCAATTGATGTGTAGAGGAATAGATTATCCTTGGGTTACTTGGAAACACAACCTTTTCCAAATGTGTGGTTTGCATATTATGTATATTCTGAGATTCATAGAGGTATTGCCACAGAGCAATGTAGAACAAAACAGTCAACAGAAGTGAAAATTCAATATATATTTTTTATGTACATCAGAATAATTTAGTATAATTCTGTTCAACATGTTCACCACCTGATGCTTGTGACAGCTTACATATTTTCCATGTCACACATATATATTAAATAGAGAATATTTTTTTTCTGATGTTGCTATAAGACCCACTTAAATGAGGGAAATTATCTAAATATATAAATTTTTATATATTTTTCAAATACTTAAAGAAACTAGGCAACAATATCTTATGTCTCCTTATTGAACTAATGTATGAAAAAAGACACAAAAGGTGTATATTTAAGATCCTTTATTTATTTCACCTCCTTTTGTTAGGTCATAGTTGTTTATTTTACAAATAGAAATGTATTTTTCTTAAAGTTCATATACATTACGTTCAAAGGTTTGGGATCAGTCATTTTTCAAATAAAAAATACAGTAAAAACTGTAATATAAATATAATTTAAATAACTGTTTTCTATTTTAATATACTTTAAAATGTAATTTATTCTTGTGATGTTAAAGCTGAATTTTCAGCATCATTACTCCAGTCTTCAGTGTCACATGATCCTTCAGAAATCATTCAAATATGCTGATTTGATGCTCAAGAAACATTTCTATTTATTATTAATGTTGAAAACAGCTGCACTGCTTAATGTTTTCTCTAAACTGTGCTATTTTTTTTTCACAATTCTGTGATGAATAGAAACTTCAAAAGAACAGCATTTTTTAAAATAGAAAACTTTACTGTGACTTTTGAAAATTTTAATGCAAAATAAAAATATACATTTCTTTACTGAACTCACACTTCTGAATAGTGTATTATTTTGTTTACAATTAAATTAATGTATTGATTAATGTAGACTGTTTTAAGAATATTTTAGTACAATCTGTTATTGATTTCAATGAGTAAATGTTTCTTATTCCTTTTTTTTTTTTTCAATCTAATGTCATGTAAATTGTGGTCCGTCCCGTGTCTCAAGAATCAGTGACCGTCGATGACACCATTATGCTAATATGTTCTCAGGTCAGTTGTTATGAGTTCATCTAATGCTGGTCACATCTGAATCAGTCAACAATCAGCCCAACAACAACCCTTCTTGTTCTGAAAGGGGAAACACTGGACTTAATCACTCCAGTGTGTCACACAGTCTGTCTTTGTTTAAACCCCATATGTTTTGTTTTTTATTCGCCCACAGCTGGTTTTCATTCAGGGATGGTATTTGCTATGCAAATAATCGTGGTTTCAGTTGACCTCCAAGGAGGATTTTTGGTACTAGTTATGGTTTTCCACAATGATTTCTCCTCTTTCCTTAAAAAGTGAAAATGGCTTCTTGTGTGGACATCGTTCAACAGTGGTATTACTGTTAATACTTTAAAAAATGTTTTTGATGGATTTGCTTAAAGCATAATCTGAACACTGTGTTTTATACGATTTTGTTGAGAAAGCATCTGCTGAGAACATAAATGCAATGTATTGTCTTCTCAAGCCAGTGAAGATCACTCCTGTGTGTAGTCACTCCTCCTGACTTGTAATTTGGATAACAATTTGCCTGTGTTTTCCATAGAACTGTTTTGTATATTTCCTCCTGGACACATGAAATGTTAGGTCAGTGCTTTGCAGGCATTGTTTTTTGGGGGGGAATTTCAGTTGAAGGCCTACATTTCAGTGCATTTTACTGCAGAAACCGAGACAAGCCCACTACAGTTCTGCCTTTTGTTTTCTTCTTCTAAAGTCTCATGACATGCTGCAGTTTCTTCAGGACTGCAAAATAGAATTTTATGATGGCACTGTCTTTGTTAAATAGCAATGCAATGGGCATCATATCGAGTTTGACAGTAGGTTCAATGTGTGCATATTTTTCCATTAGTCCGCTGCAAATTCAACATGTTTAGCCTGATGATCTGTTTTCCAGGACCCAGTGCAGGAGTGGGGAGAGGAGGTGGAAGACGGGGCCGTCTACGGGGTCACTCTTCACCGAGAACCCATCCAACCCCCAGCTGATGCCGCTGAGAACGATTCTGCCTTTGGCTTCATGCAGTACCGCACACTGAAGGTCCGCAGGCTTAAAGCAGCCACTCTGGAGCGTCTTGTCAGAGAATTGGTGAACCCAGAGTGCCCTGACCCAGATTACACGCAAATCTTCCTCTCCACCTACAGAGCCTTTACCTGCACAAATACTCTCATAGAACTCTTGTTTCAAAGGTGAGCATAAACGCTCAATTAAAGAGTTTAGTGTTCAGGGACATTAAGCCAACATTAACACTACCGTTCAAAATTTTAGCGTCAATAAGATTTTTTTTTTAGTTAATACTTTTATTCAGCAAAGATTCATTAAATTGATAAAAAGTGACAGTGAAGACATTTATATAGTTACAAAAGATTTCTAAAACTTTTTGTTCATCGGAGTATTCTGAAAAAATGCCACAAATATTAAGCAGCACGACTGTTTACAACGTTAATAAGAAATGTTTCATGAGCAGCAAATCAAAATATTTGAATGATTTCTGAAGGATCATGTTTTTACTGTATTTTTGATCAAATGAATGCAGCATTGGTGGGCATAAAAGACTTCTTTCACAACCATCTGACCCCAAACTTTTGAACGATGGTGTAATAAAAAATAAAAAAAAGTTTATAAGTATAGTCTACCCAAATTGACATTATGAACCCTCATTTCAATGCTTTTGCGTTCGTCTGAGGAACTTTGCATTCTAATATAAGGTGGGAAGCATTTGCTAGTGAACGTAAAGTTTCTCTTGGAAAGGCAACCCTTTTGCTGGCAAATGCAAATTATTTTGCAAATTTCTGTCAGAGAATTTGAAATCTTTAAAAATAGATCCCCCAAACTCATATTTTTATCATCACCATGTCTCCTTTGGGGCTCTCTAAAATTGAATAATTTCATCATAATAATGTAATAATAATTTCAATCATAATAACTTATGATTCTATTTCTACTAAGAAATAAGCATTATAATATAATATAATAATTGCTTGGTTTTGTCTAAAACATACTTTTTAGACATAATTAAAACTAATTAATACTGAACCTGCCAGCTTCCTCTCAAGGTACCTTATCAATGACATCAAGTCATTGAATGACTTCCATTTTTGACACGGCTATCCCTCATGTATTCAAATATGATATTTACTCCGCATACGTATTGCTCAGTGACCGTGAACAGTCAAATGAAGGGGGAAGCCCAAATTTCTAAATTCATTGTGAGGCTAAGTGTTTCCCATGAGACACATGATGACTGTGGCAGTATGATAGTCACACCATACATATCAGTGATGCAGTGGAAAGGAGGAGAACACCTCACATTGTAGAACAGGTTTCACTTGACTAGTCAGAGGCGTCAGAGGCTCTTTTGGTGAACATTGAGTGTTCTTTGTTTTCTGTTGAAGCATAAATAAAGGCAATAGGCCTTGAAAGAGCACTTGTGACACATTTGTGTTAAAAACATGAACAGAAATTGTTGCAATGTTCATAATCCTAAAGCTTCTCTGAAGGGTTTTAGGAATGTTTTGAATATAAACTTTGGGCGTATTTATTTGTCTCTGTAGAGAGGACATGGTCACCAATCTGGACAACAGTGTCTGTGTCAGGAGGTAAGGTGAATCTTCAGAAACTTCTTGGTAGTCTTGATTCTGATCAGTTTGTTATATTCTGTGGTCAAATAGGCAGTGGTGTTCAGTCCTACTCATGGAGGGCCACTGTCCTACAGAATTCAGCTCCAACCCCAGTTAAACACACCTGAACCAGCTAATCAAGGTTTTACTTGACATACTAGAATCATCCAGGCAGGTGTGTTGAGGCAAGTTGGAGCTAAACTCTGTAGGACAGTGCTCTCCAGAACTGAGTTAGGTCACCCCTGATGTAAACCTCGACACTGTGATCTTCCCTGAAGGGTTTATTTTGTAATAACAACTGGGTGAATGAAAATGATGACGCTTGTTACATGACTACTTGCCACATAATATTGATTTGATTTTGAAACCGTTTTAAAATCTTTGGAATGAAACCAGAGAGAACGTGTCCGTGGTGTGATACGAGAAACATGAAAAAGAGCTGGCCTCAATGAGCTACCCGTATGAGCGATCATTATACAGCATTTCTACAGTAATTATCGGGGAATAACAGACTTCTCAGAATACCAAGACTGACCAGAATCAAGCATTTCAGAGAGCCTTGTAATATTGTTTTATAATTACCTTTAAATTGAAACGGGTTGCAATCATTATACTTGAATTAAAGTTTTGAAACTGTTTTTTCATCTGGGTTATTCCTAAATCCATAAGCTTCAATAATTAGCATGAAACAATAAGGTGTTAACAAAGTGTGTGTATGTGTGTGTGTGTATGCAGTTCTCTGCCCTGTCTGATCCGGCTGTGGTTAGACGAATATCACGAGGACCTTCGGGACTCTCCGGATCAACAGGCTCTCCGGCTGCTCTGTGTTCATATGCGTCATCGCCTTTGTTTCAGACGTCTGGTTAATCAAGCCGATGCTCTTCTTAGAAAATTTCAGACTGAAGGCAAGCCTTGAAATATGGCTAATTTAGCTTTTATGCACATACACCCAAAACATCAGTGCTAAATAACTTCTTATGGATCAACAGACAAGCACATGGGTACATCAGTAGAAGCCAGTGCTGCTGACGTAGAGAGTCCAGAAACTAAAGACGCCATGGCCAGACGAGACATAGAAGAGATGGGGGATGTACTGGCCTTCCCCTCTCAAGACGTAGCTGAGCAGCTCACGCTATTAGATGCTGTATGTGTCAAGTTTTACACACTGAGGCTAGTTTTTATTTTTGGCCTACTTTTATTCATCCGTTTCCATTTCTTTCTCAGGAACTCTTTGTCAAAGTGGTTCCGTTTCACTGCCTTGGCTGCATTTGGTCTCAAAGGGACAAGAAAGAGAACCGGAATCTAGCGCCCACGGTCCGTGCCACCATTGCCCAGTTTAATGCCGTCACTAACTGTGTTATCACCTCTCTGCTGTGGCCTTCTGCCACCTCCCCTCCCGGCTCCCCATCCTGCCCTCGTAGCAGCCCTACACACAGGGCAAAGATTATTGAGAAGTGGATCTCTGTGGCTCAGGTGTGTATAAGGCTCGAAACATACTATTCATAGTTTTCAACATCCATAGAACTGCAGAACAGGCCTGCAAATTTCTCATTTAGTTCATGCCACGAATATTAAGATCACCTTTCAAAAGAAGAAAAACAAAAACGTGAACAAATGTAAGTTTTGGGCACTGGAAACAGCGGGACATTGTAAAATGCTTACCCCTGTTTTCAGAGACAAGTCTTAAACCTAATCCTAGGCTAAAATGCATTTTTGAACCGTTTTAACTGAAAACAACTTGCAGTGGCATATCTTAAAAGTGCCATTGTTTTGCCTCAAGAATACACATCAGTAATGTTTTTTTTCTAAGGCATGTTTATAAAAGCTACTTAAATGTCCTAATTTAATTTAGGACTAATCCTGGCTTAATCTAAGCCCCGTCTGTGACACCAGGCCTTAAATTGCCTTAATGTACTAAAACTATGATATTATAAGATCAAATTCTGTATACACCTTATTGATGATGCATACTATATGTAGATGAGCCCAGAATTTTAACGCAACGCGCTGAATGGTTAAGCGTCTTCTTTATAATGGTTTTCTATGTAAAAACACTTAAGGGGAAACTCTGTGTTGCGTTTATATTCTGGGTTCATCTGCTTGCCTGTACGTAGTATGCATAATTAATAAGGTTCATATTGAATTTGTTTTTTTTTAATATCATTGTCTCACTACATTAGTACTTGGTAAAAACCTGGTAAAAATAACTGGTAGGCAATGGAGGAAAGCCTTCTTTTGCCCTTCAGATGGGTGTTCCTATAAGGGTGTGACGTCATGTGAAAACTATGAATAGGCAAATATGTGAATGCAAATTTAAATGCATGATTGCATTCTGAAATGTGTCAGAATGCAAATCATGATTATTTTTTTTTGTTGCAGTTCTCAGCGATGCCACAAGGAGCACTATAATAGGCATTAGGAGGAGACACTCATACACTTAAAATGTATACAATGTTAGCTAACTGGGTGATTTGTATATGTGTACATTTATGAAATGCATTACTTGGACACAGTAATACAAATAAATGTGAACTGAATTGAACACTCTGCTAAAGCTACTGTCGTGACAGAGCTACAGTTTGAAGAGAATCTTGCTGAGCATGAATAATTAAACTGTTGACATGAATTTTAATGGCACAGATATTTAAAGATAATTTCATCACTTTGTGTTGGTGCATATTTGATCCAGTGTGACTTTGTGAAGTTAATATTTCCTTTTTTTAAGATGATTTGTTCTATTTATTATTATTTGTATGACAGGAGTGCCGTCAGTTGAGAAACTTCTCCTCTCTAAGAGCCATCTTATCTGCTCTTCAGTCTAATGCTGTCTACCGGCTAAAGAAAACCTGGGCGGCAATCAGCAGGTAGTGCTTTCTGATCCTGACATCCTAAAACAGCCATTAAACCTGTAGTGAAATGTTAAGCACACAGTTTGCATAATACATAGTAGTAAATGTAAATCCATAAAATGTGCAATTTCAGGGAGAGTATGACTGCCTTTGATCAGCTGTGCGACACCTTTCCCGATGAGAACTGTGTGCTGATCAATCGAGAGATCCTTGTAGAGGTAAGTTTCACAGGTTTGCCTGTTTTAAATCTGTTTTCTACCCTAATCTTCTAAAAAGTTTGACGTGCACTTCCATTAAAACATTTGGGGTCAGTATGATTTTTTTTAATGTTTAAAAAATATATATTTTATGCTAATTTTGCTATTTTATAATGTAATTTATTCCTGTGAAGCAAAGCTGAATTTTCAGCATCATTACTCCAGACCTCAGTGTCATATTATCCCCTCGGAAATCATTCTAATGTGCTGATTTGGTGCTCAAGAAACATTTCTCACTATTATCAGTGTTGAAAATGGTCCTGCTTAATATTTTTGTGGAGACCATGATTTTTTTTTTTGTGATTAATAGAAAGTTCAAAAGAACACCATTTATTTGAAATAGAAATCTTGTATAAAATTATAAATGTGTTTACTTTTGATTCATTTACTATGTTCTTAGTGAATAAAAATATTAATATCTGTCCAAAAAAAATCTTACTGACCTTAAACTTCCATCAGTATCTAACACTTTGGACTACAATGTGCAAACAGGTGCCTCTAATGATTTAACATTATGTGTAGGAGCTGATAGCGCTGTTGAATCTCTGATAAGATTATGAGGTGATCTCATCCCATGGCTGTTTTTATGCCCTTTTTACTATCTTAAAAGATGCTACCTAGCGACATTTAATATTTTCCACAGCCCCTTTCACTCTAGCTCGCATGCAAAGAGTAAATCAATAGGGGCTGGAGGAAGATGAGGTTAAAAAAATGCAGAATCATCCTGTTGGCAAAGACACCATTAAGGAGGCAAAACATCCCACAATGTTCTGCAGTGTTTAGTGTTCAGTGTATGACAGCAAAACGTTCATTGTTGTTAACTATGGTGGCTTATAGTAGTCTATCCCACTTCCCTATAACCTTAATCTTTATCATGTTCTGTAATTGTACTTCATCTTGAATTGTGGCTTTTCTTCGGGTGTGGGATATTGGCTTTGAATGCCTTCTAAAGTGATTTACGTAAGTGTTTCTCCAGGCCAGTTGTTTCAGTGCATCTTATGTTCTGTTATGCTTATCTAAATCAGTGTTTCAGGCTGTTTGCATTTCAGTATGCCAAATGTCCTCTTATCTATTTATTTGTGATTGATTTAGGAAGAAAACCAGTCAGCAGAGGTAGACACTCACTCTGCACCAAAGTCTCCCAGACTTAGTCCTACATCTAAGCACACGGTAAGATGGAGTCGCTTTTATAATAACAAGGCCATGCTGAATGTTGTGCATTTGTCTCATTTAAGGTCACTGGCACAACTTGCTTTTAAAATGTTATTAAGCTGTTGTTTCTGGGAAACAACTACTACTGTTTGGGATGTATGCATCTGCACCAGCTAATTTGACTCAAGTAATTTCATCTCCAAAACGAAAATGTGTCTAAACGTGAATCTGCCTGCTCATTAATTAAAACACTCAAAAGGGTATTACCATAATGCCAGCCGACACAGTATGACGGAGTAAGGTTTATCATTAGTAAAGGTTCATCAACAGTGTGTTCCCCTAACTAAGATATTTATTCTTGGCGTAAATCAATTTTAGCTGTTGGGAAAAGATGTATGTGCTTAAAAGAGGAAATTTTAATTGAAACCTGTCTGTGGATTCATGTTTAATTATAGTATACAGTAACGTTCAAAAGTGTGGGGTCAGTAAGATTTTCTTTTTTTTTAAGAAGTTAAAGTCGGCATGAAACGGAAGTTGAGATTGTCATTTTTTCCTTGTTGTGACGTATATCCGAGTGAAACGGCTTCTGAAATTAGAAAGAAATGTAGGGCGGGGCTTGATTTCGTCCTTCGGGAATTGATTGGATCATTGGAGGTTGGGCGTTGCAAACAAAATGGAGGCAGATTTGAATGCCAGTTTACATTCAGTTGTGGAGGATTTCCGATAGCCGCACCCTCATCGGCTCTGGCCGCACCCTTTCGCCATGGCACGTGACCGAAAGAGAAGAGAGGTCGTTTCGAGGGGGGGGGGAAGGGTAATTTATTTGATTAAAGATTATAAGGGTACATGTATTTTAAAAAAATAATGAAGTGCACAGATAAATAATTTATAATAAACACTACAATATTACATATAAAAAGAAGATTTGTCAAATTTGATTTCATGCCGACTTTAATACTTTTATTCAGCAAGGATGCATTAAATTAATATTTCACAGTATTACTATACTGTTTTTGATCAAATAAATGCAGCCTTGGTGAGCATAAGAGACTATTTTCAAAAATATTTTAAAATCTTACCAACCCCTTTTGATCTTTTGAACAATAGTGTATTTTTGTCTGACAACTTTGTTTTTCTGACAGAACCCCTCCAATGGTGAGGTGCCGTACCTGGGCACTTATCTGACAGTTCTCACCATGTTGGACACAGCACTAAGTGATAATGTACAGGTGAGAATTGTTTTTTGACCTTAATTCATGTCATAGACATAGTGTTTTCAATTTCAGTTCCCACTCTGAAGTTTTTTTGTTTAAAAGATAACTCTCTTCTTTGTGCTCACAGGGAGGTCTCATCAACTTTGAGAAGCGTAGAAAAGTAAGCACAATTGTCTTAAATATTGTTTTAGTGTTTTAGCTCACTAGGTTTTGGTCCAGAGCTAGTGTTAACGCATGGCCTTCTCTGTCTCCATTCATTTCTGTATTCAGGAGTTTGAGATTCTGTCTCAGATCCGGCAGCTGCAGGCATCGTGTGCTCTGTACACTCTACAATCACATCCTCATATCATTTCCTGGATCAACAGCAGCATGCCCCTTACTGACCAGAAGAGGTGAGACGCCTCTTGCACATTCTGATGATCATTCTCAGTGTGATCATTTCCTTGCTAAGAATGTTGGTTTAGATTGAAATGACTTTGAATTCAAGGCAGTGGTACATCATCTAAGCATCTCAGATATTTAGATACTAACAGTCAATCTTTCTTTCTCATCAGTTATGAGTTGTCAAGAGAGCTGGAGCCACCAGTTGACCCCTGTCCAGGCTCTCCCAACCACTGGAGCCACCGGCTCATCTCCAAGAAACTGACCTCGTGAGTGTTGTTATTCATAGTTTCAAAGCACCGGTTTCCATTTTATGGACTCAAGGCTCCAATATACTCACGGCAAAGTTTTTTTTTAGTTTTTCGCCCAGGGGTAAAAGGAAGTTTGAAGTACCTTTGCAGCAAGATACTGTAAGCGAACATCCCGATGCCACCCACGCTGTTGACAGCAACAATTAAGATGAATATATAAATGTGCTGTTCTCAATAACAAAATAAACGTAACGAAAATGACAGCAGTGAGAAAACGGCAGTTAAGAAAGCATCTGATCATAAGGATGTGGATGTTTGCACCAGCTCTGCAATTTTGCACTCCATTCAGTCATGTCACGTTTATTTGTATAGCATTTTATACAACAGATTGCTTTAAAGCAAGCAGCTTTACAGCATTAAAAATAAAAAAAACAATGTCAAGTGTCACTTCCAGTTGGAATTATAACTTCAATTTGTACTGTAAACAAGAAATATCACACCAGTTCGTTCTTCGATTTCGCATGAAGTATATAGGGACGTCCCGCGTGACGTCACGCCATTTGGAGCAGCCATCTTGACGGAATAGAAAATGCTAAACCGCTGGTGATAATACAGCTCGTCGCGAAATATTCATCTCTATCATGCCCGAGCGATGCTGTGATACCGATAGCCTGCTAAGCTTTTGTATGCTTTTAATGAAGCTCCGGTGTAACGTGATGAGAAGTGAATAAGGTAGCTGTAAATGTCACCGAACTCAGTGTCAGGAAGTTTTTCTACACATTAAATGCCTGTAAAAAGAACTTGTGGTGCTTCATATAGATCTATGATTCCGAATTCCTTTATCTTCCTCTTGTATATTTCTTTTTGTGATGACATGACGTGAAGAGTTAGCTGACGGTGCGCTATATAATAGATAGTGGCAGTGTTCGTCTAAACCAGTGACCACGACGCTGAAGTGTGTGAGAACAAATGAATAACATCAGTGCTAACCACGAACATTTATTTATTTGGATTAAATATTTAAATATTAAATTTATCATTCTGTGTCATTTTTCAATGTCAATCTTTTCACTGTTTACATGTTTATGCCCAAAATGCTATACTATTCAAAGTAGTTGACTGTAATTCTCCTCTACCCTGTGAACATTATAAGCCTAGCTTATTTAACATCGTTACAGGCACCTTGCGAGCATTCATTCATTCAACTATTTTAAAAGACTGGAATAAACACCAGCACACACAAGCAATCTTTTTTTATAGTCAATTTAATTAAAAAATGTAAACCCAACAGGTATGAAATGTCAGAAAGAGAAAAAAAAACTGTTAATGGGAAGACGAGCTGCAGCTTAGTGGATAAATATATTTAGCCTATTTTTATTCAGATTGCACAGTTGGAAAGAAAATATATTTATAGGAACATTTCAGCAGGCTCAAGATAATTAATACAGTGACCATTATTCATTATTTTAATCAATTCGCAGCCATAAAACATGCGATAATCCGCATTCTCATGTATGTAGGTGCGCTGAAGTATTCCGTCAAAATGGCTGACACGCGGCTAGGGGTCATGTGACTGGGAGATCCCTATAGGGGCCTTTAGACTCAGACTCAGAAAGTAATAAGACATTTTGCTAACTTGCTTGTTTTTCTGTGATGTGTTTCTCTTCTGCTCACTGCAGATTGCTGTCTGGCAGTGAGAACTTCTCAAAGAAAACCCTTGCTGATCAGATCAGTGTATCATCCTCTGGCTCCAGTGGCTCAGAGATGGATGATATCAGCATCCCCAACCTCTCACCTCTTGGATACAAAGTACGGGTAACAACTCAGCATAAAAAAACCTGCAGACTAGAGCTACAGACTTTTTGTACTATAGTTGCTACAATATTTTATTCCTTTAATATAAGCTTAGGCTTTCAATCGATTAAAAAGGTTTAATCAAAATAATTATGATATTTTGAATTAATCAGTAGCACACAATGGCATATATTTGCTGAGAAATTACATTATTGTGGCTGATAAAAGCACTTTTTTTTATACTGTGGCAGATACAAGCTTCCATACAAAACAGGGTTACCAAAAGAAAACTGGAAATATAAAAATAAAAAGCTAATATAAAATAAGTTCTACAATATTATATTAATAAAACTAAAATAACACTGATGTACACATGCGTCAGATGGATGTCTTTAGCTGTTGCATGACATCTTGTTGTGTTTTCAGTGTCTTTCGGTGTATGTGGGTCAGGGAATTTTTATTGCATTATTTATTTATTTATTTATAATTAATTAAACTAAATCAATAGTCCTGAATCTGACAGGCCTAATATAAACACAAAACCTATTTGACCATTTGTCTATACTGTAGCCTTTGGGTTAGAAAATCCATTAAGGTGTTAATGACTGATTTGTTTCACCTTAACCTTGCAGTCATATAGTTCATGTTTGCACTATCATCAAAGGGCTGTAGTGAAGTTGACAGGAAACGGTGTATTAGATAACAACACAGCCAGCCTGTGACGTTTTACGTAAATTACTGAAATATTTATCGCTTGCAATCTGTGTTGCTAAACACCCAGATAAAAAGTCAGATTCATCTGAATGATTAAGCTTTCTGATGCACCTCATATTGTCACTTGTGCCACTTAAAGGGATAGCTCACCCAAAAATGAAAATTCTGTCATCATTTACTCACCCTCATGTTTTTCCAAACCTGTAAAATTTTGTTCATCTTCGAAACACAAATGAAGATATTTTTGATTAAATCTGAGAGCTTTCTGACCCTCCATTGACAGCTTTAAAGGGATAGTTCAAAAATTTTAAAATATCTCATAATTTACTCACCCTCTATCCATCCTAGGTGGATATGACTTCCTTCTTTCAGCCGAACACAATCAGAGTTATATTAAATAATATCCTGTCTCTTCCAAGCTTTTATAATGGCACTGAATAGTGTCTTGAGTTATTGAAGCTCAAAAAGAGCAAGTGATTACAGTTTATAAAAATTTTAATAATTATGGATATTTTTCTGACAAAAACCCATCGCTTGACTTCAGAAGACATTTATTAACCCACTGGAGTCATATGGATTAGTTTTATGACGGATGGATGCACTTTTTGGACCAAAACCCAGTACCGATATGGAACCGGTACCCATGTAACCGGACAAAATCAAAACGCAGATTTCGGTGCCTCATTTCGGTGCCACTTGAATGCCTCAGCTGTCGGTTGAAATATTTGCACTCTGGTTCTCCGAAACGGACGCAAGCATCATCACCGCATGTGATCGCTAGTTAACCCTTTGACACGTACGATCGCTCGGTGTGATTAGAACATTCAGATCGCGTGATCATCAACTTCTAAATTCAAATCTGCGTTCGCACGTTGGCTGGCGCTGCAGAGACAGACGCGCTAAGCACTGTTATATAGCCTATCACAACTATTATGGGTTTTAGGTGTCAGACACTCAAATACACATAATTATTAGCAAAACAACATTTATAGTTTGTAAAATACACACTGATGGCTATGGAAGCGGCAATAACAATCCTTTCAATTATAAATTGATGACGTGTTTAGATACACATTGTGTAGGTAACTATAAAATTTACTCTCTTCTTCTCACACTTCACCAGCCACTTTAAAGTATTTCGGGAGAAGTGGATGAATTGACGTGTTGACAGATACAATTCTCTGAACTGCAGTTCTTAACCTACTAACATTGTGCGCCCAGTGTGTGTTATAGATCAACTAACATGAATGATCATAAAGGTTTCTTAAATGACAAACCACATTCACTTATGTATTTAAGAATACGAATATCAGCCAAAGACTGACTGACATGTAACGCAACCAATCATAGTTTGTTTTGTTCGGCGTCATGTTTAGTGTGAAAATGAGAAGTCGACGTCCCTACAATAACAGACCGGCGTATACATCTAATAAATTAATCATTCAAGAACGTTGTGCAAGTTTACTGCAACAATAGAGACTCGAACTTCACATACTTTTGAAATCCAGCATTCAGTTGATCCTGATAAGAGCTCATTGTCATAGTTGTAAACATGACGGCGTTCCTCTTCCACGAGGGGTTTCACGTCACGGCATTTAAGGTGATGCGTTCTAAAACAACGCTCACCTTTTGCAGGACATGCAGTAAGTCAGGAGAGGTGTCGTATTTTGCCAGAGAAGGCAAAAACTGTGAAAAGGATTGCTGAAATTTAAAGCTGGTTTGTAGCATACCAAGAATACTTTGCTGTTATTAGTACTGTAGCGTTTTTTAGTGTTAAATTATTGTAGTTTGGTTAGGTGGCTTATGTTTTATTGTGAATTTATGATGTAATTTTGTTGTTTTGTTTTTAGACTACTTATATTTATATATACTTTATCATTTTAATATATTCAATTTTAAGAAATTTTTTCAATAAAAAAAGCAGTTTTTTAATATCATTCACCTTGGTTTTGAAGCTCTTTTTTTAAAGTATCGGTTCAGGCACCGTTTAGGCACCGGTATCGGAAAAACCCAAACGATACCCAACCCTAGGTCATATGGCTTGAGGGTGAGTAAATTATGGGATAATTTTCATTTCTGGGTGAACTATTACTATCTGAAAACCCTGTGTTGTGGTCTTAACAGACCTGTTCTTATTGATAATTAGATGTGTTGGGGTAAATAGTCTTTCTCCATCCCTTCATTCACAGTCACAGTCTGTATCCTGTCAGGACATCTCAGTAGACACACCCACCACCTCTCTGACTCCGCCCACCTCCTTTCGAAGATCCCTACAGGCAGATCTGTCTGACAGCCCCTCCCCTTCTTCATCTGCAGCATCTTCATCATCCTCGTCATCCTCTCCTTCTCTCCAGCTGCACGCTGCCCTTCATCCAATGTACAACAAGCAAGTTGACGATACTTGCATTATTAGAGTCAGCGTGGAATTTGGCAACAGCGGAAACATTTATAAAAGTATTTTGGTAAGTTGACTTTAACAGTCATGGCTCATGGGTCCTAGATTTCTGCTGTGTTCTTTTGGTCTTTTTTTATTTTACAGTTCTTTTTAGCAGTCTGTTGGCAAGATGTCTGTCAATGGTCTTTTTACTCATTTGTCAGGGCCAGTGATTTTAAAGTCTTGAAACTGTATCATCTCTTTATCTTTAGATAACCAGTCAGGACAAGACAGCTCAGGTGATTCAGAGAGCTCTGGAGAAACATAACTTGGAGGAGATGAACTGCCAGGATTTTAGTCTCACACAAGTGCTTTCTAATGACAAAGGTGAGCTGCTTGATTCTATGTATGACCTTGAAAGAAGACTCAAGTGTTTTAGTATTATTTATATATCATTATAGTATCTATTAATATTTTGAATTAGCTTTTATTTTAAAGGGTTAGTTCACCCAAAAAATAAAATTCTGTCATTAATTACTCAACCTTTCGTTAATTTTCGAAAATTTTCAAATGTCCAAATCTTTTGAATGAAATCTGAGAGCTTTCTGTCCCTTTATTGCCAGCTACGCAACTACCACTTAACGCTTCAAAAAGTTCATAAAGAGATCGTAAAAATAATTCATGAAGCGTTAAAGCGTCAAAGTGATAGTTGCATAGCTGTCAATGGAGGGACAGAAATCTCTCAGATTTCATCCAAAATATCGGAACGAAAGTCTTATGGGTTTGGAATGACATGAGGGTGAGCAATTAATGAGAGAATATTCATTTTTGGGTGAACTATCCCTTTAATTTTAGTTTAAATGTTAGCAATTTTATTGTTATATTTATTTAGCACTCAATAAATCAATGTTTTATATATATATATATATATATATATATATATGTGTGTGTGTTTTTTTTATATATATTAGAGTTGCTGATCCCAGACAAAGCCAACGTGTTCTATGCCATGTGCACCACTGCCAACTATGACTTTGTGATTCGTCAGCTTTACAAAAATGTCAGCAGAGTGCCTGGTTCATCCTGGAGTCCTGGAGCTGTACCGAAGGGACGCAAGTAACGTGAATGACATGAAATACATGAAAATGTGAACGGTGAACAGAGACTACATAACCACATGGACTACTGCATAGAACAAACGCTCACAAAATAGCAAACAAAGAGCTGATGTGGACAACTGCTGAATAAAGCTCGGATGAATTGTAAAACAGACTGATTGATGCACAATTGAGTTCTGAAGCACTCTGGAGTCTCAAGTTATGATAACATCTCACTCAATAATGTGTCATTGACTAATAACAAGGGAACCGTAGAATTCTACTGCTGCTACAACATTTCTAACCCGTAAAACTGGAGGAAGAAAGATCAGATGATCCGACCCAGGGAAGTTGCAATAAAAAGCCACATCTACTGCCAGTTTATTCAAAGATTTTTGCTTTGAAATGGGAGGTCACACAGGAGATATCTCAGTTTTACTGAGGAACATCTATATGTAGGTGGATGAACACATTTGTTTTAAATATGACCGATAAATACAAGCTTTTATGTAGCTAATATTCAGTGGTAGGTTAAAACTGAATAGAAAGATACATAGAGTGATACATAGTCATTTTCTAAGTGACAATGTTAAGATAATATATTTTAATATAATTTTAATAAAGATCACATTATTTTAATTGCAATATTTAAATGTTTTCATGCATTTCAGTTTTAGAGTGTTTAATTTTAACTTTTATATGTGCACATTAATCTACTTTCTTGTTTCCTGTCTGCACTTGTTTTTAATTTTTATGTTTTTAATGTGCAATAATCTCAAACCCATCAGCTGTTTCTCTTCTAAAACTTTATTTTTAACTTTATTTAAGACGTGTAATAATAGAAGATGTTTGTTGATTTGTGGCATTTGTGCCTAATCTTTATCCTAATGAAGGATGCTCGCACTTCATTATCACTTTTAGAAAAACTTTTCTTTTTTCTTTTTTTTTAAAAGTTGTTTTTATAGTAGTGTCAAATGAAGTTACTCGTCCATATTGGATATCTTGTGACTTTCTGAGCAAATGCATTTCGGAGAACTGAAGAGCACTGGGTGCACTAGATGAATCTCATTGACTTTGTGTGTGTTTTGTGAAAGTTAAAAGTAAGTTAGTTGCTGTGAAAAGTAAGTGCTTGATCTGTGTGGAATAGTTTGCTGCTAAATAGTGGTGCAGCTGTTGTGTCTCTTGGAAAACTATAAGTGTTGTTTTGCCAAATGGAAGAGGGACTGAATCAGCATGAAAAGCACACATTTGCTGTTTGCACAGAAAGCCACAATTCCTAACTGAAATATGTGTCTGTCTTTGTCTATGTGTAATTAAAACATTAATTTGGCACTTAGTGTTGTGTGTTTTGTTATTATGTATTTACTATTTTATTATTTAAAATAATACATTCATTTTTGATTGTTTAAAAAATGATTCTGTTTTGCTTCTATTAATGGTCATTGGAGTTACAATATTAATGGTCATTGGAGTTACAAAATTAATTTGAAAAAAATCCGTAAGTTCCAGTCAATATCTTTTATATCATGTTTTTTTTTTTTAAATAGAATTTCAAATAGAATTTAGGTCTTATAACCATCTTACAACTAACAGGCCTATATATAATTCTATCTTTACACTGCTCAAATGTGAAATTTAACTTGAATTCTCTGACTAAAGAAACTTGAAATTCTCAGTCCTTGCTGGGAAAAAACAGCTAAAACCATCCTTGGCTGGTTGGTTGGTCTTAGCTGGTTTAAACTGGTCTCCCAGGCTGGCTAGCTAAAAAAAAAAGAAGCTGACCAAATCCCCTCTAAAAACCATCCAACCATCTTAGGCTGGTTTTAGCTATTTATTTATTTATTCAGCAGGGAGTGGCAAAGTTTAATGCTACTCTTATGCTGTATTTAAATGAACACACAGGTAAAGCAGTACCAGATCAGCCTACAATACAAAAAGGGGCAGAAGTGGTCAGATCTGTCACATTTTAGAAGGCCGTTATGTGGCCTTTTGTCTGTATAGAGAATTTGGAGCAAGTGCAGAAGCACTTCAGAGCAGCCTTAGCTTTTCTTAAAGATGCCTTTAAGAAAAGTATGATGTTTACATTTTCAGTTTCATTTAAATTGGATGTAAGATAAGATTTGGGTGATATGGCACAAGCTTGCCAACGCTTCCTACCGCAAGATGGCGCCCCCGTCCATTACCGGTGAGTTCAGCGGTGAACGCGGTTTGCTCAGGTACGTTAATTTATTTCTCCTATTTCTAATATTAACTGTTTTTAAACTAAATTCCGTTTTAGAGACTATTTTTGGCGTTGTTATTATTCGGTTGCACAGTCGGCGTTTTTAAGGTGCTAGCCTACTTGTTGGTAGCGATGATGGACCAGTTGCACTTATTTTTGATTACAATTGTTTATAATCATTTGATTTTACAGCGATTTATGGTGATGATTTTCATTTATATTTGCATTCAGTCTCATTGCAAACAGTTCACTTGGTAACCCAGTAGAGGGAAGCAGCGTTTCATTCGTTAAGTTAGTACACTAATTTATTCACTGCAGTCTGGCATCATCGGTGTGCCATTCATTTTTAGGGTCCAATATAATAATAATATATAAAACCAATATATGTGTTACCTCGTGACTTCTTCCTAAAACAACTAAATAAATGATTTAGCTCTTTAAATGAGAATTAAGAAAAAAAATAGTTTACATTTTACACATGCATAATGTCAGGTCTTGAAAATTCAGACCAGTCTTGAAAATGAAGGTGTAGCTCACCCAAAAATGTTGTCATCATTTACTCGTGTTTATATTTCAAACCTGTAGCCTATGACTTATTTCTTCTATGGCTCATGGGGGAAAAAGCAGCTTGGCTGGTTTTCAGCTGGTTTTAGGTGGTTGGTCAGCTGGTCTCCCAGCCTGACCAGCTAAGACCAGCCTGACCATCTAAAGAAGTGGCCAAAATCCCTCTAAAACCAGCTATGACCACCAGGCTGGAAGACCAGCGAAGACCAGCCAACCAGCTCAAACACACAATAATGAGATGCTAAACAAAACATTTATGCTGCTCCTTTTCATTCAATGAAGTGTATAGCCAATCAAAAAGAGACGGGAAAATTATGGAAAACCACCATAAGTACTCTCCATATGACTTGTCTTGTGCACTATATTCCAATACTTGTTGTTGTTTTAATACATGAGCAATGCAAATGCAAAGAAAAATATTAATTTATTTGAATTGGATCTTTTGAGCTGGAACAGTTGAATCATAGTATAATTTGTGTGTGTGTGTGTGTGTGTGTGTGTGTGTGTGTGTGTGTGTGTGTGTGTGTGTGTGTGTGTGTGTGTGCGCGTGTGTGTGATATGATGCCTCATGCACACGCTTTGCTTCTTCACGTGATATTTCTCTCTTCCTGCTTGACCCAGTAACCTAAACAGAAACACTGGCCATGTCCTGATGCTGTTGACTAACCTACTTAAATGATCCCATCTCTCCAATGTCTCGCCTGGACATGATACAGCAACTAATTGGAAACAGGCTGCTTAGATAGTTCTTAGAACTGGTCTATTTTAATTCAATGCCAGAAGGCATTTCAAACAAATTGCAAATGGAAGATAAAAGATCTAACAAAGTGCAAAGGAAGGTACATGAGATAAATTCAAGAAAGTTGCATGGTTTGCATTATGACTCATACATGATGATGACGTCAGAATAAAAATAAACAGCACTATGTTGAAAAGCAGTCGCCACATGGTCAAGTGCGATTCGTTTACAGTTCCAGTCTAAGAGCCTCGTTTGTCTAAGCGAGTGTGTAATTGTGTGTTGACTTCTGTTACCTTTAGTTTTACATTCACCTGACTCACACAGGGCGTCTGGCCTCACGTGAGCCCTCGGTCACATGTTCGCACCTCTCATCAACCTGGGGTGTTTGGATTAGAGCAAAACGAGCAGGAGCGTTCAGGCTGTGGGCGGGAAGCACTGGAGAGGATGAGAAGAAGATGTGGGCATGGGTGAAAGAGTGTCATTGTTTTGTTGTCCCTGTGATTCAGAGAGCTTCCTCCCAACAGCTGCTGCTGGCCACTCCAGGCCAGGCTTGTGTTTAGGGTTTGTTTGGCTGTCGATATGAGGCTCTGTTACCAATTATCATGATTCCCTGAGTCACTTGTGAGACAGCACAGCCACCCTTAAAGAAATGCCTTATTTGGCCTGGTCTGTGTATGTGACTGGTCTGAGTGAATGGAACATGCAGAGGAGAAATTGCTAGTAGAGGTTTGTTAGAGAGTTTAGAAGAAGATTAACTCTCAGAGACAATAATACAAATAATAAAAAATTATAATAATAATAAAAAAATACACACACACACACACACATATATATATATATATATTTTATGGAAGCTCTTTCATTTTGGAATACATTTTTAAAAAACTTTATTTTTAGAATATACTTATAATATAGTTTTTCTTAGAATACTGAATTTATATCCTACAATTCTGGCATTTTTTTCTCACAATTTGGAGTTAACATCACAATTTACTCTGACTTTTTTTTTTTACTATGATTTTTTTGAGTTTACAACTCAGAATGTAAGAAAAAAACTCAACTCTGTAATATGCAAACTCACAATTCTAAGAAAAAAGTTGTATTGCTAATGAAAATTTGCGAGAAATTAAGAATTGTGAGATATAGCCTAAAGTTGCAATTACCTTTTCTTATTTCATGGCGGAAATAGGATTCAATAAAAATTACGTGGCTACTTATTATTTTTCAACATTAAGATTTTAAGTTAAAATTTTAATAAATGTCGGGGATGCAACGGACAATATTAAAATTCTATGAATGATAATAACCG
Organism: Abramis brama; assembly: GCF_963993115.1. Classification (NCBI taxonomy): domain Eukaryota; kingdom Metazoa; phylum Chordata; class Actinopteri; order Cypriniformes; family Leuciscidae; genus Abramis; species Abramis brama. The sequence continues at coordinate 35,034,669 of NC_139973.1, forward strand.
ATAAAAGGGCTAATATTAAAATGTTATACTATTTTCTATAAACAAAATCATTCGTTTTAAATAGCATCACAACAATATGATATGATACCAATTTATTGTGTCAAAGGGAAAGAATATACTTTTGATGCTGTAAATGGTATTGTATATTGGTGTATACAATACCATTTACAGCATCCTTTTGGCAGTGTGCCAATTTATGTTTATAAGTCTCAATTTATATTAGGTCATGTCAACAAGTCATGTGGAGACATTTAGCTTGAATAGTAGAAATCTGAGGTATTTGAGTTTTCAGTCATATAGTTCTCATTTCACATGTACAACTTTGTGGTTTATATTTGATTTGTTAAGAATATGTGAAATTGCTCGCTTTCTCATGAATTCTGTGTCATGGCTGAAAGTGTAATATATGTCACAACCTCTGCACTAAAGGAGAAGCTTATGCTTCTACAAATCAGCATTATGTCTTGAAGATTAGATGGTGTTTGAGTTATGTGCGTGTCTGGATAAGTATGTAGGTCAGGAGGACTGAGCTGTGTTGGGTCAGTTGGGTATGAGTTGTCGGCTACAGGTAACCGGACAGAAGGAGGAGACAGATGCTTATCTAATGGATAATCGGGTTAATGTGCTTGTGGCACTACTGAACTTCAGCTAAAATGTGGCTAATGCTGTCCAGTTCCAAGAGCAAAAGTGATCTCAGAAAGATTAAAATAGGTGTTTGAATACGGGGAAGAGGGGCCTGAGTTCCAGTCATAGCTCCTCTAGTAATCTTTAAAATGATCGCAGTGTGTCATTTCATTTTTCACTACAGCAGGAGGTTGACACTGCCATGGTGTTTGACTGATTAATGGTTGAAAAGATATGTTATAGCCTACTACATAACTCCAGTTAAAATAGGTCAGCAGTTTTGTAGTTAAGTACCAGCTCAGTTCAAGGAACGGACTCCTATTTGGTCTAAATAAATGGGCGAGTGTGGCACGGGGTGAAAAAGAACGGAATGCACGAATGGGTTTTTACGGCTCATTTGCACATCACGTCAATGATATCATGTCACCGTGTGGGTCAATTAATCTGGTCGGGACTCGGAGTGTTGAGAGGAGTAACATTTACACATGTGGTTTCAACAACCAGATGCATACTTGTCCAGTTTGGTCTGGAATGAACCAAACATGTGTGCCACCTCCTGATGTGGTTTGAGCGATCGGATTTAAATCCATCTCGAATGCGTTTCGGAGGACATTTACACCTGGTCTTTTGAAAATCGGATTGCTATCCGATCACAGAAAACGTGTGACCAGGTGTAAACAGGCCCTAAATGTATAAACAGGGGACATGAACATGAAGAAATAAACATCCAGAATGAAATTGATCATTTTTGTGAGGAGAAGGCATCATATCTATCTCCGTGAAATAATTGTGATCACAGAGCGATAAGTCAAGAGGATAGTGGTCTGGACTTCATAAAGCTCAAGTGCTCTATTAATATGAAGTGTCCTCATAAGTGGAATATTGATGCAGAAACTCTGAGCGCACGGTACTTCACACATTCTGGATGTATTGATTTATGATTGTGAAATAATGCCTTTTTAATGAAGTGCTTTCTTTGGAGCAGTTGGAACATATTTTGTTGCCTTTCACATTTCAACGATCATATGCGAAGGAACACAATCTGCCTACAAACCTTATGGTCCTCGGCGTCACACTGAAGGCAGCTGTTCCATCCACGCACATTTTACCCAGAACATATGTCAGTCATGTTCTCACATATGCAGATGCGTGCATGCAAAACAACCTCTCTCTCTTTCTTTCTCCCCCCTTTTTCCATCGCATCGAGTGTGGCAATATACCCTGAGCGCTCGCATTGCATAACTCTGGGCTGACTCATTGCTCTAGTGGCCTAATTCTTCCTTCACTATTAATGGATGAGGAGAAATCTAGTCCTCATGCACTTCTGCCCCACTTTCTTTGACTTTTTCAAAGTGTAACCTCAATCTCACTCTTTGTTTACTATTCCAACGTCTTTCCTATCATTATTTCATTTTATGGCTGTAATCTTTCTTTTATGGCTGTAATCTTGGCCTTGCTCATATAATGGAATGATGTGACGTTGGCGTGCATGACATAATAAAGAGCTGTTATTGAGGCCGGAGCTTTTATTGGTGCTGATTATGTATTTGTTCAAATGGCATGAGAGGGCACTTATGCATTTGCAGTTTGTCTAGGCTGGGGGTGTGCATTTGCAACCTGTTACACTTCATTTCAATAAAGCATGTTTAAATATACCAATACGTTTTTGTATAGAATGCTTAAAACAACAGTTTTCTAAAAAGAATCCTTCTTTTTAATTAATAGGACCTATATTAAGAATAAGAAATTTGCTATTCACATGAGATCTCAACAAGTAGTACGTGTTTTCAGATGTTTGTAGAGATATCAAAGTCTGCAACTAAAAAAAACATTGCAAATTCATTTAAATTTGTATTAAAAATAAAATAAAAAAGAAATTAACATTTAAAGATTTAAATTTAGACATTTATTTTTTTGAGCCATTTTTGCCATTTCATTAAAGGTGCTCTAAGCGATGTCACATGTTTTTTAGGCCTAAACATTTTTTGTCACATTCAGCAAACATCTCCTCACCATCCGCTAGCTGCCTGTCGCCTGAACACACTGTAAAAAAACGTGATCTCTGTAGACAGCCCAGGCTCCACAAACGGCAAGAAAAACAAACTGGCCCAGCCTTGGCCACGAAACATAACAAACAGTGTTCCAGCCAATAACCGACAAGAATGATTTGGGGGTGGGGGTTGGGGGGGGGTTAGTGCGCGTGCACATGAAGGGGGGTGTGTGGAGTGGAGGAGAGAGAAGCATGAAGAGGGAAGTTGGCTAGAGGAGAGATGTCCTAACAACGACTAACGTTAAAATTGTATATTCTTGATATGGCCGACACACGACCAAAGAGACGACGTTCCAATGAACAAATAACAAAGAATAGGGAAAAGGAGAAGGAACGCAAAGTCCCGAATTTACATCGGAAAAGCGTTCAAAAGGTGGCGAGAACTCCGCCGGCAGAAAGGCTTCCAATCCGACATTCAGGTGGCTCTGTTTTAGCTGGACAGGTGGGTAAATCCAGTTTGTTTTTTCTAAATGGTTCATGACTGTTTCAGGAAGCATGGAAGGAGGGGGAGGGGACGGGATGAGGAGGAGGGAGGGTCGAGCCAGCCTCCGTTTTGTTTGACAATACTTCGAACGTCAACAAGAAGTGACGTCGCCCAACATCGCTTAGAGCACCTTTAAAAAGTTATCTGATCGGATTTCAGATATTTGATTGGATCAAATCTTGAAAATGGGATGTTTAAAAGAAAAAAAGGATTCTGAAATCAAATAAGATCACAAAATCCAATCTTTGATCTGGATCAAATCTTCAGTTTGTGTTCAAAACTTTTTAGTAAGGTTGGATTTACCTTTGATCCAAAAAAAAAAAAAAAAAAATCAATCAGGATTATCGTGATCCCAGCAGAAGAGTGGTGTAGTAACTATAAAACTGGTCAAAAAATACAACATTTGTATCATGTAATATATACACATTCATATTTTTATTTTGCTCTTGATTAGTTTAACTATTAAAGTAATAAATTAAAAGTAGACAGCTGTTTATTAAACCTTTAGACTAAGTACAGTGAAGTAAAAAAAGAGAGATTTTGGCACCATAAAATAATACATTTAATTTTAAATGTTTTTTAATCACTGTATATTGGCACAATCATCAGAGATGAACCAGTTAAAAGTAACTGGATTCTAACAATTGCATCCCTTATTATATTTTTCTGTTTTTTGTTTGTTTGTTTTTTGTGGGTCAGGTTACAGAAACTCTAGGGACATGTTGATTGGAGGAAAATAAATTTGAACGCTTTTGTGTTCTCTCGCAAATGTGTTCCTTAAGAAACTTTGCGTTCACTGTTTTCCAAAACTCTTACGTTTTTGTATGATTAACATCTTACTAACTCCACCTCGTAAAATAGTTACGTTTTCCCATGAGATTGATATTCCAATAATGTTTATGTCTAATAATTTTGATGACTGTATCAAAACTTTAATCAAACCTCTTTTTTATTATTTACTTGAAATGTTTATCAATTCAAATTGGCTTGAGCATCCAAATACCTTTTTTGACAAATCTCTATGAAACTATGAAAGAGCAACATCGGAGTAATTTAGGTGTCCTGGGCTCTTATGTCATGGATATTCCAGAATCGTTTGTGGAATGGCTATTTCTTTATGCATGCCTTTGTCTCTGCTGGTCACATGAGCAAAATTCCTCCATTCGAAACAGTCCTGCTGTTAATTTCAAGGCAAGCAGTAAACCTTTCAGCCCCTTTACCTCACTGTTTCATACAGTCTGGAGCTGAACACTGTGGGTGATGTATCTGTCAATATCACTTTACTCTTTGTTTGGGAAAGATTTGGGTTTGATTAAAGTAACTGATTTCAAAAGAGAGGATAATGACGTGTAAATTGGTGATTGTGCCACAGGTGCAGCGGAGGAGGGAGGCTGATAAAGAGTCGGGAGAGTGAGAACAATCAACCAAAGTGATAAAAAGACAAAAAGAGGAAGATGAACTAAATTGTTACAATTTCTGAGAAAAATGTGAGTAGTGCTCGCAAGACGCTGCCAAGCTGTCATCCTATGCCATTGCTAAGGTGTTCAGAGTGTTTTTTTGCACATTGCTGACATTTCAGATGTTTTAATGTTTCACTATTGGTATATATAATATTAAATTGTTCACATCATTTAAAGTTAATTTCACAACACTAAATATACACTACTATTCAAAAGTTTGAGATTGGTAAGATTTTTTTTAAATGTTTTTGAACGTAGTCTCATATGCTCAAGATTTATTTGATCAAAAATACAGTAAGAACAGTTATATTGTAAAATAATTTTAAATAACTGCTACTTTAATACTTTTTTAATTTTTTATTTTTTTATTTAATAATTTTTTTAATTTATTCCTGTGATGCAAAGCTGAATTTTCAGCATCATTACTCCAGTCTTCAGTGTCACATGATCCTTCAGAAATCATTCTAATATGCTGATTTGCTGCTCAAGAAACATTTATTATTATTAATGTTAAAAACATTGTAATCGTGCTGCTTAATATTTTTGTGGAAACTGTGATACAGTTTTTTTTTTCCAGGAATCTGTCTTAACTTAACTTGTCTTGCTTGAATAAAAGTATTAATTTCTTTCCAAAAAATATTTTGAATAGTTAAGCAAAATTAATTAAGAAAATATATATATATATATAATATTGGGATTTAAAAAAAAAAAAAAAGTTGAAATAGAATAGTAAAATAGTAAAAAAAGAAGTTTAAATAGTATACAGTGGGAATAAGTATTTGTTAAATAATTAATTGTCATGACAAAATGAATGTTGATTGACCTGAGGGCGAATAAGAGAGAACAAAATTCAGAGGGTCATGCGGTCTAGGACTGAGGGAATGGGGTTTGGGCAGGGCTGGCTGACCTACATTCTGCTGGCCTTTCAGTGATCAGCCTGTGTGAATCACACTGCCTCTTTTAAACTCTTACCAGCACTTATTATATATATATATAATAAGTATATACTGTTATTAATGATGTGTACACCCGCTTATAAGCAAGCATATCATCGTATGTTATAAAACTGCTCCACATGACACACATAAACGCTCAGACACTTCTTCCCTTGTTTGCGCTCTCTATTTTTTTGACCTACATCTTAGGCAGCTCAGTTACGTAACCAGAGTTATGTTGTGCTCTGGAATCCCAGCGCTCCTGCAGATGTTCAGAGACAAAACAGCTTCTCTTCCCACTCCATTCCTCTCTCTGCCTCCTTTTCCTCCTTGTTCTTCCTCTCCTCATTTTACTCTTCCTTTTTCCTTTCTCTGCTTTCCTTCTCTGTTTTCTGTTCTGCTCTTTATGTCCTTTATACATACAGTGGGCCCCGAAAGTCTGAGAGCACTCTGGGATTACAGACCTTTAAGTAGACAGAACATTTTAGGATAAAAAAAAAAAAAAAAAAAAAAATCAAAATTGAACTCCTAAAATGAATAAGAAATGTTTTATTATGCATTATTTATAGGTCACTAATGAAATGTGTGACTGTGTGAATCATTGTACAAAAGGTCAGATTTTCTTATTCCTTTGCTGTTCTCAGAAAATAAGGATCATCAGGTCTTGCACAAAACCTCTGAAGATCATGCGGCTAAACCAAATACTAAATTTAAATTAATATAGGGCTGGGCGATATGGCCCAAAAAAATTATCAGTAAATCAAGATAATTGTCAAATACACAAAGTCCTGTCATGAAACTCTAGATGGCGCATGCTTGTCCTTAAAGCTGTAGTCTACGATGTTGAAAATTGGTCGAGAAAGCCTGAGACGGCTGGGAAGTTTTAAAAAACTCATCCCGCCCCTCCACACACACACCCCCCTCCTCTCTGTGCTACCTGATCCCTCCCACCGGGAAACGACCTGAACAACATCACTCAGTCAAGCTGTGATCACCGGTAGTAAACAACGCATCTTGTTCAAATTCCGATCGGCTCGAACAGAAACCCGCTAGGCCTACTGAAATATATTCAAGCACTTCAAGAAATATAATTACTTTGACTCGTGATAGGCGATGCTAAACGGCTAACATTCCAATGCCGACCGGCAGCATGAGCATGTTGTCAGACTGATAAAAAGCTATTTATGTAACACCTCACACCATAAAAGTATAAATAAATGCTTACCTGCTCAACAAAAAGTCAGCCGTGTCAGCGTCGTTTTTCAGTCCCAAATCTCCACTGCTGAGCTGATGCTACTTTGCTAGCTACCATAGACTGTCAGCTGCTTGCCCACGAAATTTCATGTCGCAGGAGGGGGGCGGGGTGGGGTGGAGACGCGAGCGCCACGTGGAGTTTCAAGTGGAGCGGGGGATTGGATGAGAGCAGTTGACCAATGTAAGCTGTCCGGCCGGACAGCTTACATTGGTCAACTTCTCTGCAGCTGTACACCCAATAGAGTGAATGGATTTTTTTCATTCTTTTTTCTCTTGATATTGTTAGGATTGTACTGTAGAACCATAACCAGCATCTAAACGAGGTTATTAATAATGAACAATCTTTGAAATCGTAGACCATAGCTTTAACTCAATCTGATTGCAATCACATCATTCTCTATAGGGCACAGCTGATTGGCTCCTGCTGTATCAGTAGCCAATGAGCTCGCTGCTCAACCTCAAAGCTGTAACGCTTCCAGAAACCCTCCACCTTCCCCAGCTCCACCTGTATAGATCTGCTACGGGTAATTCATGTATGCTATAACTGTACAGCAGCAGCGTAGCAGATCTATTCTGCCATTTGCCTTTCTTTTCCTTGATTTCTTAATGCCTCTAGTGAATTTTGAATTATTTGCTTGAAATATTATCTGATATTATGCAAATAGGTTGTGTTTTGTTTAAATAGGATGCACTGCAAAAAAGCATTACATAAACACTACAGCAGTATAATGTGTGTGTTTTTGTTGTTTAGTATTGCATTTGAATGGCGTTCAGTTAATGAGATCACAATGCAGCGTTCTGCTCACTCCCCTTTAAGCTCTCTGCAGGCTGAATGACGTGTCTGCACCTCCACCCTCTCTCCTCCCCAACCCTCACTCTCTGAATTCCCCTTCTCTCATCCCTCTCCTCCCCTTCACACTGACCTACTTTTCCACTGACCTGCTTTCGTAAGGTTGCGCATACTCCGTACAAGTAAAAAAACAGGGAAAGAGGGGAAAAAAGAGTGAAAAAAGATCAGCGAAGAGAACAAAGCACTGCAGCTCTTGCTAAAAGTCACCTTGCTTTTGTTCTTGCTTTGGCTCTCGCTACCGTAGCAACCGGTAGTGCGGCACAGTTCGGTGCTTGTTTATTCATGTGACATCATCAACTACACAGGTTTCATTTTTAAATAAAATTAGACACCTTTTAAAGAATGTATTGTCAACAGATTATGTCAGTTTTGAATTATGGCTCTGTAGTTGTAGTTGAATAATGGTAGAAGGGGTAACGTACTTTCAGATGAAGGTTGTACCTTGGCAGGTTGTGTAAGCGCCATGCATGCATATTACCTAATGCCAGACAGGGTAAGTGATATAACAAACTGGCAGTCTACCCAGAGCAATAAATTAATGAATAAATGACAGGTAATCGTTAACACTTTTTAAAAAATGTGTATCAGAAAAGATCTAGTGGAGAAATGGTGAGAAAGACGAGATGTAATTTCTTGAGGCGGAGGGTAGAAAAGATTGGATTATGACCTGCACTTCAAGCTATTCTTTTTATAATGTCAATTGATATCAGAACAGTTACATAACTTGTTTTCTGCTCTAGTCTATTTTTTTCTCTGAATTAGTGCCTGTACTTGGGAGTGTATTTTCATGAACAGTGTGACCAACTACATCATGTTCCTTTCCAATGCTGGTAATTCCATTGATGCAGAGAACATGAAAGCATTTGTATGTGTATTTCTATTTGGTTGCAGCTCCCTGTGTGTGTGTGTCTTTGGGCTGTGACATAAGTGCTGTGACTTAGCCTGTTACATCATATTGGATGACTCTTGTGCCCTGCAGGAGTACAAAGTGTCCCTATGCATTTGCAAAGCTCTCATTTTAATTAGTTTATCGTGCTAGAAGGGGAGAGGAAAAAGTCACGTTGGAAGTATAAAGTCTGTCTGTTATTCTTTTGGTCTGGTTTTAAATCTTGTGAAAGTGCATGTGTCGGGATTGTTTATGGAAACACTTTATTATGGGGCATTAAGGCTTTCCGGGTAGTATAAACAACATTAGGCGACTTAAATTCAACGTACAACATGTTTTATTTTTCTTTCCACTCCTTTAGTGTCATTCTGAGCACCATGACAAGTACGTCCACCTCTTTTAACAAACATCATCTTTTTTTCTTTTTTTTTACTTCAGTAAATACCACACAATACACCAGGGTACAGAGGTGAAATAGATGAACAGGACATGAAAATACATACTGTCTCACATTGAGGTGAACAGACAACAGACACAAGAAATATCAACCCAAAAAAGAATAATAGCATTGGAATATAAAATAAAATAAAAATACAATATTAATAATTATTATTATAGAATGCCAAAATAAACTTGATACAAACTTAAAATACTCAAAAGAGAATTTGTCTGTACACTTTTTACATAATGGCCAGTGCCAGGCACCTGTTTGGGAACAATAAACACAGATTGTATAAAATCTGATGAAAAAAATTCAGTGCAGAAGCAGCTTTCAGCTGTGGTAAATTCTACAAAGACAACTAGTAGGACTGAATTTGTGTCTAGGTAACACTTAGTTGTGTGCTGCAGCATTTTACTGTGTGTTAACTTTTATATGCAACATTTAATGGGTATGATGATGCAATGGGCTACACGCACCAAAGGAGAAACTCTTCAGTTCTGAGTAACCTCAACCGTTTCTTCTCATGAGGTAGCATGTGAGGCGTCTCTGAAGCCTGAACACAGAGGACACGACCATCTTGAGATGGCAATGATATATTTTACACTTTGTACAGTCCGCATATTAACTTGGAAGAGACCACCTTGACATTTCTGAAAGGGCTTTTACTCAAATTTGGCTAAATGTCAGGTAGATTGCAAATTCTTTTTTTTTTTCTTAAAAAAGGTCACAGTGACCTTTGTGAGAGGGTCAATCCATCAGGCTCCTTTACACTGATACAGTATAGCAATGTACTGGACAAAAGGTGATTTTTACTGGTTAGCGTTGACCTATGAATGACCAAAACACTATGAAGAGAACATTCTGGTATCTCTCAAATGATACAGTGACATAAATACGATGACTTAGAAAATATAATGGAAGCATCAGACATAAACATTAGGTTTAGACTATACAGGAATTCAAACAGTAAGAAGTAGACAGTGTTCGTAGTCTTTCTCCCACTTTTCTACTCTTAAAGATTGACATGTTGCCATTTTTCATAAAATGTACTGAAATATGATATGTTTAGTCATGTCACAGTATTATAATATTCCAAGTGCTTCAATAATGCTAAAGTCCAAAGGCAGAGGAGGAGAAAGACAGGCATAAATCTGTTGAGGTTTTTTCTTCTGAAATCAGTAGGGAGAAAAGGACTCGAGTCTTTAACTCCATGAAGTGTGGCGAAAACTACTTGGGTTCAGGAACTACCCATCAATTTAGCTAAGCTACAAAACATGGCAGAGATATGTAAATAGTCAAAGGTGGAGTCAAAGGTTGCTATACAGAGCTTTGTAGGTTGGTTTTGAAAGAGGAAAAAGATCATTAGAAAGAGCTCAATTTCCTCTTTGTAACTTTTTAAAGTTACAGTTAAGTGCTTATAAAAAAAATGTTCGAGAACAGAGCTGCATTAAAAGTCACAGAATCGCTCTTGATAAGAAAACAGACCAAGAACACAAGTTACTTTCTTTTTGTTGTTCTGTATAAGCAATAGACTTTCATGCAATGAACTGGTACCATTTTCTTTTTTCTTTCTATAGGATGGTAAAGATGACAATTTAACAAGTCCAGGATGGGATGTGCCAGATTCAGTCACGTTTCTTATTTCTGCTACCTCGTCCTCCTGAACTCCTCTTCCCACTTTCCTTCCATCCCTCTTCCTCTCTGGAAGGAAACTGTTGTGTGTAAAGTTCATCTGCTGTCTCACTCTCACCTTCCTTGCTTCCAGAGCTGCTGCCTTGCTGCTGGTTAACCTGCGCTAGCGCAAGGTAGGGGTGCTGAGGCAGAGCGGAATCAGGTGACGTTGTGGCCAGGACGTCTTGGGAGCCACCGTTGGACAGTGCTCTATACTTAAGTCTTAGCTTGTGTGGCAGAGCAGTGCCTTTCATTTCACCTTGGTTGTCTCCGTACTGGTAAGAATCACTGATGACCATGGTGGGTGAGGATGCTGACTGGTGGATGGCGTGAAATCCACCAGTATCAGAGGAAGAGGATGAGGGAGATTCATCGTCAGTGGAGGCTTCTTTATCTGAGCTGCGTGGGTCTCCGTCACTAGAGGAGGTGTCCTTGCCTGAGGAGGAGTGCTCTTGGTAGAAGCCATCTGCTCTTGGGCAACCTTCATACGTCAGCTCTGGTGGCTCCTCGTTCAGAGTGCCGAGGTAGGGATTGGACCGCTGGCATACAAGGGCTTTTCCGGCCTCACTGAGCAAATCTGGGGCAAAAGAATTTGGGGTGCTGTCTTGAACCTGACTTCTGCATTGTCCTTGAACACTCAGGTCTTGTTGCTGTATGACAAACCGCCTGCTCTCCCCGGCATCTGCCTTGCCGTTAGTGAATTCATAGTTTGGTGAATCCAAAGACCTCCTGGCCAGCTGCTGCGCCACCTCCGAAAGAGTCTCTAAACCATCAGGTCTTATTTGTAGACTGCACCCTGTTTGAGTAAAATGGGTGATTTGCCCATTCTGTTGTGTTTGGGATGCCACCTGCTGCTCCATGTCCTCAACCCTTTGGCTCTCAACAGGGTAGGAGTTGCTTCCGGAACGAAAGAGGATGACACTTCTTTGGGGTGTGGCAGATGGAGGGGCTGGGTTGCTGACGCCTTCTTGCTGCTCCATTTCTTGAGGTTGGTGAGACTCCAGTCGTCCGAGACTTTGATGGCCATTGAACATGCCATTAAGAACGCTTGCCTCAAGCCTGTTAATGTCCATTCCAGAGCTCTCGTGTTTGATGTCAAAGTTTATAGGTTCAGGACTGTCCCGTGAAGATCCATCAGACATGTCGGAGAGTGATCCACGGGGGGAGTACTTGTGTAACGTTGAGTGGCGTTCACTCCTGGTCGGCTGCTCAGCCTCTGAGGAATCAGAGTTCATCATGACCTGAGAAGCACTAGAGTATCCACTGCTTGAGTAATATGGATTTCCAGAAGTTGCTCCTGTACCATTAGCTCCATTAGTCGCTGCCTCACTACCATTGCTGATCTGCTGGGTCTTTTCCATGTAAGAGGCAGAGCTTATGAGTCCAAATCTCAATTTCAATTGCAGGAGCTCTGTCTTCAGCCGCACGTTTTCATCATTCAGTGCCATTACCCTGTTCTCCAGCACCATATCATTGAGCCGGCGTTTCTCCCTTGACCTCTTTGCAGCCTCGTTATTCTTGCGTCGCTTTTCCCAGTAGGATGCATCTTTTTTCTCATCCGAGATGAACTCCCGCTTCCGTCGACAGCTGGAGTTGGGTTTTGGTTTTATTAGTCGGCCTTGACGAGGAGGGCTTGCGATTCGAGGTGATGGTAAACTCTCACTGTAGTTTGAGAACGTGTCTAATGTTTCCAAGCTGGCACTGTTGTTTTGGGTAGGGAGATTTAGGCTTTCCATTGTGGTCCTGTTGAGGCCAGTTTGTATAACTGGCACTCAGTGGACATTGAAATTTAATGTTTTAATACTGAAGATTATTTGTTTCTGATTGAAACTTCAAAAACAAACTTAATTGCCAGTATGCAGTCCTCAAATCTTTCAAGTGTCCAGATTGGTCAAAAAGATAAGAAAAAGATGGAAGGCAACAAAAACAACCGTCATTGGATAAGTGTGATCCAAGTTTTTTTTTTGTCCCAGAAAAGGGTTGGTCTTCTTTTTTTGTTTAGCTTGCTTTCAGTTCTCTCAGATTTTAGACAATGCAAATTTGTTGACTTGGCAAAACTCCTTGTTCTTGATGGGTGACGTGGTTGTATAGGCTGGGATTTCTGTTGGAGAATAAACTTGATTGTTCATCAGATCCGTCTCAGCTCAATGTTTTATCCCAGTCTCTGTTGAACAGATCTGTAAGGACAAAAAACAGGAGGTGTTTACTGAAATGTGTCCACAAGAATGAACAAAAACAACTACATCATAGAGTTAAAGGTAACAAGAATTAAAAGAGTAGGATTAGTTAGTATTATGAATGGTATATTATTTTGAATGTATGAAAAAGTGTTCTTCTTTATTGCACTGGTGGCATTACCTCTCTTTTGTCTTTTTTACTTTGTTGTAGTTGTGTGTATGTGGTTTAACTTTAGAAGTAATTTCAATCCCTTCAATTACAAAATGTGATTGACTTTCGTATGAGGGATTTGTGAAGACCTTTTCCTTTCAATTTCCATTCAAAAGCTGCAGCTTTGATGATAAATACCATGGACGAATGTCAAATGATGCATTAGCAAAATGTATTCTCATGTAATAATTCGGAAACAACCCAGTGTTCCATTTCCAATCTTGGCAGCAACTGAAATGTTCTGCTTTTCCTCTGTTCTATGAGCTCTAGAGAAATGTAGGTCAGTAGAGTAGTGTAGCACAGCGAGTAGGAGATCAGGCCATGCTGCAGTAGGACACTTATTGTGTAAGATACTGCACTGTCACATAATCAGAGACACCTGACTGACTGCCAGGACTGCAGGGAACTAAAGGTGTGGAATATCCGGAATAACCCTCATTCTCTTGACATCATATATTAGTGATCCAAACATCATTTATTAACAATGTAACCAAGAACATTTTGCTTATTAAAAATGAGTACATGTACACAGCTATCTTTTTAAATGACTTCTTATTGTGCTATTTTTTATAATACGGTTTTGTTAAGGTTTGTGCTTTATTCGGTAGTAGAGAATAATGCCTTTTTGTTACTGTGCTAAAACTATTAGGACTTTGTCCTTGATTTGTTAGCTCATCCTATTTTGCAGCTCATCGTGAGAATCTGAGTCCATGTTACATAACCACAAACAGCTATTGCACCATCACTAAAACACAACTTCAAAACCCGGCATACTCATAGTTCAACGGCAAAAAGAGGAAGAGGAACAAAAAAGTACAACACAAACAGCCCATTGTTCTCAAAAGCAAACACAGAACTTTGCCTATGCCTGTTATGTTTAAGCCTGATTGAATTTTCCCTTATCTTCAACCACACGAGAGAGTATTACTTTGTATTTCTAAATTTGTGGGTAACTTTGTCCATTGTGGTTAGGCTCACAGCATTGTGGGGACTAAGATTTCAGAAAACATGGAAGCACAAAGTATGGTCCATGCATGATCATTTTTCAGTTGGAACGTAAACGAGAGCTCGGGAAGGGTGGTGGACGTTGCGTGTGCGTGTCCCACTGACCTAGAAACCGGCTGCTCCGTAAACACGGTGCGTGTGCGCACTGGGTCCAACGCTATGCTGTAAAATAGGTCAGTGGGGCGGCAACGGTGTGTGCGTCCGCGGCTGTGTGTCTGTGAGAGAGTGCGTCAGAGCAAGTGGGGAGGAATTATAGTGCCTGCCTACCAAAAATAGTGTGCTTGGGTGAGGGAGGAGTTAAGGATTCCAAATGGGGGATGAGAGAGGAATTTACCAGCACTGCGGAGGTACAGAAAAAAAAAAGCAAATACGTCATCATCAGAATATTAGATTAAAGCGGGCCATGATTCATGCCAGTGATGCAATAATAAGCATCAAATGCACTAGCATTTTCCTGAAACGCATTAAGAAAGGGAGGAAGATTTAAAAATGAGGTTTTCTGCTCTTACACCACAAGGCTTGTCCGATACAGTCCAGCTTTTGTAATATCACTAATCAGCCGTGAATCAGAGCATGCAGTATAGTGCAGTTCAGACTGCAGGTTGTGGCTGGATGCCAGATTATTATCACACTTGAGGATCATTTTAGGACATGGTGAGCTCAGACACCCAAGTTACTGTAAAATGTTTATTTTATGATAGATAAGTGACTTAGGATAGTAATGGTGCTCAAAGAAAAAGAGGGGAGACATAACCATCCTAACCACATTTTGACCACATACACATTTGTGTTATTGGTTCCCTTAGCTTGTTTACTTTTCTTCTTCCAAGAATTAAGAGTATACATTTGAAGAAAAAGAGCTTGAGGTCCCATTAAACAGTTATGCACCGCCCCACATGGATAGTATTTACAGCTGGAAGCCTCCCTGCATGTGTTCACTCAGTCACATGCAAGCAGAACTGTTACGCCTCTAGTCTTCCTTCCAACCTAAAAGCCAAGTAGGCCAGTGTGACTGAGTGTTTTGGCTAGACTCTTAATTACAGGGGTTAATGCTAAAATCACAATAGCTGTCTATGAAAATTAAGTTCACAGCAAGTTGTCAGACTAGAGACTAGGTTAGCTAACCTTCAGATTAGTTTATGTAGTGGAGTAAACTCACCACCTGTATGCACATCTTTTGAATGCTCTTATTTGATTTTCGGACTGATGCTTTGTATTGTAAGAAGTGCGAGGCAGTTTCAGATTCCTGGCATTGCTGAATGGGGAGTGGTGGAATTGTTAAGGGGCATAGTCTACTTAGTTTATGAATAGGTCATAATAAGCTAAGCATGTAATGAGGATTGCATCACAATTTTTTTTTTTGTCCCCATACTATAGACAAATAAATTATTAAACATTTGAATGGTTTGCACATTATTATGCTTGCAAGTAACTAACCCTGCCTCTCTCTTTCCCAAACCAAAAGTTTTACGTCGCCTCACATTGCACAATAACCCACATACTTACTCACATTACGAGAATTTGATTCACTATGGTGACGCGATTTTTGAATATCTCGCGCATCTGAAGAGGGTCTTTCTCTGATCGCCACTGAACATCGTGCAACCCAACAACCATTCGCGTGGCATCGCTTTATCCTGTCGCCACGCGTTAGTTTAACAACCATATGCTTTGTAAGAAACGCTGACTTGCAACTGAAATGCACGGGAATAGTGCCGCCGCAATGCAATGCACAGACATTAACTGACCCACAGCCACTCATGCTTTTGGATATCGTAATGATCACCACCTCCCCCACGCCACGACCGTCTCGCCTTGACATTGAATGTGAAAATGTATGCAGTGCACAATGCGAGATAATATGTAGCTAGCCTACATTACAATCTAAAATAGGCAAACATAAACAATAAAGAAAGAACCATTGAAAACCAATAAAAATTCGCAGTCAGCGAAGCATTTGAGAGCCATGCAGACCCTGAGTCGGTTTCCATGTGAACAATAACATGCCCTGACCACGTTGCAAGGTAAGAGCCTAGCCTACAACTGTTTAGCCTGCTTTAAGCTCTGTAAAACACAATACACCCAGCACATATTATGAAATATTAAATGATAAACGGAGTGCAGTTGAACTCACCTATGTGAAATGGCGCATTCGTTTAGTTAAACGAAAGAATCCTCTTTTATCCTTCAATAAATCGCACGTCCGCGCCTCTATATGCCGTTTCTCGTCCCGATTCTGGTCTTTCTTCCTTTTACAACTTCAGTCTTGGCTGGAAATGTCCCGTGTGGGTCGTGATCCACTCACCGGCTTTGTGTCGATTAATGTGACTCCCTGAATGTGCTGCTATTCGCCGTCTATCTCTCCCTCCCTCTTCGTCCTTGTGTTATGTCGGAGGCTTTGCTCCAATTTTCCTCTCTTACACACACACACTCCTCTTGTCGTCCTCGAATGTGTGTTAGTAGGTCAGCGGTTGCATAACACGGAGCTTTGGGTGCCTAGTCACGTTCTTGTTCATCATGACGATACACAAGCCTCCTCTCCTGCCGAAATGACCGAAGAAACCGGGGACGGAGTTGGTAAAAAAAAAAGCTCTTCTCAGGTTCCTTGTAACGACATTCACCTCATACACCGATGGCAAATACAGCAGCAGCAGCAGTGTGTGCAGTTACTCCAACACGCCTCTGTGTATTCAACAGCTTCTCTGAAAGAAGGAGGTTACGAGACTGGCAATGTTGCGTAAATATTCACAATTGCATAAAAGACACTTTGGCTCAAAGAAAAGTCTGATGTGACTACAAACTTAATGATTAGGCTACCAAAGGAATATTAGATCTATCTATCTATCTATCTATCTATCTATCTATCTATCTATCTATCTATCTATCTATCTATCTATCTATCTATCTATCTATCTATCTATCTATCTATCTATCTATCTATCTATCTATCTATCTATCTATCTATCTATCATTTAAATGTGTTGGTATAACTGTCTATTAAAAAAGTAACACGGTTCGTAACAGGTAATTTAGCCATTACTAGCTTGTGCTCAAGGTCATGACCCTACAAAAAAATTCTATATTTTTTGAGTTTTCAATAATCTGTGGTTTACTGAATAAAATCATGTATTGTTGACTATTAAAGATTGTTCCCTACTCGCCTTACAAATTATACGACTACAAAAAAAACTTCAAGTCTTTTTTATTATGTTCTCAGGCTATATCAGACATATATTATTATTATTAATCTGATAATGAAATATTAGCAAATTCAAATGATAATCTAGAGGATGTAGCCTATTAATATTGTAAATGTAGTATATGTTACTATTTTCACTGGGTTGCAAATTAGCAGTTAAAAATGTAATTGCAGTGTAACTTTAGTTTGATGGTCCACTTTAGACATTCTACTATAAGTAACTTTGCACCTACATTTCAACTAACTCTCATTAGAGTATTAGTACACTGTAGTAGACTGCTAGGTTAGGGTTCAGGGATACATTGACATGTAGTTGCAAAGTTAGTCAGTGTCTGTTTATGAGCATCAAAATAAAGAGTTAGCAGATATTAAGCAGACAGTGTACTAATACTCTAATGAGAGTTAGTTGACATGCAAAGTTACTTAAAGTTATTAGAATGTCTAAAGTGGACTATCGAAATAAATTGTAACCTAAATTTTAAGTAAATAGTTAAATACACCTAATATAACATATTAGATTATATGCACCAAATTATAAATAGTAATGAGCCTTTTTTATCCTGAACGCATTTTTATCCTGCTAACGAGGATTTTTGAGTTTTATTTTTAGTTCTGTATTTGATTTTCAGTTGCCCAGAAATGCAATTTATATCTGGCAGGACAGCTTGTTTAAGAAGGTATAGCATTCCTCCTTCAAAACATGATACAGTCTCAGTCTACATTCTTAACATTCTGTTCTTGTATGCATTTACAGACCTTTGGTTATGTGTGTGACGCGTCTGTATAATTTTTGTTCCAAGTTACATATTACAAGACATGAATGAGTAGGTTTGTTCCCGTTTTACTCTAAGTTCCTTGAACCTGAACAATGATGCAGGCAACAGTAGCCTACAGTTCTCAGAAGATGCTAATTATATATAAACAAATTTTTAACGTCTAAGTGGGTATTCCAACCGTTTCCTCAGTTTGAATCCTTGGATACCTGCTTAAAGGGATAGTTCACTCAAAAATGAAAATTCTATCATCATTTATTCACCCTCAAGGTGTTCCAAACCTGTATGAATTTCTTTCTTATGCTGAATACAAAAAAAATGCTATTGTGCATTTCGAAGAATGTCCATCAACTGTTTGGTTACCGACATTCTTCAAAATATCTTCTTTTGTGTTCAAAGGAAAGAAAGAAGTTCATACAGGTGTGGAACAACTTGAGGGTGAGTAAACAGAATACATTTTTTTGGGTGAACTATCCCTTTAAGCAAACACATCAGGGTAAATGCACTTGACTCAGGTCTTTTTGAGGGAAAGTTTGTTCAATTTACATTCAAATTCAAGTATGGTAATGCAATTATTTCCCCCACAAATTTGTATGTGAACCTTAAGGATGTATTGATACAAATCAACTCAACTATATGTGTATTTTTACCATTAGCACCAATGTTTTAAAGCCATGCAGCTGCAACAATCTTCATAACATGTGACCTCTTGCACTGTCTTTCACCACGCTTGAACATCCAAGTGAAGTGCAAGGATCAAGAGGGTCGTGGCAGGAGACATGCCATTTTTAGGCCCATGCATGCGCTTCCCCTTCATCTGTTGCGGTGCTGATGGACACTATACGCAGATTGGGGGTTTTGGCCTTGAACTTGCCTTTCCCTCCCCCTCTGCATTCTCCCCCATTCACTCACAGCTGCGTCTGCTACAGTTCCCTAGGCAACCGTTATGCTGCCTGCCTAGCAACTGGTTCCCCCCCCCCCACACCCACCCCACCACCCCTTCCTCCTTGCAGAGAGAGAGGGGTTGATGAGGGGTGCTGGGAGAGACAAAGAACCCAATGTGTGTTTATCTAATGTGGATCATGGAACAGGAAGCAGCGTAGGCATCCTCTGTGGAGCTGTATTGTCTGCTTGCCGGTCCACTAGTAGATCTGAGATCCAAGGGGAGCAGATGTTAGTAGTTATGAGTCGGGGCAATATTATGAAATCCTGCCTCATTCATAAGCAGAAGGTCTAATAAAATGATACCTCAGTGTTTTCAAATCAAGACCATTTTATGTTGTAGATGTGCATGTTGTTTATTCGTATGTTAAAGTACATTTTAAAAGCACAAACACAAGTCAACAGCCAACCAATAAATATGTAAACAAAGCTTGGTAGTGCCCCAACACATGGTAACATTTAAAACATGAGACATGTTAAGTGTTAACCCTCTGGTGGTCTTCGCATGGCGGTCAAAAATGAAATGAATGTACTATATTTAAGTTCAATAATATTTTTTGAATTTAATATTTTGAATTTTTAGTGGATTTTATGGCACTAATTTATATTTTTCCTTTTCAAAGACGACACTTGGCAAATTATTGCTGAAGAACTTAAAAAAGTTACATCATTTTACATTTATTGTAATGAAAAATGCTCAAAAATACTATTTTCAATTTTATATGAAATATATATTTTCAAAAACACGTTTTACTCTAAAACTGCAAGAAAATCAAAGCCATAAATCTAAACAAGTTTTGTTGTGTGTGTGTGTGTTCACATAGCAAGTGCCAAAACCTTTACCAAGTTTCGTACCATTCCGAAGAAGTAGAAAAAAAAAAAAACGTATAATTTTTACGGTCAAAAATGACCAGAGGGTTAAATGTTATTGTTAATAATAATTTATACATAACAATTACTATTATTATTATTATAACTGTGCCTTTTAAAAAAAATACTTTATGTTTTTGTTTTTACAGGTAATTTAGCCATTACTAGCCTTGTGCTCAAGGTCATGACCCTACAAGGTGTTTATTAGAACAAAAATGTAATGATGATATTTCTAAAAAAAAATCCATTTTCAATAATCAGTGGTTTACTGCATAAAATCATGTATCAGGATTGACTATTAAAGATTGTTTTCTTCTGACCTAACAAATTATAAGATTGAAGACACAACATCAAGTATATTTAGTAAAATATTATGTTCTCTATATCAGACATATTATTAACAATAATATTTTCATTCTAATAATTAATTATTAGCTAATTAAAATGATAATCTGGAGGATATGTATTAGTAGTGTAAATATAGGCCTGGTTTCTAGCCAGGATTAGGCCTTAGTTAAATTAGGATGTTTAAGTAGCTTTTATAAATGTGCCTTAGAAAAATATATTTCTGTTGTCTTGAGACAAAATAATGGCACTGATATATTTTAAGTTATGTCACTGCAAGTTGCTTTCAGATGAAACAGCTCAAACATGCATTTTAGCCTGGGACTAGGCTTAAGCCTTGTCTGTGAAACTGGGCAATAGTATATTATAGCAGTAATGTATATGTTACTATTTACACCAGGGTGCATATTAGCAGTTAATGTAAATGTATTATTATTTCCATTTCACACTTTTCAAATTGACTCTTTGATGACTAACCCCCTATTAACTAAGCTGCTTCACACATTAAATTAATACATTTATTCATACTGGTAAACCAAACACAGATCAGCCCAAACATCTGCCCGAAAGCCATACAGAATACAGAGCACAATTTAGGCGGATGAGCCTGTAAACCTTCTGCTTCGATCCACTGCTGCTGGCTTGTTTCTTTTTGCATTGCTTTGCATGTTTAACGGTGAGCAAAAAATGCATTCGTGAATCAATAACTTTGTCTCCCGCTGCTTAAAATGGCAACAGAAGTGCTGATGTTGACATTGAACGTAGTCTCGCAGACAGTGGAACTGTGGGAATCTCTAGAGGAAATAAATTGTTTCTTTCTACTCACTCCTTGGTATAAGAACACAGTGAAAGTGATTTCACCATGTACAACATGTTCCTGGATCAACATTGCAATCAAAAAATCAGATTTGAGGGACACATTTACAGTTTATGTCAAGTTTAGGCTTAAAACCAGGGTTAGGTGTTATTCACCTATCATTTTCCTCTGATTCTGATTTTCATTTCCAATGTTTCTTTTCAGCTTCAGTCACACCTTAATATAGGGAATCAATGACTTTCACTCTCACATCTTTAAATAGCCGTAGATGCTGACGCTGCATTGACATTGAAGCTGTTGCTGTAATCAACCACTGAGTCTTCAGAACTGTGGGAGACAAAGACTGTTGCCCTGTAAAGATCCGTCAACCACTGAGTATGAGGTTCATGTGTAAGTTAAATTAATACATAAAAAGTAAAATTTACTATATGAATATGTGCAGTTCTGCTCTGCATGATGCTTATTTAAAAAAAGAATCTCATACAAATTTAAAATAAGCATCACAAATATAGTTTTGACCCCTTTTTCACATTTGGATTCTCCCTACAGTTGCCGGTATAGATCCAGCTTCACCACTCATACTCATGCTCTCTATATCAAAGGTTGCTGCAGTCATCAGTGATGGAGGAGGCAACTCAGAATATTATGAACCCAGACCGCATTTGATCAAAAATACAGTAAAAGCAGTAATATTGTGAAATACTATTACGATTTAAAATAACTGTTTTCTATTTGAACATATTTTAAAATGTATTTATTCCTGTGATGGTAAAGCTGAATTTTCAGCTTCATTACTCCAGTTTTCAGTGTCACATGATCCTTCAGAAATCATTCTAATATGCTGATTTGATGCTCAAGAAAAAACATTTCTTTTGATTATTAATATTGAAAATGGTTGTGCTGCTTAATATTTTTGTGGAAAAAGTGATGCATTTTTTTCCTTCAGGATTCTTTTATGAATGGAAAGTTCAAAAGAACAGCATTTATTTAAAATATAAACCTTTTGTAACATTATAAATGTCTTTACTTTTTGACACTTTACTGTCACTGTCACTTTTTAAATGCATCCTTTCTGAATAAAAGAAATTTCTTTAAAAAAAAAGTTCGGTAACACCAGTAATAAATTGTATAATTACACTGTAAAAAGGAAACCTTCAAATAAAGTGTAACCAAAAAAAAAAAAAATAAATTATCAAACAAACACACTTTTGAATGGTAGTGTTGACAGTATAATTTGTGTGTTTTAAAAATAGCTTCTGGACAATATTAAATAATAAAAATGCAAAGGTCATGATTGCAAACTTCTGAGCAAAACTATGCAGTTTCTTTAAAAAGTACAGTTCATTCTCTGTTGAGTCTTATAGATTATTAACATGGAGGTAAATATAGGCCTTGGGTTGTAAAGAATGTGAGTTTGTAGAAAAAAGCGTTTTACTTCCCTTTTTGAGTAATTTTTTTTTTACACTTTATTCATGAAACAAGATCACTTTTGACGTGTAAAATGAATGTAAAAAAAAAAAGAACAATGCTTTGAATCCCAAGTGAATTTAAACAAACTAAGAAAACCAAAAGTCCATAAACAGAAATGTAATGAAAACAGAACAGGTGCTGAGTAGGAAAGGTACAGAAAAGGTTTCGATTTTATTGCATTGTGAAGGTTCAATGTTGAATGTTAAACAACGCACAATCTGCCAAAACAGTGTACAGGAGAAAACAGAAGAGCTTTTTGCTTTCACAGTATTTCTAATTTAATCCAGCACGTTATGAACATTACTAGACAGGCATATGAAAATTTCACATGAATGAAAAATGGCTCCGATTGCCAGCTGTTCCAGCGAACATCCAGCTGGCTTCTGATATTTGTCTGTAACAATCAGAAAAATTAGCTTCTTTCTTTGGATTGGTCAGAAGTCAGGTGTTACAGATGCGATCTCAGTCTTTTGAGCCCGGCCACTTCTTCATTCAAAGCGCTTAGCTGGAATCTAATAGCGCTGTGACTTTCTGTAGATCTGTGAATGGAAGTTATTCTGATGTGCTGTTGAACAAGCTGATGGCACTGTGTCTGTGTGTGTGTGTCCAGAAACCAGAGACTGTACGACTTGAGGAGAGATTTTCCACCTCAGCACCTTCAATTCTACACGGCGTCTTGAAACGCAGTTTATGAGGAAGACCTTTCATGTTGTTCTCTTGCCATCCTGACACTAATAAATTGGTATCCACCTCTGCGATACGGCCTGGCTGTTCGTCACCTCGATAGGGTCCAATACTATGTTCACCTACAGCATCATCTGAGAGCTCTGGGCTCCCAATGCTTGATCCTCCAGGGATGAAGAACCCATAGTTTTGCTGTGGGATCGACAACAGGTGTCCATGGGCAGGTTGTGGGTTAGTGTTGGAGCAGTAGCAGGGTATTGCTGGAAATGTTTGGTTATATGAACCATATGAGCAGATCTGTGCTGGTGAATCTGTGTGATCTTTGATCAAACCGAATCTGAACTTAAGTGCCAGTAGCTCAGCTTTCAGGCGTGCATTGTCCTCAAGAAGAGCCAGAACTTGGTTCTCTACCACCATGTCGCTGATGCGGCGTTTCTCACGCGAACGCTTGGCAGCTTCGTTGTTCTTTTTGCGCTTGTTCCAATAACCTTCGTCTTTTTTCACAGCAGGGATAGACTCACGTTTGCGACGCAGTGTGATGCTGCCGGCGGTCTCTGCTCTTCCTTGGCGTCTCAGACCTCTGGGATGGATGAGAGAAGAGCGGGCTATCATGCTGCTGGACACTGTTTCTTCTGTGAAGGATCCAGCACCCTCCTGACTTACTGGATCAGTTACTTCTTTCAGGTACAACAGTCTCTGTTCTGCCTGCGTGACACTTTGGTCCCTCATGCTGTGAGTCTGGGGCTTAATGAATGTGTGAAATCTCAAGACACTCACAGGTCTTGTAATGTTGACATTCAAGAAACACTTTTTGTTGCTGTCCTGAAGACCTTTAGCTCCCCCTAGTGGTTGAGAGCAGAAATAAAACTGAGGTGTTTATGTAGGCTCACATAATACATAACTGTAGCAATATAGCAAATTTAAAATAAAGGTGTATTGTTTGTATTATAGACATTTTAACATAACCTGGTAATTCATTATTCAGATTTTAAATTCTAATTAACAACAGCTTTTGAAGGTTGTGGCTTAAATTTCACTTTCAAATAGCCTTTATAAAAAGGAAGATTTAAAAAAAGGAACTACAGCGGGTTATAAGAAAAATTATATTTGACATGAAAAGTGACATGAGTGACATGAAAATCTTGATAGCGTGACTCAAACAATGTTTAAACAAAGTTCATATTTACTTTGAAGAATATATTTGACAACTCTTGAAAGAAATGTAAAGTAGAACACATGTTGCATAGAGCTAAGGTAAGATTTAAATTTGCTAACGTTAGTCATTTTAACACAAAATTGTACGCTATAGCAGAATGTGGAGTTTTCTTAAAAACGCGCTCAATAAAGATTAGAATGTTTTACGCGGCTTTTTTACAAAGTTTTCTACGTATGGACCATCGTTTACGGCCAATCACGAGCTGTGAAAATTACTTTATTAAATCTGCTTACCTTCCACTAAAACGCTTAATGGTTTACTTTAAAATGTGAAGAAGTCAGGACTCAGGAGAAAAGCACTGTCCTCCTTGTAACGAGCGCAGGAGTCTGTCCTCATCTGTAAACTGCTGCTCAAATCTCTCTGTTTCTCTGAAGGGTTTAGCTCGGGTCGCGGCTCGCGAGGTCAGCTGGTTTGAACTCTACGTCAGACGTCAGAAACACGAACGCAACAGGCGCGCGCGCTGGATTACGCACAGACAAACTGAGTGTAAAATATCTCCTTTTGAAAAGATCTTTTCACAATGTTAGGGGCAGCAATATACAAATGCTCAAATGGTGGCAGTGCTTTCATTACAGTAATAATGACTTATTTGGTGTTGTTTCTTGTAAATACACTTTATAAGTTGGCCTATTGCTTCTGAGGTTCATTATTTTGATGTGTAATATTTGTAACATACAGTAGGCCAGTGGTTCCCAAACCTGTCCTGAAGGACCCCCAACACTGCACGTTTTCTTTGTCTCCCTAATCAAACACACCTGATTCAACTCATCAGCTCATTAACCCATGTGATAATGAGCTGATGAGTTGAATCAGGTGTGTTTGATTAGGGAGACAAAGAAAACGTGCAGTGTTGGGGGTCCTTCAGGACAGGTTTGGGAACCACTGCAGTAGGCTATTCATTATTTATTTATGGTCATGTTGACATACTTCGTAGTAACAGAAACAGTTGATCTCTAGATGTAATTAGACTAGATTTGTCAGGTTCACATAACTTAATTTTTTCAAGTTTATTACTTAATAATTTTAAAGCAACGGGTTTCCTCACTTTTTTTAAGTTAAGTCAACTGATCACTTTTTACAGTGTGTAATCAAAAAAAAACCTAAGTGAGTAACCTTTTTTTTTTTTTAAAGAATGTTGAAATTCCTTTTGTTTGTGTGTACGTGTGTGTGTGTGTGTGTGTGTGTGTGTGGTAATCTGCAGAAGAGCTGTTGATTAAACTTAACTTGTGCTGAACCTGAAATATTCCTTTAACTAAAAGCTTTTAGTCTGGAAAAACCCTAACCTGTGTTCCTTAACTATACTTTAACAGATTTCACCTGCAGTGATACCAATCAGAAACATCACCTTTTTATGTCAGAATCTGGTTTTAACCAAATGAATCTAATAGCCATGCTGAATGGAGAAAGTGTCTTTGAGCTTAAGAGGAGTGATTTAGTTGATGTGCAATCCTGCAGAGCTCCTTACCGACCATGCTGTGCTTTCTGCATCAGTGCATTATTTGCCATTTAAGCATTAAATGCAGCATTCAGTTTGATAAATGATATGACAAATGTATGACTGGTCTGTCTCTGTCCACCAAGGGGCCTTTGGCCTGCAGAAGGTTGAATTGGTAATAAATTAGAAAAGTCCTAGAAAGGACAGATATACAAATAGTCTTGCATAGGAGCTGTCTTGAAAAAGAGCTGTTGTCCTCAGACAGCCAGAGATAAACAACATAAAGACCCTTTATAAAGCAGCTCTTCATTGAGTTACCACTGTAACAAAGCGTGCAATGAAATCTCATTTCTCAAGTGTTCCTGTCATACTTAGCCATTAGTCTCTTTCTTACCTTAAACAACCTTCACCCTTAACAGAGTGTGCATGGGCAACCAATTTGATACTTAACCACATTATTGCATTAATGATTCACAAATCCAGAGAGTTTTAGTTTATTCCAAAAGGAGGTTTTTTTTATTGTAAGCAATTACTCTGACTGATATTGGTCTTTCATTAGTCTTAGTAATTTCAGTTCAACAGAACATCAATAATTAAAGTCACATTCGAATCAAAATATGCAGATAAACTCCAAAATATGCACAGAACAGAACAAAAGAGAAATGATAGCACTATTTTTTGTCCATACTCTTAAAGAGGACCTGCTTTTTTACATTTTCAACTTTCTTTAGTGAGTAATGTTGCTGTTTGAGCATGAAAAAGATCAGTTAAAGAAGTTAAAAGGGAGTTATTTATATCAGTGCGCACTGTTTCTGACTCCCCGAAACTAATTGATTGTAGTCTTGAGTTTCTTCCGGGACCATAAACGTCACAATATTCTTAATTTAAATAATTCCCACCCAAGGTAAACGCAAAATAAAGGGTTAGGTTAGGGTTATGGTTGAAAGGTTGAAGGGTTGCAGCGGTTGACCAATCACAACACACTGGTCCAGACGACTAATCAGAGTGCGCTTTTCAGAAGGAGGGGCTTCATAGAGACAGGAACTAATTAGGGATGCATTTCCCATACAACAGCGTAACCATAATTTAATATTATTACCATAACATGATTAAATATTAATATTTTACAAAAGTCAAACTCAAATGCAGTTACGGGGTTTTTGACCAGCGAATATGTGCATTTTGTCCGTCATTAAAACGGCGCCGGCGGCATCACATTACATTTTCATCAACAGGTTAACATGGGCGCTCAGTTTTTCCTGTTGTAAAATACATTTGGCCAAAATCTCATTTTATAAAAGATGAAATGCTACTGTATGCACAGGCTATTTAAGTGTAGAATGTATGTATTGTCTATGACTAGATGGCAAATGCTAGACCTCTCTCTCAGGTCCCACGTGTCTCAGTCAGACATTAATAAATAAAATATGAGCCTTTACAGACATAGTGTTTAGTACTTATTCAAACAACAAGATCTTTGTCTACCCTTGCAAAACTTCGTTCAGCTGCTGTCTGCTGTGCGGCTGCTGCGGAACTTCAGTACATTCAGTCAAGATAGAGGGGGCGGAGTTATCAGATATAGGGGCGGGGTTATCAGGTTTACTGACAGTTTGAGGATCGAACAAGATTTACACAAGCTCTTTTTAAGAACTTTCATTGGCTAAATATTTGACAGACAGATGTAAAGGGTGACCAATAGCATTGATTTATTGAAGAAGAAAAAAAAAAACACCACCACCAAAAGAAAGGGCACCTCGGTGTGTAAGGGCAAAAAGGGCATGTGCTCTGCACTTACCTGACTACCTGATGCATCATTGAAGAAAATCAACCAGCTAATCACGACTGTTTCCCCAAGCCGCATGGTCACAAATTTGTCATTCAGTCACTTTGATTAATGATGTCACGCAGGTGGTGCAATAGCTTTTAATTAATCCGTTTGAGATCGAATTAATGCCAGATTTTTTGCTATAAATTATGTAGCCTACATGGCATCTGAGAATTAATTCTCTAAATCAAAGCTATAGATTGTACTGAATGTCAGCTTGCTTATTTTGCTCAAGATAAGGATTTATTAAGTCCACATGTCATACAAACAAGAAACTTCTTACCACACAACTTTGCGATGCTGTTTGCGAATGTTTGTTGGTTTTGGGAAACACCAACTCGTTGAACTATGCTGATAACAACAGAACTTGCGACCATAGTTGTCTAACAATGCTTTTGGAAAAGTCACCCAGAGCGTGACTGACTGGGAAAACATGTATTTTTTAAACATTCAAACATGAAAACCCATATTTGTAGACCCCAAAGACAAAATCAAGATGTTGTAAAAGGGCATAAATTAATGTGGCTTCTTTAAAATTATGAAGACCAGTTAACCAATATCATGTTTTAAGAGTTGTTTTCTTACAGAATAAGGACAAACACATGACCTGCTGTGGTCTGTGACGTCTGTTAGATTAAGTACATTAAGGCAGTTGCTTGAGTCTGAGTCACTGGGCCTCCACACACACACACACACACACAGACACAGC
Organism: Abramis brama; assembly: GCF_963993115.1. Taxonomy (NCBI): domain Eukaryota; kingdom Metazoa; phylum Chordata; class Actinopteri; order Cypriniformes; family Leuciscidae; genus Abramis; species Abramis brama. Next base: position 35,063,003 of record NC_139973.1, read on the forward strand.
TCTTGGACTGATATCACAGGGTGAATTGAGGACAGAGAGATGTCAACACTTACTCATCACGCCTCTCTCTCTGTGCAGTTTTCAGTTTATGGTGCATATTGTGCAAGTCTGAAAACAAACATGAAATATCACAGTATTTATTATAAATGATTTATCTGTGCACATCATTATTAAAAAAAAAAGCATGTTCCCTCGTAATCTTTAATCAAAATAATTCCTGATGGACAAAATCAAGTCAAGTCAAGTCACATTTATTTATATAGCGCTTTTTACAATACAGATTGTTTCAAAGCAGCTTTACAGATATAACAGGAAAATAATGCAAAAAAAGTTTTTTTCCAGAAGAAAATAGCATCACAGTCCAGCTTAAATAAGTTCAGTGATGTTTAATTTTTGTTTAAAAAAAAAAAGTTATTAATTTAATTTAATTTATATATATATATATATATATATATATATATATATATATATAGCAGCTCTGGAGTAAACCGTGATGTCACCGTCCAGCTCATATCAGTTCTTGTATAATATTGTCAATGAAGGCAGATCAATATTATTGTTGAATATTAAATTTAATGTTAAATTTAATGTCCCCAACTAAGCAAGCCAAGCCAATGGCAACAAAGGTAGAATAAGGCGACTGTGGCAAGGAACCAAAACTCCATCAGGTGGCAGAATGGAGAAAAAACCTTGGGAGAACCCAGGCTCAGTCGGGGGCCAGTTCTCCTCTGGCCAATGAGCAAACAGTGTATGATTATGAAAATCAAGTCCCGCCCTACACTTTATCTTGTTCGAGAAGCCGTTTCATATATGTCATGTAGGGAAGAAAACACTATGGCAACTTCTGTTTCATGCTGACTTAAAGTGCTGATGTGTTGCATTAGGTGAGATGTTGTTCTTTCAAAGGCTGTTGAGTGACCTTATACCTCCTCCCTCCCTTCTTCCTCCCTGTCTTTCACTATGGGTCGCTGATCCTTGTTTAACAACATAATGTTGTTCACAATGATCTTATTAGGCACAGCAATGTGCCCCAGAGCTGAGGACAAGATGTTTTATTCTTTTTCTACTATTACAAAGTGGTATCAGTGGTTAACTCCACTGGAACAACATGAGAACATACAGTAGACATATTTCTAATTGAGAATGTCCCGAGATGTCTTGGAAATGTTTGTTGTATCAGATTCAGCTAACTTGAATGAATTTAAATTTGTCCTCAAAGTATGATTTATTAAAGACAAATTTTAATTGACAAACAAGCAGTGTTAAAAAAATCCCAACAATCGTTCATTACCCATGTATGTGTTTTAATTCTACTAAATTTATATAATTGATATTAACTCCCACAATGCATTGTGTCCTCAGATGCCCCCTCCCTCAGTGATCACATAAGTGCATGTGTGTCTGACGCTCAAAACATAACCCAGGCTAATTCCAGGCTACTTATTCTCAGTTGATTCCCCCTGAAACAGGTTTAACTCCGTAAACCAACTATGGCATATGGACAACAGATCTTGTAAATCTTGTTTACCTGTGTTTATGGTGTGCATGGTTTGTGGTAACTGTGGATCTACTTATATATGTACCAGTATTTACTTTATGATTGACATTTATCCAGTGCACTGGAGCAGTTTCTGCACGGGCGCCATGCCATCTGTTGGTTGGAAATGAGACTTACAGAAAGGACAGAATTGCTGTTGCTTTATTATTGAATACGATCACATAAATAGATCATTCAGCAAAACACTAAATGCTTCACAAAAACATTAACATTAATATAAAAAGCTAAATATATTTCATGGTATTTTGTTATATAAATAGCGATATTACCATTAAACATGAAGACTTTTATGACCTTTGGTAACATTTAAAATGCCACAGAACTTCCACACAATAATGACTATAGACAATAAATAGGAAATTAGATGTAAATACTAAATCAAAATGATAAAATAATACAATGCTCACAGCTGAACAGCAACATATATTTTTATAATTTTCTGTAAAAATCACACTTTAAGCTACATACATTTCTGCTTATTTATGTACATGAACTAATTCCAATTCATTTTCATCAGGAATTCTGGAACATTACAGCAATGTCCTGCCAGTTAACTACTTTTTTTTCTTTCCACTTTTCACAGTAATCCATTTTTGATAGGTGGATTTCAATTAATTATTTACCGTTTCCCAATTCATACAGTTTAGCTAAAGGGTCCAGATTGGAAATAAGTCTGATGTTTTTACTGTTTCTTATTAATCGGAGTGAAATCTGCTTATGATTACAAATTAATAATAATAAAAAAATCACCAACTCATCTCCTTTTTCACATAATGTACAGTGTGTATGTCAGTTGTATGGTCATGTCATAGTGCTAATATACTTTCATGTATAAACAATCTTCAGCTAAACACAGGTCCTCTCAAAGCCTCTGAAATGCCCTCATGGACTAACCTCTGTGTGTATGCATGTGTGTATTCTCTGTTTTGTTTGTGTCTGCGCTCACACATGTCTCTTCATGTGTAATGCCAGGTGGTCGGACCGGCTGAAGGCTCTGTGGCAGAGCATACACTCATATGGCTTCTGTCCCGTGTGTTTTCGAAAGTGTCTTGTCAGCTCGTCCGAACGGGCGAACTTCCACCCGCAACCGTCCCATGAGCAGTGGTACGGTTTTTCACCTGAGGACATCAAAAACAGCAGAAGGTAAAGAAACGGTCTGCATTTCTAGTCTCAGCCTCTACATATTCTGTATATTTCGCTTTGTTTTGTTTCTGATGACAATGTCTATACACATTTTTCACTTTTTTCAGTGTTTTATGTGCAATCCTTTGCAGAGACTGCAGTGTCATTATTTAATAACATTTTTTACATAATGGTCTGTAGTGGTATAATCTATTTCAGAAAACTCAGCTGAACGGCTGTAATTGGATGCTTTACAGCTCAGTCTTATGGTCTTTTTCTCTCTAAAGGTGCAGTCAAACGATAGGCTTTGAGCATATGAAATAAATTCGGACACCACAATGAATATCAGCAGCAGGATATGATGTTATGATGATATATATATGTATATATAATTAGCTGCATGGGAAACCGTAGTCAAAAGTCAGGAAATTCAAGGCTATTTTCTACTGAAATGAATTTACTGTAGGATTTGTTGTTGCAGATTTGTAGTTAAAAACATCCCATTCTATAATGTTAAGACCTTAAACATGGACATAATGATGCATGTGCTTTTTGTCATTGACAGTGTGTGTTCAGTTTACCTGTGTGTGTACGGAGGTGTGCTTTGAGATGGGAGCTCTTAGTGTAAGTCTTATGGCAGCCTGGGTATTCACAACTGTGTACCGTGGCTTTCCTCTTCACCACCCCTCTCCGAATGCGCTTCCCCTCCAGGCCTGCAGGGGGCACTGTGGAGTCTGGCACCATGGTCTGTGCGGACAGATAGTGGTTGGTTGGCTGCCTGTGGACGTAGTTCACTTGTTGCTGGTAGAGTCTGGGGTGCGAGTAGTTTTGGATGAAGTTATAGTGATGGTGTGGAGGAAAGACCAGTGCGTCCATGGTGATCCCAGACGCTTGGACAAATTTGGAGTCGGTGAAGGGTATCAGAGGTGCAGGCTGAGGGTAGTGTCCAAAATCCCACGACTTCATCTTCCCCATGCCGTTTCTCTCATTTTCTCTGTCCATGTCGTTAGCAACAGGGAAACTACTAAACTGATGGGGGGTTTCTGGCTGTGAGAATGGTTTCCCCGTTTCCAAATATCCTCCGTTAAATAATTCAGGCAGTGAGGAACTTAAAGTCGCTTCATGAGGAAGCAGCTCAGCCAGTGAACTTGTGACAGACACTTGGTGTCTATTTGATCTTGTCTGGTCCCTCGGTCCATTCAACTCCTGAACCTGGTAAAGATCAGGACTGTGAGCCTGGTCCTGTGGCGGTGGCCTTTGGGGAGTGAAGTTTTGAGAGTTGGACCGTTCAGGCGATGCATTGCCCCAGTCCGACAGCAGGAACTCCATATCCAAGCATCCCTCACCATCATCAGGGTCTTCATCTGTCAGAAACTGTGAAGGTTTGAAGTTGCCGTTGCTTTGGTGTGGATCCTTGCAGTCCAGATCCAAACAGCCCTTTTCAAACTTCCAAGTCTTTAGAGTCATCAAAAATTTTAAAATTGCATTGATTAGCCATTTTTGAATTGTGCAATCAAGTATGTAAAAAAAATTACAGTACAAAAATATCTCTTTAGGTGATGTATTGGAGATGTGAGTTGGGTTTAAACTTGCATACTTTGTATTATACACTCATGCTTAGTGATTTCTTAAGATCAAAGTCTCTGTATCAAAATGAACAATTACAGTTGTGATTACCTTAAAAAAAGCAGTATTATATCCATGTTTGTTCAAGTTCAAATGTGAGATAAAATAACTGAAACAAACATACCTTCATGTTTTCCGAGGCGTTGCAGAAGTTTGAAAACGAAGGCAATGCAGCTTGAGTCACAGCCATCCGTTTGGTGCCCTTTCAGCATTTATTAGATACAGAAATAATTTTCTAATGTCGCCAAAAGAGGCAAATATATACGTCGTCTTTTGTCCAAAAATACTTTGACATGTGCAATAGACAAAGGGCAGGAACCCAGAACTTAGTGTTAAAATCAAAAGATATTTACAAAAATAAAGTTCACAGTGGCATTAATGCTGGTGACGCTTTCCCCCTCTTTCTGTCCCCCTCTCTTTTTCTCTCTATCAGTGATAAACTTACGTTTAAGACCCCTGACAGTTGTGATTGTGGGTGGAGTTGAAATTTGAGCCTAGAATTTTGAAAGTGCATTGCAATTCGGTAAGTTAAACTCGACCAAATTAACAGAATGAAGCAATGTGGCCGACAAACTAAACAACACATTATTTATCTTATCACCTGTTTAATTCTGCTATCCAAAAATATCCCTGCTATGGCTTTCTCAGGGCCTTTTAAGCTTAAATAAAATATTAATAATATATGCAGTTGAATACAGTAGTTTAATTAGCTAATAATTCTCAAAAATAATATTTAAAGTAAAATAAAAGGAATTAAATAATCTTGAAATGAAATAAAAATAAGAGTAGTTTAAAGTAATGATAATAAGTAGTATTGGAGGGAAAAAAATGTTATTAAAACATAATTAATGCTTAAAAGTAGTATAAACTACTATATATGCTGACATCGAAAGCTAAGATGAGTGGAAGATTGTTTGCAGACAGTATCAAGGGAGCTTAAATGAAATATAAATTTACACTCAGAACTCTAATTTCATGTGCTTCATCTCTCCTGAAATTCATGGCACACATAAACTGAGTTCAGTGTCTGTGCGAGTGTGCGATTCTCAGAAGGCCGGTGTTCAGTAGGTGATTATGTTCTGGAGAGCAGTTATCAGTGTGCTTATGCTGATGAGAAGCCTCCTGTCCCGTGTCAGATAATAGAGCTCTGAGTCCCTCTGATGCCTCTTTCTCCACAGATAACAGCACATACACACATTTACAACGTCAAGCCTCGCTGCTGATCTGCCTTTGTTTAAAAAACAGCATTGACTCATTGGAATGGAACACATCATTTTTCTGCAGTTTTTGGGCTTGTGAGAACAAAATACACAGATCTGTAATGTCAGTAAGGTCTTGAAATCCAACTCTTTTGGTCTGTTTATTCCTGATTATTCCTGCATTTTGAGTCTTCAAGGTAAACTAGAGCACAGCCTGTGTGAAAGAAGCAGACAGAATATAACAAAAATGTCCTTAAATGTCCTCCAAATCTTAGTTGCAGGCTTGTGTTTAGCCATTACTCCAAACAGACATCTTCACAGGTGGCATCTCATACAGTTGGTTGAGAGAATTCATAGAGTTTGCACAGCTGTGATATATGCAAGAGTGGCTACTTTGGAGAAGCTAAAATATAAGAGAGTTTTGGTTTCATTAACATATTTTAATCACTACGAAAATGGCCATACTTCCATTTCTGTTATTTTGTGTTTTTTTCATGACTTTACTGTTATTTTAAAATGAGGAATACAAAAGTAATAAAGAATGTGTACAAACCTTTCTCTGGAACCTTATGTCCAGCTGGGTAATATTTTAGAAATTTTTCAGCAGCATTCTCAAAAACATAATTTCCCTAAAGGTAGTTTCATTATATTGCATATATTTTTAGATTTAGTAGCTTCATGATCACAACATCCCCTGGTTTCTGCTTTTTGTTTGTGCATTTAACCAGAAGACCAAATGACTGATCATTTTTAGATAAACATGTGGGAGATCAGATTATTACCTTACTATTCTGGCAAACAAATTTACATTTTAGAAATAGCCTATAAATGTAATCTAGAGGGTTATTATGAAAGTTAAAACAAAAACTAAGTGCTTGTTGTTTGTGAAAGCTTCATATGAAATGCTAGATGTGACAAAAATACATTATTTTAGGGTGGGTTACATAGGATCAAATTACTTAGGCTTGGGAGTCAAAGGTCATTTATGAGATGTTCAGGTAGGCTATCAATCCAATAATTTAAAAGTGCTCAATGATTAGGAATGACAAAGTGGGACAATACCCAAGATTAGACACATGGCAATAGCTGTTTTTCCTGTCCATGTGACACTGACAAAACAATCAAATGACCTCAGTTCCTCCCAGCTGCTGTAAACATGATGTTGGATTTAAAATACAGTTTCTGCATTTACTATCCTAACCACATGTTCAGGGCTGAGAACAACTAATAAAACCGTATTGGTCAACTCAACTGGATATTGGGAACAATATGTCCTCCTCAATGTCTGTGGCTCACAGTCCTGCTTACTTCAGAGCTACACACTTTAATGGACACATTTAAGGTTGTTTAGAAGGAGAAGACACACATAGATGAGACAATTTTGCACATGAATTTCCTGTCTTTGTTATATGAAGTATTGGCTCACAAGGGCCACTCGTGGGAGTGTCTATCTGCCTTTCTTCTTCTTATGTGATGGAAGGATGTGGTTTTCTTAAACATAAGAAACATGTTTCGTTGGTGTTTTTAATGCGTGCTGAGGAAGTTTGTGCAAGTGAATGGGAAGGGAGGTTCAGCTGGTGGTGATTTTATGCATCTGTCTTACCACTTTGAGTCATAAAGACAAATACACTGATCTCTAGAATTTTTGAAGCACTAGTCCAGCACTAGAAGAATGTCATTTTGTGGGTATTTCCTCACAGCTTTGATCATCCTCAAGCAGCATTTTAGTGGTAAGTGTGTTCACATTTCATATTTATATTTCAATATAATCACTGTAATCTCAATCACATAGCAAGTCACAAAGTATAAAACACTTAGTTTGAACATAATATGTACATTTCATTTCAATATTGAGTTGGCTTTTCATGTTTTACTGTTGTTATACTTAACTTGAAAAGATCCACTTTAGACCAGCATGAATTTCCATGCCGGCCCAGGTCTTCTAAGCTAGTTGGTCCACTACTTGACCACACATGATATGAGTACTTGAATTGCAATGTAACTAATATATTGTCTTTCCTTGATCTTTCAGCTGCTGAAATCTCTGTCCCACCGGCTCCTACCCTGATCCAGACAGCCGTCATAGGCTCTTCTGTGGAGTTGATTTGTCAGGCTCCACTGGGTTATGGTGGACTTGAATTTAAACTTTTTAAAAATCGCAGTCTGATACAAACCGTACAGCATTTAACCAAAGAACAAAGGGCTCACTTTATGCTTATGGGAAAAGATACAGAGAAAGAGAATCTGTATTGCTGTCAGTATGAAAACAGCATGTTCAGTTTCTACATGCGGCCAGAGCCAAAAGGTGAGTATTCATATTACATTACATTATATTATATTATATTATGTTATAATATTATATTATATTATATTAATTATATTAATTATATTATATTATATTAATTTTATTATATTATATTATATTATATTTTGTACACTTATATTATACACTTTCGTATCACTTTATTTTATAAGTAACTTTGCAACTACATGTCAACTAACTCATTAGAGTATTAGTAGGCTGTTAGGTTATGGTTAAAATAAGTTGACATGTTGTTGCAAAGTTACCTGTAGTTAGTACTAGAATGTCTAAAGTAGACTATCGAAATAGTGTTACCTATTATATTATACCTATATATTTGTGTGTGTGTGTTAATGATCCTGCATAAATCTCTGTTGTCACATTGGCTGAGGCACAGGATTAGTATTGGTAGTTCACTGCTGTGTTGTAGCGGAAAGATTTGAGGTCACAGAGGTGTGACAGTTAAAGAAACTGCTCTGTCTGTCGAGTTGAAACCCTCTTTTGGTAACCACCAAACCAAGCTACTCCACCCAGCAGTGCTTTACATCATAAGCATTGTATTTCTATCTCTTATCTTTAGTTTTGCACACATATATTATAAAACGCTACATGCTCTTAACTATCTTTGTTCTTCTAGACTTCAGTCCCCCTCCATCCCCTCACTTGATGGTCGAGCCCTCTAGTGGGCATGTGAGGCCTGGTGAGACACTATCATTCCACTGTCAGGCTCCACCTGACCAGCAGAAACATCCCCCAGAGACTTTCCTCCTGCTCCAGAGAGCCAAAGGAACCCCAGGCTCCATGGTCGCCCCAGCCAAGCTGGTGTCTCAGTCCCTGGAAGCTCACTTCAATGTGAAGACAATGGGATGGGAGGACAGTGGGGAGTATGTCTGCCTTTACCAACTCAAATTACCAAAGACGGGACAAGTGAACTCCACAGCCAGTCAGCCGGTACACATTACTGTCATAGGTGAGGAGAAAACTGTCGGATTGGTGCTATATTCTGATTACATCTCATCCATATTGTCTTGTTTTTAAACATTTGATAGAACAACTAAGGCAAGTGTTAATATTGATCTATGTTTTGCATGAATATTGAGGCGGAATTTCAAGGCATTATAAGTATATAACTTAATTATATCCTTTAAGGCAGAAAGCTATCTCAAAATGCACTACAGCAAGCTCAGTCATGGCCAATTTCCCTACATCATGTTCGAACCATAGACACAGTGGCTGCTGACATTTTGTGCCGATGATGTCATTTGGAGCCTGAGTCTGCAGAGTAGTGGTCGTGAGGCGGAGCCACAGTATCACAGCTCATACTCCTGCTCTCACAGCACAACTGTCAATCATGGCTTTACACCCCTTTTAGTAGCATCAAACAACTAACTAAAACCAAACTTATTGGAAAAACAAACACTTAAACATATGTCAGTGTGATGAGAACTACCTAAAATGACAGAAAATTCGATTACTTAGATTCCATTCGATTACATGGAGAAGGCGGGGATTATGAACTACCAGGGGGCGATCGAAACATTTTGGCTTCACTTTTCAGGACGTGTGCGACACACTTGGTTCGAATGCTTATAAAATAGTATTCATAAAACAGTACGTGTAAAATACCCGAAAGACCTACTATCCTGCTAATATCGTAATATATCAGGTCATCATGACAATGACAACATGGCGTGCCGTGGACGTATCATGTCCGCATTGTATTCATTTTTTTTTAACACATTTATAATGCAGTGAATTCAGACGCAGCTAGGGAACAAATTCAAGATTTGCATTATAAATATACATATTTTATTCAACATTGAGAAGTATTGATCAAAATAGTTTTTAAGCTTAAGAAATGTATTATTTTACCCAATACTTACTCGCTTACCCAATACTTACTCTGCATGATACTCGCTATTGTGCTATTATCTTGGCAAGCTAGGAAGAGCTGTGCGAGTAAACCTCACTCCCCTGATCTCAAGAGGTGGCCTAGCGACAGATGCTAGAAGCTGTGATCTTTAGCATCCTTGTTACCATGCCTGCCTACTATGCCGAAAACGGTGGTTCGAATCCCGCTCGGAGCGGTGCGAGTACACCAGGACGCCGGAGGGGTTACACTAACAGCAGTTCCTGCCTATGTCCAGAGCTCCAAAATGGGCGGCTATATTTATCATTGGTCAGCAAATTTTCATGGGCGAAACAAGTCATAGTGGTGCAGGTATGACATCACTTTGTAGGCCAAAACGCAGAAACGAGTTAGCGTTTTATCACTTCCGGTTCCATCGCCTCGAAGCCAATGTTTTTTTTAATGGGATTTTGGTTAAATGGCTGAAATAAGGTCCGTTGAGAACACAAGCTCAAGACACTTTCACGTTTTATTCTACGACATAAAATACATCAGTATTACCACACTTGTGATTTCTGGAAGCCGTTAGGTGTCTTGATAAAAGCCGGTTGCTAACAAGTGGTTAAAAGGGACTACAGAGGCTGCTGAGGAGATTAAACGGCATCACGCCGAACTGGTAAACTTAATCTACTTTTACTGCCTCTTTATATTTATAATTGTGGTCTTATAAATCATTCTAACTCAAATTTTCTGGGAAAATATCTTTAGGTAAAAACTGAAAGAGTTGTCGGAAGCTTAGTGATGGTGACGTTGAAATCGTGGGACCGTGGTGTAGTTCGTTTATAGACTACCTTTAGCTTTTTACTTCTGGCGACTGCACTTAGGCTTCAAAATTCATAAAAGATGTGTTCATCTGTGAAAATGATCTTGATGGACAAACTGTGAAAGTATCATAAACTTTTGTAAATCACAGAGCTTGCTTTTTTTACGGTAATCTAAAAGCCTATGGAATTGGGTTTTTGTCGAGGGAACCAGTGTGATGCTAAATGCCGGTTGGCCTACAAAGTGATATCATACCTGCGCCACTGTATTTCATAAACAAACCACGTGATTGGGCATGAGCGCGAAAGATTTCTCCACACAAATTTCGCAGTGGGTTCACCTCGTAGCCCAACAGAAAGCTGTTTGGTTTGAAAGTGACTTCTATGTGAGCAGTGCTTCATAAATCACTACCCTATTGACAATAGACAATGTTTTTTTTTGGCCAATGAAATTTCTCTAATGATTCACTTTATGAAGTTCTATGATTGTTAAGATGCTGCCTAAGTAGGTATCTGCCTATGTAAGCAGTAAGCAGAAAGACATCTCACTAGCTTTTGAAACAGAGCTGACTAACTGTGTTGAACTTTGGCATGTAACTTGTTTCATACATCTCTGTGTGTGTGTGTTTCCTCTCACAGAGCTCCCTGTGCCCACTCTGTCTTTATCCCAACATGAGGGTGAAGTTCTGGAGTGTGTGGGGTCACCGGCATATCGACAAGGCTTCTTCTCCTTATTTCGTGTGGGTGTCCTGTCACCTGAGGCGACCCATCAGGCTTCCCTGACCCAACACAGTGCTAGATTTCCCGTACCCACTCATTATGAACATGGTGCTCAGTATCAGTGTCAGTACAGCGTGTCTCTGGGCAACTTCTGGACGTACTCTAAGATGAGCCCTCCAGTAACTCTCCCATGCATTACAGGTGTGTACTACTGAATGTAATAAACCTCATAATGTCATATAAATAAGACCCTAAAATCTGGTTTATTGCATGCTTTTTCAGGATATCACAAATGCACACAGGTCTCTACAGGTAAGATTTAAGTCTTACTGTGGATTTGCACACCACCATAGTAATGCAGCAAATCTAATATGCCCAACGGGGTATCTCAAAACATCCTCTCCCTTTGTTTTCATACACGTCTATGGAAAGGCAGCACAGACCTGGCTGTTATTGTTGGCTCTGTGTCTGCGGGTGTCCTGTTCCTCATGGTGGTGTCACTCCTGGGCTTTGCCGTGCACAGACATAGTGAGTCTTATTTTAGTTGCTCATAAGTTTGCTTTGGTTAAGTCTCTCATGAACTATAATATTCAGTGGTGTTTATCTTCTCAATCCGCTTAATTAAACACTGGAACAAAACAAAGTGAAAACACCTTTCGTTTTTCATTCATGCATGTAATCCTCATTAATATATATTGCATTGTAATCATTATCCATTTATTTGCAGTCAAAAACAAGTCAGAAGGAAGGAGACAAAGGTGAGACAATACTGAAGAGCGAAGCTGATATTTGATTAAAATTACATTTATTCATTTGGCAAGCATTTTTATCTTAAACTGATCAAAAGTGACAGTAAAAACATTTGTATAATGTTACAGATTTCTATTTAAGATTTTTTTAAGTGAAATGCTGTTCTTGACCTGAGAATTTTATATGCATCAAAGAATCGTGAATAAATGGATCACGGTTTCCACAAAAATATTAAGAAGCACAACCGTTTTTTAACATTGATACAAAAAATTTCTTTAGCACCAAATCAGCACATTAGAATGATTTCTGAAGGATCATGCGACATTTTAATGCCATTTTAAATTAAATTAAGTTTAATTTGAATTTAAATTTCAATAACAATTCACAATATTACGGTTTATTTTACTATCAAATAAATGCAACCTTGGTGAGCATAAGAGACTCATTTAAAAAAAAACATAAAAAAAATCTTACACACCCCAAACTTTTTAATAGTGTTTATTTCTATAATTATTTAAATAAATATTTATATAAATATTTTAAACACTAATGTAGATAATTATATTATTTATATATAATTATTTAAATTATTCCATTTATTTTGATAGTACACTTCTAATATGAGTAATATGAATGTTATAAAAACATTAACAAATAAAATAAAACTTTCCACAGAGAACAAGACAAACTGTGGCAACATGTTCACTCCAGAGATCATATTGTTGGTAAGTCATCTCTTCAAAGCAAGTATCATCCATTCGCTTCTGCACATATATATGTGCATATATCTCCCAGTATTACATCATAAGCACCATTCACATCTGAATTTGCCTTGAAGTTGATTGATTTTCTCTCACCATGGATTTATTTTCTCATCAGACCTCACTCTCCAGCGTGTTGACATTGGATCTGAGGTAATGATGCACCATTTCAAACCTTCTCTTGTGATTCGCTTTTCAAAAGGACCACTACAGTAGTATCTCATATCTCGCTCCAGTACTAAGGTTACCAGTAAGCTGATTTGTTTAGACAGGAAGGAGAGAAAGAAGAATAAGATCACAGAATAAGATCTCTTTACATCACGCAGTGTTTGCCAACATCCTGTTGCATTAGGTCCGCTGTTAGAAACATTGACTTGTCACATCTCTAACACGCATGTTTTCACACGTTTCTAAACTACAGGGCTTTGGAGGGATGCTAAGAGGAAGACCCGCAGATTCAGAGGCCATCTATGACTATCCCATGACAACCTTTAAGGACACTTCATTTTACTGACTATCTATCTATGTATATACAGTACCAGTCAAAAGTTTGGAAACGTTACTATTTTTAATGTTTTTGAAAGAAGTCTCTTATGCTCATCAAGCCTGCAGTTAAAAAAACAAAAAAAAAACAACAAAAAAAACAGTAATATTATGAAATATTATTACAATTTAAAATAATGGTTCTCTTTTTTAATATACTTTAAAATGTAATTTATTTTTGTGATGCAAAGCTGAATTTTCATCAGCAAGTACTCCAGTCTTTGGTGTCTTATGATCCTTCAGAAATCATTCTAATATGCTGATTTATGATCAATGTTGGAAACAGTTGTGCTGCTTAATATTTTTTTTATAACCTGAGATACTTTTTTCAGGATTATTTGATGAATAAAAAGTTAAAAAGAACTGTATTTATTTAGAATAGAAATCTAGAAATCTAAGAAATTAGTACTTTAATTCAACAAGGATGCGTTAAATTGATAAAAGGTGATGGTAACGATTTATATTGTTAGAAATGTTTTTATTTTGAATAAATGCTGTTTTTATGAATAAATGCTGTTAACGTTTTACTCATCAATGAATCCTGAAAAAAGTATTCCAAAAAAATATATTAAACAGCACAACTGTTTCCAACATTAATCATAAATCAGCATATTAGAATGATTTCTGAAGGATCATAAGACATCAAAGACTGGAGTACTTGCTGATGAAAATTCAGCTTTGCATCACAAAAATAAATTACATTTTAAAATATATTAAAAAAGAGAACCATTATTTTAAATTGTAATAATATTTCATAATATTACTGTTTTTTGTTTTGTTTTTTTAACTGCAGGCTTGATGAGCATAAGAGACTTCTTTCAAAAACATTAAAAATAGTAATGTTTCCAAACTTTTGACTGGTACTGTATATATATATATATATATAGCTAGCTATCTATCTATCTGTTTGTCTGATGCTACATTTTGTTTGACATATTCATACTGTGACGTTTATTTAAAGCTGAAACATTTTGTGTTTTTTAAATAATGTATGAGTAAACAATTGTCTACTGTTCAGTAGTTTGTCATTTTTCACTGAGATTTATGAATTATTCTGTCAGCAGGGGGCTCTGAACATCCAGATATAATGTGAGATTGATGTTTCAGTGGAGCATTGAGCGTTGGTCAACGAATCTTTGGAAATTATTTTATAGATTTAATCACCCAAAGCTGAAAAGTGAAAGCTTTTTCAAGTGAAAGTTTCTTTTCACAGCAGATGCTTACTAAAAATCTATTACTAATGTTATGTAGGTCAAGTAGTGCTCAAGAGCTTTTCATTTCCTCTTTGCTTATCATGAAACCCCAAAAGGGAACCATTTATTTGACAGTCAATCCAGAACTACATTCCTGTAATGAAATTAAACACCTATTATATGATACTAGTTTAAGACTCCCATGTATGTCTTCACATAGTCTGTCCGTACCGAAACTCTTTTGATTATCAAACCATAAACCATTTACAGCTTTTTTACAGTGAGAGCTGATCTAGCTGTCATATGGTCGACTGAAGTTTCTCTGCTTTGTTCTCACCTTAACCCTGTATTTACACAGAAACACTTAGACCTGCTTGAGACAATGTCCAGTTACCAGACTACTATTAACAAAATGTAATACTGATTATATGTTTCGACAGAAACCTGTAGCCTTACATAACTAATCATAGTTCTGTTTTTCTAAGAATGCTTTGTCATAAAGGTCAGGCAATGGGCAGATTTTCTCCAGTGGTAACGATAAGCTACTTCCATATTTGAAATGAACATTCTCATGCAGCCTTTGCTAAATTGTACTGAGAAAAAGTGAATCAATAATTCACAGGCAACTAGAGGGTCAGTAAAGCATGCTGTGTGTGTGTGTGTGTGTGGTGATCTCACTCATGACTAATCTCACTCGGAGGTTTTCTTTGTACCTTTCCTACAGTTCTATCATCACCATGGCGACGCATTTGAATGCCCACTGGCGTGTTGAGTCACGGCAGTCGTGTATTCTTCCCTCACAGCGCGAGCTGAGGAGGTTAGAATGGACTGTGATGTCATTAAAGGTTTTTGCATGGAAGCTGAATGGAATGCGAGAACGTCGCCCTCTTTAATTGTTATATTGGAAATCAAAGCCATAGGTACGGTGTAAGCATAAAGCATTACATCCTGGTCATTGTGCCTATTGTGAAGTCAGTGATCTAGTTTCGGACTCCAAGAGCCAAACCCCCATATTAACGATGAGTCACATTCAGCACTTTGAGTTTCGGAAAATTATTCAACACATTCATTAAAAAAATTAAAAATCTGATCCACACTTTTTTTCTAAATTAGTTTTAATGTTTACATATGCACCAATAAAGCCATTTCCCAGTTAGTTTAATTTAACTTTTCTAATGAGTAATGAAATATCTATGCAATAATTTTTATTAAAATATATTTTTTATATAATCCAGTGTTTTGACTGTCTTGTTACTATGAGATGAACAGCTATGTTTATTGATTATAAATAACTGTAAAGCCGAGATTTACATCGAAAATGACAATTATTACACTGAAATCATTTGAGCTCTTGTGACGCCAATCAACAATCACCTAGTAACATGGATATCCAACTCACAGTGTCTTTTTGAGGCAAGTGATTCTCTTCATCCACCCATAATGGCACGTGGTACTGCTGTCCTTTAAAAGGTCAGGGAATATTATGGGGAAACTGATCATTTGTTCATATGCTTTATTTTTTATGCAGGCGCACTTGGTTGTCCGGGCTGTTCGTATTCTTTATGCCAGGATTCTGTAGTTGCCGTTCAGTCTCAGTTGTTGTCTTCCACATGGCCGTTCACCGTCCCTGACTCCCAGCGTTCAAGTAACGGGTTTCGCTGCCTTGGGATCTTTAGCGGTTTCTGCATTTATCAGAACATTAACGACAACATTAGTGAGTGCATTTGAATTTGAACACCTCTAGGCCACATGCAGAACCTGATTTCACCAAGTACAACACGTTCCTGGATTAACATCTTTGTTGATCCTTAAACAACAAGATCTGAGGGACAAGTTTACAGTTTATGTCAAGTTTAGGCTTACAACCTGTGGGTACATCACGTCATTTCCCTCTGATTTTAGGGATAACTTAGGACTGAATTTTAGGACAGGAAGGTTGTTCTAGGGGCAACAAAATATGTTGACCTAGGAGCGCATCTAACTTGGCAAAATCAGGACGTACAGCACGTACAGCATAAGAAGATTTGGTCAAAAATGAAAATTTTGTCATCATTGACCCTTGTGTTGTTTTAAACCCATCTTGACATTTTGCCTATTCATTCATTGTGCATATTCAAGTTTAAGAAATTAGATTTGAGAAGTGAATTTATTTCACTGAATAATCATTTTTAAATTTTATCTGCTCCCCAGACAGACATATATGACGTAATTTAAAAGCACAACTTTGGATTTTTTTTTGTTGTCTTTTCTGGAGCTTGACCGCCCCCTGGTCAGCATTCATTGTTCTATTGAAGAGAGCTTCAGAATTTTTAGCTGTGGGTGAATTATTCCTTTTTAAATTGTTAAAAATAATAAACACAGAAGCAGCACATGCTCATTTATCAAGGTAGGCACTCTTTCTCCAAGCAAATGAGAGCTGAGATGAGGTGAACTGATAAAAAAGCCTCTGTTTTCAGATGAAGGCAATGTAAACTTGGCAGCACCAATCAGTTTTGATTGTGTTTCTGTTACATTATACTTTCCTGGCTGCGGAGAATGATTCAGTGACAATAATGACAGTCAAGATCTGATCTTGATTATTAAGAATTCAGCATGAACTCTGCTCTCGCTGGCATCATCTAAAGCGCGATAAGCCACTTCATTAGCATCACATTTAGTGTCTGTGGTTGTGTTTGCACAGGGAGGGTTACTGAAACTTTGATACTCTCTGATTACCTATTGAAAGGTTGAAGAGCGTTGGTAGCCTGTTTATTGATCAAGTAACTCCCCAATTCGTGGTCTGAACCTCAACTTTTGGGTTACCAGCCCAAATCTTTAGCCACAACGTTACCAACACCAGTGATACATTTATTCCCGTAAAAGAGTGAAGAACACAAATTATGCCGCTTTTAAAAGATTCAAAGAAAAAATCCTCTACCTCTGACACCTGTTGTCTTGGTTCTTCATCAGCTTGGGGTGGAGGCCATGTTAGGTCCAGTTTTCCGGTGGATTGTCGCACTAGAGAAAGCAGGAGACAAATGTTTGAATGTACAACAAGTCATTACTGAACTGGATGTTCCTATCCACACATATTGGATGAGAAGACAAAGTAGCAGTGAAAGGTTTGGACACACCTACTCCTTAATTTGAACTTTAATCCAGATTTGGAATATTAATAACAAACTGAAGAATGGGAATTAGACAGTGGCCAAACAAGGGAAATGCTAAACAAATCATCTTGCATTTAAGATTCCTTCACCCTTTACCAGGTGTATCAACCTGGAGTGCTTTTTAAAACGGTTCTGAATGAGTTCTAATAAGGGAATTCATGTGTAGGCACACATTTTTCTATTTTTTTAATTAGCATATTATTTTATATTTCGCTACAAAACTTATTTCAAGCATTTAAATGTAAGCATTTAGATGAGACACATGAATCGAGTGTATCCAAATGGAATATTTAAAAATTTCACACTATGAAGGGCAAAAGATTAAAAGATCTGTAGCAGTGGTAATTAAGGTTTAATTAACATATTCCAATATATCCAATTGAGCAACAGTTCATACAAATTTACTTCTGTTGCATCACAATAAAAATGACATACAGTACTTGGTTTTGTTTGTAAAAAGTTATGACATCGGCAATATTGGTTTATAACTGTTAGCTGCTCTTACACAAATGCACCACATTTCCCACAGTTTCTGCAAAATTACCATATTTGCTTTTAAGTTTTTGATATTACTGTAGAGCTGTGGTAAATTGATATTAGCCACCATTAGCAGAGAAAGAATATGAAATGACATAGGGAGATTAGGAGTTCCCACATTTATTATGTTGTAAGTATTATGCTGTTACAGTGGCATTTTGGCATTGACAATGGCATTTTGGCATTATGTTATCATGCAAAACAATTCTGTAGAAGAAAGCTTTTCTGAGTAAAAAGAAGTAGGGGAAACGAGTTTTTGTCAGTTTATTTTTATAAAAATAAGGAGACACTAAAGAGAAAGTAGAAATGGACAAGAAAAACTTGAAATTTACTGGAAAAGAGATTTCACTTCCCTTTATATTAGTACTAAATGTGTCATTAATTGTCAGCATAAATGTATGGATCATTTGCCTTTTTAAGTCTAGCAGGCATTTCTGCAGACTTGCACAGTAGTAAAAGATAAACTCAAGTCACAATCGTAGTTTATGTACTGGACATGCAAACCTCACCTCACCTACACCTCAGGCATCACCTGTCAAGATCACAGTACTCTTATCCATACTTTGTTCATTTCAGCACATTTGACTGACTCAGAAATTTAAATATCCGGTAGTACTATACTAATATAGTTAGTACTATTGACATAACCCTACATTAGCATTTTGGCTGTTTGTTTGCTGGCTGCCATGGTGAGGCGCAAACTATCCCAACCTCCAGTCAAATTATAAAATGTCTATGTAACTAAAGTTTCTACACCACAGAAAAGCTTTACAAGTCTTACTGTTAACTAATAGTTCACAAGTGTCGAGTTTTATTGGTTTTGCTGCTATTAAGATTGTTCTGTATAGCTCAAACAGTAGAACATGGTGTTAGCAATGCCAAGGTCATGGATTCATTTCCCAAGCAATGCACAAACTGATAAAATGTTTATCTTGAATGCAATGTAAATCGCTCTGAATAGAGTTGTCTGCCAAATATATGGCCTGGCCTTCAAAAAGAATAGTTTTTTAAAGATTTATGTATATATATATATATATATATATATATATATATATATACACATTTAAATATATATATATATATATATATATATATATATATAAACAACAAGCAATGTTTGCAAGCTTTTGGTCCAATCATGGCCTACACAGTAGTCAATTTCAAACTTATGGAAAAATGTATTAATTTTTCGCATATTTGGCACACCCATACACCTATTTGGTATAATAATAATATCCGTTCGGGAGGTATACCATTTTTCTCTAGAGACTGGATGCAGAAGGGCATTTATACATTGAACGATATTGCTGGTCCTAAACGCTTGTTAAGCTTTCAAGAACTGTGTGAGAGGTATGGACCAGAACCCTCTTCTTTGTTTTGATATCTGCGCCTAAGGTCGGCCATGAAGGCCTATGGGGTGCCCTGGGGGGAAACACTTCCTATACATCCGATCATTGCTTGGTTTGAATCGTCCTCTTCTAGTCACTTTACTTCATGGATGTACGGGAAGGCCTTAGAGGCTTCAGCAAATCGCCTAGCTATAAAGCGTGCATGGGAAAGAGATTGTGAACAACAGGAGGATGTCACCGACTGGGGAAGAGTATGGCAGAACATTTTTACTTCATCTAGGAATCCTAATCACCAACTGATTCATTATAACTTCTGTCACAGAACTTATTGGACCCCACTCAAAAGACATTGTATTGACTCCTCCTTCAGTCCTTTTTGTGATAAATGTCCTGACCAACAACTTGGTTCCTTTTTCCATATGATGTGGGAATGTGAAAAGGTTAAACACTTTTGGACTGAGGTATGTGGTATCTTACTATCTTATCGAAAATCATTGATTATCCGATTCCAGTGACACCCTCGGTATTATTACTGAATGATGACTCTCAGTTTGACTTCTCTAAGCTGCAAAAAATTGTCTACCTGGCCGGTTCAACGTCTGCAAAAAAACTCATAGCTCAACACTGGCTCCCACCACATACCTTGGATATATTCAAGTGGTTGTTACAACTTCGGGACATTATAATGTTAGAAATATCCACAGCTCGGGTGAACTTGGCTCAAATCTCAACACTAAAAATATTGACAACAGCTGCTGATAAGTTCTCCAAGTATATTGCGCAAAGCAATGTTCAGGACTCAGTTTGAACACTTCAACACTTTATCCCATTTCTTTATTTTTAATTCTTATTTTTTATTGTTTTTTATAAATGTTTTTATCATTCCTGTGACTGTTTTTCTGTAGATTTATCTGTCCATTTTGTACCCCATTATAAAGAGACCACGGGGTGGGGTGGGAGGGATTGGTAGATGTGTTGTTGTTTGTTGTGTTTCTTTTTGCCATGTTTATTGTCAAAAATTGAAAATCAAAAAAAAAAAAAAAAATTATATATATATATATATATATATATATATATATATTAGTAGAACGTGGTGTTAGCAATGCCAAGGTCATGGGTTCATTTTTATTTATATTTATATACTCTGCATATACATCCTCTCTATATCCTTTCCTGAGTGCATGTAGAGCATGGTGCTATCAAGGCAAAGACCAGGTTCAATTTACACCAAATGCATGAACTGATTAAATGTATATTTTCAATACATAATTTGCTATTTTGCTTTGATTTATAATGACAAATGTGTAAATGTGCGTGTATGGCCTACAAATGAGTTTTATAGGATTTGTTACATTGGTCATGTGTCCTTTGCATTATCTGCTCCAGTAGCTCAAAGTAGTAGTAGTGTTAGCAATGCAGACTTCATTAATTATCAGGAATGCATAAACTATTCATATTGTATGGTGAATGAATGCTACACAAGTTTTTTTTTAATGTTAAGTTTTGACTCCTTTCAACTGCTCTGTGAGTTTTCACATGCTGCTTTACAATGACTCACCTGATGTAGTGGGGGTGAATATCTCTGATTGGCGGCCTGTTGGAGTCAAATTTGTCTGTGGAGGTGGGGAACTAAGAATCTCTTTGTTAGAGGATCCCATTCCATCTTTCACTCCACTTCCTGTCCTCAAATCAATTCTTGTTCCCCTTCCTTCTTCCAGATCCATGGCTGCTCCTCCATAAAGACTGTTTCTCTGTCTCTGTAGTTCTTTTTCCCTTTCTTTTGCCTCCTTAATGTCCAGCTCCACCTGAGGCTGCAGAGTCATAGAGGAGCGGAGCTTGAAGAACGGGTTCTCCTTTACCGTACTTGAGTCTTCAGCCACTTCAACATTTGGTCTTTGTCTTGCATTAACAGGCTCTGCAGAAGTAGCCCTCACACCCACTGGATTCATCACTTTTACAGATCCTCCATCTGTCCATGAGGCTGTCTTATAACCCCCGTTTGGTCCTCCCACAGTTGTAGGAATAGGGTTGGCCTCTATTATTATTATCTGGCCCGTGAATCCCTCAGCTAGACCAGGTCCTCGAGCTGCAGGCGGGTTGCCGTTGGTGCCTCCATACTTGGCCATGGCTGGTGGGGTGGGAGAATTTTGAGAGAATTGCATTAGGCGTTGTCTAACAGCAGAATCAACTTCCAGTATTCCAGAAGCGGACTCTACGTAAGAGTTTGGGGGAGATCTTCTGCTTAAGTCTGCCACTGATTCCTTCTGCTCTTGGAATGACTCAAAGAGCAGCTTTTTTTCTTGAAGCTGTACCTCTGTTCCCTTGTCATAGAAGCCAGGTAGTCTGCCCAGTTCAACCAGAACCTTCTCCCTCTCTGTCTCTACGCTGATTTCCTTCTGCATCTTCTTTCCAGCAAACTGCCGGTCCTTGTCGAGGCTTGGGTTGGATCTTATCTGGAGGTCCTGAGATAGAATGGGTCTCCTCAATGGAATTTCCACAAACTCATTATTCCTGTTAGTTGTGTCGCACAGTCCTCGAGAACGCCGCAGACTCTGCTCTCTCTTCATAGTCAAACGGATCTCCCTCTCAATGGGAGTTTCGTTAGGTGGAGATTCAAAGGGCTGAGGAGCCTCAGTGTTAACAAGGCCCTCCGAGACATCTGTTGTGCTGTTGGGGGAGAAATCTGCTGATACACCGCTATCGCTCTGGCTGTCATCAAAATGATCCACCTGCATTCTGTTGACTTTCCCGTCTCCCAGATGAGGCTTTGTGTTTGACTGGGACTCCGCTCTCTGTCCTTTGTTTTCCCGTTCTTGTCTTTGATCTTTAACCTCCCCAAGCTGCTTTCCTCTGGTCCCACCTGTTTCTGTGAAACGCACTATTTGCTTTCGCTCTTCACCTGTTTCTCTACCCTCTCTCTCCTCCCTTTGACTGTCCCTTCTCCCGTGTGTCATTATCAATGGCTCTTTTACTTCCGTAGAGATAGAGGCAGAGTTACCTTGCTCTGGATTGGCTGGCTCGCCTGCAACTGCTTCTAGGGGCGGAGCAGCACCACACACCTGTTGTAACTCATTCTCATTTATATCACTTAGGTTGTTTACCTCAAGCTCCCCCTGCTGGACATTCTCTGCTTTAACCCCAGATTCAGTTATGGATGCACTTTGGATGCTCGATGAAGGTTCGGTTTCTGTGAGATTACTTTTTGACGATCTTTTGGAATACGTCAGGTTTGGTGGTTCATCACAACGACTGTCCCGTCTCACCCACTGCTCTCTGGTGCTCGGGAAGTCCAAAGGTTTACAGTCTATATTTAGCTCTTCACTGTTTTCTGATTGGAACACAATTGAGTCAGAGTCACCATGTGACTCAAGCTCATGTCCCTCTTCTTCTTTGGTCACCTTTGGCATTTGTGGCGAGTCAGTGCTTTTGTCTGCCTGTGTCATGCTAACAGGTTCTTCACCCTCAGTGTCTTGCACAGATGTCTGAACATCTTCACTGTTTTCAGGGGTTTCCTTCACTTCATCAGTGTCTTGCACAGATGTCTGAACATCTTCACTGGTTTCAGGGTTTTCCTTCACTTCATCCTGAATCTCTGTGGCTTGACACTCATTTCTCTCTGGTTGGATATCTTCTTCCAGTCCTGGCACTGGTGGACACTGGTCATCATCAGAGTCATTTTCATCTGTACTGCACAAGTCTTCCCTTGTTGGCTCAATGGCTCCATCAGCTGGTGAGGAGGTGGGATGATCGTGAGGTTGAGGCTGGAAACTGCTGTCAGGTGTTTCTGTTCTTTCTAACTCACTTATAGCTTCTGTGTCCTTGTTCATCTCTTGCAGGTCTGTGGCTGTGTCTTTCTTTTTCGTCGTAGGATCTTCTATTATTGCCGTTTCCATGTCTTGAGTTAAGTGGGCTTTTTCTGCTATTTCTGCTATGTCTGCTATTTCTATTTCTTCACTACTGCATTCATCCAGGGATTCAGATTTCTGAGTGCAAGTCACAGAGTCTGTTTCCATTTTGCTCTAGATCTGTATGAAATAAATGGAAAAATGTGTTTATTCAATCACAGAATGACAAGCCAGAGACGGGCTTCCTTTAGTTGATTGTGTTGGTAATCAACAAAGTTTGTCTCTTTCTTCCCAGGCTTCCCTTACTGCTTTTCTCACCTTATTTTTTATTGCATAAAGGTGAGACCCCTGAAGTCTTTTCCTTTATACGGGTAACACTTATAGTTTTTTTTTTTGTTGTTGGTGTTGCTGACTTAGGAAACAATAATCATCTTATGTTTCAATCCCAGTAACCCAGGAGAGCTCATAATAAATGGAGTTATAGTGCGACTGCATTACCCTTTTCACTTGCTTTTGTGTTCTTGCTTCACAAATCTTTGACCTCTGTCAGTCTTAAATAAAATTCATTAGGTCATTTATTCTTTAACGCCCATGCCTCAGAGTCAGATTAGTGTCCTTCCCTAAGTTCACTTAAGCACTTAAGGTCACCTTGATATAGGCCATCTGAAACAATTACTTGCAATATTTATTTTAAGTTTTCATGTTATTTTTTTTTCTTCTTTGTACTAGTCTGTACACTAAGCATTTATTTTTGTAACCATTGTCTTATTTTGCTATAGTGTCATTGTCCTGCATATTGATCCATACAGATATTTCCATATTAGCACATGCGACTGAGAATGATTAACAATATTATTAAAATTGGAAGAACATTAAACAGCGTGCAAGGTCGAGGGTGGACATTTTCCACCTTCACAGTCAATGACATTTCTCTCTATTCTTTAGAAAGTTAAAATTTAACCAGGTCTTTTGAGAATCATGTTTACTTAAATGCAAAATCCGATCTCCATGCAAGTCAGGTAATAATTTTTTGTTGAAAACAAGTGGATCATTCACAATATAATATTTGGACTCTGTATTGCATTGTCTCCTGGAAACAAACACAAGGATTTGAAGGTGTGTCATAGCATAATGCTAATTATATAAGGAGCAGATTAATACCATTTAATCAGATTATACTGTGGACACGAGTAACAAAACAACATGGAAAATCTGATTCAGGAATAATACAATAATGGTGAGGTGTTCTTAGTGTCCTTATGAATTAAAACACATATAATACTTAATAAAGGTCATGATTGAATTTCAATCTAGTGAAAATATAAATATTAGAATACAAAACCTGGTAGCACACATCTATTTTTAGCTATACTGAAAACTACTGTTAACATCCACAAATCTCAAGAAACTATAGTACACTGTAAAAAATTTCTAACCCTCCCAAATCAAAAATTTCAAGTGGCCGATAACATCTAAATTTTTCAATTGGCCCAAGTGAAATTCTTGTTGCAATAGTCTGTTAACATTGGCTCAATGAGAAATAATACGTCACACTAATTGAAAAATTTAGATGTTATCGGTCACTTGAAATTTTTGACTTGGGGATGTAATTTTTTTTTACAGTGTATGAATAGCTGTCATTAAACGTGGATAAGTCTGCTTCAGTAATTCTAGGTAAAACAAGTGATGTGAATATTCAATTAATTAATCCCAAATTGAAATTCCTGACATTGTCATGCAACACACATAAAGTATACAAATCAGTTAAAGGGCTATTTGGATTACACGACCCATTCTTACACATAAAAACATAAGATGAAAAAGGAAAACAGGCCTACCAGCTGATGAGATGAAATAAAAGATGAAAGAAGGTCAGCTGAAAGACAAAAAACTGAAGTGAGCTTTGTGAAATCTGCCCCTCTCACCTTCTTACTCTCTTCTCCTTCCCTTTCTTTCCCTGGTTTCCTTCTCTCTTTTACTCTCTCTCCCTCTCTCTCTCTCTCTGTACCTCCACCCCCTGCTTAGTAATCAAGGTTAAAATCTGTGCAGTTCTTTTCTCTCCTACTTCCACAGTACACTAAAGCTGCCGAGTAAACCACAGGCCTTGCATCACTAATCCAAACAGCTCTCAAAGCTCTCACGAGTTTGAACAGTGAAAGCATGGGATCTCTTTCTATTCTCTTTCAAACTTCTAGGTTCACCCACAATACTGCAAGATCTAAATGTAGCTGTAATATTTTACAATAAGGTTCAGTTTGTTAGCATTAGGTATCATGAAGTAACAATTATAACAATCATTTATTAATAAAAAATGTTACATATACAAATACATTTTAATTTCAATCTGCATAAATTAACATTAGTTAATGTATTATGCAAGGACACGGATTAAAAATGAACGATAGAATATTAAAGCATAAATTACCTTTTAATTAAACCTTTTAATTAATTTTAAATGCTTGTTCATTGTTAGTTTATGATACTGAACGCATTAACTCATGTTGATGAATTGAAAACTTATTGTAAAGTGTAGCATTATAAATTAAAAAGTTAAATATAAATATGAAAAAGGTTCAAGCTATTGAATATTTAAAGACTGTGACAGAATACACTATTCTTTTTCATGTTTAATGATGAAAGGATTATTGCCAATGTTTTTTTAAAGGCATTACTATTTGATTCTCTTTTATACATAACTTACAAAATAATACTGTTTTATCTTTACATTGACAGTAGCTATATTATACCTCATTATATGCCTCCTCAACTATTTTTGTATGAAGAAAAAACAGCCTTAGATTAAATTTCATAATTGTATTTATTCTTCCAATGTAAACTTTCTATACAAAATCCTCACCGCTTCTTATTCAGCTCTTTGTATATACTATACATACAGGCACTCAGTTAAGGCACTGAGAATTTGCATCAAACTTTCCATGCTGAAAAAAATGTTCCTGAATCCAACTGAAAGCTTTGAATAATATTGATTAAAAAAGACAGTTCACCTTAAACAGACTGCTAAAGCGATTTATGCCATATACTATACACTGTTCAGAAATAGTACTGTTCACAGGGTCACATTAAAGAGATAGTTCACTCAACAACAAAAAAAGTTAAATCTGTCATCGTTTATTCACTCTCATGTTGTTTTAAACCTGTATGCATTTCTTCTGCAAGACAAAAATATCTTCTTTTTTTGTAATAGAAAGTTGTTTAGGATTCCATTGCCTATCACTGTACAGACAAAACAGTTGAAACACACTTCAAAATATATTTTGTCTTGCAAAAGAAAAACTCGAGCAGTTTTGGAACAACATAAAATGATTTTCAGTGCAGGATAAACTATCTGTTTAATGTCTAAAAACACTTAATAAAAGCAGAAACTCCATTCACATCAGCAATAAAGATGTTACAGCATGTATAAAATCACAGGTAACCATTCTGTCTCTTTGTTTTGATTAATAATCAAGGCACACAAATTGTTTATGATAGATTATGCAACAACTATCGAAAGTAGAGAAGTGTTAATTACCGCTGTGGGTTGATTCCCACGGCACTGATAAAAACAAAATATTTTTATGTGGTAGTGTTAAAACCGTCAAGGCCTCTGTGGGTCGGCAGCCAACGCTCTAGAGTCGCCAGACATAAAAACAGGATCATAATCACTAATCAGACACCAGAGGCTGGGAATGCAACCAATGGTGGCGCATTAACAACAACAACAACATGCACACTGAAGCCTATTCCAGTCCTTTCCTGCAAGCCAATGCACTTTACAAAGCTTCTTTTTACACTGATAGGAATTATGGGCATCCAATAAGGAAAGGGCAATGCCAGTCTTTACGTTTTACGGCTCCGTTTTGAATATATTCTTCAGTATATAATAAACACTTTGTGCTTTGATGCCACAAGTGAACAGCTGAAGATCAAAATATGAACGTCTTAAAATACAAATTGTATATTCAGAGTAACAGTCAAGATGGAAAAGAAAGAAAAATAAAAAAAAGTCAGTCAAACGTCAACAGACCGTTCACATGACTGAACAACACTGGCAGTTTTTCCGCTTTGGTGCTCCTGCGTCCTCTGCTGGATTGGTGGCGCTGGCATCCAGCTGGGCCGCTGCTTTGGAGATCAGCAGAGGTTCTTGTTCGGCACGCTGCTTCTCTCTGTTGGACTCGTCCAGCGGAACCTCCTGAAATTGGCTGAGCGAGATGCGCGAGGCGGGCACGGACTCCTCGTCTTTTGGGGTTTGTGATTCTGTTGCGTTTGTTTCGACTTTGGGTCTGATTGTTGGAGAAGGTTCTGTTGTGGAATACATTGGAATGAGGGAAGCCTCTATAGGGCTATCTACTGTCACATTCTGGGGTTGTGTTTCAGTGGAGTCTGGGAGATGTTGCTCTATTTGCCCTTCGTCTACCACTACCACATCCACATCCACATCCTCAGCAGGAGTATCTTCAGTCACTTCGACCTGCTTCAGATCAACAGACGCTTCCGGATCATACTCTGTCTCTTCTTCAGCACGCGTTGCTTCTGTGCTTCCAGATGAGTCTTCATTTTTAGCATCCGTAGTAGGTTCTTGAGCCATGCTGTCATCTTCCTCTGGGATTTCCTCTCCTTCGTCTGTAATGATGACTCTTTCTGCTCGGATAATTGCTCCACCATCATCGTCCTCATCAACTCCATGTCCGGGCTCCGCCTCCTTGAAGCCAAGGAAGGTCATGGTTATTCCTCCAGCACCTGTTCCTTCAGCAGGGTGGCTGGCGAAGCCGTTAGCAGAAGCGGGTTCGTCCTGTCCTGGAGTATTGTGTGATGTTTCTCCTTCCACATTTCCGTTTATAATAGCTGAAGTTGTTATGGTGTCATTTTCTGTCTTTGCATCAGTGAGCGGTTCTGCTTCCTCCACGTCGTGGTTCTCAGCATGCACGGAATTATCTGCAACAAAAACCAACAGTATGAATATAAAATAATAGGTTTTGACATTTATACATGTTAACAATAGTGAAATTGTCAATGGCAATGCTTTGATTCTATAATTTATAGCACATTAAAGCAACACTATGGAACTTTTCCTCTTCGGTCGCCCTACAGGTTGGAAGCGGAATTGTCCATTACCGCTGTCGTAAATAATTTCGCCGCCCGCAGCCTACCGTCGCACGCACGCTCGCTGTTTATCCAGCACCGGCTTTGGAATGAACGATGTCCAGTGACATGGTAGAGTATGTTGCATGATTTCATGAAAGCATGATGTATTGCGACATCAGAAATTAAGAAAAACTAAATAATGACTATTGTAACGCTTGACGTAAAGCAAGTCAAATTTGTAGTTTTCTTATGTCTCATTCGAACTACAGAAACGCGACCCGGTTTGGCAAAGCGCGGTTATAGCAGATATAGGGCTGCAAAGCGAATCCAAAAGTGCCTTTCACCCTGTTACGACTTGATGAACCACTGAAACCATTTTGGAAACATTATTTTAAGGTAAAAAATGTTACTTAGTGTTGCTTTAAAGGCTTTTTCATAAATTTGAAACTAAAGAGAGACAGGAGGCTTGTTTACACTATTAAGCGTTTTGGTTGATCGGATCACAAGTGGACGACGCTAAATACAGGTGTAAACAGGGTCTAAAACAGTTTGAGCTTGTCCACTTTCGACCACTTCCAGAAGTAGTTGAAAACACATTAGACCGGATTGCTTTCGTAGTGTAAACGCTCACGTGGTCGAATGAGTTCGAACAGCCACAAAAGACCGTCTACTCTCCACCTACAGACCTCATGCATAAACATTATAGGAAGTGCGCTTCCTATAACATACCAAGCACAATGTTCTCTCACCATTCCTGATTTCTAACACACTCTCAGCGTTCGGCTGGTCTTGCAGCTATTGGAGCAGAAATGAAAGCTAATGTTCTCCGTGTGTTTTTCTGTCGTCTCCGGGCACGTTCATTTGTAAATTACTCAAGCTTATTTCGTTCATTAGATTGAAATATCTGAAGAAGCCCATACATTTACCCGCCTATAGACCCTCTCCTCGAAGAAATCAGGACACAAGTGGTCAAGTGGACAAAAGAGACGGATTAAAACACCAGGTGTAAAAGGGAATGTGTCGCCCTCGTCTACTTGTGATCCGATTGACCAAAACACATCTTAGTACCAGGTGTAAACAGTCTTTAGGGCATTGCTAGGGTGTTTTACTGGTCTTGTAATATTAGGTCTCTCCCTCAATGTAAGTCTAAGGATTTTTTTCACCTATTTTATCATCTGCCAGAAAAAAAAGGTACGTTTTATCGCTAAGAAAAATAAGTATTCAGCCCTCCTCTACAAACCACATGATGATCTCAGCACATATGACTGGAAAGTTACCCAAGTCTTTACCAGGTGACTAAGACAGAACAGTATATAATAAATGAGAAGAACTGATATTTTATACCTCTCTTTTCCTCTTTTCCATTCTCCACGATAGGTCCATTAGGGGCCGTCTCAGCAACTGCTGTTTGATTAGAAACATTTATAATTGATACTTGTTCAATATCATGCTTTGCAACTTAAGATGAGTTCTTTTGTTCATTTTTTAACAGTGTTTTCATTACAAAATCTTATTTTAAATCTAAATGGTTTGATGCACTAACTACACTTTACAATAAGGTTCAATTCCATAACATAAATATAAATATTTTTATAAATATACTCATAAATATACACTACTGTTCAAAAGTTTGGGGTCTGTAAGATTTTTTTTAATGTATTTGAAAGAAGTGTTCACCAAGGCTGCATTTATTTGATCAAAAATACAGTAAAAAAAATATAAAAAAATTAAATATTATTACAATTTAAAATAATAAATTGTATTCCTAATGCAAAGCTGAATTTTCAGCATCATTACTCCAGTCTTCAGTGTCACGTTATCCTTCAGAAATCATTCTAATATGCCATAACATTGTTTATTTCACAAATAAATGTAAAAGTGTATATTGTCACTTTTGATCAATTAGAAAAAAAAAAATCGTACTAACCCCAAATCTTAAAGGAGAACTCCGGTCAATTTTAACATTGAGCTAATTTTTTTTAAAATTTTTGTGTGCTGTCAATACAGAGAACAACGACAAAAATCGGTGTTGCCTACACCGTGTTATCCTCTTTTTAAAATTTGCACCCTGTTGACTTCAATGGGGCAAGTTTTAAACCTGCTTTTAGCCTCTTAACATCCTTGATGTGTCATTACAAGTGCACAGCCAATGTGAGTGATTCCTTCAGAGTGAACACGGTGAATCTGACTGCAGTAGATGTGAAAGATATGAATAAAAATGATGTTATTTCAGCCAGCGCACATACCTGTATTTACATCCTGTTTTCGGTCGAAGTCCATAGTAATCGATTGTCGAGTTCACGCGCATGATCATAGGTAACTAAACCTATGCGCGTGAACTCGACAATTGATTACAGTGGACTTCGACCGAAAACAGGATGTAAATACAGGTAGGCTATGTGTGCTGGCTGAAATAACATCATTTTTATTCATATCTTTCACATCTACTGCAGTCAGATTCACCCGTGTTCACTCTGATTTCTCCTTTAAAACTCTAGTAGACGTAATATTGTATTTAATAATAATAATAAAATTATTCCAATGTTAACTTATAACTTTATAATGTTCAAATGTTTTATAAATGCTGTGAAAGTGTTATTCATCATTAGTTGATGATCCCTAAAGCATTGGCTAATGCTATCAAATTGATCATTAGCCGTATTGCAAACTCATACCAATTTAATTAACTAGGAATTCATTTAACATAAAAGCACCACTGCTGTTTTGTCAAGGATTATACTCTTTTGTGTTATCAATAATCAGGTCTGGAAAGTAGACCTGTTAGTTAGATGCTCTGCAACTGCAATAGATACACAGATGGTCAGCAGCACAGAGAGTGGACAGATGGCACACACTCACCTGTTCCCACTGGCTCCACCATAGTCTCGCCCTATTGGATAAAAGAGAGAGAAAAGGTCAGCAGCCATCCTTAGAGAGGACACATCACACTCTTTAACCGTTTAAACCATCTCATTCTGCTGGTTAATATTTTATTCAAGGCCATGGAACATTTATGGGAGGAACAGCTCGAGACTGGAGAAGTTTCCTATCGAAGTTCATTAACATGCACACCGATAACCCAACCTTCTCCCAAATACTGCAGCACTCTGGTTACAATGTGATTTGTAGAAACACCATAAACCACTTATTAAAGGTACACTCAGTATTTGTCCTCATTACACACAAAGAAATTAAGTTTTTAAAGAAATGCTTAAAAGCAATTTTGTTATACGTGCCCTTTCATGTTCAAATCACATGACCAGATAAACACAACTCACTTTATCTCGGTAACCCCCTTGTTATAGGACACTTTTGCCTATGGAATAAATGAATCATGGCTGACGGCAAATAACTAGAAGATTACATGTTTTTAATTAATTAAATTAATTAATTCGAGTAATTTTAATCCCATATTCAGAACATTCAAAACATTAATCAATTGTAATATGAAATATGAGAAGAACTTAACATCACCCGAGACTAGTAACCCAGTTTCAGGTTCGTGTCAGAAGTGTCAGACTTATATTGTATTATAACTCACCCTCCCTCTATTATTGTAAATATCAGCAGTCATCTAATTCATGTGCAGCTTTCCCCATTCACTGGCTCATAACCGCTAATACTTTCTTTCACTCGCTCTGATTAGATAATTAGGGGAGATCTTTCATCTTTCATCAAGATTAGAAAAAATATGGTTGTGTTGCCAGCTTCATTTATTAACAGACAGACACATCAGCTTCAGTTGCCACAAGGTGGAGTCACGCCAACAATATTTTTCATATTCAGTTTTCAATGCAGGCAGTATTTGCAGTAATCAATGCAAAATTGTAATCTAAAAAACAAAACAAAATTGATACGGACTTTTCTTTGACTCATGACTTTTCTTTCTTTTTCTCATTATTATAAGCAGTATTCCAACTTTAATTCTTATTTGGACTCTCTGAAATGTAAAACTTAATTATTGTACACAGCAGTTCATGTTTACACTTTATTTTGATGGTCCACTTTAGACATTCTATTAACTATCTATTAAATATATCTAAGCAACTTTGCAACTACATGTCAACTAACTCTCATTAGAGTTGACTATTAGGTTAGGGTTAGTAGAATAAGTTGGCATGTACTTGCAAGGTTACTTAGTCAGTGGAATGTCTGTTAGAGGAGTATCAACATAGCAGATATTGAGCAGACAGTGTACTAATACTCTAATGACTGCTAGTTGACATGTAGTTGAAAAGTTACTAATAGTTAGTAGAATGTCTAAAGTAGACTATCGAAATAAAGTGTTCCCCAGTTCACTCCTGCCAAATGTAAATTGACCCAAAACAGAAACAATATAAAGGATTAGTATTTTGAGAAGGTCAGAGCAACATACTAAAATAAGTTTAATTTTGAAATGTACTGTTATTATTTTTACACTTCAATCTCAACAGAACACGAACACCTCAGTTCCTGTGCGTTTAGGTTGACACTTTGACTTCATTGCCTTTGAAATGAATTCGTCTTGAGGAAACAGTACTGTAAGACCAAGGCTCAGCTTAATTCTAATTCAGTTCTATGATAAAAGCTGTAATCTCACAGCAGTCCATCAGAGCAACATATTCAACAGCCTTGCAGTGTGTTTTAAAGTCAAAATAATGTGTTTACTTACGGTTCAGCTGACCTCCGTAACAAGGATGTTTGTTGTGATGGTAACAAGTGTAAAATAAAAAAACAGCAATGACTTGCTGCTACTTATAAGCAGCTCATAATGATTTCAGAGAGCTGTGTATCATACAGTAAACTGTGAACATGAAGCGTATTGACTTAAATGTTTAAGCACTAAGGATTTGAAGAACCCTTTTATTTTATAATAATTTATTTGATTATGTTGTTAACTTGCAAATCGTCTTATCTTACACCACCATTCAAAAGTCTGGGGCCAGTAAGATTTTTTTTTTTTTTAAATGTTTGAAAGAAGTCTCTTATGCTCACCAAGGCTGTATTTATTTGATTAAAATAATATAGTAAAAAAAAAACAGTAATACAGAAATATTATTATTACAATTTTACAAATTTTCTATCTGAATATATTTAAAAATGTAATTTATTCCTGTGATGCAAAGCTGAATTTTCAGCAGTCTTCAGTGTCACATGATCCTTCAGAAATCATTCTAATATGCTGATTTGCTGCTCAAGAAACATTTCTAATCATTATTAATGTTGAACACAAAACATCGTTCTGCCTAATGTTTTTGTGGAAACTGAAATTTTTTTATGATCCTTTGATGAATAGTTCAACATAGTTCAAAAGTTCAGAAGAACAGCATTTATTTAAAATAGAAATCTTTTGTTGCATTATATGTCTTTACTTAGCCTAGAAATCTAGACGCACCCTAGCGGCAGCAAAATGTATTTTGCAGCCAGGGCAGTCTAGCAACTCTCCGTTGACTTTCGGAGCTGTAAAAACCTAAACTGGGTCAGGCCAATCACGTCGTGTATAGAGTAGGCGGGGCGGTCTTAACATATGACGACAGAGTTGCGACGGTTCCCTGCTACTTGAAAACAAAGAATGGCTGCTGGAGAACAGTCTTTCGAATCGGCTTTGGCCGCGACTCTGGAGGACTTGGAGTTAAGCTTTTCTTTGAGAAAAGAGCAAAAAACGGCACTTAAGTCATTCTTAAAAGAGAAGATGTGTTTGTAGTTTTGCCGACCAGATTCAAAAGTTGAATCTATCAACTAACGTTAGCTCCGCTGTTGGGAAAACGCTCTGGTTGGTTGAAGCGCTGTCCTATTGCGTGCAGAGGGAATTTGAAAGACAGTCGTTTATCCCGCCCCTCGGATTGAGCTGTGTCTATGGTGAGTTGCCAGACCAAACATCTTGATGTAGGTCTGGCTTGCCAGGCTAGTCTTTACTGTCTCTTTTGATCAATTTAATACATCCTTGCTGAATAAAAGTATTAATTTCTTTAAAATAAAAAATCTTACTGACCCCAAACATTTGACCAGTGTAGTGTAAATAGTTCAAAAATGCTAAAGGTGGTGAAAGAGCAAACATGTGACAGCGGCGTGATCATTCAGGCTACGTTCACACTGCAGGCTGAAACGACCCAGTTCCGATTTTTTTGCCCCTATGCGACCTGTATCTGATCTTTTCATGACAGTCTGAACGACACAGATCCGATCTTTTCAAATGCGACCCAGGCCACTTGGGTATGTGGTCCAAATCCGATACGTATCCGATCTTTTGAAATGCGACTTCAGTCTGAACGGCCAGGTCGCATGTATCCGACCCGCACGTCATTGATACGCGGCAAACGTCATAAGTCTGCGTTGAAGTAGTCGTCGGTTTGAAAACGGACTGCATATTCGTCGAGCTGAGGTAAATCTGCCGAACGGGTCGACCTCGACGAGCCCGTTAATTAAAAAAATAAATAAAAGCCCACGGCCACCATCATTATATATCCAATGTGAATAAGAGTAGACTAACGTTATGTTAACTTATTTGTGCTGATATTAGATAGGTCAGCGGCTGCTGTCTGGCTCTTGTGTAACGGTCGCTGCACGCGCGTGTGTTGTGTGTGTGTGTGTGTGAGAGTGAATCACAGTTAGTTAAAGTTTAGCTACTTCCGCAAACAAAAAGTGACGTCGTTGACCGTTGAGTACTCTTTTGTGCATGCGGGTCACTTCTGGGTCATTTCACGTTCACACAGGAGATCACAAAAGGTCGCATTTAATTGGAAATGTGAACGGCCTTGCAAAAAAATCTATTTTTTTCAAAAAATCGGAATTGAGCATTAAGCCCTGCAGTGTGAACGCAGCCTCAGTCAGACGTGGTGTCTCACCTTATGGTGTGTCGGAGCATCTGTGCCAGTTTGAGTGGAGCCGTCCTCTATGAGTTTCTTCAGTTTAATTTCTTCCTCTGCCAACCGCTCAGACGTCACCTGTAATCTAATGCACGTACACACGTCATGTTTTATATGGTGGGAACCTACTTTTTGGCTTCTGGAAGGTAATTGGAGAGATAATGTTTGAGAATAGCTTTTAGTGTAGCTAAGAACTTTTCCTAAAGTGTAGCTTGACAGTAGTCGTGATTGGCTACAATTTCACTGAAGAACCTACAATTTCCTCCCCAACAGGTTCCCAAAATATACTGTGGGTTTTCCAGGATTTACTATCAGACTAAACAAAATGCGCAAGTGAACCTGCACTCACATGGACTCATTTACTCACTCGCAGAAATCACAGCACGCTTTATAGCTATATAAATCTGCATCGTAACAAATACACGCATTAAACGAATCACTCCTCATAGAACGAGACTCTCGCCTCAGACGGCTGTTTACACGCCATGAAAGTGCGTTCCCTATAGACCTGTGAGCAGCTTATTACTGCCAAACTTTGCTCTGACTAATTAAAGCCCTGCTTCTTCAACACAGAAGAACATCTCAGCGGCCAGCTTATTACAGTAATCACCATCTCCTTCAGTCAAGCAAATAAATGCTGATGTGCAAAGGAGGAACATCAAACACTCCTTCTCACACACACAGGCATAAATAGAAAGATATTTTGGGGGATAAAAACCCATCACCTGCTTGGTGCTCCAGGACTTTGGCAGGAATAATTAGTGGTTTTTGCAAAGGGAAGCATTCTTACCACTTACGTGTGATTAGAGATTTGAACAAACCCCATAGTATTAAAGAATTGAACTTCATTGTGTAACTCATCTCATACACTGTTCATGAGAGTTTCTATGACAGTTTCCAAATTTATAAATAAATAAATAGGATTGTTTGAATAAAACAATCAAAATATGAGGAAAATATTATCAGTATATAATCAATATTTCGTTGGTTCATAATTTCTTTGTATGACAGCCTGGCCAAAAATGATGTCCACACAATTTGGCAAGTTTCATTGCGTTATCACAAATAAAAAAAATTGACAAATTTTCCTAGGCTGGACATCACTTTTGGCCACTACTGTATATATTATATTATATTATATTATATTATATTATATTATATTATATTATATTATACACTGTATATATATTTTTTTTCATTCTAAATGCATTTATATATTGTCCACATTATATTTAAAAAATACATTTTACAAGTACATTTCGTGCTTGTAAGTAGTACAAATAAAGGTTTCAATTAAATATATTTTGAAAAACGATATAAATCTGAAAAATATATTTTCTTAAGCTCTGCTGTCTACAACATATTTATCAAATCAAATCTAACAATAAAAAATCATACTTGTTAATGTGCGTCTCAATCTCCTGAGCCTTGTGGCCCCAGAGGGGTGATCGGGGTCCCGTACTGTCAGGAGATGTGGGAGGTCCTTCCATCAGCCATTGATCTCTGAGGGACTTCCTCTGTCAGAGAAACAGGGAAAAGGAGGTAGAAGGAGAGGTAATTAATGCGGCCTTTACATTATTTAAATTGATTTATTATCAGCAGTTCACAATTTTCACAAAAATGGATGAATACAATCAAGATGCAAAGGTTACACTTAAAGGGATAGTTCACCCAAAAATGAAAATTCTGTCATCATTTACTCACCCTCAAGATGTTCCTAACATGTATGAATTTCGTTCTTCTGCTGAACACAAAAGAAGATATTTTGAAGAATGCCTTTAACCGAACAGTTGATGGACCCCATTGACTAACATAGTATTTTTAACCTATGGAAGTCAATAGGGCCCATCAACTGTTTTCATTTTTGGGTGAACTATCCCTTTAAGCATAACCTTTGCATCCTGATCATATTTATCCATTTTTGTGAATAATTTAGAGACAATAATGTCTCTAATATGCAAGTTACTAAATATTAACTTATTGTTTATTCAGTTGTTCTTGTTATGTTGCTTAATTGTTGCATGGCTTGAATTGTTTCAAGACACTATAAAATCTGAATAAAATTGTGTCTTTTAATCAGTCTTTCAATTTCATCTAGGTATACATGTTAGTGTACACCTAAATGTTGACAAAAACTTTTAGCAGATGTATGCATTACAAATGTACATTCTCTTCAGGGAAATGTTGTCTAATAATAGCTCTAGAACAGGGTTCACCAATCTCGGTCCTGGAGGGCCGCTGTCCTGCAGAGTTTAGCTCCAACCAGCTCCAACACACCTGTTTGAAAGTTTCTAGTATGCCTAGTGAGACCTTGATTAGCTGGTTCAGGTGTGTTTAATTGGGGTTGGAGCTAAACTCTGCAGGACCGAGATTGGTGAACCCTGCTCTAGAATGACAATAGCTATATTTCCATCTAACCATTTTATGTGAATTTTGGGATAATGCATTAAAAATATGCTGGATGGAAATGCCAAGATGTTCTAAAAATGCACATAAAAAAAACGTGTGCGCTCAATTGAGGTGGATCATTTTTTTCCCGATAAAAAGACATGCTCATAAACTCATGTGCATAAAATCCCTCGACGTGCAACAAAAAAAAGTGATGTGACTTTGCCTCAACAGATCAACTAGCGGATCAATTTCATTGCACTGCTTCTCAAATGTTGGTTTGTTCGTTCTGAAATGCCTGAGCCAGTCTGTTATCAAAATGTTTGGGTATAATGACCTCCCAGAAATCTCTCACACAACTGCGTTCCCAAACACCATGCATCCAAACACAAGATAACATGACAGCGTTTGAGTTTCATCTACACGCTCTGAGGCGCAAGCAAATTATGATGCATGAAAAAAGAGCAACAGTAGCTTCCCCAATCGCAGTGACATTCATTTTTATTACCGATATTTTGCACCAAATTCCCAGGAAGAGACGATTTCGTTCTCTTGAACACATGGGGCAGAAACAATGCTTTATTCGCAAATGTTTTAATGCGACATTCCAATTTTGCACAAGTAAAATTGACAACTTAAGATGGAAACATAGCTAATGTCTCTTCTCCTGATTGTACCTACCACTGACTAACAATAACAGGAAGCACATCACTGTTTGTTACAGTATGTGTCTTCAATTGCACTAATGCTCATACTCTAGAAGTGTCTTAATTGCTTTTGTCCATGGTATGAACTGTCAAGAGTGGAAAAAAGACAAGTTTTTGATATGTTCCACCTCAACTTCCTGTTTCAGCAGGAGACAATTTAACAAAGAAAATATAAAGTGTTCATCTAGCCATTTCATTGGGTCTTTAAAGCACTAAAAATATGTAGAAAGTTGAAAAGTTGAAGTGCAATTGGAATGAATAATTGTGCAGAAAAACATCCCTTATACAATTTAGAAAATGACAAAAGGTTAAAGTCTAAAATAATACGTTTATTCAAGTGTGCTGTTAGTATACGTCTTTTAAACAAAAAAAAAAAAAAAATTAGAAAGTATACTTTCAGTCAACTTTTTATGTACTTCTCAGAAATATACTTTATCCCAGGAAGTGACAAATTGAACTGCACTTGGAATGATTAATTGTGCTGCAAAACATCCTTTATACAATTTAGAAAATGCCAAAAGGTTAAAGTCTCAAATGAAATTTCCTGCAGAGCGTAATGTCCTTTCATTTCTCTGCTAATTTCACCTTCAAGAACAGAACCATCAAGACATCTAGAGTTACAGTAATAAAACACATCTCTATGTAGGTCAACGGGGAATTCCACAACATGCACAGAACAGTGCAGGCACCAGATGCCACACAGGAAGTGATGTGCACCATGGAAACTGATATACTAATATAAACAAACAACACAACAGTGTACGGAAGCACATTTCTGCTTTGGTATAGTAAATCGTAATTATGACATAAAAAGAGAAAAAAGCAATTATGGCATAAAAATATTAAATTGACAAAAAGTTGAAATTATGACAAGTCAAAATTTAGATAAAAAGTCAATTATGAAAGTCCTAATAACATGTTGAACTTTTAGGAAAATTATGTTGTTTTTTCATCTCATTTTGACTGACTTTTTATCTCATAATATTAACTTTTTAGCTAATTATGATTTACCCGAGGATGTTTTTTTCCTTATGTAGTGGAAATAGGCTTCATAATGTCAGGGAAGGGCAAGAAATAAACTCGAGACGTGAGAAGATAAGGAGAAGTCAAGGTAAATAAAGCTGTCATTTTGTCAAATTATGACAAAATATTATGTATACACACTGTGTTGATTAATTTTAATGCAAAAATGCATATATAATTTGATCAAAAAAATATGTTAATACATAATTAATTCTGCTGTGAAGCATTATATACACTGTTGAATACTGCTAATGGAAGTGACATAACTAGCAGTGTGTAAAGTTTGCTTTAGGAGACTTTCTTTCTAAAAGGAAATTAGGGCCCGTAGTTGAAGAAACACCCATGAATGTACTCACAGACACACACACACACACACAGTAGAAAAAAATGTCTTGGAACCAACTAATAACACAAAGGAATAGGAAGAGGGAACGCCAATATGGAAATATTATTGAAACAATGGGGAGAGAGAGAGAGAATGCACACACACACCTACACACACACAAACACACACACACACATTCAGAGGAGGCATTAAACCTTCCAGGGTAACATTTCAATTCTCAAGAAGGGTGTGTGTTTGAACACACTGAATGTTGGACCTATATCTGTATCTTGTGTTGTACATGTGACTGTGTGCATTGTTGGTGTTTGTGTATGTGCATTTAGGCCTATGTTTGTGAAATTCCACCCCATGACGCAGCCTGCTTAACACCAACGTGACCTGACGTGTCTAGCTGCAAAACAATGTTACAGTTTCATGCAGGCGGGTGTGTGTGTGTGTGAGGTCACACCTTTAGCTGCTGAAGTCTCAGTCGCTCATCCTCCATCTCTCTCTTGGCTCGCTCCTGTTCTTCCTGTAGCCGCCGTTTCTCCTGAAAGCACAAATTATAACACAATATTTTATCTTGGTATTATACCACAATAACAATTATAAAACGGACTTGATGTACGCTTAAAACACCTTTTCAGAATGTTAACACAAGCTAACATGTTCCTTCCTTACTGACATGTACTTTGCTATAATGTGACTTCCTGCTAACTGGATACACTTCAGTTTTGGCAGGGGATCTACCAACAGTTTTTGAAGAAATCTTGATTTTTTTTCTGTATTTTTGGCATGTCATTTTGACTGATAAACAATGGAACGGGTTTGACAGGACACTGGACAGGACATAGACCAGCATTCATAAGTTTGGGTATATGAAGGAATATATATATATATATATATATATATATATATATATATATATATATATATATATATATATATATTTTTTTTTTTTAGTAAAGACACATTAAATTGACCAAAAGTGACAGTAAATACATTTCAGTAACACTATACTTAAATATTTTATGTATAATGCATTATATCAATATTCATAATGTACGTTATAATACATTATATCTTTTCATAAATAATTGTAACCAAAATTAAAATGCATTATAATATTTGCAGATTACATCTGAAATTGGTTGCTTGTCATGGGTTTTAATGCATTATACTTTCTTCAGGTGTAACAATGAATAGTATTATAATGTATCATAAATGTGATTATTACAATTATTCATGATGAGACCATGTAATGCATTGTAAGGTGTATTAATTAATGCTTTAAAAATACTTACAATAATGCATTTTATTACACGGCTCTGTGGAATACTTGATTCTGATTGGTCAATCGCACCATCCAGAGGTAAATTATTCACAGATAACAACCGCTCAAAACAGATAACACAGGCTCATCCGGGTCACTGAAGTCAGCAGTGCTATACGCTCGCTAGGAACTGTTTTTCTTCGTGGAAGTTTTGCGTTTGGCGAGCTAATAAAATATTAAAACTCAGTCGAATCAATATTTTGTGTACAGTTATTTAATTTCTTTCAAGACCATCATCCTGTCGGGGGTTATTTTTGAGAGAACCACTGGCTGGATGTACAAATAAAGGCTTTAAATAAAGTGTAAGTAAAAAATAAATGCTGTTCTTGATGATAAATCCTGCAGCATTGATGAATAAAATGTTTTTTGAGCAGCAAATCAACATATTAGAATGATTTCTGAAGGATCATGTGACACTGAAGACAATATATTCTATAATACATTAAAATACAAAACAGTTATTTTAAATTGTAACAGTCCTTCAAAATATTACTGTTTGACTGTATTTTTGATCAAATAAATCAAACTTCTTTCAAAACAATTAAAAAATCCATTAAATGGTAATGGATTAACAAGTGAGTGTGTTTGCCCAAGAGTATCATCTCTCCACCTGGATTGCATTTCCAGTCCCACTGTTGTCCTCTGTAACCATAAGCTTTCCATATTGGTGCTTCTTACATATTCAAATGTTATATTTTAGACATAATCAACCACTGAGCCGGAGTGCCATCATGACGTGAAATGAATACTAGAACGCATTCAGAGGACATGAATATTTTGTATGTCAGAGAGCAGGTGAAGAGGTTCATGGGTACGGCGTCATTGCTGTTGTCTGGTGTAGATTTACCTGGTCTGGACAGACTCCATCACACTTAATAATTCAGGGTCGTGAACACAGCTAACACCAGTTTCCATGCCTGTGTGTGTGTATTGTGAGAGACATGCCGTATAACAGTCTATTTGCCATCGTGCATGTTTCTATTAAAAGTACAATTCATAGCGGCTACCGCTGAATGTCCACAGGTACTGCAATAGTAAGTGTTGTCAAACAGCACCAGACGCTAATATGATGGATGTGTCTATACGTTTCGGCACGGCACTATTTGCGGGGGTTAAGTGGCGCTGTCATTTAAATGGTAAATTAATCCACTCACGCTGTTAGCAGGTTCTGCTTGTCATATAATGATATATGAAATACAAACACGGCTTCTATGGGACGTACCGCTATAGCCTGCAGTCGCTGCTGGTATTTCTCCGCTTCATGTTCCATCCTGGACCTGGAATATAAGAGACATTGGCTGCATTATTTATTTCCAGTTTTTTTTTTTTTAAGTCTATTTTAAAACAGGTTTCATTTTAAATTTACAATACAGATGATTAAACTTTGCATGGGCTATTTAAAAATAGCTCAATATTTTAAACATCAATTATGCATTCTTTTAAGTATAATGGGATATAATGGATGAGTAATCACTATGAAATGAATATATATATTTTTTAAGAAATTGGCACTTTTGTTTGCTGCCTTTTAGTACAGTAAATAGTGACAGTAAAGATTTTACATAGTTACAAAAACCTTTATTCATCAAAGAATCCTGAAAAAATATTAAGCTATGTTTTCAACATTGATAATAAGAAATGTTTCTTGAGCATTAAATCAGCATATTAGAATGATTTCTGAAGGATCATGTGACACTGAATTCTGGACAGTGTTCTTTATATGAAATGTAATAATATTCAGCTTTCCATCACAGGAATAAATTACATTTTAAAATAAAATAAAGTAGAAAACATCAAGAAAGGGGGAGGACAGGACATGATGGGGGAACAGGATCAGAAAAAGCCAGTAGTATCTCAGAATTTGTCCTCTGGATTTAACCCATCCAAGTTAGAGCACGCACATTAGGAACAGTGAGTAGTGAAGACACACACACACACACACACACACACACACACAGCAAACCGTGGACACACACACTCGGAGCAGTGGGAAGCCAATCAGGAAGCGATTGGTGGTTAGGTGCCTTGCTCAAAGCCACTGCAGTCATGGGTTTGTGGGTGGAAGAGAGCGCTGTTCATTCACTCCCCCACCTACATTTCCCTGCCGGTATTGAGAATCGAACCCCTTCAGGTAATGAGTCTGACTCTAATCATTAGGCTCGACTGCCCCTACTATGACTCATAACTATCAGCTTCACGGTGTCACAGTATGTGCATTAACTGCAAACAGGGAACGTTCTCAGAACTTTGGCAAACATTCTGGCAAATGAGGCGCTGCGTCATATCATTACGCCTGCTGCACCCATGGTACAGCAGCAAAGTTTCTTGATTATTACGCAGGAATGAGAGTATAGTTCCTAGCCATATCAGCCTAGAAAATCACAACTTTACATTTTCCGTTGGTCTTAGTACACGATGTAACTACAGAAGAGTCAAGTTTTAAATAGGAAAAATATTGAAACTCTTTGGTCATTTTTTTGAGAGAGATGCTAATGGTCCTGTCCGATTCAATGATCTATGCTAAGCTATGCTAAAAGTGGTACCGCCAGACCCGGAGTTCAGCTGAATGGATTCGAAAACGGTAAAACTCAACTGTTTAACTCTGGTGGAGTTGTAAAATGAGCCTATTTCCAAAAAAAGTGGAGTATCCCTTTAATGTTCTCAAAACGTTAACATAAAAGAGTTATTTATACATCGTTCAAGGAACTTTTTTTCTGAAACATTTTTATTTGGATGTTCATCTAACACTTTTTAAACTGGTTTCAGACCATTCAGAGAACATTCAAAAGTATCGTTCCCATAATGCTTGCAAATTGATAAAATAGAATATTCCTGTAACGTTCATATAACCAAGATAAAACGTTTTTAAAACATTAAAAAGATTGATGTCTTGAACTTTCAGTAATAACATTTTCATACCTTAATAACATTACCAAAAATGTTGTATATATATTATATATTGACTGAGCAAAAATGTTTTCAGGAAGACATTTGATCATTCTCAAAGCTGTCATACAGGCCTGAAGCGCTAACAGAGAACAGAGAGCTGAGAACAGGAGCTGTTCCCTTCAGGTCACGTTCAAGTATGAATACATGAACACACACAGATCGAGCCGTTTGATCCTTGTTGATGTTCGTATCTGGAACACCCTGAAGGAGAGAGACTGTTTCTTAGGGAGGGAAAAAATATGGG
The DNA here is from genome assembly GCF_963993115.1 of Abramis brama. Classification (NCBI taxonomy): domain Eukaryota; kingdom Metazoa; phylum Chordata; class Actinopteri; order Cypriniformes; family Leuciscidae; genus Abramis; species Abramis brama. The sequence continues at coordinate 35,107,226 of NC_139973.1, forward strand.
TGTGTGGAATAAATATATGGAAGTGCAAAGGCTAAACAGAATAAACCCACCTTTGTTTGAGTTTGTGCCAATGAATACAACCAGACCAGTAAATACAGGAAGATCAAACAAAACACTTCTCTCTTTCTGACTATAGAGCTTGTTGCGGAGCTTGTTTTTGACACCGGGTTTCTATGGCATAAACTATATCAAATGAGGCCCTGACTGTGACAAAGAACCTTCCGGTGTCTCTCATGCGCTTTGCGAGAGAGGAGAGATATGCTTTTACCAAAAATGAAAGTATTTACTCATCTTCTTCCCCAAACTTCCAAACGGCCGTGAGGGGAACAGGCTGTCTCATCAGAGTTCTGGAGACAAACTTCGCCAAGAATAGCACTGAGGAATAAACAGATTCACTGAGCCTTTGATGATTCATTCTCTTCAGGTCTCAACAGAAAGTTCGATGCTAATTAAAACGTGGAGCTTTGCGTATCCGTCAGGCACAAATAAAGAGAAGAGAAAAAGAGAATAAAAACCAACAGAAAAGGCAGGAGAAACAATGCGCTCCTCTGCTTTCTCGTTTCGCACACTTTATTATCAGCTGTGTCCACCCAAGCTGTTGCTATGGAAACATGACGACATCTACAAAGGTACAACGACATCAACACCCGCTTAATTACTATTGTGACCTGGAAACTCATCCGGAGAGCTACGTTATATTATGATTACACAATAATATGATCAACATTTATTATCTTATAATGCTGTTGCTCACATACGTGCCTCAGAATCTATTGTCTTGTGCGTTTATGTTGTTTTTTTTCAGATGAATACTAGTCTCAAAATGTCCTTGAATTGAAAGCAAATTTGCTTAACTAGACTTAGTTTTAGAAAATATCTCACCATACTGGCAAACTGATTTATTTTAAGCATAAACCTCATAAAAGTCATGTAAAAAAAAAATATTAACTAAGATATGTTCTCTGAAAATAATGTCTTAATATCTTTAAAAATAATCAAAGCATATTTTTGTAGTTTTCTAGTAAGTAAGTAAATAAATATTGTTTTAAGGATGCTTGGATGTTTATTGAAAAACGAGGGAAAAAATAGTGACTAAGAAAATTACTGTTTGCACTGTGAAAGCTGGAACATTTTTTCCTGCATGTTTATAGCATTATTTAATAATTTTTAAAATGTTAAATTTGTATTTAACAGAATGGCTGGGAGCATCAGACCAACTGCAACAATGAGCATTTAAAGACGTGATTTTAGGCCAAAATCACAGAAATCGCTAGTAATATGATTTGTCACTTTTGACCAATAGGTGGCGCTGTCATGAAATTGATGTGGTGCGGTCACAGTACGGTAGCAATGACACATACAAAGTTTGGTGTCCATATGCCAAAGCTTTAGAGATACAGTCTCAGGGTACGTTTACACGACAACGACGTGCTAAAAATGGAAACGTTTTTTCTTTGTACAGATGACAATGTTCACACGGACCCGCGAAAACAACCAATAATGCTGTATTATACATGCCAGACAAGTACTGTAGCTGGTGATGTAAAGAAAGACTACACACCTGCACACATTCACATTCTTTTACTACAGATCACTCGAGCCGAACAAACATGCTTATAAACACCAATTACATAATCTAGCCTATCATTTTTTTGTCCGATTTTCATTCTAAGGATGTTAATCTTGATAATATTGCATTAATACTCATGCAACCTAAAATTCCAAATAACAAAAACACAAGGTGCACAAACCCAGGAATACGCAAAAAGACTGGTATTCAGAGAATGCGTATTTTGCCTTTCTTTGGTAAATTTCTTCACTTTGTAAACCAGTTAAAACTTGTGAAAAAAATGCCAGTCCAGTAAAAGAAAACTTACATTGAAGATACAGTCTATGGAAACAAAAAAACATCTTATGGAATGTTGCTTCTCAAGAAAATATCTATAGTAAAACTTTTGTGCAAAAACTAGCAAGTGCTGAGTTCAGTCTTCAAATTGAGACATGCTCCAGTGCACTTGTAAATACAGCAATGAGCAGAGATGACGTGATTTTAAGTCAAATATGTGTGGTGGGACGGTCGGACAGAGTGTATATTTACCCTGCTGGAGACCAGGCCTGACTGACATACTCTACTGGAAACCGTGAGAGATGAATAGAGCCTCAGGGGGAAGGGGATCATGGGAACTGAGATGAAACACTCTCTCACCTTCAGATGCACACACACATACCGACACGCCCCCTGCCACTAATATTCACAACCGTTTACATCAAGGAAGGCTGCAAATGTATCAGAAAATTTAATAATGGCTCTTTCATCATATATCTTTACTGTTGTAATCTACACTACCCATCCTCTGAATTATGCACATTCTTTCATGAGAAACCACAGTAAACCCTGAGGAGACAAAGCAAGTCAGCACTGTCTTTGTGTATTTGCTCGAAAAATTATTTCATTCTCTATGTCAGCTGCACATTTTAGAAAGAGGTAACTGAGAAATAAACAAAAGTTGTATATACTGCCTCGCCACCACAATCGCTCACATTCTAGATGTTTGCCAGGGCAGTGCTATACAGCTGCTAAGATTTCGAGAGTGTCACACAGGTTACTTGCTAGTCAAAACCCACCCACAAGGTCTCTCCTCAATGTAAGTCTATGGATTTTTATTACTTTTTTTTGCCTGAAAATCTTTCAGGAATATAGGTTATGTACAAGTAAACTCAATCAATGGTATTTGTGACAATGTTGATCACTACAAAAAAAATATTTAATTATTAATTTAAATACTCCTCCCTCCTTTTTTGAAAAAAGCAAAAATCTGTGATAAACATACAATTGAGGTTAATGGGGCTAGTCCGTAAACATTAAAATCCTCACTGTATCAAAAGGATGAAGATATAGACAATATGTGTGTTAACATGATTTTAATGTAAAGATATAACTTAGCTACCATAACAACGTAATGCCATGAACCCTAAAATGACTTAAAACTTATTTAAACAGCTTTAAAGCTGAAACAATACAGACATTTTCAAAGTCAAATAGTTGTAATAAAATGTTTCTGCTTTTTAAACTGAGGGTCATTTGTTTAGTTTCTGCCTGGTCAAATTCTTTATTCATGATGCAGTACAGAAATCATTATCAAAATAATAACTCGCCATCAACGTGCAGCTAATGACATAAGTGTGACAATCCAAACATCGAGTAGAAAGCAGCCACCGCTGCTAAGCTTCTGCCCCGGCACAGTGTGAACCACTTCTTCCCCACCGACTTGCATGCTTTCTGCTTTCATACTCTCCATTTAACCAAGGTTTACCTTATTTTCATGCCCCATATTACCGAGCTGACGTTCTCCACAGCTGTGCTGCAGCCCTGTGCTTGGTTGTCAGTCATTACTGTGCACTCTGTGGCAATGAATGGTGATGCTTTATGAATGCTTATAAATAATGCTGGGAATGATTTCATAACGGCAACAGCGGAGTGTGAAAATATAATTGTTTGCTGCTGAGCTGCACTTCAAGAAGTTGACCAAAGTATTTCAGTATTACAAAATAGGCTCATTGGAAAAACCTACCTCTACCTTCATTACTGCAAAACTTCAATGTACCTATACAATTCATCATTGTAGTTTTAAGCTGAAATAAACACCAACAACTTTTATTCATTTTCACACAAATACTCACTGGACATTTCACTTTGATAAAATGTTGCGAAATGTGCAAGAAGCAAGGCAATATGATACTGCAGAAATCTCACCACAGACACGTTTTCCAAATGATTCTAGGTTGTCTTTTCCACTTTTTAATCACCTACCAATTCATTAAAAGCAGCTATCACAGTGCTAGTGCCAACTAGCATGTTGAAAAGATGCCTAGCAGGAATTCTGACAGCTGTACTAAAGCTCACAAACCTATGATAAATCCGTCAACGGCATGGAGCAGGGCACGCAGCCCTCAGCAGGGAGAGGAAGCACATCTGTGCTCAACTAGCCTTGAAAACGCCAACAGGAAGCTGCATTGATGCGATTGCTCAGTGTTTGTAGTCTTGACCTGAATGAGTGTTCATTTCCCACATTTGTCCATGCAGAGAATTTCAAACAGAGTATTAGCAGCTCAATACCAGCAGTCTACTGTAATAAACACTTCCAAACATTAACAACATTTTCAGATATCTCTATAGCAACTGCTCATTTTTTCTCAACCTAGAGGTTTAAATCCTGCTGTTACTGATTGTGCTTCTAAACTGATGTGGATTTCACGCAGTTCCAGACATCTAGTTTTTACAATGTCTCTCAAATGCAAAACAAATGCTTTGATGCACAATATAAAGAGGTAGTTTCTAAAGTATCTGACCTCCAAAGCATCATTTTGTCTATGTATTGGCCGTGATGTTACGTCTCACTGTTTTTTCAGTGTGTGCTTTATATACACTAACACCGCATTCGAATTGTGCATAAATGTGATGGCGAACTGACTTTGTAGCCACTAAGAAGTACATTCTATAAAGTATGCATGTGTGTAGTAACAATGCCTCATTATTTGAATGTACTTCAGAGAACACCGGTGACAGGCTTGTTTGCAATCTGTCTTTCAATGTGACGTGGCTTGTCTTCAACAGACATCTAGTTTATCACCTCCTTGTAAGGTTGACAAGCTCTGCGGCCGTTCGCTTGACATCAGTATGTAGCTGTCGGTGAAAGTCTCCCTGCATGTCAACCCAACACCTCACATTTAGATAAGGCTGAGTGATCTGACCGGATGTTCGTAACACAGGCATATTATCAGATTTGTCTTGGAGTGAAGAACACGTCAAGTCTTTTCAGTACAATAAAAATGTTTCTTATTCTATTGCATAAGCCGTATCTTCTAGTTTGAATACCCATGGTTGTTTTGTGCACTAGCAAAAGCAAAGCTCTTTGTGGAGGCTATTTCTTTCAATACAATGCCTTGTGACGTAAATGAGGCAGAGATTATACAGTATATACAACAGTGGCAATGTGGTTTGCGTGTACAAATGTCCTGCGATTATGCAAATGCAAAGCATATTATAATAAAGACAACTGCGGTTGATTTAGTGAATGCCTTTTCAGTTCTGTGGTTTTCTGAATTTGTGCTGCTAGTCTGGGAATGCATTGCACTAACAATGAAAGAAAACAAGACAAAGAAGCATGAAGTTTTGTTTGTTGTAGCGGTGGGCGATGACCACAAACTTATTTCATGATAATATACTGTATGTATACAAAGAAGCAAACAACAAACAATAGGACAAATTAAATATACAAACGGCACTTTAAGTTTTTCTAGTACAGTACAAGTACTATTTAATATTAGTGATCTACACTGAACAAAATTATAAACGCAACACTTTTGTTTTTGCCCCCATTTTTCATGAGCTGAACTCAAAGATCTAAGACTTTTTCTATGTACACAAAAGGCCTATTTCTCTCAAATATTGTTCACAAATCTGTCTAAATCTGTGTTAGTGAGCACTTCTCCTTTGCCGAGATAATCCATCCACCTCACAGGTGTGGCATATCAAGATGCTGATTAGACAGCATGATTATTGCACAGGTGTGCCTTAGGCTGGCCACAATAAAAGGCCGCTCTAAAATGTGCAGTTTTACTGTATTGGGGGGGGGGGTCCGAAAACCAGTCAGTATCTGGTGTGACCACCATTTGCCTCACGCAGTGCAACACATCTCCTTCGCATAGAGTTGATCAGGTTGTTGATTGTGGCCTGTGGAATGTTGGTCCACTCCTCTTCAATGGCTGTGCAAAGTTGCTGGATATCGGCAGGACCTGGAACACGCTGTCGTATACGCCGATCCAGAGCATCCCAAACATGCTCAATGGGTGAGTGATCGGTGAGTATGCTGGCCATGCAAGAACTGGGATGTTTTCAGCTTCCAGGAATTGTGTACAGAGACCCCAATGAGGACGACGAGCATACAGATGAGCTTCCCTGAGACGGTTTCTGACAGTTTGTGCAGAAATTCTTTGGTTATGCAAACCGATTGTTGCAGCAGCTGTCTGGGTGGCTGGTCTCAGACGATCTTGGAGGTGAAGATGCTGGATGCGGAGGTCCTGGGCTGGTGTGGTTACACGTGGTCTGCGGTTGTGAGGCCGGTTGGATGTACTGCCAAATTCTCTGAAACACCTTTGGCTTATGGTAGAGAAATGAACATTCAATTCACGGGCAACAGCTCTGGTGGACATTCCTGCAGTCCGCATGCCAATTGCACGCTCCCTCAAAACTTGAGACATCTGTGACATTGTGCTGTGTGATAAAACGGCACATTTTAGAGTGGCCTTTTATTATGGCCAGCCTAAGGCACACCTGTGCAATAATCATGCTGTCTAATCAGCATCTTGATATGCCACACCTGTGAGGTGGATGGATTATCTCGGCAAAAGAAAAGTGCTCACTAACACAGATTTAGACAGATTTGTGAACAATATTTGAGAGAGATAGGCCTTTTGTGTACATAGAAGGCCACTCTAAAAAGTCTTAGATCTTTGAGTTCAGCACATGAAAAATGGTTGCGTTTATAATTTTGTTCAGTGTATTTCTCACTACTATTAATTAGACTTGGATTGAACAGTTTGATTCATATGATATTACTTTTATGCATTCTTTATGAATGTTTTGAAGCATCAAAGTTTTGGGTGAACAGACTTTCAATGGAGGGACAGAAATCTCTCAGATAATATATGCATATATATATAAAAAAAGTATATGCATTTGTGTTTCGAAGATGAATGAAAGACTTTTGGTTTTGAGGAGACACGAGGGTGAGTATCTGATGACAGAAATTTCATTTTTGAGTGAACTAACCCCTTAAGGTCTAATAGGTCTTCTTTTTTGAATGAACATTTAAACATTATTACATAAGACATTATTAAACATTCATAATAGTGAAACACATTAAATTACTCTAGGTCTCCATTTTAAATGTGCTTGCAGTGGTTTATCACCCTCAAGTCTGAGGAAGTTTCGACTTTCTTTGCATTTCCTCCATCATCAGAGCCCTGGCTCATATTTCTGACTTTATTACTTCTCTGGAGGCAGCTCTTCTACGAGCATCGATTCACTGCGGCTGTTTTCTGCAGTCCGGCCCCGTTTCCATTCTCCTTAGACCAGAGACACCAAAATAGTGTTTGTGGAATTTGACTGTAGCACTGCAGAACACTGCTTTTGTGTGTGTGAGTGTCTGTGTGCGTGTGCGTGTGTACACTGGGGAGGTATGAGAGGAATTTGAAACGTTCAGTGTGGCGGTTGTAACAACGCTGCCAGGTCTCTGTGAGTGACACTTTAACCGGGCAGTGTATGAAAACACAGGATTCCAATAAAAAGTTTGGAAACTCATGCAAACAGAATATGCATGTGTGAACATGTGCAAAAGTGACTGTGTGTATGTGACAAATAGCCCAACTAGTGTTAGACACCCCTGCGGGCAGATTCCAATGGGTGACATCACATGGTATGATGACATGTATGCCTGGAAACAACAGAAAACGGAAACAATGTGATATTTTCTCACAGGTGCCATATGTACTGTGGACTAGGGATGTGTGAGACTTGTCGACTAAACTGCTGCTGCTAGTCGACATTGGAAATGCTAGTCATTTACATTATATCTTTTTTGCACATTTATTTTTTGTATTTATATTGTATTTTATATTTTTACAAAGGCTATGTTCAAATTATTGTCATGTTAATGTCAGATTTTAAAATAATACATATTTTTATTGTATACCTGGAGCAGAAAATAAAATCATTTTATTTTACCTCAGACTTTGCATGTGTTTAAAGACTTAGAAGAAAATGGAACAGTTTTGTGTAGTCTGTGTTATGTCAAACTGGCATATAACATTTAGGCTTGCTTATAAGCTTGTTACACTACAGTTCAAAATAGGGGAAAATTGCCTACTGATATAAAATATATTGGCTTAAAGGGGAACCATTATGAATTAAACTTACTTTACAATATCAGATCCTATATCCATGTAAACGGGAAGTTTCCTGCATGCATGTGTATAGAATAGAATATGTAAGGAATAACTGACGACAGTGTGTATGGCTAAATTTCTTACGCATCTCATCCCAAGCCTCTGTTGTTAATTCCAAAATGTCATTTTAGAGCTAAAGTAGGCTATTCAAAATGGATCGCATATACAGACTTTTTTGACTGAGTTTTGCAGTCTCTACTAATGAGCTGATGAGTTGAATCAGGTGTGTTAGATGAGAGAGAATTATTGTAAGACAGAATTAACAATACTGTTTGTTAAGCTGTTTCATACCTAAACACAACAACTCTCTCTCAGCAGTCAGCGGCAGCGCAAACACAGATTTGAATGCTCTGGTATGATTTTGTCAGAGGTTTAATAGACACAGGCAAATTGTTGTCATCTAGGAATAAGATCACGTGGGTGTTTGAATCTAGATTGCTAGATCTTTTAACGATTAATCGTGCAGCTCTATGCTATAATAATTTACGTCACAAGCAGACTTCTTTTCGTTTGACCCTCTGGCCTGCAACTTCAGTCCAACCACTGGTGTAATAACATTTCTTAAACCTCCCTAGGGAGGACCAGGGGTTGCTGGCCGACAGACAGCTGACTGTGTCGACCTCCCTGGACGTCTCTTTTTCTTGCTTGGGATGTTATTGAGTTGCGCAGGGCTGCTAGAACTGGATCAATGGCCTCTCTGTCAGGTGCTCCTGTGCTAAACGTTAGTCGTCTGGCACAATAAAGTCTCTGTTCAGACAGGAACAAGCATCTAAAGCTCTCCATCTGTAATATCCTCTGCACAGTTCCAGACCCAGGTGAGACTCAATGGAACTCATAACAGTGATATCGCACCTTCTGAGAAGCTCAAAAACACTGTTTATGAACACTGTGGAGTTCAGCCGACCCTGCTAACCCTAAATTGGAATGCATGGAGAAGGAATGAGGGTGTAATGCCTGCAGTGCAAGCCTAATTACCGTGATCTAATAAGCTGCACTGATAACTTGACAGTGTCACCAGGCCAGCTGCTGTTTCTGATAAGGTTTTGTTTGGTGTTAGTCTGATGGGACACCCTCGCACCTCCCACTGACCATTCACTGACCGTCTGATGCATATTGCACACAAAAATACCAAAAGCTCAAACTGTCAAGCCCTGTTTTGCTGGCTTTATGCAATTTCCAAGAGTCATGGTGTACAGGTTTTTATCAGTCCACTACGAAACAAAGTTTGGTTAAACAAGGTTGCCACGTTGGAATCTTTTTATATGTCAGTCACAGTGCAAAAAACTACTTCTTTTTGAGTTTCAATTAGGCCCTGCCCTGTTTACACCTGGTATTAAGATGTGTTTTATTTGATCGGATCACAAGTGGACGACGCTAAATACAGGTGTAAACGGGGTCTAAAACACTTTCGACTTCCAGAGGTAGTTGAAAACACATTCGACAAGATTGCTTTCGTAGTGTTAATGCTCATGTGGTCGAATGTGTTTGAAAAGCCGCAAAAGACCGGATACACTCTGATGTCAGATTTTTAATTTTTATATTTTTCATTTCTTTAATATCTTATGCAGCATTGATTCACACGTGCATTTATCCTTAAAGATTTTTAGACATTTTAACTAGAACAAATATACTAAGAATATTTTCTGCAGTGGTGTCTGTCTTTTCCTGTACAATTGGGTTGTTCTTGTTCAGCATGTAAATGTCCTGAAATGTCATTGAAAACAACAACAACAGTGGTTGGTTTTTACCTTTTTACCTTTCTACTTCAAAGTTCCAAGACAGACAACCAACTGAATTTGCAAGACTACTTAGATGTTGTGAAAGCTACCTAAAGATTTTTGGGGGAAGGCAGGTCATAGATCAGAAACTGGGTTCTTGCACAAGCACTGAAACTAGTCAATAAATCATATAGTAAGCTAATCATCAAGCTGAGATTCTCAACACTAAGTCTGTAGATTGCCACAAGTACTGCTATCCATCAGCTTAACAGGAAAGCCAGTGAGATTTTAAGTTGAGATTTAACACTGCATGAGTTTATTTCATGGTGGATTCCAGGTGTCAACTGGAATATTTCAAATATTCTGTGGCTTGCACTTGGATGTCTGAACATGCTTCTCTTAATCAATTTAGGATGTTTGTCGAAGTGTGCAGGAAATGCTTGAATGAAGAAAAAAGAAAAGGAAATGAACGCACATTAGGAAAGGTCAGTCCTCATCAAAATGCATAAGATGACAGTTCAGCTAATTATAAACTGGAAAAGCCACAAATCCTCTGATTCATAAGAGGATTTCATCTTTTAAACGGTGCAACCAAATGCGCTTTAATGCTGCTGTAAGTTGTCAAATCTCTGGCAGGTTCAACAAAATGTCACCCTCTGGGCTGTTTATAATCTTCTGAAGCCATAATGTCCCTTAAATCCACTATCAATTATCATCGAAGATTATTTTTAGAGACTTTTAATTTTTCTTTATCAAGCCAAGCCACTAAGCTCTGTTTGAACAGCTTGTGAGAAACGCAGCCGTGTGAGCAAAGGCCACGGATCGAGATGCAACATCTGAGTCATGACTAGATAACCACAACACCACTGCAGGCACAGCGTGCAACGTGCATGTGCATGTTAGTGCCATGCTGTTACCATGACAGAACAGATGTCAGGTGCCTTGAATGATAAAGGGCTTTATTAGGTTTCCTCGTCACTTGCGTTTTGAATGGTTACATCGCTTCCGGTTCAGGCCTTTTTATGTGCTTCGTAAAAAAAAAAAAAAAAAAAAAAAAAAAGATAAGATTTTTCTTTTAGATGTTTAAATTAAATTAAATAAAACGGCAAAAGTAAAAAGAACTAGCTAGATTAGCTGATTGCCCTCAATAGATATCACCATCAGTTCATCCTGCTGTAAACACTTTCTCCGACAAGTGGATGCAATGAGACCTGTTTTCCTTTTTGTTCATTTAACGTTCAGCATGAAGCCTATTGTCACATTTTTGAAGTCATGCTGCAAAGGCATGACTCAAATGTTTGTTATGGTACTCACATGCTTGGGACTTCGAAGGGCGGATCAAATGTTTGTTATGGTACTCACATGCTTGGGACTTCGAAGGGCGGAAAACAGAGTGTGTTTTGTGCTTTTTATTTCCCTCTTTCTAGGACTCACACACACACATTACAGAGGAAGGGAAGAGCCTTTATCAAGGACAGGAATGTGTGTCTTCAATGTTCCCCTTTTCCTCACTCTCAATGTACTGGTGGAATGCCCAGATTCTGTTTGCTTTTTGGTCTGTTTTTAATTCAATCCTCTGTCTCCAAATAAAATAAAAACACCTCCAAGCTATGTTTCTACCAAGGGTATTTTCAGTCAAATGTTTCTCATGTTCTTTTTCAATGATGGAATTAAACTGGGTGAACAGCCTGAGGAGATTTCACTACACTGTAAACCCTAACAAGTTAGCAGAACTTTGAGGTAATCAAACGCAGAGATTAAAGGTATAGGGTAGGCAATTTTCAAATAAGCTAGCAATAGCAAGCTAGCTTTGAAAGCATAGGATCCCACCCTCACTTCAGAGCGTTTCCAAAGCCACGCCTCCTTCAAAACACATGAACGTACAGTAGGGAGCAAACAAAAGCACTATGAGAGACGGCGTTAAACATCTCAAAGCACATTACATTACAATAATAATGAACAAACAACTTAAAGAGCACTGACCTGCACCACCTGACTGCTGCAGATTCATTTCAGCTGACATTGAAACACATAAATTCGAGTCACGAACCGCTCCGAGTATAAAGTCACGGGTCTCTTCCAAATTACAGTAGTTATGGCGTGAACGCAGCATAAGCTCGTTGTTTTGGTTCAGGAGTAATGACGTGTGATGTCTGCATGATTAGGTGCGAGGTATGGAAAATATTGAGAGGCAGGTAGGACATCAACGTATCATTGCATTCGGACCGATTACAATGACTGGACGAACATTTTGTGGTCCTAAGCTTTTTACAGATGATATACTGTATACTAAATACATTTAGACCACTTAACTTGCTATCAGGATGTGAAGAGACTTTCAATCAGCATAACAAAAAATTATTCTGGAGCCTACGCTGACTTTAAGTTAGCAAAACTTTACATTTTGAGTTTGTACAAAAAAAATGTGTTAATTACAATTTAACTGGAAAAATGTTTACTAAGCTACCTCTTACAATTAAATTGCATAAACATATTAACTTAAGTCTATGCAGTTATTTACTAGCTCATGCAGTACTACTAACTACTATCTAACACACTAGCTAGCAAGTGCTAATGCAATATCAAGGCAACTATTTATATACACTTGCATGTGTACAGTTAAGCAACATGCAGCATATGTACATGTATCTCCCTATATTAATCTTGTGCAAAAACAACAAAATAACACTTAATTTCAACATTAATACAGTCTGACGGAAAGCTTGCTGGGAGCTAGAAATCTGCAGCAACTCATCCAGTTTAAGTTCAGCTTGACATAAACAGTATTGAGTCCATATAACTTTTTTCAATTAAGTACAAAAGGATTTGAGTAACATTTGAGTGAAATTGTCTCATTTCATTTCACTGTTCTTTTAAACGGTACATAAGAAGGTTTTTTTTTTTTTTTTTTTACTGAATTGTTCTTATTCACTACCTACCCGCAATCCAGTTTAACCAGACATCATTGGGATTTGCTTGGTGCAGTTCTATTCCAGTGCCAATAAAGTCATTATTTCCATGCAAACACATCTCTTTTTATGTAAATTAGGCTTGTTTTAGCTTGCACCTTGATGAAAAAAAGGTTTGGCACACTTTTGGGATGTTAAAGAGCTGGTTTAGGCACCTGGATTGCACTGGTGAAGTGAGGTTCTTAGTTCAGGAGACTTCTCATCTATGTTGAAGTGCACACTTAGTCAAGTATAAACATGTTTCAAATGTTCCCTCTAAAATTTATCGCTAGCTTAACAACAGACTAACTAATGGAGTCAATTGTGTTTCAAACTGGATATTAATTCAAAAGTGTTCTGATTGTAATTTTGTCAGTTCAGGCAGCATTTGACTTTCATTGAGGCCTATGTACACTACATGTCAGATGTTTTGAATAATTAAGTTTTTTTTTTAAGCACTAACATCATGAGCATATCACTCATGTCGAATGTATCGTAACTTGCACTGAGAACAGAACATGATAAAGTATACTGAGAGTGTAAAATCTTGAACTTAACTAACCAAAATCCAAGGTGTAAAAAAACAGGTACAAAAGACACTCAACGGTGAGCACCTGTTCTGACGGGCCCTGACAGCGCCTTGGGGCTTTAGGCATTAAAAAGCACGTCACCAAAAAACACCTGACATTCCACTTCTGCTGCACATCACCTACATTCACAGGAACAAACAGCTCTGATACTGAAACCTGAGAGCATAAAAATGAAGCTTTTATTTATTTATCACCTTTAATATTGCAGCATATTCAGCATCACTGTTGTGCCTGTGCTCAATCAGTTTATTGCTGATACAAGGGCCTAAATAACATCAACGTGTTAAAGTGAACTTCTGTTTCACCAAAACTTTTCTGGGTATTTTCCTACAAACTCACCCAGTAATATTGCAAAATTATAGTCTTGTCCTCAGACAGCATGTCCACATACCGATAGTTCCAATCTGATTGGCTGGCTGCTACAAAATTTCAGTAAGCCAATGTGCACAAGATTTTATCTAGATGCACAGATATTTAAGTATGATATTTATTTTCATGTTATGAACGATAACCAATGAATGTTTAATATCAAAAAGTGATACTATTTTGTCTAAAATAAAACAAAAATCAAAAGCAATCATTTTAAATGCAACCAGTGAATTTAGGAATAAAAAAAACACTCATGTACAGTATAAAAATTTATATTACAGAAATATGAAATATTATATTATAGAAACGCACTGAAAATACAACGCAACCAAATACAGAAATGTGCTGCAAAAAGCACAAAGCTCAACACACTGCAGCTGAAGAAAACACAATAAATATATACATGACGATAGGTTACTAATGCTTTTGACATTCAGCTTCTTTTAAGATCCAATGTCAATTATTCATTTTGACTTTAATAAACAGAGTCAGTAAGCCACGGTCAATGATTAAACATCTCTTTCCCCAACAGGAACTCAAAGCACACTTTCTCACCTGAACTCTCATAATGAATCATTTCAGGATATTTCTCCAGATATTCTTGAGATGAGCAGGCAAAGTGACATGTAACGGCATGTTGCTGTTGTTGTCTGGGATTAGTGATTTTCTTAAAGGGGTTTAGGGAAGAATGTGAGACTAGCCTAATCCTGCCTAAACCAAACACACAGATTGCCATCAGCATGCTTTAGCACCAGGACCTGGTGAACATGCAGTACTTCAACCATGTCATTACACTCTGTCAAACATTATTATTGACCTTCCTCACATACTTGAGTCCACTTATAGATGGCCTTGTTTCGTTTAAGCCACGGAAATTGTCTCTGAGCTGTGCCCTGCTTTCCTGCGGTTCCAAACACTGTGAAGATAGAATGTGTACCAAAGATGAGCAATTTGAGCAAACTAGCCTATACACGGCATACTGCACTAATAGTCCATTAGTAATAATCATGTAGGACATTGGATGAATATGTGGGACATTTCTGGGGTAATTAAGTAACACTTTCAGCCCATATGCTGAATTAAATGCACAAATCTGTCCGCTCTGTCAGTCCAGTCAAATGCAGTAATGAGTTGATAATTGTGGGAAATTTCAACCAAAGATGGAAATGCCCTTCTCCCATTTTAGCGTTTAAAGTCAACATGAAATCAAAATAGATTCTATTTACTGTTCCCTGCCTTTATCTTAATTCATCAGTGCATGTTATTCCAAAGAAAGAAAATGTTTGTGTTTGTAATCTTTCAATGAGTTAATGACACCATAATCTTCTCAGGCTGTTAGTTAATGTTGACCAATAGCCAAATAGCTATTTAGGTTGGGTGTTGCAGTAGCTAATGTAGTCTTTCCAAAAAGCAAAGGTTATGTCAATAATTGGGTCTTGCTCAAGTCTGGTATGTTCCTGGATCAACATCCTGGAAGAACAATTCCAATCAACCAATCATATTTGAGGGACAAGTTTATAGTTTATGGCAAGTTTAGACTTACAATCAGGGTTAGGTATTTCTACATCAGTGTTATCCATCATATCCATAACAGATTAACTTTTTCAGACAAAAACAACTGCCCTTTATCATCCAGAAGCACTGAATCATTGTTTTGTCTCCGTGCCGTGGATTAAGTTTCTAATGTTTAATACACATGTGCTTCTATGATGCCCTTGAGTTAGCAGACAAATTAAAACCAGTTAGAAATCACAGAAACAACCAAAACAGTCAACACAAAGTGACACTCCAAATATGATTATACGCTGAGACAAGTACTCATTTTAACACTTTTTTCTTCTCCATAATACATAAAGTTGTTAAACTCTTTGGGTCAATCTCACAAACTGCCTGGGTCATATTTCACCTCAAAATCTAAAGGGAAAAGGGGCCAGTATTAACATTTCTTTGATTGTGACATTATTTTCATAATGATTAGGCACATTTTTGCAAAAAAAAACTCACTCATTAATGTAACACAATAGATAAATTCATCCTGTTATGTTTTTTTTTTTACTGCAAAATATACCATTGTATAACTGTATTTTACAAATGTACAATCTAGTACATATGCACTCATTTACAAGGTGCACTCAGTAGTTGTTTATTTAAAAAAAGTTTTACGCACAAAGAAATAAGATGTTTTTGCATTTCTCTGAAGTTTTCTTTCATCATGCACAGTCAAACTACAAAAGTGAGCTTTAGTTATCTTTGACTGACAGCACTGGCTAATTATGCCTAATAGCTCAACCCACTTTACAGGGTAACTGACATCAAACTACACAGCGGGAAGTCTTTTACCAACACGACTGCTCTCATGAACTTGGGTGCGTGAAATGTGAGACAGCATCTCATAGGGATATCCTGCAAACCTTTGTAGCATGCCAACAAGATATTCGGGATAAAGAGGTGGTAGAAAGGTCAGAAAACATTGACGGGATTCCACAATCAAGTCAATAAAGCAGCTGAACTAAACAATTAAGCAGATAATTAGTGGGAAATTAGTAGAGAAAAGAGTTCCCTGGCATGAAAATCCCAATGATTTTGTACATTGAACAAATTAGCAGACAATATCAATATCCGTGGTCAGAAAGCGTGCAAACAAGGTACACCAAAGGTTCATTTAAAGCATTTCACAGCAGTAGATTTGAGCGTTTTAGGCATGTCTTTAACAGCACCAGCTGAATATAAATAATATCACACTGCTGTTCATAAATAATTACAAGCATCCCTATTTGCCCTTCATGCAGAAGAGGAAATTAATCAGGTAGCGTTCTGCTTTCAAAATATTCATAGTTTTTATTAGTAATTCCCAGCTCCATACGGCACAGATGACAGATGAGCTGTGACCTCATATCCTTCACGCTCTGCAGGGTATCTGAGCATCTGCTGGGTTTATAGCCTCTTCATGAGGCTTATTCATTGAATACTTTTGCGTCAATTTTTGAAGTTCGACACAGTGTCTTTTGATCTGTCTTTGATAGATTAATTTGGAGAGGCCACTTTATGATTATTAGATAAAGTATTTAGATGGTATAATCAAACCCTGGTCTAAAGGCCAATTCCACGACCCGACAAAACAAGTACTGAACAAAGCCAACAGACACCGACAAGGCTAACACACTAATCCGACAAAAGTCGACAAAGTGTCTGTTGCCGTTGGTCGTCGTCTGTTGGTGCAGCGTGAACTGGTCTTAAAGGTGGCTGGGTTCTCTTAACTAGTCAACTGTTATAGGTTTTCAATGGCTGACGCTCACACCAATTACCACCAACATGTCGATTCCATTACAATTAGAATAGCTATTAAATAATATGGTGTTTCATTAGCCATTAAACCTTTATATTTGGTTGCATCATTGACAATATCTAGCTAAAAATAACAAATGAGTCTTGACATTTGAAATGAGTGACATTTACAGGAAAAAAAAACAGAAATATTTCATCTGCACATAAAAGTTTCTCGCGTACATTAATGCGATTTCTTCAAATGTCACTTTAGGGTTACATTACATTTAACAAACATAATATACATAACACAATATTTAGTCAAAACAAATGAACCAATAACACCGTTATCAGCGAAGGTGACACTCTTTCTGTACTTCTGTTAATCAGCCAAGCGGGAATGTTTATCGGCTGGTGCGATAATTCTCAACATCTCAAATGCCCAAATATTGGCTTATTCATTGGCCTGAGCAATATATCAGTCTATCATTACTTTAAAGCAAGGCTGCTGCTACAGAATAACTGTGATAAGTCTATAGTAAAACACTTTTACTATCTAGAGAAAAAGTCATAACATTCTATTATTGAACTATATTAAACTGTAGTCAAGTCAGGTCCAATTCACCATGATTTACTCACTTGTAAAGCTAACACAGCACAGAGCAGAACCTCTCTGAGGGCCACTGAGCCCACCAGTAAAAATAGACAGAGGCGCTTGGTAAACTTCAGATTTATTACCTGCAGGCTATAGAGATGGGTGTGTTAGCTTCCTAAAGCCTGGCAGTTCTCTTATATGAAATAATAATAAGCTCTGAGTGACAGTGAGCCCAGTGGAGATGTGAAACCACTGCATATTTTTGACTTGAAATTAAGATGGGATACTGGCAGTTTGATTTTGAACAGCTTTACTTCATCTACACCGTGAAATAATTATGAAGGAGGACTATAAACACACTGAAATTTCCATGTGAGACGAACATGACTTCCGTGCTATGACAATAAGTAACACTTTCCCACAAAACATAATTTGGCTATTTTAAATGTTTTTTGATCATCCATGTTTGTATTAATATTATGATATTAACATTAAAAGAGATAGTTCACCCAAAAATTTAAATATCATTTGACACAAAAGCACAATAGATGTATCATAAAAGTGGTCCATATGACTGTATATATATTTTTTTCCTTTTGTGTTCCAGGAAAGAAAGTAATACAGGCGTGGAACAATTTGAGGTTGACAAATCTCTAATTTTTGGGCTAACTAGCCTATTTCTATAAAATCTTTTGCATGTGTGTGCAAGCAAAAAAATCAGAAATGTGATGTCGTCCCATTGTCCTCCTGTGGTTTCCCACAGTGGTTCCCTATCAAAAGCAAACACATCTCCAGCAGCTAGCCAATTCTTTAACCAGCAGGACGCTGTTAAACGGTCCAAGCACACACTGAGAGACGAGTACTGCGACAGCAGCTAGGGATGATGGGGGAATATTCTGTGTAAAATTACACCGAGCAAAAGTGTATTTGGCCCCAGGCTGTTGTACAGAGAGGTTCTCTGGAAGGCTGCATGTATAAACAGCAATTTAGCAAAGACACTAAAATGCATCTAATAGCACAACAACACAAATCTCAAAGTAGATCTGTTTGCACCATTCCATGTGGAAAAAAAGAAATAAAAGCGTTTATTTATTTAACCTTAGACAGGTTGCCTACAGAGTTTTCTGTCTTATTTTCTCTGATTATGCTGACGGTGTACCTTTGGGGTGAATTCTCAGATTGATTTTTAGCCGTCTCTCATCTCTCTTAAATGCTCCTGGCAAACATACAGGTCCAACGCCTACAGAACCACAGATTTCCAACCAATCAACATCAACCCTTCAATCTTGTTTTGATAGGATTTGGATGTGCTACATTATTGACTGACTAATAAAATCAAACATGTAGAACTACTGACTTTTATACTGTAGATTCTAACAAACATCTTTAAAGAAATTTTCAAGTCATTCCTCAGGGTACGTTTGCATGTCAATGATGTACTAAAAACTGAAAAGTTTTTCCTCTGTGATTTTTTGCGTACAGATGACAACGTTGTCAAAACTATCCGTTCACACGGATCTGCGAAAACGAATAAAAACGCTGTATTATGCTGCCAGGCCAGTAGTTGGTGATGTCACTTTGTAAAGAAACACTACACGCCTATAGACTGAACAGAATACATAATACACAAGCACATGACGTTTCCACAGATTCGCAGTTTTGTAGTTTACATGGAGACGATAACGGTGTTGTTTTCAAAAACGTGCACTTTGAAAACTGTTTTCAAACCAACGTTTGAGTTTTCAAGCCCCCAATACGCCATTGACGTGTAAATGAATGGCCAAAACGCATAAGAGGTTTTCCATTTTTAGCTGAAAACAATGTTGTGTGTAAACAGCCCCTAAATCCAACAATTAAATCTTAATTTTATGCACCATTAGCAACACCTAAAAGAATTGCTAAAACACTCCCCCCCCCCCCATCTATCATTGGTCCCCAAAAATCAGCTAGTCCCACCCCAAACTCGTGCTATTGGTTGAGTCATTGTTGCTATGTCAAACTGATCTGCAAGCTCAAACAAATAGTAACATTTTCATAACGCCACAGAAACACAACTGTCTGCATTTTAGGGTGGATTTCAATGTTTTAACGTGGAAAAACATTACACACTTCAGCTTTAAATGTTTTTATCACAAGAGAGAAGCAGTTAATCACTATCTGTCAAGGTGTGTGTCCAGCTTTAAATCCAGAGGCAAAGTAACGCTTCAAGCTGCACATGTCATTTTTCTTTGTGTAATTGAGTATTTGACGGCATGGTGACTCCATGAGGAATTTCCTTTCAGCAAACTGAACATCCATCATCTAGGGGCAAAAGAGAAACTTTACCTGGACACGATGGCCAAGTGAGACCGTCCCATCTCTATGTACCACTCAGTTTTTTCTTGCTTACTGTCTGCACTTATTTTCATTTTCTAAATCTCTGTACTTTTCACTCTGGTGGACCTGAACTGCACTTTAAAGTTCTTCCCTTCATGGGTGGAAAAGCACCAAATGGAATTTCTTTAAATCACTTGAACAGGTTGCAACTGCAATGACAAAAAGGGTTTCCTACCAGTTTCTTCAGGCCTTCTTTGGTTTTTTTTCTTTTTCAATTCCAGATAAAACCTTTTTTGTCAATGGTAAACAGTTCTTGCACAGACAAGCAGGCAACTTAAGAAGCGAGGAAAGCTTCAGGTGGATTCTCTTTTTCTCTCCAATCATTTAGTTCAGTGAATTTTAAGAGCTCCATTTTGTTGTTCATGCTGTGACACATACTTACAATGCCCAACTTCTGCGTGTGCATGCTTTTAAAAATGACTGCAGCATGAAATTGGGTTGGCAACTAATCCTGCAAAGTATCAGACATATTCTTCTTACCTAAAATATTGAATATGTAAACTTGGTACTTATTTAGAGGTTTATAATACTTTTGTTCTGCTATGGATTACACAGGCAGAGCAAATCCAGCACCTTACATTAACGTACATTTACATCAAATGACAACTGATAGTCTGTGAAAACGAAACTGCTGTCTTTAGTTCTGTTACCATGTAGGCTGATGGGATTAACAGCCCAGGGGTGTTGCAAACTCCCACTTTAAACATGGAGACACCCTGCTTGGCACATCAAGTTACATTAAGCAATATGCAATTATCTTTAAACAAATTTTAAGGGTTACTTGACACTGTCATTCCAAGTTTCATTACCATGATATAGCCTAGACTATTTTCACATTGTACTTACGCAATGTGAAATTACAACAACCTATGACTAAGTGTGATTTTTTTGTTTTTCATTTTTAAACATCACATTTTGAGTCAGTGAGGACACTATTATCATTTTTATTATCCAGATGTAGGCCTATTTCACTATTCAAAAATACAAGAATCACAATTCATTAATTAAAAGACTTGAATAAACATTTTCTGTGATTAATTCTATGATACATTTTTGCATTCTTAAATTAATTTTGATATTTTTGTGGGGTTTAATGTCAAAAAATGTCAAGGTTGTGTAACTTGTTCAGCATGAAAAAGGTATTCTGTCACGTGACAGAACAAAACTGAGACGACCCCATTGGACCCCATGGTTGTGCATCTCAAGGTTAGAGCCACACACAAATAATTTTTATAATATTGTATAAATAGGCTATAGGCTTTTTTTCAAAAACATATAGTAAAGCAAACACGAAGAGTACATATCTTTCCAAATGTGTTTTAACGAGATTTAAAATAACCTTTTTTTAACATCTCAGCCATCCTTTTTGTCATTTTACAAATTAATGATAACTCTTGCAGATAATTACGCAGGACTGATCGTAAACCGCGAGCAATAAACAGATGTGCCTTTCATTATTAGCCTAAACTGTACGTGCATGCGCGCAGAAAATCCACGTAAAACCAATAAACGCTACCTGTTGACTATGAAGCAAGTAACCAACACCCCTCAATAGCTTTAAAACATCCTTACCTGATGTCTTGGTCCGTATGTCCTGCTGAGTAGGTAATGAAGTGTTAGAAAAATCTACAAACAAAACTGAAAGCGGAACTAATATAGTTCAAATGAAGATGAGTTTGCAGCGCGTACGAAGATCGACGCCGAATGGACGTAATCCACAAACTTTACCGCGTCTTCTGCTGGAAGAACAAAACACCTGAGGAGCTTCGCCAAGAACAAAGGCTTTTATGGATTCAATTCAACGCTTAAAACCGGTTAGTTCGCAATTGCTGCCAAGCGACATTAATAACGTCGTTTTGACAAAATAAAAGAAATTAGTTTCAAACATCCACTGAAAACTTTGTGCCTCTCCCACCTCGACGCACTTCATTCGTTTCATGGACGACTGAAGGGGAGTGAGAGGTTTCTAGTTACCTGACTGACTGACTGACTCGAAAGTTCCTGTTTGTGAGGCCAACCCACTCCTGGCAAACGGTTTCCTTTTTTTCTAAATAAAAACGGCAAGGCTTCTTTATATTTGTTTTTTTTTTTTTGGACTTGTTAAATATTAACTGCTCATGTGGTGTGCAGTTAAGCAACTACTGACCCATTTTATCAACTAAAGAGAGTGGATGAAATCAACCTGTTAGAGACATCTAGACAAGGCTACAGTCTTTCCTGGGGTCCTTAAGTCTGGAACCATAGTGAAAATGCTGCCCTTTTTTCTCCATGAAAACATGTTTTATTAACTATTGGATGTAAATATTTTTGGGGTGGGGGGTGGAATTCATTATAATAAAATTTGAACAAAAAAAAATTAACATGAATTTAAGAATTTCTATTTGGTTTACATCCTCTATTGTTATAATGGCAGCATTCAGGTTGCATGAACTTACATTTCTTTAAAACCTGATGTTCTGTGTTAGCATGTTATGAGAATGTTCCATAAGCATGTTGTGCTTCAATGGAAGGAATATTTCTTAATAATCTCTTGAATGACACGATGTGCATATTTTTGTGTCCAGGTGCATTATTTCCTTTTAAAATAATTTGATAAATTAATGACATATCACTTTATTTAGTCTGAATTAATTTTTAGTGCATATTATTTTATGTTTTGTTATATTAAACCCCCGAAATGTCAGGTGGTGCAACTGTCCGAAAAAATGAACAGTAATGAACAATAATTTGTTACATTTATAGTGCTTTTCTGGGTACTCAAAGCGCTTTACATATGGAATGGAGACCACAACCATCACCATTATTATTAATGGTGTCTTAATAATAAAACATTACAAACTAAATACCATTGCATCATTTTAGGTTTGAAACCTTTCATATAAACAAATTTTATAAATATCAGTAGATTTCAAGTATGGGTAGGTTGACACAATTTCCATGTCAGGTGGTACAACTACAGTATACAGTACAACTATTTGGTTGTGCTGCCTGACATAAATTTTTTTTTTAAAAACAGTCAGAAAATTATTTTAAACACTTAAAGTCAACTAAACAACACAACTAAAACTTGTTTCAAAACATTGTTCATGACTCAAAAATATGCATTACATCAGTTTAGAATTTTTTAACACCTTTTTGAAGATTTATTTGTCAATGATGGAATATCTCTTATTAATTTTACAATTATTTACATTTCTTATAACTCGTTATCTTTCTTTTCATTTTTTATACACTTTTCTATATATTTCCATTTAAATAGGATTAAGAATCCCAGAATTTCACTGTAGTTTCAGAGCTGTGTGTTTAATATTCTTTCAAATGTCTTTTTTTATTCCTTTTTGTTCCATTTTTTAAAATGTATAAATTATCCATGCCTGTCAAAAATTCCACTGCCATTTCCATAAAATTGACTTGGCCACTGTCCACATAACATAAATCAGGGTGTGCAAGTTCAGGGCGACCTACTTTGGATCTCTGCAGCAATGCTCTGGAGGATCTCTATTGAGATTGCTGCTAGATTTGGTGAAACCTGTGATGTATGTGTAAGAACTGTGCCAGTTCCACAGCAAGGCCAGATTTTCACCCTCCTGTCATCGGTTCAGTTTCCCTTCTGTTTTCAGTGTTTATCATCTGATAAAGATTGAATGGAAGGAGGGAAATGCCAGGTCAAAACATTTAAAGTTGCATGAGAAATAAAAGGGGCTGCTTTTCAAAACTGCAGGCTGGAAACAGGCCTAGAGGATAAAACGGTTGTAGAACATGAAGCACTTTTACATAGATTACATCAGTTTTCGTTTTATGTAAACACATTGATGGATTCTGACTAGCTCTTTTCCAAAACCTTGTGAGCAGATTTGTCAGCTTTATGCTTTTTCTCAAGTTGGACAACCTTTTGGCCTCCTTTCATATCTATTTATCTATCTATTCCAACTTGGTCTTATGTTGTTTTTATTAGCATTTTCAAAAAAAATTCTTTGAGTAGTTCTTAAACAGCCCAACTGTGTGTTGCCACCTAATTAACCCACCAATTAGTGCAGTTAATTCAGGGACGTGCAAAGGGTTCAAATGTGCATGAATCTAGAAAATGTGGGCTGCATAAGCACAGTGGGAGTAAACTCTGTTGATATCGAATTTTACCATGTGCAAAACGTAGCTGCAAACATATGGCAGCTGCATACTTGCGCTTAAAGGCAACATATTAACAATCTTCATAAGTGGCTGATTTGATACGCTCTAGGCAGCAGCTCAGCACAGCACACAAATAGTGTCCTACACAGGGGCTCAATTCACATTCAGTTCGAAATTGCATACTATGGTACTTATTTTGAATAAGTAATTACTTCATTCTGCAGGAGAGAGAAAGTTATGCATGTTTGGAACAACATGAATGGTAAAGAAATGGTGAAAGATTTTTTAAATTTTGGGTTAGGAAGCAGCTCACTGTTTTACACCCAGCATATAATAAAGTACACACTTTTTATCTAAAGTAATGTACAACACACTATTTGCGGTTAAGTTCCTTGCTCAATCTTGTCAGTGATGATAAGATTCTTAATTTAAACCTGAAGTTCACAGCTCATGTTTGTCTGTGGTTGTGTTCTGACCAGGCCAAAGCTTACCTCTGACCTATTATCAGCAGATTCAGCACACAGCATGACATGTATGCTACCAAAACAAAAGCAATCAGAGAAATCATGTGAAGTAGTTCGGGTTAAATGGGAAAATGTGACTTTTTAACTCACAATTGTGAGTTTACTGTATATCTCACAAGTCATAATTGCGTGAAATATTTATATCCTACATTTTTTCAGAATTGTGAGATAGTCGCAATTATCTTTTTTTATTCCATGGCGGAAATAAGCTTCCATTTAGACCTTATGCACAGAGAAACAAACGCGCAGGCATCTTTAGAATTATGTGTTTGAACTTCCGTTCTATGGCATCACTGTCGAAGAGTAATGGTGAAGGTGCTTTACTTATTGTAGAGTTAGCGAAAGTTAACATGAGCATTGTAATGTTTGAAGTGGATGTCACAACAAATGTCAGTAGACCAGGATTTTTTTTAAACGATATACAGTTCATTCATAAATCCGTAAGATCTTACAAACCAGAAGACAGAACACAACAAGCACAGCGCTGAAAAGGGGTAGGGCTACGTAAAGTCTGTAATATAGCAGCATTGGTTCAATCAAATTTGTGTTTGGGGCGGGACTATAAGTTGGCAGATGGGGGGAGTGTTTAGGAAACATGTTTGAAAACAGTGATTTCTAATTCCCCTCAGTGCCAAAAGTGGCACAGAAATTACACACTTCAGTCAGTGCATGTAATGTGACTGATCAAATGTTTCGGTAAGTCAGTGGGCAATTTTGTTATTTAGTTTTGGAAAAGAATTTGCTTAACGCATTCTGTTCATGCATAGTTAAAGTGTTGCTCTGCTTTGTTTAGCTTGGCTGCTGCTGACTCAAAACATTGCAAATTTCTCATAGATTGTCGTCCAAGGGATCCATCGATGTTAAAGTGTGTAAGGGAACGTCTCTCTCGTCAGGCATGGTGCCTGAGTTTCCATGGGAACTGCAAATCTACCTCCCGCCCTACATGTAGACCTTGTGATATTTTTTAACAATGTCATGCAGCAGTACTAGCTCACTAAAAGCAGTGGGTTAATCATAGTCCCCTCCCTCTCTCTGTCTTTTCTTATTCAAATAGATTTATTCACAGCTTTTCAGTTTCATCTATTTTGTTTTATCCAGCTGGGCTACTTAATACTCCCACAGCATATGCAAAACACACTGAATTTCACAAACAATGTGTATTTATGTCAAAGATCCTATATAGGTTCTTTCGAGAGAAAGGCTCTATTAACTGATGCTTTATAAGTCACAAACCTTTGATTGATTAAAATGTTAATGTTATTTTTTAATTCCATAGTGACTAGCAACGCTGAAATACTGTACCTTAATGAGTTATTTTTCACTTGATTGAACCAGTTAATTTAGAGCACATTAAGCACATTTTTTCCTTTAGGTTACATGACATTTTTCTACCATTACACCAAAAGCAATTGCAAATGATTATTTATTTTTTTCATTTGAAAATTACAAGCACAAAAATGTTTCCTCTTCTCTCCCAGCATCCTTTGTTTGCTTTTTCCTCCTGTTTTTCGCTCCCATTTCATCTATAATTCTCTCTCAGACCCTCATTCAATGATAGACTATTAATGAATTAGCTTGATCTTTGCTCTTGAATGCTGGGACATCAGTCCAGTTCATTCACATTACATCTCTTAATGTGAAGAGGGGTGGCGCTGATGCCACTGGCAATGTGTGAGTGTCGAGAGAGAGAAACAGTGAGAGGAGGAGAGAAAAGAGAGAGAGAAGTGTGGCAGAATGCCTCTGATGAAGAGACAGCCGTTTACACGCAGAGAGCCGAGTTAAGCAGGTGCTGCTGTTTCATTCACACACTTCTAAAACCACTTGTGTTCACGTCCAGCCGGAATGGCTGTAATATAGCACCTTTACTTCCATCACTGCTTTTGCCATTAGAGGTAAGCTATCTCTCTCTCTCTCTCTCTCTCTGTTTCTCACTCTCGCTGATGTGTTTATAATGGTGAATGTGGGCAGGCATTTGGGTTGCTCAATAAGCCGGCTGTAATGGATGCAATGCTTTTGAATGCAAAAGCAACAGAGGTGGTACTAGATCAAGGCTGTTGCAGGGAGAAACTGTTCGGGCTCTGACCCACATCGGGGAGTCGTAGCGCAGTGGCACTGTGTCGCACAGAGAGACTTTGTCTTTTGCTCTGAACAAAAGTGACAGTGATGGAAATCTAAAGTTTTGCACACAAACTGACTGCATGTTAGAATGCATGTGCTTTTGTTTGTGGGTTTTAGTAGTGTGTGTGCCTACAGGATAAAGTACACAGGTAAATGTTTGTTTACAGCTACATTTGTGTTTTAAGGCTGTTATTACTTTGCAGATTGTATACTTGCACTCTTTTGTCAGGACCTGCAGTATGCAGTGGTGAATACTGCTTATTAGTGCTGCATCGTGTGTGTGTGTGTGTGTGTGTGTGTGTGTGTGTGTGTGTGTGTGTGTGTGTGTGTGTGTGTGTGTGTAAACCCCGAAGCCCTAAAGTAATCAGTATGTAATCAAAATGCTTCATCCCCCAAATTCGAGTGTCAGCCTCAGACGTCATGCCCACGACCCGCCCACAGTCTGTTCACTGACCGTCTGATCCAAATTGCACTCAAAACTGACAAGCACTATCCAAAAACCAGTTTACTTCAATGTAGCTAATTCTACTTTACTTAAAAACTATTATTAAATTGTTAGCATGCATTTGTACGCCATCAGTGTGCCATAGCTGGGTCAGAGGTAGAAGTAGGACTTTTTACATATGGCCCTGGTTCAATTGCTATACTGAAATAAGTGTATTATCCTTTTTAAATACATCAAGTTAAATTGCAACTCTGTGCCAATATGTATAACAGGAGCAGGGTCTAATTTGGTCTCAATAAAATTCATAATTTCACTGACTTTATTATTAGCTTGACCTCAAAGCTGTGATGAACTGCTGGCAGTTCGACCCTATCTTGCTCTATTAGAGATGGGGTTTTACCTAAAAACCTGCCAAAGAGATGAGTGTTGTAATTTGTATTCTATGAATGAACAGTCAGTTTAGGGCTGGTAAGATTTTTTGTAATGTTTATGAAAGAAGTCTCTTATGCTCAAGGCTGCATTTATTTGATAAAAAAAAAAAAAGTAAAAAAAGTGATATTTTGAAATATTATTACAATTAATGTAATTTATTTCTGTGATGGCCAAGCTAAATTTTCAGCATCATTACTTAAGTCTTCAGTATCATATGATCCTTTAGAAATCATTCTAATATGCTGATTTGCTAAACATTTTACAAAACTGTGTGGCACACTTTGAACTGATTCTAAAATCATGTTATTTCAGGGCAATAAGTCCAGTTTATTTTTTAAAGGCACACCATGCAAGATTTGTACCTTAATATAACAGCTTCGAAATCATTTCGATGGTAAACAAACTTGTAGTAGGGCGAATCATCCCGATAGCAAAGCAGGGGGGGGGGACTGCGCTGGCAAAACCAGCAATGCAGGTTTGAGAGGTGGCGCTCCTACAAATCTTGCGAGAATCACGACTTGCTTTACGGCACGACCTCACATACATAAACAACATATGAAGCAGCCTTTATGGAAGACGCTAGCACACATTTCAGACGTGAATCATGACGAAGAAAGCGCGGTCGGAAGAGTGCAGAGACTGCTCTGCGTGAGTGGTATTTACGACAGTAACGTTAAATACAAGTACTCCACAGCAACTCTAGGGGTCGCTGTTTGAGAAAAACGGAAACTGCATAGTGTGCCTTTAAGTCAGTGAAACTGATAGGACCCACCCACCAAAGTTTTTTTTCTTCTTTTTTTCAATGAGCCCTTTTGAGAAGGAATACATCTCTAGATTTGTCAAAGTTTGCCAGGTTAGTGACATCATTAGTGCCTATTTTTTTTTTTTTTTTTTACTCATAATGAAGTAAAATATCCAATAGTAGAATTGTGTGTTACGCTAGTTACATGAGTTTGACTGTGAAATTTGTAATCTGTATTTAAAGGGTTACTTCATCCAAAAATGAAAATTCTGTCATTAATTACTCGCCTTCATGTCGTTCCAAACCCGTAAGACTTTCTTTCACCTCCGGAACACAAATGAATATATTTTTAATGAAATCTGAGAGCTTTCTGTCTCTATATTGAGTGTAGAGGATAAAGCAGCCTGTTAGCAGCTGGTACTGAAGACTTCTGCACTGTAATTGACACAGAGACCCACATGCCCCCTTTTTTGTGTGCACACAGAGAGCATGAAACATCTGAGCACTGTCATAACATTCATTCTGTAACTTCAGATCATACTGGATGAACAAGGGGCATTTCTGTCTTTGAGTCCTTTGCTGATGTTTGAAATGCAACAGTGCAAAAAGATAGCAGCAAATCACTTGTCATGGATCTGATAAGCATTCAGATCCATTGTAGACATTCACAGTTACTGCATTTGGTCAACAAATAGTGTACTGTACTGATCACACAGTAGGAGGAACAATATTAGGCCTTTTTACACATGAAATTCTTCACTTAGGGTTCACACTTTTTTTTAAATCGCGGTGTTAAAATAATTTTGTTATTTTGTTCCATGATTCACACTGTTCACACAGTCATTTATCCTGGGAAGTCAGATTTTAAAATTTCACAGTGTCTGTGATGAAGCTGGTTGTCAAAAAAAGTCTTAGAAGGAAAACAGGAACTTATTTTGCCACTTTTTCATATTTTTATCTGCTTTCCTCAGTTGTAAACATCTAAATAGTGTGTGAAAGTTGTTGTTGCTGTACCCAGTGCATGAATATTTAAAGATGTAAGCACTGAGGCAATTTTGTATAGTGTAGCAAAACTCTTTTTAGTAACCGAATGTTTCCTAAATATTTTAAATGGTTTCAATCATTTTGCTAACTTCCAATGCATGTTCTCTAACCAATCCACTATCCTCCAAAGACATGCAAGCCAACCTGATGTCAGAATAGCCTAGGTTTTTGCGGCTTAGCATTGTCCAGTTAGCTCCTGCTGATAGATCGCATAACTACACCATTATGGGAGCAAATACAGTAGGGCTTTTCTTCGTTGGCAACCATGTACTGTATTCTGACAAATAGATCACTCCATATTTCATTATATTATTGTAGAGGTTTTATCAGTGCTCTATTTTTGGAATGCTCCTAAAAGCGTGAAATGGGCTTATATTTATCTGCTGCCTTTCACATCACAGCTCAGGACTGTCACTAGTGAAGGGTTTGGGATCTTGTGGTTCCATCAACCAATCAGTGTTCTCAGCGAATTCGATTTTCTTTTAGTAGTAGCCTATGTGGTCTCCTGCTAAATGACATTCATAGGCTAATAAATGATTGTTCAAAGTCAAGTTTTAAGCCCAATTAGTGCTACAGAAGACTCTTGCCTTGATGTCCTGTCCTGTCTTGTTCCTCTTTGTGGTTCTTCCTTCCTGTCCCTTGTGCTCTACTTGTTTGTAAAGTACTCCTTTGCGGTGACCTGAATTTGTCTTTTCCTCTCTCTGTTGCTGAGAGTGAATGTTTTAAAGAGCTCAGAAGATAGATGTATCATAAGGTGTGCAGTAGACTTCCCTTTGAAGATAGATTTCTTAAGAACGTATACACCTATGCTCATTTTTCCTGTGCTGTGTGTTTGCTTTAAATGTAGCGGCCCACTTTTCTGTGTGGTGTTTTATGATTTTATGATGCATGTCAGTGGTCTGTCAGTTAATTGTTAATTGCAGGAGCAGTGTACACTAACACTCATATAAGAACTGAGGTTTTGACGGTTCACTTTCAAGAGTTTCAACAGTATAAAGTCATTACACCTACTCAACAAAATCAAGCTTTTAGGCATAAAGGATTATACAGATGCAGCTGGTCCTCAGGACAAAATCTATAATGCGTTAGTGCCGCTGTCACTTCAGCAGCAAGTCAGCACAAGGCTTCAAACAGAATTTTAGACATGAGAACATGGCAGGAGGGTTTGAAATTGATGTTTAGCCCAGTTACGATTAGCCCAGCAAACACAGATTGTTCCCCTATTATTACATTGTTAATTATCATAATTTTTACTGTAAAAGATTGTATGCTAAGGTAAAAACTTGTTAATTGGTTCCCTTGCTCTATTGTGAAAAACTGTCATAGATTTAATGAGACATTTTTCTTTTTGAAGAAGAACGTGAAGTGAAGTCATCTTATAATTTATGGTGAAAAAATGTAAATTGAAATTCACAGAATTCTCTGTGTCAATTTAATTTAAATAACTGCTTCTTCTTAGTTTTTTCTTATCAGTTATGTACATTAGGATTTTGTTACATCTTATGTTGTTAAATGAATGTTTATTGCATAATTTTAGTGTCGTGCGTTACCATGATGGTGTTTTTAATTTGTGTGTATATGACATACAGTACATGCATCCACACACTTGTTTGGATTATTATGCATACACTTGTTTTGAACATTATGTGTTCTGTTGGGTAATGTTAATTCATAACATTCTAGAGATTTTCTGAGTGTCTTTGAAACCTTGATTTCTGAGTGTCCTTAAAGTGCCCCTATATGCTTTTTCAGATACCTTGCATGTAATATATCTGTTTGTGAATGCAAAAGCTCTGCAAAGTTTCAAAGATCAAAGTGCACAATAAATGAGGTTATTGTGTTATTTATTCTGAACTGAAACGAGTCGTCAGTAATCCCAGCCTTACTTCCTGCACAAACCTACGCAGGTTTATGACAAATTTGCATAATCCCAGCATATGGTATTTAATGATAACACCGTCTACTTTGACCTGCCCTTAAACACTAATTGTACTGTAGCTGAGGTCTGGAAGTGTTTGGTTCGTGTTGTCGACATGTTGTTTTCTGCGCTGCGAGAGCAAATCCACTTCCAAAGGATGAGGACTTTGGCTTGAATTGATACGGTAAAACCGACACCATCGTTACTGTTCGTATCAAGTGCTGAGGAAGCTGTAAGCAGTAGACCAATCACAACAGACTGGGCCATCTAACCAATCAGAGCAGAATCTTTATCGAACTGTTTCAGACACTGAGAAAAGAGGTGATGCTGAAATATTAAGTGTAAATTAAAATCTTCTTTGACCATGGATGCATGTAAATCTAGGAGACCTCCAAAACTAAATTATGAACCTTTAAAATAGCACAATAGGGCTGCCATAGTGCCATTAGTCTGTGATCATTTTGTGTGAGGTACAGGACAAAATTTGCCATGCCTCAGTTGGGTTGTACTAAACTTGACAACACTGATGTCAAGACATACACTTTTATATTTATTTAGCAGACTCTTATCTAAAGTGACTTAAACATTATAAGTACTGCAATACAAAGTTCTAAGATTGTTCAGAGAAGTGCTTACTATAACAGAGATGCGAGAAGGGAGAAATAGAATAATAGAAGAATAGTGAAATAATTATTTAAGAGAACATAATTGTTAGATGTTTTAGCTACCAGCACCAAACCAACATACTGTAAACCAGCCTGGTCCAGTATGGACATTTGAAAATCAGTTGGCAAAAAAAATAAAATAAAAAATATGAAAAGGTCTGTTAGGACAACAGATCCCTGCAGTATAAATGGTTAGCTAGAATTTTTCTTTTTTTCTTTTCTTTTTGTGGTAAGTGTAGACTGTCTTTTTAAATTGTTAAAAACTTTACTGCACCAATAAGAAGCACAAATATGTTGTTTCTTTTTTTAACATTTGGAAGAGTTTCAGACCCAGATCTTAATTGCCGCATAAAATCACTTTTGTTCTTTTTCAACTTCAGCCTCAGCATTTTTAGACGATGAATTTTAATGGCTGTGTGTAGATGGTGACGGCTACAAGATGTTTGTGGTGTTGTGTTTGCTGCTAGGCCTGAGGAACACAACGCTAAAGACAAAAGCTAAACCGCATGATTTATTCATCTCTCTCCCCCTCATTATGTAACAATAGTGGAGAAAACATAAAAGTGCTCTTGATCATTACAGAGTCTCAGAAGAGAGCTTATATAGCCTACATATTGTTGGTCTCTTTAATACTAATGCATTCTTTGCTTGGGGCAACATGTAAGTGAGTGTGTGTTTGTGTGACCTATACAACAAACGAGAGATTTCTTTGCTCTCTCAAGTGGTGGACTAACATTATAATCTCAAATTCAGATCCACGTCCTATAGCTCATCTTCTGTTCAGTACAGTGGGAATTCAGTTCTCATTCGAGTCCCTGCTCCAAATGAAAGGAGCATTTGCTGTGCTGATAATGTTCTTGATGCTGCACTGCTAGACAGGATTTCAATTTGAAGATACAGAGTTGGTGATGGAAAAATTGTCTATGCATAATAGTTTTATGGATAAGCACATGCCATGGTGCCATTGCTCATGGAATATCTGCAATAATATGTCGTACTACAAAAACATGCATCTGGGCGCCCAGTAATCTTCAGTATTTATGTCATGCATTATCACACATACAATAATCTGATTACTCTTTCCCTCAGAAAAAAAAAGTCTTATCTTTAATTATTTAATGCCCCAATTTCACATATTTCTAAGAGGATAATATTTTCATGTGTGAAGTGTGAACCATTTAAAATATGTTTGCAATCAGCATCAGCTGACAGCGCGCTTTGTTATAAATTTTACCCCAGTTTTGCAAACTTTTTTTTTATTTTTTGCATTTTTTCTCTTTAAGTAAATTTGTTTTCCTTGCCATATTATTACATTGGGTTACACTGGATCATGATCATTGCATTGTTATTATAAATGTCAGGATAATGAATAAAGAAGTGACAGGTAAACAATTGAGGTGTTAGAGATAAAGAGAGAATGTAAGTAAGCAAGTAAGAGCGGCCCAATGTCTATATTGAAAGAATGATGCATTGACATGGAGCTTGATATGTTTATTCAATAGAACCGGTTCATATTTGTTCTTGAATTTGACTACACAGGTTATGCTGTACTGTATGTCTATTTCCTGAAATGTCAGAAATGTTTAAATACAAGTTATGCCCACTAATGAATGTGTTAATTCTCATCGATTCCGGGCTCTTGCAAACTATTGAGGAAAAAAAGAAGATATTTTGAAGAATATGGGTAATTAAACAGTTGATGGGCCCCATTTACTTCCATAGTATGGGGGAAAATACTATGAAAGTCTACTGTTTGCTTACCCACATTTTTTTTAAATATCTTCAAAAGAAAAGAAAGAAATTCATACAGGTTTGGAACAACTTGAGGGTGAGTAAATGATTTGGGTGAACTATCCCTTTAAATGAAGACTGAAAAAGTGTTCAGAAGCTTAATGGTGGTGGCACTGAGGTTATGCGACTGTAGCGTAGTACGTTTAGCTCTTTACTTCTGCTGATTGTATTTATGAACTCATAAAAGTTGTGTTAATTTGTGAAAATTATCATGATGAACAAAACATCTAAGAATCATAAACTTTTGTTGGTCACAGAGCTTATTTTCTGCTATGATTCAAAAGCCAGAAAAAAATCCTATTGGGCATTTTTCGAGGTGACGCTAACTTCCGGGTTGGCCTGCAAAAATATGTCATCACTGCAGCGCACTATAGAGATGATAATATACATGAATTGTCTGCATGCACAATCCAAGTAAATGAGATCTTTTTTGCCTGTGTATGTTCCAGGTGTCTGACTGACATACTGAAGACAGGAGAGATGGACAGAAGGATTGTGGGGAGAGGAGGAGTTAAGAGGAGCAAATATATAGTGCCGTGCTTCTTGTTAGTAGAGGTGAGTTGTAGACTGGATTAGAGGTTGTTCACTTCTCAGTTCATCCTTCCATATGCTTCCATATTCACCATGTGATTGTCATGAATGTTGTGCTCTGCCCTCTAGTGGAACTAAAAGGAATCTAAGATTTTAAAGTCTTCAAAGGGCGAGTACACCCCCTTGGGTAAACTTGTTCAGCATCTCATTTGAGATTTTATCTGGTCTTTGTAGCTTATGAAATACCATAGAAACTCTCCAAGTTCACCATGGGAAAAGTCATGCCTGAGATTATTTAAGGAATAGGCCTTCACCCAAAAATTTAAATTCTGTTATTATTATATTTTAAGACCTTTGTCAGAGTTTTGTATTCCATGGAAACAGAATACAGATTTGGAATGACATCTGGACATGCAAGTGAGTAAATATTGGCGGAGTTGTAACATTTGGGAGAACTGTTTATTTTGTTTGTGTTGCAGAGGGTGGCAACATCTTTAAGTGATAATAGAGAATTCAGGAAAAAAATGTGAAAAATGTTTGACATTCCTCTGTAAGAAAGAGAAGCGTTTTTTGTTTTTTCGAACACTCCACCTGAGACGTGCACTGCTATTTTCAATAATCTTTCGAGTGTGAATACATTAAACTGTACCTGAAACTCCGCTCCCCTGACTGGCACCTCTAATAAATACTTCCAGAAGCAAACACAAAACAGCCTCACTGTATACCTGACTGCGACGCATGAGTCACTTAACATTAGCATAAACAGTACAGTCATCATTTGAACACAGTCACAGTATACTGTCAATCTGCCAAAACTTCATGACCCTCTTTACTCATCTGTGATGTTCTCTTCCCACATCCCTTTATTCCAGAGTCCTCGCTGGCTCCTACTGTAGGTCTCAGAGGCATATACCCTCAAAAGTGCTCTTAATTAATCCTGCTAATGAGCAGTGTTAGCGTACACAGCGTCTGATTGCTTCAATCGCTTTAGGCCCAGTGCGGAGGCAAAGTCTGCATGCCAAAAACATTTGCATCAGCCTTACATAGAAATTTGATGGGACTAAGTTTTCACTGGCTTTCCAAAGTAAGTTAAAACCTGCCAGCTAAATGTATACTGTAAATTAATGTATCCAAAATACACATTTGTGGGGAAAAAAAAGATATGTTGAGAACCACTGAACATAATATATATATATATAGCCTACATCAGGGATAGGCAACTCCGGTCCTGGAGGGCCACTGTCCTGCAGAGTTTAGCTTCAGCCCTGATAAAAACTCACCTGCCTGTATCTATCTAGTAATCCTGAAAACACTGATTGCCTTGTTCAGGTGTGTTTAATTGGGGTTGGAGCTAAACTCTGCAGGACAGTGGCCCTCCAGGACCGGAGTTGCCTATCCCTGGCCTACATAATATATATATATTCAGTGGTTCTCAACACAAAATTGTTTTATTTTCTTTCTTTAGAGAGAACAAAAAAAGGATTTTCATAAGTTTTTGTAGAACAAAAAAAAAGACATTTTAGAAAAAATAAATCTTTTTTTTTCTTTTCTTTTTTCGTCAATGCAATAAAAGTGAGTGGCATCCACTGTTGTTTTGGACATTCTTCAAAATATCTCACAGAAGACTTTGGAACATCATAACTGTTTTCAGAATTACAAAATTAAATTTTTTGGGTGAACTTTCCCTTTAATATTAGCATGAATGACATCATGAACTGCATATGCCCAACAATATTCAAAATTATGAACATGACTTAGACTGCATAAATTGACATTTCAGTGCACTGTAAAAAAAATTCTAACCTCCCCAACTCAAAATTGACTGGTCACAACTACATTTTTCAATTGGCCCAAGTGAAATTCTGTAAAATTAATTTAATCAATTGTTGCAGTAGTCTGTTAACATTGGCTCAATGAGAAATAATACGTTGAACCAATTGAAAAATGTTGATGTGACCAGTCACTAGAAAATTTTGAGTTGGGTAGGTTAGAAGTTTTTTACAGTGTGATTTCAGGCTTTCAGCACAAATGTTTATCCCTGCCTCAAGTGAACCTGAAATTAGTTTTGTTTTTTAAATCTTACTTACTTTGTTCATGGTTTTCAGGACACACCTGTGATCCATTTTTTGGTCATAATCCACCATTTGAGAGCCACTGCCCTGAAGACAGATCTGTGCTTTAAAGAACATCCGAAAGATAGTAAATTAGCATAAACTCAACACCTGCTATTTCGCAGATGCTGTTCATCCAACTTTTTAACTTAGTACACTTACTGC
Organism: Abramis brama; assembly: GCF_963993115.1. Classification (NCBI taxonomy): domain Eukaryota; kingdom Metazoa; phylum Chordata; class Actinopteri; order Cypriniformes; family Leuciscidae; genus Abramis; species Abramis brama. The sequence goes on from NC_139973.1 coordinate 35,143,707, forward strand.
ATAGATTGAATAACTCAGAGATAGAGTCTGAGGTTAAAGCTCTTGTAGTCCTCCGACCACCCACAGCCTGTGCAGAGACCATCTGGAAACATTGCACACTAAATTAAATTTGAAAAGTTCTAATCTGATTGGCTGGCTGCTCTACAGTTTCCACTGAGAAACCAGATTTTGTGTACAGGTGACCAGACTTCTGCAATTAGTATATTCCTCCCAAATGGTTGTTGAATATTTCAAAGTGTTTCTAATCTTTTTAATGTTTTAATTGAGCTAGTTTGTTATAGGTATTTTGTTTTTTTTATTCAATCATTTTAAGATTTAGCTAACTTAAAAGAGAATTAATAGCATACTAACTTTCTGCTCTAAGTAGCAGTATGTAGTGTGCATACTGGGCACAGTTTATTTATTTTAATAAATTCTAAACAGTAACTTATTTAATTCCTTCTACAATCTATATTTTAACTCATTATTTGATCAGAAGTTAAGACAAAAGTTAAAACGTTACAGAACTTTTTTTAATTTTTTTATGCATTTAAAGTCCACGTGAACCGGAAGTTGCAAACGACTTTTCTCCAGTGTTGTGACGTATTTCCCAGTGAAAAGGAATATTGAACAGAGGGCAGGGTTTTACTCTAGCGCTCCTCCTCTCCATCTCTGCTCATAACAGACTAACGGTTTGAAGGGAGTGGTTAGGCGTTTCCCAACCCAAGCCGTCAAACCTACGTCATCAGAAAAGGAACGCCATTCCAGACCGGAAGTAACTTTTCAGACTTTGATTAAAGATTACGACGGCAAACAATTTTTTTCTGTGTATTAACTTGCACAGATTAATTTTTCACCACAAGACTAGTAATATGCGCTAACAAAGTAAATGGGGTCAATTTTGATTTCAGTTGGACTTTAAGTCGATAACTAGACCACTCATTTAAAATGTAATGAGGTAATTTGACAACAGTGTAGCATACTACTGTTAATAAACAGTGGGGATATACAGTGTATACTAGTGCACAGTATTCCGTAAGTGGTAAAGGTGCGTTCACGCCATGTTATCAACTTGTAAAAAGCGTTCACATCCTCATAGAGCTCGTAATTACAGCTGGTAAGATGGGAATTTTCGGAGAGCTCCTACTTGTACCACCTGGCCGCTGCAAATTAATTGAGGCATTGATAGTGTTGCCATAGAAATGCATAATTGAACTGCTCTGAATAGAGCATCCCATGTTGTCATATTGAGACTCCATGCAGTTAACCAGTCCTCAGTGTCTCCAGCACACTTTCATGTAGCAAAGTAGCGCTCTCTGCTGGAATCCAGTCATCTCTTGTGGCCAATGATCCTTTGTTCTACATTTGCATCTCATTATCAGTTGCTTTTGGTAAAATTCTCTCTGGCATTTCTCTTTTCCCCTTTCCTTGATGCAGTTCCAGCTCGGTATCGTTCGTGCTTCATCTCAGCACTGTGGGACATATGTTATCTGCACGTTAAAAGCTTGAGGATCTCTCAGCACTGACAAGCTTCATCAATGAGTGCTTGGTGTGGCTTAAAGAACTTTCTTTCCAGGAAGTCAAAGCTCCATGGCAACTAACAGATCTGTCATTCAATATGTATAAAATGCCCCTCATATTTAATTTCCAAAGCAACTTGCAGTATTTTTACTATTGATTTTTTTTATTACTTATTTGATCAAGAGCTATGGAGATGAGTGTATTTTGTTAAAACAATAAAGTTAGTTACGAGTCACCACAGTCATAAGAAATATAGAAAATAACACAAAGTGAAAATAAAGTGGTATTTTGGGTTAAGTTTACGGAAACGTAAGTAAATTTCACATATGGAATTATGGTAACTCTGCTTAACCAAGTTAAGTAAAATTAACAAAGAAAATGAGTAATTGTAACTTGGCCAGTAAAAGGTTGAGTAATATCTATTTAGTTAATAATACATTTCACTCAAACAATATAACATTGAATTAAACCACACTTTTAAAGTATATGCTTTACTTAGTAGCTTCTAAGAAATTAATACAATCTTATCTGAACGCAGAGAACTCAATACTTGGTACACAATACACAATGACGTAACATTTGATGGATTGTTTTTGTGTATGAATGTGTCATTCTGAGTAGAAAATGAACTCCAAATGTCACAAAATGGCAAGTTACAAATCCTCACAACAAAAGCAATGATAAAACAGTGTAAATACAGCTGGAAAACAGTGAAAAATCAACCTCATTATTTATTCAAGGCGCAGTGCATGATGGGAACACCAGTATCCGAAAAGTTGAGTAATTTTACTTAATTTTATAACGTTGATATTTACGCTTTAATTTCTACACGCTTGAATTGAGTACTAATATAGAATTTACTTTTTCATGTAGAAATTACATTGTTTTTTTCTGCAGTATTTACTTCACCACAAAATCATTTTTATCAGTGTTCCCTAAAATGAGGGGATGAGGCGTTGCATCATGATGACACTATGGGGAAACTTATCCTTTCTCCTAGAATACTGAAGCTTGATTGGTATAACGACATTGCATTGCAATGTCCAATGGTGTTCAAGCGTGTGAATCAGAGGCAGGAATGTGCAGTAGCCTATATAACGTGTATATCCTCAGAATCTTTCTCCTTCGTGCAAAACGGTGACATCTGTCATTATGTCGTTAAATCACCAACGCAAAGTTGATTTAAGTCTACAAAAACCCCATGTGTGTTCCGGCGAACAAGCATGTCCCTTAAAGCCTTGTTCCATCTGCACGGGACCTATCGAACTTCAAACTGGACACACGAAGATGTGCGTCTTTTGCCTGAGCCACGTCCATGCAGAAGCCGCCGTCAAGGAGAAGGGTATTAGTGCATATTGCATATATAGTGTATATTGTATATTTAGTGCATATATAGTGCAGCAGATTAGTAAAAAATCATTCACTTTGGTATACAAGCATGAAATTTGGCACAGATACTCTCTAAGGGCCACTATTTTGGAAAAAGGCATTGGCCACTCAAAAATTCTATATGGCGGCCATTTTTCAAGATGGCCGCCATTGCTATTCAATGCTTATTATATCAATTATTCAAACAGTGATTCAAGCATAAAATTTGATACAAATACTCTCTAAAGGACATGTTAATGGAAAAAGGTGCTTGTCCCTCAAAAATTCAAGATGGCCACCATTTTTAAAGATGGCCACCTTTCCTTTCGAATATTAATTATTTCAATTGTTCAAATGGTGATGCAAGCATAAAATTAGGCAGAAATACTCTTCAAGGAACACTATTTTGGAAAAAGGTATGTGCCACTCAAAAATTCAGGATGGCCACTATTTTCAAGATGTAAGGAGAAATGGCATCCATCTTGAAAAATGGTTGCCATCTTGAATTTTTGAGGGACAAGCACCGTTTTCCAAAAAAACATTCTGAAGAGAGTATTTTCACAAAATGTTATGCCTACATCACTGTTTGAACGATTGACATAATGAGCATTTGACAGAAATAGCGGCCATCTTGAAAAAATGGCCGCCATGTTGAATTTTTGGGTGGCCAACGCCTTTTTCCCAAAAAGTGACCCAGAGAGTATCTGTGCCAAATTTCATGCTTGTATACCAATTTGAACGATTCTCTTGAAATATGCCATTAATCTGCTGCACTATATAGCTGAAGCTTGGAGATCTCCAAATGGGAGTGGGAGCTTCAAAATAGGGCGTAGTTTCCCCCCAATGACAGACAGGCACATGACACGAATGCATGATTTTTTTTTTCCCAATCCAGTTCTGTGCAAACTCTGCCCCGCAGCAGATTTGAAAGATTGCATTGGTCATGTCAATCACACTGCTGATTTCCTACAACAAATGCTAACCCCTACATCCTAACCTTAACCAGTGAAATTGACTGCAGGGTAGGATTTGCAATGACTAGCATGCTAAAGAAAATGGCATTTCTAGAGATAAGCAGTTAATAAGATTATGCAACATGAGATCACAGAGCCGGGCCATCCGTAACTCCCCAACCGGACAATGGAACCTTTTTAGTTGAACCCAGCATCACTGCCCCCATATACCCTGTGAATCTTGAGCCCCAGGGACACCCCAGTTGCTTAGAACACAGCGATAGATTAAACTGTTCCCAAGCACTGAACTGGGACGCTCGCAAGGTATTCCCGCTTATATCGTTGAGCAGAGGTTCAAACTGAACGCCACTGGCCAGTGTGGCCACAAGCTCCGGGCTCATGGAGCACATTTATTTATATAGGAATTTTTATTTATATAGCATTTTTTTTACTTTTTATTTTAGATCAGCTAGTAACTGTTTAATTTACAAACTTTTATTTTGAAGTCAATTGGCTGAGGCCAGAGCCAATGTCGAAAGTCTTTGCTCGTGGAGACCCCGCCTCCTTTTGGAGGTACTGCCAACTTTTGGAGTTCACGCCCAATTCCGGAGATCTCCGGTTTGCAGCTAGACCTACTTGCCGTCAAGGGCTCTGCCTGCCATGAGCGTCAGGACTCTCTGAGTTTGGATAGCCCTCATGCGTAATGAGCAACTCAAATCCAACCCATCGCAGCCCTCCTCAGGTGCTCTATCCGAGCCGCCGCTGTGGAAGAAGCAGTGGTATCCTGGTGTGGAGCTACAGTTAACATATAACTAGTTACCATGGTAAATACACAGTACTAACATGAACTGTTAATAAAACATATGGACAGTTGGATACTGATCCTGATGAATAATGAACATCATACTGTATCTGCTGTGTGTGCCTCGACATTTGCGCTTAGAGTCTATTGAAAAGCATGCGCTGCTAGCACAATTATTATAATGTCTGACAGGACAGGAAAGTTAGTTAGGTGAGACTGTGTGACAAGTTACAAAAATAACAGTTGAATAATAACAATGGCATAGCCTAACATCTAATCTGACAGCAGATACTGAACCAGGGCAATGTGTTTTTCTCCAGCAAACTGCGTCTGACAGAAAAGTCAACCGCTTTCACGCACATCTTTCTAAATAAAAGTCTCGCATCAGAAAAACATTTATAAATACGTTTTCTGCTGTTGTTTCTTTGACTACAAACTCCACGACCCACTCAAAACGGTCTTGCGGCCCACCGGTTGAGAAACACTGCTCTAAATCACAAATCTTCCCTTTGGGATTTGAACCTGCAACCTTTCGGTTATTAGCTCATCTCATGAGCTGCCACCAGTGTTCTTATAATCTGTTAGGCAATTTTTGTGAGGGATCAGTTTTTGAAGTCCCCACTTATGACCCCCAGAGGAGAGAACTCATTCCCGTATTGACGTTCAGCGAGTGTGTTGCTGGAGATTAGATAAGACTAGAGATAAAAGACTAATTCTGAACTTCCACAGAACAGCAGAGGTGGGCGGAACACATGGAAGTGTTTGCCAAGAGGAAAGATTGATACTTTGATCACAATTTGTCTTGGCTCTTTGCAGCCCAATCACAAAAGCAAGTTTAAAGTGAATTAGATGAAGAATGCAATGTGTTATTTGGAAAATGTAATGGTTTTGTAACTTTAAGGAAGAATCCATTGGAAAAATTCACCCAAGTAGAGTAACAGAAGTAAGTGCTCTGAAGAAACTAAAACAGTGCTCATACAATGTTAAATGAAGAAAATGTTAATAGAAAAGGCAAATTCTGTGACATCAAGGAATATCATTCCATAAATATTAAATCTGACTTGCTGAGAAAGAAAAAAAGATCTGGTAGAATTTTAGCAGTTTGCACACAAAAAAAATATTTTGGTTTCTTTTGCTTTCTTGCTCATCCTAAAGTAGGTCTATTTTCGGTAATAGTAAAACCTAATGTATTCTCTTGCATACAGAAATACTTGCACAATAGTGCAATTTTTTTCGCTGAATAATTGGTAGACGTGCCTTTATGAATTGTCAATTTAGCATTCATTTAGTAACTTGCTGAAACGAACAACAATAAAACCATGCAAAAGACTTCTGTTCAAAGTTGTTTTTTGTTTTTTTACAGACCCAGTTTGTTATTCATCTCAGATCAGTTATTTTAACAACGTGTGGGCATCATTGAACGTCCCACATGAGCTTCAGTGAGCCAGTTTTATGATCTCACACCTTCAGTAGTTCTGCCACTTTAACATGTTTTCATCTACAGAAAAAAACATGTTACGGTCAACAAGTTGCGAAATGTAAAATCCAAATGTCATGCAGCCTACACTGCATACAGAAAACTGTAATTTCTGTACTGAATACAGCGATGCAATAAACTGTAGGATTATATATGGTTTAGCTATTGGTAAAAGCACTGGAATAATGCATATTAAAGAAAAGATGCAGCTAACCTCTCAGCTAGTGAAGCTACTAAAAAAGGAAGAATAAGATTAATAGGAATGATCCACTTCTGACCAAAGTTTTCTATTTGTCCTTCTATAAATAAAACACTTAATCCAGAATATAACTTCGCATGCTTGCCATCTGTTCACAACGGCAGTTTCGCATGTGACGCTAAAGCACTATTTTTTAATGCAGTCGCTCTGCATAAAAGCATCTGACAAATTCCTTGCAAATAATAGACTGTGTGTGTGTGTGTGTGTGTGTGTGTGTGTGTGTGTTTGATTCAACAAATTTTAAAGTAGCCCAACATCAAGTTTGTCAAGTAACTGTGCCATATTAGACTTGGATAATTAAAGAAAGGCTCTTAGTAGGATGACATAAATAAACGAAATATCAGTCACAGATGAGTCTGAAAAAATCTTTGAACTACATTTTGTGAACTGCCTTTTAAATATAAGTATGTGAACAGCAGAGGGCACAATCATCCCGCTCTGGGTGGGAAGCTCCCTGGCAAATTTATTATTTAGATGAGATTGTTAAACTGTAATATCGCTGTGAAGTTTTCATCAATTGTTTAAAGATACACAATTTTTTTACTGTCATTTGTCAGGGAGGCTTATTTACTTTTAAATGGCTCACAATTATTGAGTTAAAAAATGGATTTGAAATCAGCCAGCAAACAAACGAACAAACAAAAAATCCTTAATTTCTGGTGTTTTTCTGGTCTTAAGTGGTTTAAGTTTATCTTCTCCCCCAGCCTAGCAAAACTGAAGCTGGTTTAGCTACAGTCGGTCAGCTGGTCCCATCTAATAGCAACATAGCTGGCTTGGCCAGGCTGGGAGACTGAGTAACCACCCTAGACTGGTTTAAGCTGTGTGTTTTTTTTCCACATAGCAATTCCTGTTTCCTGTGTGTAAGAGCTAACGGTACAGGCTAAAGTTAGCCAAAGACATTTCTGTCTCTCTGTCACCGTCTTGTCAGTTTTCTCCATGTTTTTGACAGAGTGGCAGACGGCTGAATTTTTATTTGCTGGCACAGCAGTTAAAAATTCAGAAAGAGTGAAAAACTGACTAAGCAATGGACTCGCTCTGAGAAATGAGGCCAGAAAAGTGGACCGCTCTTTAAAAGTCCCGTGTGTAATCAAATATAATATAACATTTCTCTCTCTAAAAAAAAATGCTATTTGCATTAATGTCATTTCGCAGCACTCACCCAAGAGACGTCAAAACTATTGTCTTGTTTCTTGGTTACATTTATAATTATTTCACCTGAAAGTGTTTGGTTCATTTGACTTTGTGTCAATCTGCCCTGTTTTCCTGCTGTTTGTGTGAATGTGTGACCTTTCTTCAGCATTGCTAAACAAGGGCACATGCCTTCTGCTCTCAATTAGCAAGTCTGCAAGTCTGAAAAATTAGATAATGAACTTAATTCTGTCACTTCCTCCTCTGGTCTTTGTGCAATGCATTTATTTTCCACACTTATTCATCTTGACAAAGATCCTCAAGGTTTAGCCCGAACTGATTACATAACAAGCATTCACATTATGGTTAAACATGCAGGCTGTTTAATATCAGGGATTTTTGTCAAATGAAATGCACATTCGAGTCTGCTTTCATTGCCTTTCAACCGTATGTGCACATGGGGCAATGGAATTGCATTTCTACAAATCTTGGTGATAATTTTACATAAAACTATTTTGAGCCATGGGACATTTTATAACACAATACAGTGCACAAAAGTGTTTATTAAGTCTGAGGTTTTTATAAGTCTCTTGTGCTTGTGCAAGTCTACATTTATTTGATCAAAAATTGTAAATATTTTATTCCTGTGATGGTAAACCTGAATTTTCAGCATCATTACTCCAGTTTTCAGTGTCACATGATCCTTCAGAAATCATTCTGATATGCTAATTTGCTGCTCAAGAAACATTTCTTATCAATATCAATGTTGAAAACATTTGTGCTACTTAATATTTTTGTGGAAACCCAAATACATTTTATATTTAGGATTCTTCAGTTAGTAGAAAGTTCAAAAGAACAGCTTTTAGAGATCTTTTGTAACTGTAATTATCTATATTGTTACTTTTGATCAGTTTAATGCATTAGTATAAACAGAGTTAGTTCATTGTATACACATTCATGGGTTATAAAACAACAATTACAAAATTAAATATTGTTATTATATTATTATAAAAATAATAATAATAATGTGGAGAATAATAAAAATATGAAGACACCTTATATAAAGTAAGTAGTTTGGTAAAGTAAAAGTAAAGTAAAAAAAAAAAAGTAAAGAAGGTTTGTAGTTGGAATCTTCATCATTTTTGAGAGTTTTTATTAGTTTATATTTCAAAATGATAGATTTATTGCAAACCAGTTTAAAAAGGATATCTCTGGGTTATGTTTATATTAGGGTTATTATCTTCAAGCAAATTGTTAATTCCCCACTAAAACTGAATTAGAATGTTTGTGTTTAGAATCCCGTAATCAACACAGGATTTGATGCATGAGTGAATTTATTATTCAGAGCCTTGTGTCAGTTGTTAGCTGTAAACTTTGGAAAGCATCATTTTGCCTTTGCATTTAAACCCTGTAAAATAGGACTGTGTGAAAGTGGAAGGAGTCAAATTGGGTTTTATCTTATCCTTCCTGCCAGGAAAGATTTCAAAAATTATGACTGGGATTGGATATTCTGTAGCCTAAATAAATTCATTGTTTGCCCTTTCTTCAAAATAAGTTTTAACAGTAGCCTACCTGGCCATTCAATGACAAACAAGCTCATGTATTTCATTACGAAGAGAAGATACTTAAAGGCAGGACCGTCAGTCATTTCAAGGGGGCTCACAGCAACAACCTGATACCCTAGCTACGGCCCTGCTTAAACACAGTATCAGTTTTGGGGACTGACAATCGCATTTACTTACAGGTGTGAGTCTCGAAATGTTCTGTTAACACAGCAACTTACAATAGCATCTCAGGTCTGTATGAAAATGCAACAAGGACCATAGCGAGGGTGACCAACAGGGAGAATGACAACCACATTCTATATCTGAACTCACACCCATACATTGATAGGACTCACACGTGTCTACTGAGTGTGTGATATTGGGAACATATGTTGTGGTTTCTCTCTTTTGTGAAAAATCACTTCTCAGAGATCTTTGATGCCAGAAATATTAGACTTTATTTTGCAACAAAGCCGAGCACCTTCTGCAGAGAATGACTCCAGATTTTTGCTCAGCTCACACATATATACCATAGATCCTTTTCCAAAGATGGTAACACACCCTATAGATATTTTGGGGTAAAGGTCTTGTACCATGTGACATATAAAATTGAATTTTCTGCTGCAAGCAACATTCCATGCCTTTCTTCAGGCTTCCAAAAGTCAAACCAAAGTCACAACAGAGGAAATAATAGTGTACAAATATATAGCTAAATTAAATTAAATTTAAATTAAATTTTCTAAATAATAAAATCTTCTACACATACAGTGGGGAGAACAAGTATTTGATACACTGCCGATTTTGCAGGTTTTCCTACTTACAAAGCATGTAGAAGTCTGTAATTTTTGTCATAGGTACACTTCAACTGTGAGAGACGGAATCTAAAACAAAAATCCAGAAAATCACATTGTATGATTTTTAAATAATTAATTTGCATTTTATTGCATGACATAAGTATTTGATCACCTACCAACCAGTAAGAATTCCGGCTCTCACAGACCTGTTGGTTTTTCTTTAAGAAGCCCTCCTGATCTCCACTTATTACCTGTATTAACTGCACCTGTTTGAACTCGTTACCTGTATAAAAGACACCTGTCCACACACTGAATCAAATAGACTCCAACCTCTCCACAATGGCCAAGACCAGAGAGCTGTGTAAGGACATCAGGGATAAAATTGTAGACCTGCACAAGGCTGGGATGGGCTACAGGAAAATAGGCAAGCAGCTTGGTGAGAAGGCAACAACTGTTGGCGCAATTATTAGAAAATGGAAGAAGTTCAAGATGACGGTCAATCTCCCTCGGTCTGAGGCACCATGCAAGATCTCACCTCGTGGGGCATCAATGATCATGAGGAAGGTGAGGGATCAGCCCAGAACTACACGGCAGGACCTGGTCAATGACCTGAAGAGAGCTGGGACCACAGTCTCAAAGAAAACCATTAGTAACACACTACGCCGTCATGGATTAAAATCCTGCAGCGCACGCAAGGTCCCCCTGCTCGAGCCAGCGCATGTCCAGGCCCGTCTGAAGTTTGCCAATGACCATCTGGATGATCCAGAGGAGGAATGGGAGAAGGTCATGTGGTCTGATGAGACAAAAATAGAGCTTTTTGGTCTAAACTCCACTCGCCGTGTTTGGAGGAAGAAGAAGGATGAGTACAACCCCAAGAACACCATCCCAACCGTGAAGCATGGAGGTGGAAACATCATTCTTTGGGGATGCTTTTCTGCAAAGGGGACAGGACGACTGCACCATATTGAGGGGAGGATGGATGGGGCCATGTATCGCGAGATCTTGGCCAACAACCTCCTTCCCTCAGTAAGAGCATTGAAGATGGGTCGTGGCTGGGTCTTCCAGCATGACAACGACCCGAAACACACAGCCAGGGCAACTAAGGAGTGGCTCCGTAAGAAGCATCTCAAGGTCCTGGAATGGCCTAGCCAGTCTCCAGACCTAAACCCAATAGAAAATCTTTGGAGGGAGCTGAAAGTCCGTATTGCCCAGCGACAGCCCCAAAACCAGAAGGATCTGGAGAAGGTCTGTATGGAGGAGTGGGCCAGAATCCCTGCTGCAGTGTGTGCAAACCTGGTCAAGAACTACAGGAAACGTATGATCTCTGTAATTGCAAACAAAGGTTTCTGTACCAAATATTAAGTTCTGCTTTTCTGATGTATCAAATACTTATGTCATGCAATAAAATGCAAATTAATTACTTAAAAATCATACAATGTGATTTTCTGGATTTTTGTTTTAGATTTCGTCACTCACAGTTGAAGAGTACCGATGATAACCTGGTTATCTTACCGACTTCTACATGCTTTGTAAGTGGGAAAACCTGCAAAATCTGCAGTGTACCAAATACTTGTTCTCACCACTGTACAGCCATGGTTTCGTCTGAAGGTTTTAGATCCAGTCATTGTTCTCCACCGGAGCTGCTCCTATTAGTTTTGTGTTCTACGCGTGACTCAAATGCACCGCTCTCTAGCCAGATATAAAAGCTGCTGAAGGTTTGATGGATGAACTCGTGGCTCGATTGGACTTGACGTGTGAATGAGACTTTTCGGTTTTATTGACGTCGTCATCTTTAATATTACTTTAATCGCTGTAGCTATGTTTACCGGTTAGAGAATATGAGCTTGACTCTCATTGCACATTCATTCGAGACACTACTGTAAGTTGTAATCTGGCTGTAAGTTGTAAAGTACTGTAATCAATCCCAATAACTAAAAGTGAGTCTTTTTCACCCACAGTATTGTTTTTGTTTAAAAAGTGAATCATTGTAATGATTGACATTTTAATGAAATAAATGATACTGTTGAATGATATCATCAGTGAAATATGTTTCTGGTTTGGTGTTTATGAAAGGCTACCTCATGGAAATGTTGGGTTACCTATGACAAAAAATGCTGTGAGGGCTTACAAAGCAGACTAAAGCTGGGTGCAGAACTCTGCTGAAAGCTTTTAGAAGAGTGAGAGCTGAAAACTTGTGTACATGTTCATGTGGGACAGAAGCTAGAAATAACATGAAAGCAGTCACAGTGGGGGGAGACAGAAGCAGTCAGCAGAAAACATCATACTGTAGTAGAGTACAAGAAGAATGAAGCAATAACTAGGCAACAGTTTATACAAGAGCTTCAATGTATTTCAGAATTGCTTGTCATGAACTGAACCGATGGATGATAGAATTTGGCAATTATCATCTCTACCACTGACTCCAAAGAGACCAGACCAGAAGTTTATTTAGGCTTTGGAAAAAACACACTAACCACTATTGTAGACATGTAGATCTCTGCCTTTAAGTTGCACTTTTTCCAGGTTTGTCCAGGGGTCGTTATTGAAGGTGCTATTCATGAAAAGTTTAAAAAGTTTACATTCAACAAAAGCAGTAAATACCTTAGAAAGACATTGAGGGACGTTCATAGATATTGTGATTAGTGGTCACAACTGAGTTTTATTGGCTCTTCTTAATTTAGTGGGGTTACATGGGTTGATGATCTGTGCAATCTTAGTAATAGGTTTAGCAAACAAATATATTTGCACCACACCACATTGTTCACGGTCAATGTTCTGTCTTTGTTCCAAGAACAGAATATTTTGTCTAAAAATGGATCACTGTGATGTTTCCCACAACACTGAACTATTGAGCTTGAGAAGCTGATATGTGTAAATGAAATACTGATAAAGATACTTACCGCTGTTCGAAGGTGCTATCAAAAAATTATGATTAAAAATGATGGCAGAAACAATATCACAACAGCAATGTCACAACATAACAGGGTTGAACAGAAAGTATAGCGATAAAGACAAATTTAGTTTTCTTAGCATTTTAGAAAAACAATGAAAGCTTGACAATCTAATTTCTGTTCATTTTTATTCAACACAGATATAATGTTGATGAATGGAGACATGCAGATTGGCTGATGAAAACATGTATTATGAAAAACAAACATTTAAAAATAAAATAGTTTTATTTTATAAAAAATATTTTTTATACTAAATAGTGTTAAAGCAACTGTATGTAGATTTGTGTATTTTTTGCAAGTTTGGAGTCCCTACAATTAGCCTAAGTGAGTGGAATTCACTGCCGTAATACCATGACAAGCATATGTTGAAAAACTAAATGATTTCAAAGCCAAGAAGATCTGTGTTGACTGATAATGTGAGCAATATTGCAATAACAAAAAGAATAACAAATGAATGACAGAAATGTTTAGTTGATAAATCTGAACATCAGCTGCTACAGTATTAGGCTGCACTGAACTATAATCTGTTATCTCTTTCATAAGACATTATGGTTATGGATCCAATATGTTGTTGCTGATTCACACAGCTGCACCATGCATGCAAATACTTTCCACGAACACACTTGTCTCAGGATTTTTTTTTTAAGCATTAGAGCCACAAAACACCGTGTTTTTTATAGCAAGAACTATTAGATTAGATTCAGTTGTAAATCAAATAAAAAAAGAATGTATCAATGGGTAATATGAGTTTGTCAAATGTAAACCAATAGCTGGTCCCAAACTAGCAAACTCCAACCGTTTAGGCTAAATATGGGACCCTGATTCCCATTCTGCCATGATATGTTTCTTACTATGTCCTTGTTACACGTTATATGTAGTTAGATACTATAGTAATTACTATAAATTGTGCATAATTACATGCAACTAACCCTAAACCACACTCTTACCATAGTATACATGTAGTTAATTATTTGTACTTAAATGTATAATTACACTGTAACACGAACACCTTAAAGTAAAATGTAGCCTATTTTAGTAACTTTTTTATTTTGATATTTATGTATTGTGTATTACTAAAAAATAAAAAATAAAAATAGCAAACTAAAATACAGAAACGGATAAACGGCTAATATAATATTTAGGGTTGACCGTCAGAATTTCCTGAAGATTCTGAAACAAAGCATGTCATTGCAATTTGTTGAAAAGAAAAATAATATATTTTTTGACTTTCAAACCCTAGTTTGTACCCTATTTACTGAAAGTGCCATTCTATAAATTATTTTAATAAATGTAATGCTATTTATCTTTGCTGCCCAAAAATCTAAAGAGCTGCATGCATTACTTGTACTGTAGCAATATATTCCTCTCCCGCTGTGAGCACAGATGCACACGCCCCCCTTCCTCCCTCCCTCTCTCTCTCTCTCTCTCTCTCTCTCTCTCTCTCTCTCTCTCCCATCTCTCCACCCCCCCTCTCGCTCTCTCTCTCTACAACATTGCCATCTCTTTCCTCCTCCCCTTATTTTTCTTCTCTCCCTTGATCATTCTCATCTCTTGTTTTCTTTTCCGTAAAATGCCACTCTTTATTTGTGTCTTATTCCTATAGATAGGCATAGCTGAAGGGATTCTAGCCGTTCTCACAGTATCCTTTCATGCTGCCTTCACTCATTCACGCCACAAAATTTCCTGTGACTTCTCACACGGGGAGAATTGTCTTTTTTATTTTCTTCTTTTTATTCCTTCACTCAGCCGCAGATTCCGACTACAGCTTGTGCTTTATTCCAGAACCCCACCATCCACCTATTAGAACGGATTTTCTATTCTAAACTGGAATCATGTTCTATTTCCAGCTGGTGATCATGGCAGGAACGGTCCTCCTGGCATACTACTTTGAGTATACGGACACATTCCAGTGCACGTTCAAGGATTCTTCTGCTTCGATAAAGCCTTCTCCAAGCCGTATCCAGGACCTGAAGACGACAGCAAAGCTCCCCGGTGCTGGTGTATTCTCTGGTCACCGCCATCCCTACTGTCACCGTAAGAGTTTTACTGCCATTCATAAACTCACACTTCTCTGAGGTGCCCACACGTGTGTGTACGTCAGTGTGTCGCGTGTGGGATAGTTAATGAGTGTGTTTGAGTGGGAATGTGTGTCAGTGTGTTGTGATCTTATACATTGGATATTTCACTTCACTAACTTATTTGCCATTTGTTAACAATCTGGATCATGAAATGAGAAAATTTGCTACTAAAGTAATGTCTTAGCAGAAACATAAACATACATAATAAGACAACTGTTTACATACATTATAAGTATGTACAGTAGCTATAAAATGTATGTTGTTAGAAGCTATTGAGTTGATATTGAAATCTGTAGACAAATGGCTCCATGCTTGCTTTTAATCTCATTAAGGCAATGTAAGAGAAATAATTGTGATATAAATAGGAATTATCACTATCAGCCTAGATTATCCTAAAGGGATAGTTCATCCAAAATGTTTAATTCTGTCATCATTTACTCCCCTTTCATGTCGCTCCAAACCTGTAAGACTTTCGTTCATCTTCGGAACAGAAAGGAAGATATTTTTAAAATCGAAGCGATTTCTGTCTCTCCATTGACAGCTACGCAAATACCACTTTGACGCTTCAAAAAGTTCATAAAGAGATCGTAAAACTAATTCATATGAATTGAGCGGTTTAGTCAAAATTTTCAGAAGAGACTCGATCGCTTTATATGATGAACAGATTGAATTTAGGCTTTTATTCACAAACATTCATCAGCTTACACATCAGTTGTGGTAAATGGAAGCTCAAGCATGTTCACTTGACGTGCGAGAACCAATGAGGTTCATTCTCGTGTTACGCATCACGTTTGAGCTTCTGCAAGAACCAATGAGGTTCATTCTCGTGTTACACAGCACGTTTGAGCTTCTGCAAGAGGTTTGTTGTCGTGCGTCAAGCAGGTTTGGTTGAGCTTGTTTATATTCGCTGATCAATGTTTATATGTGAATAAAAGCCTCAATTCAATCTTTTCATCATATAAAGTGATCGAGTGTCTTCAGAAAATTTGGACTAAACCGCTCAATTCATATGGATTAGTTTTAGGATCTCTTTATGAACAATTTGAAGTGTCAAAGTGGTAGTTGCGTAGCTCTCAATGGAGGAAAATATCTTCATTTGTGTTCCGAAGATGAACGAAAGTCTAATGGTTTTGGTACGACATGAGAGTGAGTAAATGATGACAGAATTTTCTTTTTTGGGTGAACTATCCCTTTAACTGGTTCAACTGGTAACACTAGAAGAATTTGCATTTAATATTAGTTTAGTTATTGGTTTGTTTTGGGCACATTCATGCTGGTTGTGGTTGGTCACCTTCTAAGGCCACACCGGTCAGGCTGGTTTACCTGCAACAAAAACAGCGTAACCAGGTTGTGTCATTTACAGACTAGAATTATTCATCTAAAACTATAGTTGAGACCATTTTGGAATTTTTTTGGAATTTAAGCTTTTTTCAGCAGGGTAGGGAAGAGAGAAATCCAACATTTTTAATTGTAATCCATGTTATCAGGAATTTCCCGTTCGGTGAAAGATTTCGCATTAATTGGTTTCAAGTTGCTCATCACATTTGGCGTGTTGACCAACAGAAAGTGGCTTATTGGTTTGAAAGTGAATTCTGTATGAGCGGTTCTTGATGCATCGCTACACTTGATAATGGACAGTTGACCCCCCCCCCCCCCACCCCCCACACACACACACACACAAAAAAACCTAATAATTTGAAAACCTTTTTCCCTACAAAAGTTTGCTAATGTGACTACACTATCTCTTTTGCCTACCAAGGCTGCATTTATTTGATCAAAAACACAGTAAAATAGTAATGTTGTGAAGTATTATTACAATTTAAAATAATTTTCTATTTTAATATATTTTAAAATGTAATTCATTCCTGTGATGACAAAACTGAATTTTCGGCATCATTACTCCAGTCTTCAGTGTCACATGACCCTTCAGAAATCATTCTAATATGCTGATTTGCTGCTCAAGAAACATTTCTTATTATTATCAATGTTAAAACAGTAAAACAGTTGCGCTGCTTAATATTTTTGTGAAAAATGTGATAATCTTTTCTTTCAGGATTCTTTGGTGAACAGGAAAAGAACAACACCAATTTGAAATAGAATTTTTTGTAACTATATTAACGTTTTTACTGTCACTTTTGATACATGTAATGCATCCTTGTTGAATAAAAGAAAACATTTTTTTTTAAAGATCTTAACCTCAAACCTTTGAATGGTAGTCCATGTACTTGCGTAGAGAGCGTGCTTTGGGTCTGCTCTGTCTCCGGTTTGGATGACAGGGTTGGGATGTCATGTCATTGTTATTTAGGTCAGACCAAACAAAAGTGACATTAACAAGGTCAGATATCTACAGTGTGGTGCAGTGTTATAAATGTAAGCTAGATGAGGTCAACACAATTCAGCTAGCCAGGAAAAAATACAGATTTCCCAGCGGTGTCAAATGATTCATTTTCAGAGGAAGGGTAAATTAATGTGTGTCTCACCCAACATCACAGAAACAGATGGTCTGATACCACAGTATCAGACATCAGAGGGGCTTTCTTCACTTTTGAGTATTTATACACACACTGCACACACACACACATACACGTTCCTCATCTATGCAAATGAGAGCAGAAGGTGAAAAAAGCTCTTTTCTTCCTTCACATGGAAGATGACAGCAGTGTGCACAGGGACACCTGAGGCTCCCTCTGTGGGCTGAGAGTCACCTGAGGTTTCATTTGGGCAAAGCTGTGTGTTTTCTTGCCATGTGTGTCTAATCTGTGTGTGAATGTCAAGTCTGAAAACAGTAAGAAATTATTTTAGTGGTTACATCTTTTGCCGTGGGTATTCTGTGATGTGCGTTTTATTTTTTTTTAATTCTATTGTTTCGTTTTATTTTTGTTGTATTCTTTTTTATTGTATTTTATTATTTATGTTATGTAATAAAATGTAATGTACAGGTGTCTATGTGAGCATATAAAGTGGTGAATCATGAAATGTTCAGGTCATATTTCACTTATAAATGGGACATTCAAATTTGTTTTTGCATTCGAAAAAATGTTTCACAGAGAAAGGCTTCTTTTTCTCAACATGTGTGTGAATGTGTGAGCATGCTCTCTTTGTGTGTAACTGCCTTTATCTCTTTGTCTTGAGGATAGTGAGAGTTTGCATCTGCGCCCTGTGTGTGTGCGTGCATGAGTGTGCACGTGTGTGAATATGTGGGTTCTTGGAGTGTGTGTGGGCGGTTAGTGCTTTCTATCTTTTGCTGAGAGTTGAATCTGGAAACGGTGATCGTGAAAAGGGAAAAACTCTTCCGTCAATTCTAGCGCCTTAAACAACGCAGATTTTGGTGCTGTAAACATGCGTTTGAACCTCGCTGAAGGGCTTAATTATTGAGACACGCTCCACATCTGAAGATGTCAAGTGGCCCTCTGATTCTCAGCAGTCATAGATGTTTGTGTTACCTAAAAAATGGAGTGCCACTGAGTACTGGATTGGGGTCAGTTCCTTTTCAGTACAGCTAGTTTATAGGTATAGTCCACCTAAAAATGAAAATTCTGTCATCATCACTCCAAACCTGTATGCATTTCTTTCTTCTGCTGAACACAAAATAAGATATTTTAAAGAATGTTGGTGACCAAAGTGTTTTGATTTCCATTGACTTCCATTGAATTTACAAAACATACAATGGAAGTCAATAGGGACGAAAACTGTCGTCTCATTAACGGGGGAGTAATGTTCAGTTCACAATGCCTTAAATTCTGTAAAAGAAATAGTTCACCAAAATTGAAAAATATTTCAACATTTATTTATGTTATTCCAAACCCATATGATTTTCTTCTGTCGAACACAAAAACAGAATGTCCAGGCGGGTCTTTTCCATACAATAAGAGTGAAGGGCCGTCAAGCTCTGAATATAACAACAACAACAAAATCACAATAAATTAGCTTAACAACATTATATATATTCAAATGCCCACCTTTGTAGTAGACAATTAACAGAGAAATAAAAAGAGCTTAAAATAGCGTGGTTGCTTTAGCAAATGTAGTTTATATAGACTTTTCCAAACTACTGCGATATGTTCAATAGCCAAAGTAATGAAACGTTGCCATGTTCGCGTTTAGTGGAAACGTGTTAAAAGTTATGTAATCAGATTACCTTTTTTCAAGTAGCCTCAGTAGTAAAGAAGTCACACATTCCTTTCCACGCAATTTACAACAAAATATCTGAGTTACTTTTTCAGATAAGTGACACAAGTTCCTTTGTTTCGCCATTTATTGACTGACAGCTCTCCTGTACCCTTACTGAGAGAAATCGTGAGTAAGTGCAGAGGCGTTGTGTGCGCTGTGTGAACATGATGCTTATTGTAGTTCTAGACTAAATGTGAGCTGGCATTTACTCATCTCACACGCACAAAAAACAGATTCAGTATTCCTCAAAATAAATAAAAACTGTGAAATGCAAGCTAAGAATATTACACAAACCTAGTTAAATATGTTAAATTACACAAATATACTTTATGTATTTAATCTCACTTTATGTGTCCAATGTCTTTGCTGCTGCCCCTGCTGATGATCCAATTCAGCCATACTAATAAGCAAAAATGGCTTTATTGCTGATGTACGAACTCTCTTCTCCTGTATCCGATTCGTCATCAATCCAGAATGGTAGCACAGCTGAAAGATTTGTGTGACTTGGCATTTTCTTTCAGCCTGAGGCTATGCAATGCAATGCATTACTTTCCAATGTAATGCAATTAGTCACTTTTTCAGAGAGTAATGCAATATTGTATTGTATTACTTTTAAAAGTAACTTTGCGCCACAGATACAGTGGTGGTCAGAATTAATGGCACCCCTGGTAAATATGATCAAAAATGGCTGTAAAAAATAAATCTGCATGGTTTATCCTTTAGATCTTTCATTCAAAAAATTCGCAAAAATCGAACCTTTCATTGAAGTAAAAAAATTGAAAGTGGGGGGTAAATCACATTATGAAATAAATGCTTTTCTCCAAAACACGCTGGCCATAATAATTGTCTCCCTGTTATTAAAAACTTTTTGCAACCTCCTTTTGCCAAGATAACAGATCTGAGTCTTCTCCTATAATGCCTGATGAGTTTGGAGAATAACTGACAAGAGATCAGAGACCATTCCTCCATGCAGAATCTCTCCAGATCCTTCAGATTCACAAGTTCATGTTGGTGCTTCTTCTGTTCAGTTCACCCTACTCATTGTCTATTGGGTTCAGTTTAGGGGACTGGGATGGTCATGGCAGAAGCTTCATTTTGTGCTCAGTTACCCATTTTTGTGTTGATTTTGATGTTTGTTTTGGACCGTTGTCCTGATGGAAGATCCAAACACAGCCCATTATAAGATTTCTAGCAGAGGTAGACAGGTTTTGATTTTTTATCTGTTGGTATTTGCTAAAATCCATAATACCATGTATCTGAACAAGATGTCCAGGACCTCCAGCTAAAAAATAGGCCCACAGCATTAAAGATCCAGCAGTATATTTAACCGTAGGCATGGGGTACTTTTTATCCCTGTTTGCACCGAACACATCTGGTGGGTTTGCTGCCAAAAAGCCCTTTTTTTGTTTCATCTGACCACAGAATCCGGTCCCTTTTGAAGATCCAGTCGTGTCTGACCACTGAATATGCTGGAGTTTATTTCTGGAGGAGCGAGGAGGATTTTTCTTGAAACCCTCCCAAACAACATGTGGTGATGTAGGGGTTGTTTGATCTTTTTTTTTTAGGCTTTCTGACCCCCAAGACTCAAGTAATCTCTGCAATTCTCCATCTGTGATCCTTGGAGAGTCTTTAGCCACTCAAACTTTCCTCGTCACCGTCCATTAAGACAATATAGACACACGTCTTCTGGCAGATTCGTAACATCTTTAGTTGATTGGAACTTCTTAATTATTGCCCTGATGGTCAAAATGGGGATTTTCATTACTTTAGCTATTTTCTTACATCCACTTTCTATTTTGTGATGCTCAACAATGTTTTGCTGCACATCAGAACAATATTCTTTGGTTTTACTCATTGTGATGAATGATTAAAGAAGTTTGGCCTTTGTGTATTCGTCATATTTAAACTCCTGTGAAACAAGAGGTCATAGCTAGACAATTTCATGTTCCTAGTCACCCTGGTGTGCTAAATAAAGGTACATATTAATGGGAATATACTTCAGAGATATTTTACTCATAAACAATTCTAGGGGTGCCAATAATTATGGCCAGCGTGTTTTGGAGAAAAACATTTATTTCATAATGTGATTTCCTCCCCACTTTCAATTATTTTAATTCAATGAAAGGTTTTGGTAATTTTTGGGTGCCATTAATTCTGACCACCACTGTACATTTTTCCAACAAGCCTGGGTTGCAATTATTTCAAAGCACTCTTAATGCCAGTGTATTTATTAAAAAACGCTGTTGGCAGCTGTCCCATTTCTTCAATAAAAAAAATAATTTCTGCTTTGTATCAGCGGTATCTGTTGATAAATGCATCATTGTTATTGTTTCTCATACAGGGTTAGTGATTAGTGACAAACTTTTGACCATAATACAGACTAATTAAAACCTTAGATTGTGCGGCCAGTAAACAGCCACTTAAAATCAGACCACCTCTTTGTCGTTGAATGGGGAAAAATATCTTTTTTCTGTGTTTTGCATGGTTTCAGGAACAGCATGAATGTTTGGAACAACATAAGGGTGAGTAAATAATGACACTATTCCATTTAATGAAGTCTACAAATGCTAACAAATACACCTTAAAATATTCATGCTGCTATCTGAGTTTTTGGCAGTCTGTTTTTCTGGTAAATATGGCAGCTCCGGTACAGTCTGTGTCTTTGATCTGAAGCGAGCTCTGGCCCAGCAGAGATTTACAGCTTCATCCAATGAGAAGCTTCAGCTGGCTGATGTCACTACTCTGTTTTCATGATGGATGTTTGGGGACCGTGTGCTCCTATATGCCAGTTATGCGGGTTTGCCATAAGTGTGTTTCTCTGACCTCATTCTGTTTGTCTGAGGATGCTCACATGATAGAAGAGAGAGAGAGAGAGAGATAGAGAGAGAGAGTAATACAAACAGTGAAACTTCCCAGTACTGATCGGAACTAATTGCTGTATAATTATTCATGTGAGAGGGGATAATGTTCTCACTATAAACTTAGGTATGGGGGGTTATAAAATATGGTAGCAATTTAGATTTTTGAAACTTACATTTACAGTAAATGTACAATGTACTAACTGATGTAATGTGAATAGCTTTTTTAGCAGCTTTGTCATGAGCAGAGATAAATGTATAGAAGGTGCACACAGTGACATGCACTCAAATACCTCTCCTTTTACCTCACTTTACCACACAAATACCTCTCCCTTTACATCTCTACAGGTAAAGCGTTGTCGGGATAATTCCGGTTTACGTGGCTACGCGGAAGCGATAAAAATTCTGTATTATACATTTTAAGGCCAGACAAGTAGTTTGTTGAGGGTTGGTTTGTAAAGAAGGACTACACGCCTGCGCACATATATATTCAAACGCGCATCCCTATAGACTGAACTCGTAAAACGCATGTGCACGCCATCAGCGTTCTCACAGGTTTCGCGTTTTTAAAGTTTGCTTAGAGAGAACTTAAGAGTTTTCTGTTAAAACGGTGTCATGTAAGCGGCCCCAGTTAATAACTAATGATCGTTGCGACTGAAGTGAATCAATCAAAACTAACTTTAGCTGGACAATAACTTTATTCTAAAGCTGCTATAAAACAAAAACAATCTCTGTTACTTTAATTTCCTATTATCAATGTAAAGCCGCTTTGGAACAATCTACATTGTTAAAAGCGCTATATAAATGAAGATGACTTGACAAATAAAAAACACTTTCACAGTCACATGACTAATATAATGAAATAAACATTAATTTGACAACATAAGATGTAACATGAAACCCTAATGTCCATTACTGAGAAGAAAAAGCTAGAAGAAATAGTTAATTCAACGAAAAACTGTCAAATATGAGATGGCACACAGAATTCTGGGAATGCCAATTTACATGTTTTTTCACTGTAAACCATAAGCTGTTCTTTATCACTTCCAAATACTGTACATTTAACTGGATTTTATTGTAAAATGACATGAAATGTCCCATCCGATTTATTACAGTATTTAACCTAACCAGTTAACAGGTTTTTACCTTACGTAGTGTTTTACAATAAAATTGCAATATTTTTTTGAAAGACAAATGAGATGAGTTTTAATGGGGCGTCATCAATCCTGAAATGATCCACTTTACTTCTCTAATAAGTGTTTGAGCAAGGCAGTGAAATAGGAAAACATTATTGGGGAGAATAGGGTGTAAAAAGAGGAACGGTGGAAGAGAGAGAGACTCACATACTCACATAAAGATGATATTCTTATTGAGATCTGTGTCATCCGCTCTTGTAAGTGTACAGCAATGCCCAGCGGATGTGTTTAACCTCTCTCTGTGGAGACGATCCACAGCCTAATCTTAGTAAGCCTTAGATTAAGGCATCAGCTTTTGTTTAACACTCCTACTCAGCCTCGGGAACACTGGGAGTTGGCCATGTGGGCATGGAGCGAAAGATGTGCTAGAGGAAAGAAAGAAACGGGGACTGTTTGTGGATGGAAATGTGAAAAATGGAGAACATGAAGACCTTTTCACATGACTTGTTGTGTCAGGACCTAAGCATCGTGCACTGCTGTGACCTTCACATGAAAAGTGTGGCAGATAGCATCACGAAAGGGCGATTCTACAAGGTTGCTAGGTAGCAAGAAAGCAAAAAAAAATAAAAATTTGCAAAAAAGCAGGAAGTGTGCACAAAATTATTAGTGAATAACAACTAAATACTAGCAGCAAACAATATTCATTAACAAAAAAAGGAAATGTTTGTAAAGAGAAAAGGCTAATTTGAAACTGTAAATGTGCATTAAAATAAGAAGATTACAAAATGTATTAATTGCACACAATTTTTTTTTTAATGAGATTATGAAATGATGTCTTATGAGAAGGCAAATAAATATTTCCACATTGGTGGATAATAAAGTTCAATTCATTAAAAAAAAAAGAAATTAATAATTACAGTACCATAGGAAAGTTTGGGTTTTGTAAAATGTTGTTTTAAAGAAATTAATACTTTTTTCAGGGAATACACATTACAATGAAGTGACAGTAAAGACTTCTATTTCAAAAATTATTTTTCAAATGAATGCTGTTTTTTTTAAACTTTCATCTCATCCTAGTATCTTGAAAAAAAAAACATAGTATGGTTTCCACAAAAGAAACAACATAATAATAATAATATTAAAAGTTTTTTTTTAATAACTAAGCATATTACAATGATTTCTGAAGGATCATGTGACATTCAACTTTCATGAAAATTCAGCTTTACAATCACATAAATAAACTGAAATTTTCAAATAAATTGAAATTTATAAAGTGTTAAAATAGAAAACAGTTGTTGTAAATTGTAATAATAATAATAAATATATTACTCTTTTTAATGTATTTTTCATCAAATAAATTCATCCTTGATGAGCATAAGAGACGTATTTTAAAACATTAAAATAGTCTTACTGACCCTAAACTTTTGAAAGGTAATGTATATTAATCAATAATGTATGATTTTAAAATAAAATAAAATATTATCTACTAAATTTATCATGCCTGACATCACTATCAGTGTTGTGAAAAGGGAAACTGAGTGAGAAAATGGGAAATGATTGGGTCGTAAAAAGTGGGCGTTACCAGAAAGGAGTCAGGTGGTTGCAGGTGAGTGGTTGAAAAATAAAAGGGTAGGTGACATCAGCTAAGAGGTTTTTTTTTTTTTTTTTTTTTTTTTTTTTATATTTCATATTTTATTTTATTAAAGCATATATTTTACCAGTACTCTGTTTGTTTTGAAGGACTTTGATTTCACAGGTCAGGTTAATCACTAAGGGTTTTAGTGCAGTCCTGTGGTGCCATCAGCCAAAAGGTGTTGTCATGCTGTCATTTTTCTGCAGCTGCAAAAGGATTAGTCATTTGGCGTTTACAGCTCAGACACATGGCTGTACATGTATATGCGCCCAGAATTTGGCAGATTTCAAATCGTGTCCTGCCCTAGCCGAGAAACTTCCATTGAGATGGGAATGCTAACGAATAGCACTCTGTGTTTTAGAGCTGCATCACCAAGGAAAAGTATTTCAGAGGAAGAGCGTTATTACATTTTGATGAATGATTACAAAGACAAGCATTTGATTTTCCTCGCAGTAATGTGCACTGATGAATAATCCACAATGGGACTAAAAAGATTCTTTAGGAAAATAAATGGGGTCAAATTAGATTTCATGTTGAGTTTTAAGAAGAGAATAAAGCATGAAGGGAAAAGAAGAGCTGGTGGTGGCAGAGAGAGATATAGAGGGATGATGCTAACCCAGTTTCTCTATATGGTACTTGGAGAGATGCCCGCAGAAAGACAGAAGGACAAAATCCCAGAAATCAGAAATGACAGAGTGTAAAACCCACAAAAAGGGCAAGAGAAAAGAGCAACTAGATGAAAGGAATAACAGTGGTTGTGATAACAGTGGACACACATTATGCGCAGAAAAGATAAATGCAAACACACTGGTTCTGGAATCTCAGTTTGGTGTATTCAAACGACAGCTAAAAATTTGCCTAACAGCATGTGGAAATGAATGTGATCTGTGATGTGGTGCGGTCTATTTGTGATCTGCATTGGATTAGCAGGAGCGTGAGTGCATCAGCTGTCATACTGATGCCATGGTAACGCTATGAAAACAGAGCAGGGTGTATTCGCCTCGCCTGTATCCTCGAGCATGTCACCTGGAAAAGATCCTAAGCGGGCTGCCAGTCTCAGGAGGAACTGGAAAGGCTACTGAGCAAACTGTTAGTGTGTGTTGAAGAAGTGCATAATTTCTTGATAAGCTAATGTTTAAATTGTTCTTCATTTCTGTCGTCATTTAATCACTCTTATGTTGTTCCAAATCCGAATTACCGGTAGGCTACTTGTTTTGTTTTTTTTCTGTGGAACAGCAAATAAGAAATTTAGCAGAAGGTTAAAACAAAAATGCGAAAAGCAAATGCAAAACATGAGCTGTGGTGTAAGGAAAGGCACTGCAAAGTTTCAAAGATAAAAATGCACAATAAATGGAGTTATTGCCTCCCAAAAGAAAGAAATTATGCTTGAATCAAGTCGTCAGTAATGAGGGCAGGGGCTCGAATTGATATGGTAAAACCATGCTGTTCATATCACTGTATATCAAGTGCTGAGGAAGCTTCCGGAGATGAAATTCAGATATGGTTCGTTTCTGATATGCGCTTTTAGCGGTAGAACAATCACAACAGACTGGGCCATCTGACCAATCACAGCAGAGTAGGCTCTCGGAAAGAAGGGTTTGGAGAGACCGGATCCTTGATCCAACTGTTTTAGACACTGTGAGAAAAGAGGTGATGCTTCAATGTATATTATGAGAAAATTAAAGTGTTCTTTGACCTTGGATGCATGTAGGCCTATTGTAGGAGACCTCCAAAACAAAACCTTTAAAATAGCATAATAGGGCAGCTTTAAAATTGACAGTTGATTGATTGATTGATTGATTGATTGATTGATTGATTGATTGATTGATTGATTGATTTTGTGTTTGACAGCTTGTTTGACAACAACATGATTTTGTTGTATTGGAAAGATTTTCGTAATGAGCTGCTTTTGAGTTCCACAGAAGAAAGAAAAACATTCTGATTTGGAATGATATGAGGGTAAATAAATGATCACAGAATTTTCATTTATTTTTGTCTATTACTTTTCATATATTACAGCAGTATCTTACCGTTTCTTTATACCGCAATTCTTTACTTTTCCCATTTCTCTCTAGAAACGATGACGTGCTCCTTTTCCAAAAAGCCCTTGGCACATGAAGTGTATAATGAATTATTAATATTGTTCTATGTTATTATGGACTGTACGGTATATTATAAGTACCCAGTCCAGCGAGAGAATTGGTTTGGCAGAAGAGAAGTGGGCCAACGCCTGGGGCTTTGCACTGCCGGTGAAAAGTCCAGTACTGTTGGTGGTGTGATACAGTCCTGCTCTGCAAACCATGGTTGTTCCAGGGGCACCATCCTGCAGAAAAGATTAATCATAACTATATGGTGTTATTGGGAACCCACCAGGTTCCTTAACCAAGAAGCTAGATTTGTTTGGTCAACCAGCTTCACCAGCCAAGTCTAACAGCTAGACCAGCACCAAAATAACCAGCTTTGACCAGCATGCACACTTATTTTGATTAAGCTATAGCTGGTTACATAAACAGCTTTGACTACTCTTACAAGTTTTTCTCTTTAAGACTGGTCATAACTTTTTAAGACAAAAGCTAGCTATTTGAATCTGAAAATTAAGACTGATTGCTCCTTGGGTAACTGCTAGTTCTTAAGACAGTGTTAACATTATGGCTACGTTTATGCACTTGGCCTCTGGTCTTTCCAGTAAGGTACAGTGTCAGACAAGACAGGGTTATGTAAATTTGGCAGGCATGCTTTATGACTTAATCAAGCATGTCTGTCTTTTTCTTCATTCAACCTCAATAAAAATTACAGAGCAAATTACAGACTGCTTTTTTGGCTCAGGCATCCTCTGAGAAATTTAATTTCTGCAAGATGTATTTTCACAATGCTTCTCTTCATTTAATTTGACCTTTATCAAATACCATAATTCAAGTTAATTTTGTCCTTGTGCACAAATCTTCTGGCTCCCTGCTGCACCTTCATTTTGTATTTAGACACTTTTGCCAAGTTTCTGGGTAAAATAACAGTTGGTGGTTCAAGTACTGCAGATCATCCCATCTGATGTAAAAATGCCATCCCATTTTTTGACCTTACTCACTTTAGACAGTACCGTGCAACAGTTGGGTTCCAGATATTTTAGTCATTCCATCCCTTTATACATAGAGATTTTGATGTCAGTACAAAACTACCATGATGTTATCAATGGTAGATGCATCTATTGAAGTCAGAAGTCTGGTACTTAAGGTATTTCAACTTAATCGTAATCAGCGTAAGCAAATTCCGTGTTAAGAACTGCATAGCCATAATTTTAAAAAGAAATATCCAGTAATCAGAGAACTGTGGTAAACATATCAGTGCGATAGAGGTGGCCGTCCACTTCCATGTAGCATTGTGAATGAGTGAATGATGTAGTTGAGTTGGTGTGACCTATGACCAGTCACAGGTGAAGTGAATATCACTGATCATCTCCTAACAAGGCCACATATTAAGGTCTGGGAAAATTAGATTGTAAGAAAGTTCTCATAATCAATGTACTGGATGCAGGAGAAATGGGCGGGAATAAAGATCTGAGGCTTGTGGGTTTCTCCCGGTCAGCAGTGGTGAGAATTTACCAACAGTGGTCTGAGGAGGGACAAACCACAAACCAGCGACAGGGTGTTGGACGCTCAAGGCTCATCGATGCACAAGGACAACAATGCTATCCCGTCTGGTCCGAGTCAAACAGAAGGTCTACTGTGGCACAAGGTACACAAAATTGTAATGATGGACCAATGATGGACCAACAGCATATTAAGCAGGTGGTCATAAAAGTTTTGGCTCATCAGTGTAGACTAGTGCAAAATGCCCGTGCAAAATCAGTTTTTGAGTGTGTTTTTAGTAATTGTTGGTTTGGTGTGTTTGAGTGCTCATTGTTACAATTACACAGCAAAAGTTCAGTGACATTTTTATTTGTGCATGGTAGAAAGCACAAAGTGAACTCATAAATGAATGCTTAAATGATGCCTGTGTAAGAGAATGTGAACGCATTGAATAGGATATGTTTAGTTGGTGAATAGCATAGGCTACTATTACACAGTAGCGATAACGTTAAGCGCACCAGAATGAAATATAATATTCAGAAGTAAACAGCATAGCTGACTTACAGATTCAGTTTACATCCACAAATGAATAAGCGCGTCGATTCAGGGAGCAGTGCAAAGTGCCAGTGCAAAATCAGTTTTTGTGTGTGTTTTTAGTAATTGTTGGTTTCTTGGTAAAGAAAACACATTTTTACTCAAATTAATCAAAATGGATGTATCACGTTCTGGAACCAAACTATGATATAACCTTCTTGGGGCTTCTTTGACCGATGCAACCCTCTAATGTCAGAATGTTTATTTTTAAACCACAACCTTCTAAAAATGATATATTTAACAATATCTTTTGCATTTCTCATCCAAACAACGTCAAACTTGGCACTGCACTTACTCGTGCCCGTAGCAAGACACCTGTCGAGTTTGAAATCCATCGGACTAACGGTTCGAGAGATATGTGGTTAACAGACACACACACAGACAGACAGACGTTTCTGTAATTTATAGATAGATATGTACATTTATACATATTGCCAATGACTATACATCAATAGTTTTATATTGTAATATTGTTGCTGATTTGATTACATGATTTGCAGTACTTCATCCGATTGTATTTGTTTTCATGACACGTTTGCCAGAATGTTCGGATCAATCGGCATTCGGTGGTGCTTGTATGGTTTATTTTTTGACTGACAGTCTGACACCCACTGTAGACAGTAGAGGGTTTTCAACATCACTAAGTGCTTGCATTTTTTGGTGCTCTACTTTTCTGCTAGAAGCTTTGGATTTGACTGCATTCCCAGCTGCCACAAAACGTCTGTGTCGACGATGTTCACATGATTTCCTTAGGAAACAGACAGGCCCGCCACTTCAGCTTCCATTTCTCTTTCCTCTTTAATTTCTCCCTCTTTCGGTGGTTTATCGATCTGTTTCTTTCTGTGGTTTATCGATCTGTTTCTCACCATGTTCTTTTGCTTTGAACTCCTTGTCCCCTCCTTTTGTCTTTCCCTCAAAGTCTTCAGAGTCAGCAGAGCTGTTTCATCAATTAAACATGTAAGCACTTCACTTCAACAGCTTCCATTAATCCGCTCTAAAGACCGTGTTTTTTGTCCTCTCTAGCTACAGCTTCTAGAAGACAAGTTAAACCTTGTGTCTTAATTTATACGAAATGACACTGACAGCTCCCTCTTTGTCTGTTAAGTGAAGATCAAGAATGTTGCCTTTGGGGTTTGCAGCTAATACTGAGCACTGAGAACGTCTTGCTGGTTTATCAGTTTCGTTCTTGTCATCTATGTCAACTACAGCAAAATTACTGACAATGTCACTGTAAACTAATTCTGCCGCTTCAGTTCAAATAATAAATTAAAAGGATAATTCACACAAAAATCAAAGTTTTGTCATTTACTTGCCCTCATTTGTTCCAAACCCATTTGACACAAAAGGAGACATGATGAAAAGGAAGAAGCAACAGATTATTTCTCCCGTATTAAATGATGTACTCCGATTGAAATGGATTATCGTAAAAGAAAAGGATTGGATTTTGAGATATGGGCAATGAACTCTAAAGTGGAGGCAGATGAATGTGAGCTTGCAGGGTTTAAGCGGACTAAATGATTGTATACGTCACCAAAGACAAGTCTTTTTCACCAGAAGGTCATTATGACACATGTGACCCTGGACCACAAAACCAGTCACATGGGTCCATTTTTTGAAATTGAGAAAAGCTTTCCATTGATGTATGGTTTGTTAGGATAGGACAATATTTGGCCGAGATACAACTATTTGAAAATCTGGATTCTGAGGGAGCAAAAAAATCGAAACATTGAGAAAATCGCCTTTAAAGTTGTCCATTTATGTTTTCGCGATTATGCTGCATTCACTCACAAAAATAAATGTTTTATATATTTACGGTAGGAAATTTACAAAATATCTTCATGGAACATGATCTTTACTTAATATCCTAATGATTTTAGGATACAATGTATTGTTGGCTATTGCCACAAATGTATACGCGTGCTACTTGTGACTGGTTTTGTGATGTATGCAAGGATAAAATGTTCACAATAAGAGAAATTTAGAAAATAGAAAGGGTGAATATTAATTTCATGCTAACTATATAGGTTAAAATTAAGTAAACCTAACTTTGCCATTTTAAACATAAAAACGGGATAAAAATCTCCTAATGTACTGAAAATCTCCATTAAAGTACCATAAAGGTTGTCCATATGATGCTATATTAAGTCTTCTGAAGTCATAATTTGTGATAATCAGACCAAGACTTAAGTCACAGAAAGTTTTTTCCTTTATCACTACTTTCAAATCTTATAGAGTAGTGGCCAAATTTGTTCAATTTTATTAAGTTTAATTAAACCATCAAAATATGAGAGAAAAATATATATGTATATGTTTTATTTTACTATGCAAAAAATTGCATATAACAAAAAGCTCAGAAAAAACGCATACATTGACTACAACATAATCAGTTATTAATAATTAATTGGTTCTCTCATTTTTTAATGTATTCATCATTTATTTGTATGACAGCCATGACCAAAAACGATGTCCGCACAATGCGTTATCACAAATCAAACAATTGACTCCAAGCAAAATATGCAATGTACTTATAAAGACTTTAACTATTTTTTTGTAATATTTAAATAAAGGGTGAAGATGTACATTTTCCTAGTTGCTACAACTACTCTCTGTTTCTCAATATTGAAAATTAGCATGTGTTCCATTGAAAAAGCAAAATCATATGAGTTTGGAGTGATGTGTGAGGAGGATGAATAAATAATAACAGAATTATTTTATTTACAGAATTAACCTTTCCTTTAAATGACTGAACCGTTTATTCATTTTGAATAAATGTTTTACTCAGCTTTATTTTACAGAAGGATAACGCAGAAGTAACCACAAACAACCCTAATGTTACCACGAATGTGAACTCTACTCTAAGAATGCTTGGAGCTCCTTTAATGTTTGACACTGAGGCATTCATTGAACTCCAAATGTTTTATCTGTGTGTGTGTGTCAGTTTTTCCAGAGCTTTGAAACTCTTCAGAGTAGATGTGTTATAATCACGATGTGTGTTAAGGATTTGAAAGCATAATGTCTGTCATATCACTGCTGCTTCAACACTGCGGCCTCAGTGCACTCAGATATATCAAGGATGTTCTAGTGAAATATTCATTCTCTCTTTTTTTCTCTCGCTTTCTCTTCCTCTATCTGTCTATTTTCACCTTTTTCTTTTTTTTTTGTTAAACTGCAACACAAGAGCCCTCAAAATGCCACAATATGCCCCACAAAACATCATTCATAGAACATCACTAAACATTTGAAGGTCACTCTGAAATTTCAGGCTTTTATGTCCCTGAATAATATCCATTTTCCCTCTGTGAAAGGGTTGGAGTGGCATTGGTGAAAATGAAGCATTAGACATCAGATAATAGATGTAAAGGTGCATAATAGCACTATAATAACAAGCACTACTTTTACAACACGCTGACCTGGATCTTTATGTCAATGGAGGTTAAATAGTTAAAA
Source organism: Abramis brama (assembly GCF_963993115.1). Classification (NCBI taxonomy): domain Eukaryota; kingdom Metazoa; phylum Chordata; class Actinopteri; order Cypriniformes; family Leuciscidae; genus Abramis; species Abramis brama. The sequence goes on from NC_139973.1 coordinate 35,175,962, forward strand.
GACTTTAGGTTAAGTTACACTTAAAATGGCGTCTCAGTGTGACACCTGGCGTCTGCTGTTTGAGGCAACCAAACTTTTTCACAAGTGCAACTAACTAAACACTATGGCAAATTATGTCTTTTTAAAAGTATTTTCTGCTTGTCCATGTTTCTTGGTATTGATATAATTAGTTTTTCATTGAGTGTAATTACTGAAAATGCAATTCATTCATACAATGACTTATGAAAACACTGTATATATGATGAACATGTTTTTAATTTCTGAATTAGTTTAGCTATTTTTGGTGGTGGTGGTGGCTTAAAGTATAAAATCAGATGGTGCAACCAACATGCAGAAAAAAAACAAAACAAAAAAATATTATGTATGAATGAATAATTTATGATATTTGTAGAAATGCTTTTAAATATACTTTAAATACATTTCAAAACTGTATAAAGAAGTATGGTCTAGAAGTAAACCTGTTTAGAAAATGGTTTTCAAAACTAAAAAATTCAAGATTGTCAAAACCACATGACACCGACATAAATATAGTCCTATATATTTCTAAGAACACTTTTCAGAGTTTAAAAAAAATATTTTCTTTATCGTGGACACTTTTATTTTGTCAGCATGTAGTGTTGCTTTCCAATCTGTGAGGATTCATGTTTTATGAATGCAGTCTCATTACGGCACATTGAACATGATATATATAGCCTACATTTAGCATTTATACATTCATGGGATTGAAAATGAGATTCTATCGTTCTCGTGAATTTCGTGTAAATTCTGGAGCTGGAACACGTGCAGTCTTGACAGTGACAAATGTTGCCTTGTACATTTGGCAATCTGGAAATCAGTTTAAGGAAAATAAATATTGTGGTTCCCCCTAAGCGCTGTTCTCTGTAAGCTTTATGCACCTGAGAAATCTCATTCCCACGTCTGTCTCCTGCAGATACTGATGGGGGAGCTCGCATCCTTCTTCACTAAACCTGAGGCCACACAGGAGAAGACCATTATAGCGGCTGACTGCTGCTTTTTCAACCCGCTGCTGAGACGCATCGTACGCTTCCTTGGTGAGCAATGCCTCAGGTTTTCTTTGCGTCTTGGGTTCTTATTCAAATATAAAATCAAACTTTTCCTGCCACGTTACAACTTCTTTTCTGGCATTTTGGGCATTTTTCTATTCTAATATATTTGAAATGTAATTTATTCCTGTGATCAAAGCTGAATTTTCAGCATCATTACTCCAGTCTTCAGTGTCACATGATCCTTCAGAAATCATTTTAAAGGGATAGTTCACTTTGAAATAAAATTTTGGTATGTTTTAGCTTACCTCAAGGGCATCCAAGATGTAGGTGTCTTTTTTTCCGCAGTAGATTCAATTTTGATATTTTTAGGTCAAACCGTTCTTGTCTGTCAGTCATATAATGCAGGTCTGTGGTCACCACCTCAAAGAGCATGCACAGAGTCCAAATTAAAACAATTCCCCATCGTCCAAATTAAACAATTCCCCATCGTAAGCCCTGGCTACGGCATTCGTTCAATGAACTGCCGTCGCCAAGGCGACATCTAGTGTATATATCTATGCACCAGTCTGCGTACACGTCACACACTAGGAAGCGCCCGCGCCCTCAGATCACTTGGACATCGCTGTGTACAAAAGGTAAAAACGATATAAATACTGTTCGTTTTCTCACACAAACCGCTCGTTTCGTGTCTCAGGCCATCAATGTGTACTTACGATGGGGAATTGTTTAATTTGGACGATGGGGAATTGTTTTAATTTGGACTCTGTGCATGAACGGTTTGACCTAAAAATTTAATCTACTGCGGAAAAAAAGACACCTACATCTTGGATGCCCTTGAGGTAAGCTAAAACATACCAAAATTTAATTTCAAAGTGAACTATCCCTTTAATATGCTGATTTGATGCTCAAGAAACATTTTTGATTATTATCAATGTGGAAAATAGTTTTGCTGTTGTGGAAACAGTGATACATTTTGTTCAGGATTCTTTGATGAATAGAACATTCAAAAGAACAGCATTTATTTGAAATACAAATATTTTGTATTACAGGTCTAAATTTAATGCATCCTTTCAAAAAAAAAAAAAAAATCTTACTGCCTCCAAAATTTGTGTATATCATATGTACTATAGTGTAGATCAAACTACTCTAAATGACCAGCATATTAAAATCATCTTATAATTATCAAGTGGTTAATGAAACGTTCATTTTTGCATCTTCCTCTTGTTCTCAGGTGTGTATTCTTTTGGCCTCTTTACCACCACCATCTTTGCCAATGCAGGGCAGGTAGTGACAGGAAACCAGACACCTCACTTCCTGTCTACATGCCGGCCAAACTACACCGCACTGGGCTGCCATTCAGCGCTGCAGTACATCACAGAGCGGAGAGCCTGCACCGGAAACCCGTACCTCATCACCTCTGCCCGCAAATCATTCCCCTCGAAGGACGCGGCACTGAGTATGTACTCCGCTGTCTATACGGTGGTGAGTATACATCAGACATGACACAGCGTATGTAGAAATCACTGTCATCCCTGACTCTCCTTCAGCAGTGCTGATATATATATTAGAATTTATTTAATTTTTTACCCATGATGGCAAAACCCAGTTTACAGATATTACAATATCATTTCTTAAGACATTTTTGTTAAAGAAATTCATAATTCTATTCACCAATGTGGTGTTTAATTAATTATAATGCAATGAAAAACATAATATAGTAAATAATTATTAATGTCAATTTTTAAAAAAAAATAATTTTAGATTTTTTTTTTTTTTTTGCCATGATAGCAAAACTGAAATTTAATTCCTTTATACATTTTATGTTTTTGAAAGAAATTCATACTTCTAATAAACAAATGTGCCATTTAATTAATCAAACTACAAATAAATAAAAAAACATAATAATTACAAATGTTTAAAATAACTGTTTTATATTTTTAGATATTTTTAAAATGACGTTTTTGTGCTGTGATGGCAAACCCCAGTTTACAATATAATTTCTTAAGAATTTTTTTAATTTTGAAAGAAATTTATAATTCTATTTACCAATGTAGTATTTAATTAATCAAAATATGCTAAAAAATTATATATATATTTATATATATATATATATAATAATAATAATAATAATAATAATAATAATAATATATTATATAATCTGTAATGTTTAAAATAACTGTCTTATATTTTGAGATAATTTTAAAATTAAATGTTTTGCTGTGATGCCAAACCCCAAATTAAAATATAATTTCTTAAGATTTTTATGTTTTTTAAAGAAATTCCTGTAAAATGCTAAAGATTATTCAAAATACAGTACAAAGTTGTGATATTGTAAATGATTATTACTGTTTGAAATAACTGTTTTCTATTTTTAGATATTTTAAAATGAATTTTCAGCAAAAGCCCCATTTTCAGCAAGCATTAATTCAGTGTACTAAGGAAAGCGTGTGTTATATAACCCTTAAGAAATGATCATAATGTGTTGATTTGGTACTCAAGATCTTTTTCCTATTATTAGCACACTTGAGAATGATTATGCAGCTTTAATGAAGTGTGGAGACGGCAGTGGTGCAGTGTCTTTTGCACTTTACTGAAGTATAGAGTACACTTGTATTTCTTGTAAGTCGGTGGATTTCAAGTTTCAAGTCAAATTTTGAGTTTAAAAAGAGCCAAAACAGTTTCTCCAGAAACCTATTAGCCCCATTAGTGTGTAGATATTTTAAGGGATGAAGTCTATTCCATAGACTACTCAATGTAACCAGCACAGAGAACAGTGAACAGCCCGGACATCAAGATGAGGAGGACATCAGAGTCATAGTTTGAGAAACAGCTAGAAGCTTCATTGAGCATCACACAATAAACTCCTGCAACAGTGAAGAGAAGACTCTGAGATGCTGCTGTTGGCCTTCAGGCAGAGTTTTGAAGTAAAAACACACCTAACACAAATAAAAGAATAGAAAGGGCAAAGTTTAGTTGGCAAATGATTAAACAAGAGTATTATGCATAGATAAATCTATGTTTGAGGTGCTGTGAGAAGCACCCTACAACAAATGTTGTATATTGCATAATGTTACATTGAATTGTATACAGCTGAGCGAATTGTCGTGAAATATGTGTGTTTATGCAATGCATACCAATGTGTATTTTTGTGTTTTCTGCAGATGTATGTAACTCTGGTATGGAAGACTAAAGGCACAAGGCTGACCAAACCCACTCTCTGTCTGACTCTCGTGTCATTGGCTGTTCTGGTGGGCATCGTGCGTGTAGCTGAGTACCGCAACCACTGGTCTGATGTTCTCGCTGGATATCTCACTGGAGGAGCTATCGCTGCTTTTCTGGTGAGAATCTGACAACCTTGGAGACAAGAACATACACACAGCGCAGCCAGACCGTTCAGTGTATTCTTCAGTTAAAGAATTCATCCCCATTCATAAATGTATGCACTATCATTCAAAAGATTGGGGTCAGAAGATATATTTTTTAAAGATGCATTAAAGGATGCATTAATTGATCAAAAGTGACAGTAACATTTATTATGTTACAAAAGATTTCAATTTCAAATCAATACTGTTCTTTTGAACTTTCTGTGGATCAAAGAATCTAGAATTTTTTTTGCAGTTTCTACAAAAACATTACGCAGCACAACTGTTTTCAACATTGATAATAATTGAAATGTTTCTTGAGCAGCGAATCAGCATATTAGAATGATTTCTGAAGGGTCATGTGACACTGAAGACTGATGCTGAAAATTTAGCTTCGCCATCACAGGATTGAATTAAATTTTTTAAAATGTATTAAAATAGAAAACAGTTATTTTAAATTGTGATAATATTTCACAATATTACTGTTTTACTCTGTTTTGATCAAATAAATACAGCCTTGAATAGGTGAGTGTAAGAGACTTCTGTCAAAAACATTAAACAATCTTACCTAAATCTTAATAATTTTGAGTATGCAATAAGATGGTAAGTCATTATACTACATTGCATCTATAAAACATCAATGAATAGCTAGAATCTGCATCATAAACGGCACCGTTGTTACATGCATAATTTGTAAATTCATCACAAACCTTACCACTTTGTTTGTACAAGGACTTATGAACAATATTAGTTCAAAAAGAATGCCAGAAAATCCACTCTGAAATTATACTATTTTCAACAAATTAAGATCTAAATTTCACACATTCTTGCAAACTATTTAGTGTGTGAATTGGAATACATCTAAAGTCTCACGCCATGCCAGAGGGTGAAACAGGACATTACTCTGAGCACAGGCCTGTTTAACAGCTAATACTAGTACTCAGATGTTTAGTAAGTCTGCAGCTAATCCACTGGCTTTAGACTGCATCCTTCATCCTCTTAGTACAATCACAACATGCCAAGGCTGAACATGCTCTGGGCATAAAGCCTTAATCCTGCATTGTCACACAGTAAATACCTTGTACATTTTTGTTGCCATTATTAACCTCCCCTCTTGGTTCACCTCTAGGTCTCATGTGTGATCAATAACTTCAAGCAGACCCAGATTTATCTGCCCCCCTTACCGCCCCCTGTGCACCCTCAGCGCCTGGAGCCCTCGCTCAACATGCCCATGGTGGCCATGCCCTGCGTAGAGAGTCCACTCGAAAAGTTAAGTGGCCCTCAGGTAAGGGGTGATGGGTGGGTGCATTTGACACCAGGATTGGGAGGGGAAGTGTGGGAACTCTAACTGCTAACTGTACTGTATAATAATGTGCCTATTCTTCTACTGAATCAGGTCTGCTATCCACATACTTGTGGTTTTAAAACAGCCATGAATAATTAGATCCAACACTGGTTTGAGACTGTTGTGTAAAGAAGCTTGGTTGATTTGACCCTCTTTGGGTTAATAATCATTCGTAATCAGTAACCCAACAGTGCTGGTTCTGGAATGCAAACGTGAACGAGCACATCACGCATGTTCAGACAGTTCAAGTTAAACTTCGCCTATCCATGTTCATGCCGCTCATGAGAGGAATATGTGTGGAAAGTAGAACAAAACAAGAAGTGTTTTCTCTCACTCGAACAGTGACCGGTGATAATTGGAAAGGGACTTGAGAGAGATTAAAGTGTCCCTATTATGCTTTTTCAGTGTGAATTATAGCTTCAAGTTTCAAAGATCAAAGTGGACAATTGTCTCTTAAAACACAGATTTGATTCTGAACTGCCAAAAGAAGTCGTCAGCAATTCCGGTCTCAGTTCCGTAACATATCTATGTAGGTTTGGAACAAATTTGCATAATGCCAGCCTATGGTCTTCATCGGCTGCCCGCGAACAACGTCTACTTTGAGCCTCAAACACTGTAGTTTTAGCTGAGAAGCAACATGTTGTAGCAGCATGTGTTGTCATCATGTTGAGAACACACTGTTTTCTGCGCTGCAAATCCACTTTGCATGCACTTCCAAAGGATGAGGACTCGCACTGGAACTGATACGGTGAAACCGACTGTAATAAGGTTCAAGGATGAAGGGAAAAGAAGTCAGGGCAGCGAGAATACTTTTCAAATGTATTTATTAAACAACTCAATAAATAGTGCTTCCAGCACATCAACTCAAATAACTTTCATTCAGCTTGACTGAACACAGGTACATCTCTCTCTCTGTCCATCCAGGTCGGCCGTTGTCTTATATCCTGTCTCTCCACCAATTACTAGAATCAGAGACAGGTGTTAGTCATCATGCACTTGACCCAGTTCTTACTGAGTCTCCGCACTCTCTCTCCTGTTGCAGACCTCGCTTTATCACTCCCCCCCGCCACACCAGCGGCATCATTACTGTTCGTATCACTGTGTATCAAGTGCTGAGGAAGCCTCCGGAGCTGAAGTTCAGATAATAGTGAGGGTCTCATTTCTAACGCACTGTAAGCAGTAGACCAATCACAACAGAGTAGGCTCTCGGAAAGGAAGGGTTTAGAGAGACTGGAGTCTTGAATGAACCGTTTCAGACACTGTGAGAAAAGAGGTGATGCTTCAATGTAATATGAGAAAATTCTTTGTTTTTGTTTTTTTTACACTGGATGCATGTAAACCTGTTGTAGGAGACCTCTAAAACAAAATTAGGAATGTTTAAAATAGCATAAAGGGGCACTTTAAAAACACTTTTATCCTATCGATACGCTATAATACACAGATTATTCTTACTTTCAAGTGTTTATTACAAAGCTTCAGTCTGTGTGTTTCTTCCCTTATGAAAAATTTTTTTTATTCAAGTGTGCTATAGACTAGTATCCTTTTTTAAACTAAAATAAGAAAGTATACTTTCAGTCTACTTTTATGTACTTCTCAGAAATATACTTAAAATTGCACTTAATTATACTTGACTTATACTGACAGAAGTATAAATATAATAATATTTAGGTCTAAGTGTATTTGGCCTATACTTGTACTCAATCCTTTGATCGAGATACACTTGGCTTGTAGTTGTGTTTACTCTTTTGATTGAGATGCCATTAAATACTTTTTTCACATAATTTTACTGTCTTATAAACTTACATTGTTTGAAAATATTGATTTTAAAGAAAACAGATATGATGTTAATTCTGAGTATTTGAATTTTTGTGTAGGCTAGTCCACTGGTATATTTACTTCAAATCTACTTTACTCTTTACGCTATTACGCTATTATTACACATCTAGTACAGAATCTCCGGATCAAAACACAGGTGAAGAAGAAGCAGAAACAAGTCATGGAAGATTGCTTACACAAATCATCAAACATTAAACGGCATATAAGTTAAAAACTGCTGACGTTACCGAATTAAATGTTGAACCCATGAAGAGGAAACGACTGTGAATCTTTGAGCACTGAAAAAAATGATTCTTTGAAATTAATCAATTTTTTTATCATAAGTGGTTGCATTCAATTGATTTTATCTACATTTAAACAAATGCATTAAGTTGAACTAAAATGTATTAAGTTCAACTTAATGCATTTCATAAATAGACATTTATCCTAACCCAGCTGGGTCAAAAGAATCAAACTTTTTGACCCATTTTTTAAACCCATTTTTGACCCATAATGCAAATGACCATTTTTTTATTTAGAGTGATATCCAGGATTGTTTTGGTTATGAAGGGGAATTTGGTGCACTGTGTTTGCTGGTTTCAAAGTTTAGCTCTGTTCCAGCATTTTAAGGCATCATATGCTTTAGATGCTCCACAAGATATTAGTCACCTTGTGTTGCGCAGATTCTAAGCACACATTGCATCCTTCAGTGGTTAAATATAACCTTAACCACTCTCTCTCACACTCTTCAGAAACGCTTTGTTTTTCTTTGCACAGCAGGTTCCAGGGGTTTTATACACAGGCATCACATGACCATCAGCCATACCTGGCCCCCGCCCCTCCCGATGTCCTGATCCACTCACGTCGCTCCATCTCCAGCGCAGTCTAGACATGCCTTCAGAATATTCCACCTGCGCCCGCCCTAGACCCTCTCTCACAAGATCATACTCCACTCAGGTCTAGCGGCTCCTGAACTCACTTCTGCTGACAGAGACAATATCACAGCAATATCCACACATTTCAATCGGGAATATTGTTTTTTAATGAGAGCGTTTCATGTTTATCTGAATCCTTTTAGTTTCAGTCTCTTGTCTTTTGGGTGTTTAATTTTTAAAGGAAAGTGTTAATAATCTTCCACCTCTGTAATTTTGCAGATTATCAATGGCCGATGTTGACATATGAACATTTTGTGTACATTCTAAGAAGATTTTCTCATCTAACAGCCATACAGAAACTGAATATCAACTGTGAAATTTAAGATTTAAACATTCAACTTTTACTGATGTTTAAGAGTGAAAAGTGGAAACAAACAATTCTATTTTTGGAAATATGGATTGGTAGGATGTAGCAATCTACTAGTAAATGTATTTGAAAGATAATAAATAGAGAATTAGCACTATTTTTATGGCTAAGTATTTCGGTTAAGTATCCATGGAAAAAAAATATTATTCAGAAATAGGGTCATATGAGTCAAAACTATAGTTGTACAGAGACAGTTTTCAAGACTATAATATATTTAAGTATATTTCAGCACCAGTAAGATGGATGTAAAGGAGACAAATATGTATAGGATGTAGCAAATGTTTTATATCTTACATTGTATAAAATGTGAATGTTTTTCCCTTGGAAATTTCCTGTTAGAATTATTGACGTGTTAAGTCAATTTAGTGATATAATCCAGAACCAAAAATACAGAGACTAAGGAATTACCTCAGGTTTCATCCTAAGGTTAATGGGCTACATCTGCCGACTGTCCGTGTCTCACCATAAGATTATATCATTTTTGTAAATAACTGTATTTTTCACATCATTTTTGGCATTTTACATACAAATTGCTGTTATCATTGAACAACTTTAGAATTTACTGATCACATGTTCAAGAGACTTATGTGAAACACACATCTGTGAATTTTTTTTTTTTAGAGAGAGAGAGAGAGAGAGAGAGAGAGAGAGAGAGAGAGATTGTGAAAACTGACATTGTGAAACTGAACAGAGGGAAATAATCTGTTAAGCTTGTTATCAGACATTTTGTCTATTGATGTTATTTTGTAAGCCAGCATTTTTCTACATAGTATGTCCACTGAAGAGAGTGAGATAAACCTCTGTATGTAACATGGTGCTTGAATGTGACTGTTCAGGTAAAGCTACCCTTTCATTTTGTAAAAAAGAAAAAGAAAAAAAGAAGCAAATTGTTCAATATGAAGACAGATGATTCTTGCAAAACAGATCAACTGACTGTTAATTAAACATTTAATTAAAAGCAAATGGCTTGAACTTTTAATTGCAGATTGCCCCCTGGCAGTTACTGGATGTAATCTGGATTACGTAATCAGATTCCAAAAATGAAGTACTTGTTATTATAATATATTTCATTTTAAAATACTCATACAATTACTTTTTGATTGATTACATATTATTCACAAAATGGCAATAAATTATTCAGAATTTATTGATTCTCCCTTTTCATCTTTGTAAATGCTCCTTTTTAAAAAAGCCTATGTTCAGAAGGTCTTCCAGGTTTGTGGAAATGCACACACAGACCAACGACTAGTCATGAGCCGGTCACTGAAAACTGAGAGACACATGGCATTTGATCACTGGATTTACAGAAATCATTTCACTTTTAAGAAGTGAAATGTTTTGTTTTGTTTTTATCCCAACATAGCACCATCAACTAATGACGAACACATTATTGATTATCACTCAATAATTAAATTATCACTCACCGGGTAATTTTTAACCACGTATAGAACTATGACTTTGAAAGGGTACCCTGCAAAAGAAAAGAAAGAAAGAAAGAAAGAAAGAAAGAAAGAAAGAAAGAAAGAAAGAAAGAAAGAAAAAAAATCCCAAAGCATTTAGCATGCTTATTAGAGCAGTCGTGTAGTGATTCTTTTCACCATCAGAGGGCGCTGCAAGCTACACTGATTACTTGGTTCAGCAGAAGAAAGAAGTTCATACAGGTTTGGAACAACATGAGGGTGAGTAAATTATTGATTTGAAATAGAAATTAGACATGCATTTTTACTGTCACTTCCTTGCTAAATAAAAGTATTCATTTATATCTGTCATGTTCAAGAAACCAGTTTGAGATGATTTGAGCTTTGTGACATGGTGTGTTATCCTGCTGGAAGTAGCCATCAGAAGATGGGTACGCTGTGGTCAGAAAGGGATGGACATGGTCAGCAACAATACTCAGGTAGGCTGTGGCATTTAAATGCTCAATTACTCAGGGGCCCAAAGTGTGCCGAGAAAATATTTACACACCATTACACCACCACCAGCAGCCTGAACCATTGATTTATTAATCTCTTTCTATCAGCTCAAACCAGTCTGTCCATTCCCCTCTGACCTTTGGCTTCAACAAGGCATTTTATCCCACAGAACTGCCACTCTCTGGATATATCTCTTTTTCAGACTCCACAAACCCTAGAGATGGCTGTGTGAAAATCCAGACCAGCCCGCCTGGCACCAACAACCATGCCACGTTTAAAGTCTACATGCCTAAATGCGTTGAGTTTCTGCCATATGATTGGCTGATTAGATATTTGCATTAACAAGCAGTTGAACTGGTGTACCTAATAAAGTGGCCGGTGAGTGTATGTATGCAGTATAGTAGCATGTCGCATTGCAGGACACTGCTGTGCCGTGTCGTCTGCTCAGTATGCTCTCTTTCTCCCTCTAGGTGTAAAAACGACAGTAAACTGCATCAGGCTGAGAATAGCTGAGACAATAGCATGATGGCTAGACCAGCCACCTTTTTCACTTCATTGTCATCTCAAGTAACACACCCTACGTACGCTTGTTGTGTTCATGGATAAGATTACAGATGCCACATTTTATATGAAGCAGAACATAGCCGAGCAATGTTCAAGTTTAGAAATCTCATCTGCTGTCTGCTTATCTGGTGTGAGGTCATGTAGCAACAAGTCTTCTCTTGAAAATTGATCTCTATCTTTCATGCCATTGAGTATTTCAGATGAAGAGGAGGAAGAAGGAAGGTAGAGGAGGGGGTGGGCCAGTGGGATTATGGGTAATCCAAAACCTCTGCTGCCTAAACTACAGCTCATTCTTTCACTGTGTGTTTGCGTCGCTTTCATACCATATAAGGAAGAATCAACCCATGCACCTGAGGCCTGTAGACACATACTTATGCTTGTCGGTGTGCTCAGGGCCTCCTAAACTAGTTTTTAATCTGTTCTGCTGCGGCCATTTGTTTTGTTGCTTTCCGTAAAATAAAACGCTCTTTCAATTTAGCATAAGATTACTTGGACGAATCTATTTGTTGTCTGAGCTTCTCTGTGACCCTACATGAACTTTGACTTTTTGATTTTTCCATAAAGGAGGACTGTTTACTTAGTTGACAATAACAGCAACATCATGTACAGTAATCAATGCACATATCTGGCAACCCCTGATTGACACAGAGAAAAATGCAATATCTATAAACGCCCATGAAGATAATCTGTGAGTAGTTTACAGGCCAGTTTATCATATAGTTGTCACTTAACCAGCGTTTTCTATTTTATGATATCCAATGGGTGACTCATGTTAAAAGCAGTATAGGTTCACTTTAGTCTCTCCCTCTCTCTCTCTCTCTCTCTCTCTATCTCTCTCTCTCTCTCTCTCTCTCTCTCCACCTCCACAGTAAGACTCTTTAAATAGGGAAAACCACTGCAGGGTTGCAGGTACTGACAAATCTCTGCATTCCTTCACCAGCCTTCCTGCACTCCAGCTTCCTGCATTTAGGCTAACATTCTATAAACTTCATCTGAACTACAAAAGATATTATGATTTTTTATAATTCTAAACTGTATAATTCTAAAGTTTTAATTCTAAAACTTAGCCTATGTTTATTTCCTTGATATATAAACCTAACCTCCTAACCATAGACTGTAAAAGGTCATAACCAAACGTCATTGTTTGGCATAATAATTGACGCGCTAAATAAATGACCAATCAATGAAAGCACATGTCTTGATTGACACTTTCAAAGAAGCGCTAAATCATATGGGCGGGACATTGGGGTTTGTCGACGTTTTATAGCCACGCCCACACAGCTGATTTAAGAGTCAGAGGGAGTTTGCTGAGAGAAGTGAGAGGAAACTAGAGAGCAGGACGCCGATGAACAAGCAGGAAAGTATCACAAACCCCAGAGCTTTTCGGATACATTTGTCTCAGCTGTGTCATTCTTCCTAAGAAAAAAATTATTGGGATTTGGCATTGGGTCTTCTCAACAAACGGCGCCTGAGGGAAAAGAGGTGAGTAAACTTTTAACATTCAGCCACATTCTCACCTGAGCGCGCACCTGAACCTGTTCTGCACAATCAGCCCATGCACGCACGTTTAGCTGTGCTACTCGATGAAGTGATACAAATATTTTAAGTAAAACAAAAGAAAGTTATTAATAGTCTTAATTTAGGTAGACTCCATGAAACAAATTACAAACCAGGATATTATGACATGTTACTTTTTTTAATTTTATTATTGTTTTCTTTACCGTTACCACAAATAATGTAAAGTAGAGTGCACGAGAAACTCCCTATCAGTAGCATCTAAGTTCAGGTGAGCTGTCTGTCTGCTCTTTGCAACACGCCCAGTTTGCTTTGAGACCGGTTTCTAGCAGTATACACGACCTGATTTGCTCAGCCCTGAGGACACACATTCAGCCCTGATGCGGAACAAGAGACCTTAACTGTTATGCAACAGTGCCAGTTGCAAAGTTACATTAATGTGTCTTAATTTCAGTGTGAGGTCTTTTGCACTAGAGCGGTTTCACCTTTGCACTGCATAAAATGCTCTGTTCGTGAGCATTGTGTCTCCTGAGTTGCTGTTGTTGACTTCATCTCAGAGCTGTTGGCATTTGATCTATAAGCAAGGATTAAACACAAGCCAAGATCAGTGGGATGAGAGAACATGCTGATGGAGGGATAAAATAAGGTATGGCACTGCAGGTGACCACTGTGACGGCAGGACAGGCTCACTGGGAAACACACACTTTAAGAGTGAATCTTATCAAACCATATCCCATATATTACCTCCTTTAAATAAATTACACACACATTGTTTTCATGCTTTATGGGGAGTTTCCATAGACGCAATGATTTTTATTTTATCCCCTTACACTAACCCACACCCCTAAACCTACCCATCACAGAAAACTTTCTGCAAAAAAAACAATACTTATGATTTATAAGCTCATGAGGACCAAAAAACTGTCCCCACAAGGATTTCAGATGTTGACATCTTTGGGGGACATTTTGTCCCCACTATGTATAGGGTTTACCAGAACGAAAACACACACACACAGACACACAGACAGTTTTGCTAGTTAATGCCATTTATTAGTTTGCCTCATAGACTTGATCTTGGCATATTTCACTCTAAAAAATACCTACTTTTTAAAAATGGTCCTAAAATAATAATAAATACATAATTTAATGCTTGTGTTTTCCAACATAAAATTGGCACTAAAAAGCATAAAGGTTGACATATTTCTATTATGTGTATTTATCTTGATTTTGGGTCAAATATAATGGATATTTTAGTCTTGTGTTGGCCAAATATGCCCATTTCTCCATTGTAATAGGCACAATTAACTAGTTTCAGGCTGTTTTCTGTGGTTCTGCTTCTGTTACACTTATTAAATTCAGACAGCAAGCTTTAACATGTTGCCTTCTAAGGTCTTACATTAAAGCACTAGAGGAAGTGTGTCAGTGTGGTGAAGCAACACTTCAATATCGCCACGTTCCAGAAACCATTTCACTATTTTGTTGTGTCACGGATGGTTGTTTGTTCCTCTTTGCTCAACTATGATTAACTCTTTTGTCCCTTAAATGTATATTACGCACTCATAGGTAGTTCCTTTTTTATTCTTGGAATCGGATGACAACCTGTGGTGGGTCAACCCAACAAAGGTGCATGTCATGTGCAGGCGCACGTGCGGTCATCTGCATTTAATCACAGTGACTGTATTTGAGCTGCTAATGAACTTGCAGACAGGGATGACACCCTGCTAATCTCCTTATCCCTTCGTCTCAACGGTACACTAAAGCTGTGCTGTTGTCATCCATTTTCACTTTCTAGATGCCTCTCTAAATGCTGCCATTACTCCCGCACTTCATTTGGCATCTTGTTGGCCTTTTTCCCCACTCTGGTTGAATTGGCAGATTTAAATAAGTTTAGAGGTCACTGATGGGAAGTACTTTCATAGTCTGAATAGGCAGAGAACTTTGACTCCCAGAAGCCTCTCTTTCCCTCCCCCCGAGGGACGGGTATATGTGGGTCACATGAGAGAATTCCTAACTGTAGGGCAGTTTCCTTTTTTTTTTTTCCTGAGAATTATATTACTTATTGTGTTTGCATTACATTTATCCATTAACCTTATTACTAATTCTCAACTGAATTTCTGCGCCCTGTGTTTTGCAACCAACTCTCTTGTATACAATAGAGGTAGGGGAGAAATATATATTTTTAAATTTTGCAGATTGCAGTAATTTAACTGATACTGATTTGACTTGACACTCATGAGACTGTAAGGACACTTGCAAGGACATTTCAAATAAAAATTGTGTGGGGAAAGTGTTTGCACACTTTGAGCATCTCAGATTCTGTTAAAAGATGCACGATTTTGTATTGTGTGTTTTTTTTTTTTTGTTGTTGTTTTTTTTTTAAATATATCTCAGGTGGTTAAACAGGTTGTATGGTGGTTAGGGATACCTTATCTTTAATCTTCATGAGTAACATTGGTATTATATTCATATTATGTATATTAGGATTTAGCCATTTAAGCTTTGGAAAAGAACTAGTCTCTGCTGTCAAAGGAACTTTGCATAATCAATTATTGATCTGATGTTTCTTATCTGCCATCTGAATATGTCTTAAGTGTACAAAGATACTTAAAGTTGTTACTCTTAATTTCTGAGTTCTGGAGTCTTCCGCAGGGTGTGGCGGGTAATGAAATTGTCTGTCCAAACTTGTTTAGGAATTATTCCTTCAGTGCAGATGTTCTTTCCACTTCAAAGCAGTAGGAGCTTGTGTCTTGTGTATGTTTGGATCAGCACACAGTAGGTTAAGGAATTTTAACACGCATGACATGCATGACACCATAAGTGCTCCAAAAGTTATGGTAATATGGAAACTGGCTCTCTACGTCACTAATAATTGCATTGTTGATGCATACATTTCTTCAGAATTCACAAGACAATTTTCTTATACATTTATAATATAAAATGTGTTTGTAAATTCTAAACCTTTTTGGGAATCTGGGATTTTTTTAAAATGTGGTGTTTAAATTGATTGTAGATTTTATCCTGAATTGTGAACTGTTTGCTGAATCATGATTTCTGCATGAATATGTTTTACATGCACAAAAACCCACTTACTGTTTGTGTTTTACCACTTTCCATGTTAGTCAAACTTGTTTTCTAGCCCAACACAAACATTACCAAGCACTTGTATTTGGTCATCTGAAATTACAAAACACAGTTTGATGGTATTCTGAAATGAGTGTGGGAATTTAATGGAATTCTTATAATTAGGGGTTGTTAAAGGAATTTACTTTTAAGGATAAATAGGGGTGTCACTGTGTAGATGTTTGTGTACAACTGAGGGAATTGTTTTAGTTCTCGGTGTTACTTTGATATCCTGCATAACTTTTTAAAACCACAAAACCAATTCTACCATAAACAATTTCTTTCTTTCTTGTACGTAGTCAAAATGTCAGACGCAGAGAAGTTCCTTTATGCCGACCGCAACACTGTCAACGACCCTTTGGCGCAGGCAGACTGGTCCTCTAAGAAGCTGGTATGGGTTCCCTCAGAGAAGCTCGGCTTTGAGGCCGGCTCCATCAAAGAGGAGACTGGAGATGAGTGTCTTGTGGAGCTGGCTGACTCAGGCAAGAAGATCAAGGTGAGCAAGGATGACATCCAGAAGATGAACCCACCCAAGTTCAGCAAGGTGGAGGATATGGCGGAGCTCACCTGCCTGAATGAAGCGTCTGTTCTGCACAACCTGAGGGAGAGATACTACTCGGGGCTCATCTATGTAAGTCTGTCTGGATTTTTTGCATGTTCTGATGCATCAAAGAATAGTTTAATTTACTTTGAAACAATTTTCACTCAGAAATTGTAATTTGTGAAATTTACTAGCAAAGAAACTGCAAGTAACATTGAATCAAATGTGAAATTTTGAAAGACTAAAATTAGTATTTTCTCGTAAAACGTACTAGTCTTTGTAAAAAGGGATTTTTCAAAGTTGTAAATGAGTGTAGGTTGACAAATGAACACTTTGACAGTGCAGAAAACTAATATAGAAAATGCACAATTATGTTTCATGTAGTTGCATCATTAAACCATGAGAATCATCTAATGCCAAGATATTTGTAGTTCCTAATTGGTTAGTTTATAAAGAGTGCGTATCTGTCAAGAAGATTAGTCAATCGGCTTGAAACGAATGTGCTTTTTGTGACGAATGGCATGTGTAAATCATTGTTTCAGACATACTCTGGGCTCTTCTGTGTGGTAATAAACCCGTATAAGCATCTGCCCATCTACACGGAGGAGATCGTAGAGATGTATAAAGGCAAGAAGAGGCATGAGATGCCCCCTCATATCTACGCCATCACAGATACGGCCTACAGGAGTATGATGCAGGGTGAGAACAATCCCTGTGTGACGTTATTATTCAGGCCAAAATGGCACTTCTGTTCATGTGATGGAGCACTGTTAATTGATTTCTCTTTTTCTTTTTCTTTTTTTTAGATCGTGAGGATCAGTCCATATTGTGCACGTAAGATTGACTTGGCACTTGTGATATACCAGTAACAAAATAGTATTAAAATGGCCAGCATTGTAGCTTCTTTTAAACTTTAAATTATTCCCCAGGGGTGAATCTGGTGCTGGAAAAACTGAAAACACCAAAAAAGTCATTCAGTACCTTGCTCATGTAGCATCATCCTTCAAAACAAAGAAAGATCAAGTGAGTACAATACTTTTTTACTTTTTCTTTTTTTTTTCAGGGTTGTGGCACAGCCGGTGTTGCATGTGCTCACAACATACAAGAGTTGTGTATTAACAGTATTCAGGTTTGAATCTGTCCTGCTTCATTCCCCCATCTTACCCTCCACTCAAATATTTTGTGCACTGAGGTGCCATTAACATTTACATGGATTCAGTCGTGGAAAAGTCATCACAAGTGAATGTTGATTCGTGTGCACAACCGCCAGATAAGACGAGTGCTGATTGTCATGGCAGAGCTGCTCATAAATGACCACATCAATTTTTAATATCAGCTATTCTGTCTCCAGCCCCCTTCGTGGTAAATGTTTTGTTGATGTCAGTTTTATCTCTTCCTATTCTTCATGCTTTTTTTTTTTTTTTTCTTCTGTTGAAGTCTTCCTCCCACAGGGGTTTAATACTCTTCTCTCTGTCATTTGGACAAGGAAGTCAGAATTCTGTTTTTTCACATTCCTGTATCAGGCCTAGACCTGTTCCCACGGGATCTCTAATGACTTTGTGAATACCTGCATATTTGTTCATGGTTTATAATACACTAAGCCCTTTTTAAAAAAACTGCAAGCATCCAATTGTTTAATGTTGCCCCATACGGTTGAAAATGTTTTAAATTTGAGTCCCCCTTAATTTTTGTGTCCATATTTTGAGACTTTCTCTCTCTCTCTCTCTAATCCTGCAGAGCAGTGTCGCCCTGTCACATGTGAGTTCAACCATACCATCCTTCACTTTTCCTGCTGTATACACCCACTTTTCTGGTCATGCAACTGTGGTTTTCTACAGGCTTAATTATATGGTGTAATGTTGCATAGTCCTCCTAACTGCTTTGGCTAATGCATATTCTAACACTGGTGTAGAACAAAGTTTAATGCACGTATGGTTTTTAGCATTATAAATGTAGTGGAAGAATGTACTCTCCTGCAAAAATGGGCATCAGTAGTCCGGCAAAGCTTTCACTTGCAAATCTGTGATCTTGGTTTACTGTGTATTGATGGTTTGGTACCTTTGTTTCAAGATGTTGTCTTTGTTTCACTAATGGTCTATTAGTTCCTGAAATTGTGAGTTGTAACTTCAAATGCGCTCATCCCCTTTTATCAACTATTTGTCTGCCAGGGTGAGTTGGAAAAACAGTTGCTACAGGCTAACCCAATTCTTGAGGCCTTTGGCAATGCCAAGACAGTGAAGAATGATAATTCTTCTCGATTTGTAAGTGTGCACAGACAAATCCAATTGACTCCTTTTTAAAGGGTCCCACTAAATTTCGACATGAATCAATATGAGCTTTTTATTCACAGGGAAAGTTTATCAGGATCAACTTCGATGTCAATGGTTACATCGTTGGAGCCAATATTGAGACCTGTATCCTTTTTATTGACTGAACCACCACTTAGGAAACTGAAATGTGTATTGTTAGCTTGTTGTCATTTTTAAAGGGCTCATGCAGAATGTGTTTGACTTATTCTGTTAATCCCCTAACAAGCGTTTTTCAGATCTGTTAGAGAAGTCTCGTGCGATCAGGCAGGCCAAAGATGAGCGGGCCTTCCATATTTTCTATTACTTGCTATCAGGAGCAGGAGACAAATTGCGTGGTGAGGACCATTTCATGCAATGAACAAATTTAAGCTATGAATTCTTTAAAATCGTACATGCAGTGTTAGGGACAACTTTTTGTTAAAATGAACGTATAAATATTTTCTTAATGTGAATTTAATGCTGAATACCCATGTGACAGTGTAGAATGCTCTAGGACTAATCTCTAGGACTAAAGGAAAGTTTATAAAGTTTGTTCTCTACTCTACAGCTGAGCTGTGCCTAGAGGACTACAATAAGTACCGTTTCCTGTCGAATGGAAATGTAACGATCACTGGACAACAGGATAAAGAACTGTTTGCTGAAACCATAGATGCCTTCAGGATTATGGGCATCCCTGAGGAGGAGCAGACAGGTATAGAGACTCAAAGGCACTTTCATCTGTAATCACTCTACAGTGCGTTTAAAGGGGTGATTAACTGAGAAATCTAACCGATTCGCGCATTACATGATTACATTACATGAAACTCATTATAATATATGCAAAACTGTTATCCAATCATAGCAGTGGGCGTTTACTTCCAAGTCTTCAATGCGGCACGCCCATAAAAACCGAGCGTTTCAGGAGCTAGGCTCAAAACCAGGGTAGAAAATAGCCTATACTTAGTCATTTTGATGTTTTTGAATATAAAAACCAAGTGAACGTCATACGTTGACCTCAGACAACAATATAAAAAAATATAAAAAAGCCAGTTCATGACCTCTTTAATCACCTAAAGTTGTGATGTCTTTCATGAATCGAGTAAAAGTTCACCAGTTTCTCATGCTGGGAACTATTCTGTGTAGCTATTGTAGTATTTTGACTGAACTCAAAGTTTGGGGTTTAACTTATTGAGGGGTGATGTTTGTTCTTGCCTCATGTTTGAGAAAATGTAATGTTCTGTTAATGTGTCCCAGGTCTTTTGAAGGTGGTGTCTGCTGTGCTGCAGCTAGGAAACATGAGTTTTAAGAAGGAACGCAACTCTGACCAAGCCTCCATGCCCGATGACACAGGTCTCACTTTCTTCATTAACTTGTTCTACAAATTAGTCCCAAGTTCATTTCATTACCAGTACTTGTATTTGCACCAAAAATGGCAGAATGCACATTCTGTTGTTATTCATATTGCTTATTCTAGACTGGAATCAAACCTTTTTTTTCCTGAGCTCTAAGTGTCTTGTCCATTTTAATTTTATTTTTTTTATTTTATCAGCTGCCCAAAAGGTGTCCCATCTCTTGGGCATGAATGTGACCGATTTCACACGTGCCATTCTCACACCACGCATCAAAGTGGGCCGTGATTGTGTTCAGAAGGCTCAGACTCAGGAACAGGCTGAGTTTGCGGTGGAGGCCCTGGCCAAAGCCACATATGAGAGACTGTTTCGCTGGTTGGTTATGCGTATCAACAAAGCTTTAGACAAGACCAAGCGTCAGGGTGCTTCTTTTATCGGAATCCTGGACATCGCTGGATTTGAGATCTTCGAGGTGTGAAAGTGTTGTGCGAAAAACAAAAAATTTGTCTCGATTTATAATTGGCCATTTTGATTAACTCTTTTTCTCTTTGTAGCTGAACTCATTTGAGCAGCTCTGCATCAACTACACCAACGAGAAGCTTCAGCAGCTGTTCAACCACACCATGTTCATCCTGGAGCAGGAGGAGTACCAGCGTGAAGGCATTGAATGGAGCTTCATCGACTTCGGCCTTGACCTGCAGCCCTGCATTGAACTCATTGAGAAGCCTGTAGGTTTCTTTTCTCTTCAAACTTTGTAGATTTTTTTTTTTTTTTTTTTCTCGATTCAAACCCTCCTGCATGCCTTGATTTAAAAAAAAAAACTTTATTCCTTGGTCTCTTTCTCTTTCTCTTTCTCTTTCCATCAGAATGGTCCTCCAGGAATCCTGGCTCTGTTGGATGAGGAGTGCTGGTTTCCCAAAGCCACAGACAAATCCTTTGTGGAGAAAGTAGTCCAGGAACTGGGCAACAACCCAAAATTTCAAAAGCCCAAGAAGCTCAAAGATGATGCTGACTTCTGTATCATTCACTATGCTGGCAAAGTAAGGGCTCTTGTGTGTCTTAAATACTGGGATTAGCTTCATATGTTGGTAAAGTGATACTGTGGACGTCTGTAATAATTATCATGAAGTCATATTTGGTAAGCAATGTCTGTGGAAATTGCTGAGGTGGGCAACTGAATTCAGGCATCACAATATTATAAAGCACAGTATGAAACGTGAATTTATTTAGACATTTATATGCTCTAGAACATTACATTTCCCTCAACATTTAAATCTAATCCCATCTGAATAGGGTTGAAGAGGAGAATTTTTCTTTTAAAAGTGTATCATTTATGTTTCTGTCTGGTCCTCCACAGGTTGATTACAAGGCTACTGAATGGCTAATGAAAAACATGGACCCTCTGAATGACAATGTGGCAACTCTGCTTAACCAGTCAGTGGACAAGTTTGTGTCTGAGCTCTGGAAAGATGGTATGAGACTGCAGATGACTAACCATTAGATTGATTTAAAGAATGTTAATTTGAGTATTTCAGATGTCACTAATGTCTAAAAAGTTGACGACAATCCACCTGCTGCATTGAGCTTTTGTTGGTCAGGCTTTTAGGTCGTCATAGAGAAAAGTGAGTCTGATTCTGCCAGTGTGTAATATGCAGGTTGTCTGCTACTGTTCATCCTGGACACTAAAAGACTCCACAATTAAACATGAAAAGTCATCTTAAACACTCTTGTGTTGGCTTCCTGCATAATGGTTTTTTTTTTTTTTTTTTTTTTTTTTTTTTTTTAATCAGTGGACCGAATTGTGGGATTAGACAAGGTAGCTGGAATGGCTGAATCATTGCATGGAGCCGTCAAGACTCGTAAGGGAATGTTCCGTACAGTAGGACAACTGTACAAAGAGCAGCTAACAAATCTGATGACCACCCTCAGAAATACCAATCCTAACTTTGTCCGATGCATAATCCCCAACCATGAGAAGAAGGTGTGAAGAGAGAAACTTTAGACCCCATCCTCAAAACATTTGTATAGCCAGGTGGTTCATGCCTCTCTTGTGGCCTCTAACAATTAAGTCACTGCTCTGCTCTTCTCTTCTAGGCTGGTAAATTGGCACACAACCTGGTTCTAGAACAACTAAGATGTAATGGAGTTCTAGAAGGAATTCGGATCTGTAGACAAGGGTTCCCCAACCGCATTGTCTTCCAAGAGTTCAGACAAAGGTATTTTGGAGTATCATGAATGTTGAGTATTTGAACTGCTTGTCTGGCGTAGTACTGCTTTTATACTACGTAGCAGGGAATTATGCATACCCAGAATTCAGGGCTTGACTTTAGTATCTATAGACTTCTTGAATCATCTTATTCCTTCTAGTCTCTAAATTATGTTTCCCAAATGTAATTTCAGATATGAGATCCTCACGCCAAATGCCATCCCCAAGGGCTTTATGGATGGGAAGCAGGCCTGTGTCCTCATGGTAAGAGTTGATGCACACCATTATGTAACTCTAAGATAATTGATCCTTTATTGTTTAAAATGTATTGTAATGTATTTTCTCTCCCAGATCAAGGCTCTGGAGCTGGATTCGAACTTGTTCCGTATAGGTCAAAGTAAAGTGTTCTTCAGGGCTGGCGTTCTTGCCCACCTGGAAGAGGAGAGAGATATGAAGATCACTGATGTCATCATCACCTTCCAGGCCTGGTGTAGAGGTTATGTTGCTAGGAGGTAAATGTATTTAAACATATACATTTATACAGATCAGTTTCCCAGCACACCACAGCTAGGAGAGATTTGAAGCACTAAAAATTATGGTCTGTGTTTGCAACCTTGGCTGATAATTTCTAAATGACTCTGAAAGGTTGTCTTGTATGATAGATGATTGAAGATGTCTGTGAGGTGTTAATTTAAACAGGAATGTTAGACTGACAACTTAAGGTTTGTTTTACATAGAGCCTTTGCTAAGAGGCAGCAGCAGCTGAATGCCATGAGGGTGATCCAGAGGAACTGTGCAGCCTATTTGAAACTCAGAAATTGGCATTGGTGGCGACTCTTTACCAAGGTACACATATAGGTTCAAAAATCTGTATGTTTATTAGAAGTCAACCAGAGATCTCAAAGCAATGTCTCCACTTTTCTTTCTTCAGGTAAAGCCTTTACTGCAGGTGACCAGACAAGAAGAGGAAATGGTCGCTAGGGAGGAAGAGTTGGTCAAGATGAAGGAGAGACAGCAGCAGGCTGAAGACCAGCTGAAGGAGTTTGAGACCAAACAACAACAGGTGTGTATGGTGCTGGGTTTTTTCCCCGCTACAAGATGACTCTTTATTCTCTCTTGGTGTCCATAAACGTATCATTGTTATTCCCTGTAACAGTTAAATGCAGAGAAGTTGGCTCTTCAGGAGCAGTTGCTGGCGGAGACCGAACTGTGTCAAGAGGCTGAAGAGATGAGGGCACGTCTTGCTACACGCCTGCATGAGCTGGAGGATGTCCTGCATGACCTGGAGTCCCGCTTGGAGGAAGAGGAGGAGAGAGTCTCACAGTTTCATACGGAGAAGAAGAAGATGCAACAGAACATTTCGGTGAGAGGAAGTTTGATGAATGAAATTGACCTCCCAAATACAAACTCTAAATGTCTGTTTAGAACTCCATACAAAGTTAGTTGATTTGTGTTCAATTGTAATTGAAGAACCTAAAATCCTTTCTCAGGATCTGGAGCAGCAACTGGATGAAGAAGAGGCTGCCAGACAGAAGCTGCAATTGGAGAAAGTCACCATGGACTCCAAGCTGAAGAAGATTGAGGAGGACATTATGATTCTTGATGACCAAAACTCCAAACTTGCTAAGGTCTAACAAGAACGTGTTCTGCCTTTACATAAATCAACAATGAAGTAGTTTCAAGTCCACATTTCAGAAATTTGGGGAATCAAAATATGGTTTTGATTCCACTATATGATTCTTGCCCCAAACAATTCAATTAATGCTACACAAATGTTGAAGTAGTATTTAACTACTACGATATCTTTTGAAAGTGTTTTTACTACATGTGGAAACGGTTCACGTCTTCTGCCTGCATGACTGCATAATCTGCTGCAAAAACTATTTAGTGCTGCTTGTCCTGATAGTGATGGTTGTATGCGGGTATCTGATCTTAACAGGAGAAAAAGCAGCTGGAGGAGAGAGTCTCTGAGTTCACCACTAACCTGGCTGAAGAGGAAGAGAAATCCAAGAGTTTGCAGAAACTCAAGAACAAACATGAGGCAATGATCACTGACCTGGAGGGTAAGTATATATTCACGACCCTCAAATAATTATGAAGCAGGATTTTGAAAACACGCACGTCTAAAGCCAGCCCAAGAATGCGGATGACAAAAACTTTAGTATGATATCTCTTTATTGCTGTATTTGCAGCAACAAAGAATTGTTGCAGTGTTCTCTTTGCTACATCTCCATACGCCTTAATTGTTCACATCTCTCCTTCACATTCTCAGATCGTTTAAGGAAGGAAGAGAAGACGAGGCAAGAGTTGGAGAAGAACAGGCGAAAGCTGGAGGGCGACTCTACAGATCTGCATGATCAGATCGCAGAGCTGCAGGCTCAGATTGCAGAGCTCCGCGCCCAACTGGCCAAGAAAGAGGAAGAGCTCCAGGCTGCACTCGCAAGGTGAGTGAAACGTTTGTTAGCTGTAATTTGAGATTTTCATTTAACTGTCCCTCACTGCCACTTCCACTTCTGTCTTAACACTTTTTACCTTAATTGGGTGTTTGCTCCAGCTACATTTTGTAATAATTCTTTTTTTTTTTTTTTTTTTTTTTTTAAATAGGATTGAAGAGGAAGCTGCTCTGAAGAACACTGCCCAGAAAAACATTCGTGAGCTTGAGGCCCAGCTCTCAGAGTTGCAGGAAGATCTGGAGCTGGAGAAAGCTGCCCGTGCTAAAGCAGAGAAACACCGCAGGGACCTGGGAGAGGAGTTGGAAGCTCTGAAGACAGAACTTGAGGACACGCTGGACTCTACTGCTGCTCAGCAAGAACTCAGGTCAGCCATGAGGAAAACTGACTGGGCTTGACTTATTTGAGATTTTTTGCAACAACTTAATTTTAAATTTTTATCTTTGGAAATGAAAAACATGTTTTGTGGTCAAATTCTGGCTGGTAATTACACATGGGTAACATGTCATTCTTATGGGAAAATGAAGGCATTGCAATGTCCTAGATCATTTTAAAAATGCTTTTCTTCCTGTCTGAAGGGCAAAGAGAGAGACTGAAGTGACTCTGCTGAAGAAGACTCTGGAAGATGAGGCTCGTTCACATGAACAGATGCTAGGTGAAGTGCGACAGAAACACAACCAGGCCTTTGAAGAGCTCAACGAACAGCTTGAACAGTCCAAGAGGGTGAGACCATGTGCCTCTCCTAAAGCATTGATGGATTTTAATGGTGCTGCTTTAATAATTAGGGAATGGAAATCTTGCAAAAAATGTGCTGATCCTTTGATTGTCTCATTTAAAAAAGTGTTGCAATTATTACAACTTAGTGTCTCTCTGAGAAGTGTACATTTTCTTTCCACCCACAAAAGCAAACTTTCTAGAAAAGTGTTAACTAACACTCACTGTTGTGTCCCTCAGAATAAAGCATCTGTGGAAAAAGCTAAACAGGCTCTGGAGAGTGAACGCAATGAGCTTCAGATTGAACTTCAGTCATTGTCCCAAGGTAAAAATGAGTCTGAGCACCGCAGGAAGAAAGCCGAATCACAGCTTCAGGAGCTGCAAGTCAAACACATAGAGAGTGAGAGACAGAAACAGGAACTGGCTGATAAAGTGGCTAAAATGCAGGTATTTAGACTAAAATATGCAATTATACATCAAAGTATAAAAATCTCCCGTCTGAGATCCGTTTAGAGCAAACTTGTGCCTACTTTAATGCACACAATATAATTATAATATATATATTTTTATGTTTAGGTGGAGCTTGATGCTGTTCAGGGAACCTTAAGCAAGGTGGAGAGCAAATCCATCAAAGCTGCCAAAGATTGTTCTACTGTTGAATCTCAACTTAAAGATGCGCAGGTACAACTTGGTCATACACTATAGTGCATCATTCACAGACACTTATCACTGGAGCTTGCTGAGTGATTGTACTGTTGGTCACAAGTAGTTCCTGCTTGCCCTAAAATAAATATTGGGCTAATCACAGGTGTTGCAGGTAAAAATAAGAGTTAATTCTGAATTGGTTTATATTGTTTTCCTATGTGGTTAGGCGTTGCTGGAGGAGGAGACCAGGCAGAAGCTTGCGCTCTCTACTCGTCTTCGGCAAATGGAGGATGAACAGAACAACCTGAAAGAGATGCTGGAGGAAGAAGAGGAGAGCAAGAAAAATGTTGAGAAGCAGCTGTACACTGCTCAAGCTCAGGTGTGTGTGCCCTTGAGTCGGTGGACACGTTCTGGTGGATGATAATGCTGGCCTAGGACCAGTTTGTGTTTGAGAACTTTCTTATTCCACTTAGATTTTTAGATTAGAAATGTTATTCTGTTTTTTGGTTTGTTCAGTTGGCAGAGATGAAGAAAAAGGTTGAGCAAGAGGCCCAAAGCCTGGAGAGCTTGGAGGATGGGAAAAAGAAATTGCAGAGAGAGGTGGAAGGCATCATGCAGCAATTGGAGGAGAGGAATGCTGGCTACGATAAACTGGAGAAGACCAAGACCCGTCTACAGCGGGAGCTAGATGATGTCCTTGTAGACCAAGATCATCTGCGTCAGACCGTTCAGGAGCTGGAACGCAAGCAGAAAAAGTTTGACCAGGTAGAGAACAGTATTTACAGTATTATACTGTAAATGGAGCAGAAATGTATTTATGAACATGTGTCAAAGGGTATTTCAAATGCTGATACTCTGTTTTCTGCAAGTTATAAAAATAATAATTGGTAACTCCCTTATTTTAGTGTCATTGTTACATGCAGTAACTATAGTAATAACTATAAATTATGCATAATTTCATGCAACTAACCCCAAACCTAATTCTAACCCTAGTGTCAGTACATGTAGTTACTTATTACTCAATATTTAAAGTCTAGCAGTCCTTTGTGATAAAATACCTCAATTTGTGCAGCTGCTGGCGGAGGAGAAGAATATCTCTCTGAAGTACGCTGAGGAAAGGGATCGTGCCGAGGCAGAGGCCCGTGAGAAGGAGACCAGAGCTCTGACTCTGACCCGAGAGCTGGAGGCCATTACTGATTTGAAGGACGAACTGGAGCGGGTCAACAAGCAGCTCAAAACTGAGATGGAGGACCTGATGTCATCCAAGGATGACGCTGGCAAGAGTGTATGTGAAACACAAGCATGACATGTCTAGAATGTGTGTTAGTCAATTTTATCCCTTAACTCATCCTTGATCACCAAAATGACATTTAAAAGTTTCTTTTTTTTTTTTTTTCATGCCTTAAAATGGCTTGAATGGAACTACACCCTTGCCTCATTTAGTATATGTGGTTCTATGAATATGCAAATTAGCCCCGCCTCCACTCACACCAGCTCAGAGATTCACTCACTGACGATCACACGTTGACGTGATTGGTTACAAGGTAGTTTGACGTCAGAAACACCAGCGATTTCAAACCATGTTTGAGACTGTCTTTGGTTCACTGCAGTTTTAAGGAGAAAATACTCAACAATGGTGTTGTTGACCTTATGAATTTGCACATGGTTTGTCTTAAAGCATATTGAAAACACCACATAGACACATAAACAACGTTAAAAGCTTGATTTTTACCACAGCGGGACTTAAGACCACAGCTCTGTTCCAAAACCCAAAGCTGCTAGACTAGACATTGAAGATCTAAAGTCTTGTGGTCAATTTACAGCAGTGAAGCCAGGTTGAGAATGAAATAAGTACATTTCTTTCAATACCAAAAACAACTTATTCGAATGGTTCAACTGTTAATTTATTCAAGAGTAAAAAATGTCTTTCGAGCATGCTAACTGTTTTAGAACAGAGCTAATGTCTACAAGCCAAGATATAACCAAAGCATCTGTTAAATTAAAATTTAAATATGTAATTTATTCCTTGAGGATTTTGTAAGTGAATTATGAAATCTTTAAAGTCTTCCGCCTTGCATTTAAAATAAAATGTATAGTCTCTGAAGGTCTAGCTCATTGTGGTAAACCAGAATGTTTATTTATTTTTAATTTGCATGAGGTAAGATTATGTTTGACTGGTGGGCAAATATAGCACTCATCCGGTGCGCTTTGGCAACAATTTGCTAAAAAGGACATGATTAATTCTTACCACTTATCTTAGTTGTGCTCAAACGTTTGTTCTTTTCTTTTAAGGTGCATGAGCTTGAGCGGGCCAAGCGAGGAATGGAACAGCAGTTAGAGGAAATGAAGACTCAGCTAGAGGAGTTGGAGGATGAACTGCAGCTCACGGAAGATGCCAAGCTGCGTCTGGAGGTCAACATGCAGGCCATGAAGGCTCAGTTTGACCGAGACCTGCAGGCCAGAGATGAGCAGGGTGAGGAGAAACGGAAGCAGCTAGTCAAACAGGTATGTGCTCGCCTGCCCAATGCAGAACAATGTTAATCTATGAGATGCTGATAAATGTTTGGTAATGGAAATAATGCACAAAACTACTGATATTGTAATTATGTTAGGTGCGTGAGATGGAGATGGAGCTTGAGGATGAGCGGAAACAGCGGGTTCAGGCCGTATCTGTGCGCAAGAAGCTTGAGCTGGATCTGTCAGAGTTGGCTGCTCAGATCGACTCTTCCAACAAGGCTCGAGATGAGGCCCTCAAACAGCTCAAGAAACTACAGGTAAGAAACTACACATACACATTCTACATGAGCATGGGCATTACTTTTGCATTAAATTGGTGGGGATTTTTGGTTTCTAGAACCAGAGATCAGGTTTCTACTTTTGCCTGATGAATAAAATTGCAACTGGAGTACATAAACAAACATTTAATGCATGAACTTTATGACTCTGACATGGTATCTGTGTCATTCCCTCTATTGTTTTGCAGGCCCAGATGAAAGAACAGATGAGAGAGTTTGAGGAACTGCGTCTATCCAGAGACGAAGTTCTTAACCAGGCCAAAGAAAATGAGCGCAAGATCAAGAGCATGGAGGCTGAGATCATTCAGCTACATGAGGTTTGTCTTGTACTTTTTCAGGTTGGATCAGAATTGTACTGCAACTAGAAATGAATTCTAGGGTAAATTTGAGTGTTCGTTTAGACTGAAAGGATTCTTTATGGAAGAATTAGGCATGTGGAAAATGTTTCCCTTTTATCTCTGTAGGATCTGGCTGCTGCTGACAGAGCAAAGAGACAAATCCAGCAAGAACGAGATGAGCTACAGGATGAGATCAATAGCCAGAATTCCAAGAAGTGAGTTACCTGCTGCTATTGTGATGTGTTGTCTGGTAGGGTATCCTGCACCAAACAGTTAGTCCTAGAAAATCAAAGTATATTGGGTATCTTATAGTGTTGAGTGGTTTAAATGTGCTTTTTCTTTCTTTCTCTCTGTCAGCTCACTGAGCAGCGACGAGAGGAGAAGAATTGAGGCACGTATTGCTCAGCTTGAGGAGGAACTTGAGGAAGAACATCTCAATGTGGAGCTGCTCAATGATCGACTGAAGAAAGCAACACTGCAGGTAGAGTACTAGGAGCTTAATGAGATACTCATCCAAAGTGTTCCCAATTTCAGCTATCATGTTCATCATGATGCTCTGCTGCTAATGGCTTTATTTCGTTTGAACCACAGGCTGAACAGGTTACAGTGGAGTTGACTGCAGAGCGTGGTAATAGCCAGCGTCTGGAGGGTTTGCGCTCTCAGCTGGACCGCCAGAACAAGGACCTAAAGCAGAAGCTTCAGGAGTTGGAAGTGGCTGTAAAGAGCAAGTACAAGTCCACCATTGCTGCACTGGAGGCCAAGATCCCACAGCTCGAAGAGCAGTTGGATATTGAGATGAAGTGAGTAATGGTAGAGATGGTTTGTGTAGATTATTAGAAGCAACTTTCATACTCCACAGGGACTGGGATACTACATGGATATCCGCTATAGTATAGACTATAGAGCACCTCAATTTCCCCAGTAAAAGGTATTTGTTAATAACCTTCCTCAGTGACACTTCTATGTCTCTGTGCTTAACTCTTCAGGGAGAGGCAGCAGTCCACTAAACAGGTGCGACGTGTGGAGAAGAAACTCAAAGAGCTGTTACTGCAGGTTGAGGATGAGAGACGCAATGCTGATCAATTCAAAAATGAGGTGGGTTTTGGACTGCATTTAAAATGCAATAGGCTTGTTCAAACTAGTTCAAAGCCAAGGGATGATCTTCATTTGATTTTAAGAGGAAATTTCTCAAATGGTGACGATTTGATGATTTAAAAATCAAACAAACTGTACAGTAAATTTTAATTACATGCCCGTTTTGTTGCCATTGTCGTCTTTATCTGAAATGTAAGTATTGTGGTAAGGTAACCTTGTATTTTGAGTGCAGTTCATAATGAAATCTTCCTCTGTCAGTCTGAGAAGCTGAACACTCGTATGAAGCAGTTGAAGAGGCAGTTAGAGGAGACCGAGGAGGAAGCGGCTCGAGCTAATGCCTCCCGCAGGAAGATGCAGAGAGAGCTGGAAGATGCCACGGAGTCTGCTAATGCTATGAACCGAGAGGTCAGCACCCTAAAGAACAAACTCAGGTGTGTAATCCGCTGCTTCGTGATGGTCATGGTATCATTTCTCTGCAAACATCACTTTTAAACTTACTGACAAATCCATCTGAAACATTTGTACTTTTCTATGCCACATATTTAGTGTTTATATAAAACTTGTGTCTTCTCCAGGCGAGGAGATTTCACTGTCAACGTACGCCGTGCAGTTGGACGCGCTGGTGTGGAAAGTGATGAGGAGAACGATCTGAAAAGTGAGGGATCAGAGCCAACTCCTGAGTAAATTTCAGTGTATGAAAGCTGAGCCCATTGGTGTACCAGATGAGCTATTATTTTCCTCCAAGCTTGTCTTGTCTGTCTAAATGATTTTTGAATGCTCTGAAGGCAACTGTATCATTAATGGGGTTTCACTGCAATTTTCAATGTTTTAAAGCAGTTTTTGGGCCAAACAATTATCTGAGCCATTAGACTAAATTTGCATTCAAAATATAAAAAAAGCCATTTAACTTTCCAATGAGACTGCAACTGTTCATTTGGCCTAATCTGTTTTACCCTGTTGATAACTGCCTTGAAATGCCTTGAATAAATATTGGCTATTTATATTTTACATGGGGAGTATTTATCCATTTACAAGGTAAATTAAATGTTTGAAAATTTTTATAATTGATAATGGGAAGAAATTTCCTTTTGTAATATTATGTAATCCAAGATTTGCAAGATATTACCCATCAACCAAAGAGAGATTCATCTTCCAGCCGTTTTGTTTCAAGAGCACTTCAGCACCAATTAAGCCTTTTTCTAATTATTTCACTGTCACTTTTCCACCTCATGGTTTAAAATTAAGACTGTTTGCCTTAATTACATAAATATTTTTTGTTTTGTGAGTTCTCACTCAGGACTTGTATGCCACATTAATATGAACTATTTGCAAGTTATTTTTTTTTTTAATTATTGCATGTTTTGAAGTTCACACTTTAGGTGGTGGGTGTGTAAAAAAAATTGTATGTCAACTTTATTTTTGGTAATTTTCAAGTGCATTTGCTAACATGCCTCTTTCATACAGTATCCCCCCCCCCTTCTGTATGTTTGTAACAGATGTGATAGACCTATAAATTGTCACACTTCCAGTGAAATTGTAGTGGACTGACTGTATTTGGAACAATTGAAATTATTTTCCTCTCACTTTTAATGTCACATTATTTCATTGCTTCCGATTAAAGTTTTGTCTTTTGTATTCTCAATTTTACCCCTAATATTTCTCCAAACACAGTATTTCATTAAAGGCATCGATTTTTGGTAACTGGTTCAAAGAGTTTTCTTAATGAATGCAGTGAACTAATGGTTAAAGTGCTGTGTAGGTTAAAACCTTAGGACTCATCCAGGAAAAAGGAAATCCACCAGGAAAAAGACCAGGCTGCTTCTATAGAGACTTTCTGTAATGAATGTATCACTTGATTAAATTTGTGAATGAATGTACTTCAGAGTTTGACCAAATTAAACTGGATTTTATTTATATTTAGACGAAGACTCAGCCAATAAATACAAATACAGTAATGAAGTTCAGTCTGGTAATATTAGAGGGCAAACTATTTAAATCTCTCTATTTTTCCACGACTTTAATTCCAAAATGATGCATAATTCAGTTTTGTTAAATGTACTACAAATAAAGAGATTAAAGCAATGTTAAAGGGATAGTTCACCCAAAAGTGAAAATTCTGTCACCTGTTCCCCATCTCCAGTGAATTAATTTCTTCTGCAGAACACTTTGAAGAATATGGGTAATTAACCCGTTGATGGGCCCCATTGACTTCCGGGCCCCATTGACTTCCAGGCCTATGGAGAGAAAAAACGTTGGAAGTCAATAGGGCCCATCAGAGCCGTTGAAAAACTATATGGCTCTGGGGCCCATCAACGGTTTAATTACCCGTATTCTTCTAAATATCTTTTGTGTTCAGCAGAGGAAATTAATTCATACAGGTTTGGAACAACTTGAGGGTGAGTAAATGATGACTGTTTTTATTTTTGGGTGAACTATACCTTTCTAGTCACTTTGTAAGAGATGGGAACACGTATACCTCAATGTTCCAGTGGGAGGCATCGCGGCTCACGCATCAAGTGTCTCTAGCCGGAGCACGTGTGACACCGGCACCGCTGGAATAATCGAGCTGAAACCGGTTCTTGCCCGTTGTTCTGGAGTGGAGACTACGCAAACATTACACAGGAGTTACGCAAACAACGCAGAACTTTCTTGCGCGAGCGTACAGCGTAGCTCCAAACTCACAGATCACGGTCTCCGCGGAGCAATGTGATATTGAAAACTTGTGTAACCTACGCACGACTGCTGTTTCACCTGAGTTGAGCAGCCCTGTAACATGTATTGATTGCTTGAAAGGAAATTACGCAGTTTTAGACATCGAAAAACAGAATTATTGAATGTAAGTTAAAGTTTGTTGATTATGATGGAGTGAACGGGGACTGTTAGCATTACCGGCTAACTGACAGAAATCAGCTGACCTGTGTTGCACCCTATGGTTGCACCACCCTATTTCCAATATTTTCGTTGTGTATATTGTCAGTTTTGTGTTTTACGAAGAAAACTGCATATGATGCGTTGTTAGCCGTTGCCGATTGTTTGAAACGCGTTATGCTTGGTCAGAAGAATTAGCATTAGCTTTCACTCCGATCTGACTTAGTAGCCTAGTTTGTATTAAGTTTACATTTATTTCTGTGGTGTGCGGCACATTTCTCCATGTTTATGTAAGATTTTATTAATGAAATGGTGGTTTCTGTGTGTAAATTCATCGGCCATCTCCTTTGCACTGTTGACAGCTGTGTAGAGTGACAGAAAGAGCGAGAATCATGATGAAGATCAGTCCTCATTCACTGTTTCTCTTCGGTCCTTAACAGACAGGTAAATATTAAATATAACTTAAATCTGTCTGACTGCCTCTTATTTTATTTAGATGCTTTAATACACGTCCCTCTAGTTGATTCTGTCTTGATTCTGTGCTTGGTTTTGTGTGAAATTAGCAGTGGTTATTTAATTAATCAGGTTGGGTATTACATTAATTTCTCCTTCATGCAGTCTGGAATCTTAGCTTTGACGGGTAAGAAGACATCACGACGGCCATAGAAGAAATAAAAACGAGGGAGTTGAGCTCTTCCTCTGTGCAAGCTTCATCATCCTCCTCTTCATCCGCAATGGAGCTTGCTCTGGTGAGTTTGTGGTATTGCTGTGTGTGTGCTTTAATGTAAATTTGTTCTGCTGAAGTTAAATGTGAGATGTTGAATGTCTGTAACCTGACAGTTGATTCAGCAAGCTTTTTAATACTTCATTGTCATGCTTTTCTAATATAATCTACATTAGAGATTGATTGCATTACGTTAACTTCTGCTTGAATGTATGACGACCTATTCAGAAAAGAATAGTAATCAAAATGGGTTTTTAGGGGCCGAGACGAGGTCAACATACAATGCAATTAGCAATGATACCAAAAGAAGCACACCCAACATTTCTGAAAATAAGTGAACATTTATTTTACACAATATTAACTTAAATATTTGAAAACATAAAATTTGCATATTTCACTAAGAAGGTAGTTGTATTGAAACTGATGCGTGCAGAAGAAACTTCCACTTGTGTTAACTGATCATGATTAACTCAAAATGGCCAAATAATTGGTCTGACTGACATATTAGTAGAGAAAAGCAATCAGGGTTTTTTCTTTTGTTTCTTATTTGTAATTGTAGGCCCGAGAGAACGTGTATGTTATGATGACACTGTTTTCCCACCACATAAGCCGTTTTATGTGCTAATGTCATATAAAGATCTGAAAGTCATTTTTTTATGTGTAACTCTGCTGAACCTATGTTGGAATATTAGGATACATGCATCCAATGAATGACCCACATTTTCTCTGTCACATCCACACAAGCACACGCTAACGCACATATACATATGCCTTTGGCAACTGTATGACTCACGCTGTGCTGAAAGCACTTGATCCGGTGGAGAGGAACACAAACGAGGAGAGTGAAACCACGGATGTGCGTTTAGGTGTAAAGGGGTGAGTGTGGAACAGCAGCGCTGAGAACGGCAGGCATGGAAGCTTGTGGATTAAGCCGCTGAATCTTCTGCTGGGGGTGGGAGGGGGGTAAAGAGAGATTTCTGGGTATTGTGTGTGAGAGGAGAGAGATATGGAGGCTTACTTTGTCATGTGCTGTTAACGGCAGCAGTAAGAGTGTGATAAAGAGAGATGCAAGAGAAAAAGGACCCTCAGCCCAAATCTGCCAGCAGCCTGGGAAAGGTAGGGCAGATTAGTCAGTGGCTCACTGTATGTTTCGCTAGTCAGTGTTTGTGTGTTTTTGTGTATCTCTGCGCAGCTGTGTGTGTGTGTGCATCTTCCCGTCACTCGTGTCTTGCTGTTTTCGTGCTTCTAAATGAATCTCAGCACTCCGAATAGCCTGTCGGCAGAGCTCGAGTCTTGATGTGCATATCAGTATGCGTGTGATGATGCTGACAGTGTCAGTGTGTGATTGTGCATCTGTGTTGGATGTGATTATCCGTGATCAATCTGTTTTGAAGTGAATTTATGTGTATTGCGTGGCCATGCACACTTTAAAAAAAAATGTATTTGCATACATGTACATGCAAATGATGCCGTGTATTGTTGGATATTCAGTGTGTGAGAATATCCTTTTATCTGGGCTGTCAGTGTTGGTCACTGTGGTATTTTTAGTGTTCCTGCAGTAGATGGTGACTTTTGTGTTGAGAAAATTGCAGTTTTTGTACCCGAGCCTGTTAAAGTGGGCATAACATGAAAAACAGGATTTTTCTTGCTCTTTTGAAATACAACTTTAACAGTGCAAAGCTTCCTCCCTAGTCCACACAGAACATGAAAACCAAGCTACAAAATGATGTTGTTCATTATCGTGAATCGTCATGGTTATGACATCACAGCCACTTGCAAATTCCATGTTTTTTTGTTTTGTTTTTTTGTCTCATTTTATTTTAATAAAAAAAAAAACGTGTAATCAATTGAATTGACAGTTTAAGGAATATTTTAAAATGTAATGATGAAATGAAAATATTAAAATTCCTTTTTCCAGTTGTCAAATGAAGTGCTGCATAATTTCATTATAAACAACAATATATTTCTGTCATAATTTCAAGTTGAACCAAACCTTTTCTTTGGTTTATCTGTGTTGTTTTTGCCATACTTTTGAATAATTAATCAAAAAATGGCCAAATCCTATGGCATACCATACATTCTTTTTTATGCCTAGATTCCAAGATTCTTCACGTGTTTTCCACATAGCGGCGGAAATCATAGGGCCCTATTTACATGGGAATGCTTGCTTGGTATTCAGGAACTTGGTGCTCATTAAAGAACAACATTTGAAATTGTGTAGTTAGACACATTTAATTTTTAATGTGGTGCAAGAAATATTGACTAACAAACATTAGAAGTGGACTAAAAGGAAAATAAAATGGTACAAGTGTTGAATATGGCCACTTCCAGAATTATATTCTGTTAAACTGTTTCATCATCTGATCTTTCTACTCATCTCACAATTATTTGTCTTCTCCTCTGCTGTCAAGCCACATTTTATATCCATCCATTCATACTCTTATCTAGCTTTAACCTTTGTCTCCTCCTTCAGTCCTCGTTTTCTCAAATTCTGTCTTTCTTGGTTTGTTCTCTCAGGCTCATCCTGCCCTGAAGGCCTTCATGTGCGGCTCTCTCAGTGGCACCTGCTCCACTCTGCTGTTCCAGCCGTTGGATCTGGTGAAGACCAGACTGCAGACCCTGCAGAACAACATGCACCCGGGGTGAGACGCCACTGTACGCTGTGACCCGCGCTGATCATGTCCTTGTGCCTTAATCTTTGTCTGGTGTTAGGTGTCAGTGCTGGGTTTCATGACTTGATTGGCAGATAATGAACATGTCCTGCACAGTTAAAATGCATAATCATTAGGGATGCAGACTACAGATTTCTTGTCATCATGATCGGCTGATCCCACTCATTCAAGCTTTATATAATATGTAAGCTCTCTGTTGACTCTTTACACCCTGAAGGCATTTTTAATAATTTCACATCTAAGGGGCATACTTAAAAGTAGTGGCTTACAACTCTACAAAAAACATAGTCTATATATGACAGGTCATAATATCAAGTTTGAACTTGTTCTCAATCATGTCGACTGCATCTGGGCCAATTTTGTGTTGATATCTCAAAGCAATCAAAAGTTATGGCATTTGGAACCATGGTAGCCTTTTCAAAGTGTTTTACTGAACATAAGAACTAATTACATGTGTAAATGCCACGAAACAAAAAAATATTAATAATAACATAGAATAAGTCAAATGTAATACGATTCTGGTTGATGATCTTCCAGCGCTGTACGGTAAATCAAGACCTGTCAATCTGAGCGATCGATTTTACATGACGTTGGAAAACACCGCGTCATGATCGCAACGCAATCGGATACCAGAAGTCCTATAGCTTTAGCCAAGCAGCATGTCATGTCACTCCGTGAGGATTTTCTCAAGATCTACGCATCATGTTATGTTGTGTGTGTGTGTGGGCTCGTTTGAATCGAGACACCCTGTTCTAAATAAAGACGATTTACAATGGTTTACTAATGTAGCAAAGCAGAATGTTGCACAAAAGCCTGTTGGTTCGTGAGAATGGCCACATTTAGCAGCTACCGATCGAGTCATAGAATGTGATTATCAGCCAATAGCAATCTGTGGCAGATCGATCGGAGCATCCCATTTCTGTTGTCATTCTGACAAGGGGTAATTAACATGTCATAGATTATTACATAGATAATGACTTTAGTCATTGCAAGGGAAGCACCGTTATAGCCAAGTTTTGCCCCGTATAATCAATAATTAGTAATGTTTGCTAAGGCATGCATAAAGTTGAACAAAAGGGATTGGGATATTTGCAATGCACATAGCAGTGCACCAAAAACATTACCAACCACATAGCAGTACCCCAGCAACTCACTAAAAACTATTCAGAGCACATTACCAACCACATAACACCCTAGCAACCGACTGTGAGGTTTTAGCCTGTGTTTTTTGGTAAGATGCGTGTTGAGTGTCATTGTGTCTGTGTTTATATAACTGTGGGCTCTCTGCATGCTGTGTGGGAGTGTCATGTGCTCTATTATTAAATTGTCTGCCTCTCTCAGCTTTGCAGAGAATAACATGGTCCCCCATGTCAAATTGTTTAAGATTTTTGGCTCCTTTTGTCTGTTTTCACCCATCTTTGTCTCTCTGCCCATGATCATTTTTATTTTTGCCTTTGTCTCTCAGTGCTCCTAAAGTGGGAATGATTTCAGTGTTTTTAAACGTGATCCGCACAGAGAAGCTGTTTGGCCTGTGGAAGGGGGTTTCACCGGTAAGTCGACTGTGTTGGCTGACTTCTCCATTTCCTTGGTCCGCTCTCACTGTTTGATCTCACAACAGCACCAGTGCTCTGATAGTGCTTGTCGAACCCGACTAAATGAATTCAAGGCGCACATTTTCATTACGCGAAACTGTTTGTCTTTTACCATAAGCGAGTCTCTTTTGAGCTTTACTAATCTAATGTGCTTGTGCCACTCAAACCAGCAACAGATAAAGGAGCAAACAATCATCTAAATCAGACTGTACTTTACTGTTTGGTGATCGTTCAACATCAAAACATGATTACAGTATATCAAACCGATTTGTCAGAGGTGAATATATGCAGGATTGGATTGATTGAAAATAAAATATATTACAGATGACTGTATTATATACCAAATATAATGCTGAAAATAATGCTGTATGAACCATTTATGTTTATGAACCAACTGAAAAATCTACAGATAGGTTTGTGAGTCTGGAAAATTACAGAAGTTTGAAATAAAAATGTGTAGGAACCCTGATTATTACATGTATGGATTTCTTGGAACCGGTTTTGTTTTTATATATCAATGAATGATTTCTGACTCACTGTTTCTCTCTGTTTCTGTCCTGCAGTCGTTCATGCGCTGTATCCCTGGTGTAGGGATCTACTTCAGCACATTTTACTCGCTGAAGCAGCATTACTTCGAGGATGGGTCTCCGAGCGCTGGGGAGGCGGTGTTGCTCGGGGCAGGGGCTCGTTGTGTGGCCGGCGTGGCCATGCTGCCAATCACAGTCATTAAGACTCGCTTTGAGGTGAGGACCATTACTGAGACACTGCATATACATTGAAAATGCATGTTTTCGGGTGTATCTGTGTGTTTATTCACCGTTGCACGTTTTATTTTTAGAGTGGGCGGTACAATTACGTGAGCGTAGCTGGAGCTCTTAAAAGTGTGTGTCAGAACGAAGGTCCCAGGGCTCTTTACTCCGGGCTCACGGCGACTCTGCTCAGAGATGCTCCGTTCTCTGGCATCTACGTCATGTTCTATAGCCAGGCCAAAAAGGCTTTACCACAGGGTAAGCTTCTGATCAAATGAAAATGATGTTATCTGAGGGATGTGGGATTGTTTAATAATGTCTGCTCTCTCTCATTCACTCAGAGATCAGCTCATCATCCTTTGTCCCGCTGGTTAATTTTGGCTGTGGTGTGGTGGCTGGTATTTTGGCCTCTCTAGCCACTCAGCCAGCGGATGTGATCAAAACCCACATGCAAGTCAGCCCCGCATTGTATCGCAAGACCAGCGATGCTTTACGCCACGTTTATGCTGTAAGCATCATGTTACTAGGGGTGGGCGATGTGACCAAATTCTTATTTCAGGATATGAGAAATTTTATTTTATGATAACAATATGTATCATGATATAGTTATTATGTGTTATCTCATTTCTGTTATTTAAAATAAGAAAAATGAAGCAAATTACAAACAATAGGACAAATGCAATATAACAAAAATATGAATTCAACAAATTAAGTTTTTCAGGGACAATAGGTTTATTTAACGTGTAGTTAGAATTAGTACAGAAATTTAATAATCAAAAATGTAAAAACAAAATATTGCATAGTCTTCACTGTATGAATTAAATATACATTTATTTATATTTAAATATAAATTAATAGAGCTAAAATAAAGTTATTCAGTCAAGAGCAGTAAGTTATTTTCTCTTTTGTTTGATTCACATTAATGAAACAGAGCAGCATGGAGGTATATTAGGCGGCTGTCACTTTAAGACTAAACGCATGGATCCATTATACTGACACACATCTGGTTTACACCCAACTGTTTACTTTCACTTGAGCCATAACCGGCTGTGTTTACATTAACACTCCATACCATGGGCATTTTGACTTAACTGAGTGTGTATTCAACCATTCAAGCGCAATTAAACGTGAAAGAGAACTGAATTCACGATCGCATGTTGAGAGACGCGGATTTCTGTGAACGCGCTTACGCTGTGTGTCAGTCAGTGCTTGCACCGCATTGAGTTTTTTCACTGCTTATAACACATCGAGCACATCCCAAATTTGCGATCGCCCTCTAAGAGAGGTAGGTTTTGGCAGTGTGCCAGTCAGCACGAGCACCGCACCGAGTTCCTTTTCAGAATAGATTGCTCTTATAACTCTTTTTAACACCAAGCATGTCATACTCTTTTTATTCTCATTTATGCATTTCATCAATCTGAAGTGTCAATAGTGCTATATTTACACACCGCAATATATACAGGATATAGCAAAATCTCTAACATGGTAACAATATATATCGTCATACCGACCAGCCCTACATGCGACAAAACATATTTGTTGACCTTTGAAAATCTCTTCAAATATAAAGAAAAGTCAGATACAAAATGTTATTTTAAACACAGCATGAAATCAGTTCCCTAAAATACACTACCATTCAAGAGTTTTTAAAAAAAGAAATTAATACTTTTATTCAGCAGGGATGCATTAAATCAGAAGTGTCAGTAAAGACTTTATATTGCTACAAAAAATTATATTTGAAAATAAAAGCTGTTCTTTTCTACTCATCAGAGAATCCTGAAAACAAATGTAGCACGGTTTCCACAAAAATATTAAACAGCACAACCGTTTTCAACATTGATAATAATCAGAAATGTTTCTTGAGCAGCAAATCAGCATATCAGAATGATTTCTAAAGGATCATGTGACACTGAAGACTGGAGTAATGATGCTGAAAATTCAGCTTTGCATCACATGAATAAATTACATTTTAAAATATATTTAAATAGGAAATGATTATTTTAAATTGTATTTCACATTTATCAAACGAGTGCAGCCGTGGTGTACATAAAAGACTTTGTACATAAAAAGATCTTGCTAACCCATACTTTTGAATGGTACCCTATTTACTTACCTTATAAATGTTCCTGGTGCGAGAATCATGATACTCTAAAATAGAAAAATGCAACTGAAAGATAATATGAAATCATAATATCATATCCTATCCAGTTCCCACTTTTCGTTATCCAGTCAAATCGTCAATGATAAAATGAAGTCCCACCCAACATTATTTTCTTGACTTTGTCGCATTACAGAATTTAAATGTGTTCTGAATGTTGTTTTGTAGTTGTACAAGTCACAGGTTTGTTAAAGTAACTTCCCTTTCATTCTTTTCTCTGTTGTTTTAGAAGCATGGCTTGAACGGGTTCTTTCGGGGGGCGGTTCCTCGTTCCCTGAGGAGAACCCTGATGGCTGCCATGGCCTGGACTGTGTACGAGCAGCTGATGGCACACATGGGCCTGAAGTCCTAAAGACACCTGACGCACTTTTTTTGTAGACTTTTCAAAAACTGGCAAAAGATGGCGTTCTGTCATCCTCGAAGAGTTGATCAAATTGAAAGCAGCTAGTGTTGGCTGAGGTACCGGTAATAGAAGGGTTGTGTGTATGTGTTTGTGTTTTAAGTGTAGTGAGTCTTTACCCCATGACACCTCTGACAGTGACATTCCTAAATTGCCACATTGTGAGTTTGTCTGCCTTGTTGATGCCTGCGCACTGAAGAATACCAATGAGAGACAGACTGCTAAATCATGTGCCGTCAGCTCACAAGAAATCACTCCTCGTGAGAAAATCCTCCACACTAACCAATGAACTCAATATACCACATGACCGTGTCATTAAAAAGTGCCCACCCTTGCAGGTTTTTCGGAAATGCACAACTCTGTGTCTGAGACCATTAAGCCTAGTCCACTGAGTTGAAAATCCCCTTTAGTCGAGGATGAGGCAAGCGGGTGTCCGAGACATGTTGACCTAATACTCCAGCGCTCCGACAATCAGACCGAATTACTCTAGAGCTGAGAAACTGAACTGACAACACATGACTGTCTCATCAACATACTCCGTTCCGACTAATAATTGCACGTCTATATGCGATGATTTGTGCTGTTCTACTGATCTCCTGTGTTATATGACTGGATGGATTTATCAGTGCATTTCAGTACACTGGGTTCTTTATTTTCGTGAACACTCACTGCTGGGCACAGACAAAGCCAGGATTTGGATTGAATGTGACTGTAAGATTTAGACCTGAAGAAACACTTAATTTTTAAGATGGAGACAAGTATAGTTCCTGAGAAAATGATGTTTGAAGTGGAAAGGCAGCGAGAAATTATCATACTTAATTTATTGTATTTGCAAATGTGTTGTCGGCTATTTTAATTGCCGTTTTGTTGTATTGAGGTATTGTGTAATAACTGCTGTAAGATGCCATAGTATCATCAGTGGTGCTCGGTGTGAACACAACTTTTTTATGTTAATTCTATTCTAATTTTAGGAAATCTGCCATGAACATGTCCGGGTGGTTGTTCACCCTTGACAAAGAGGGAGAACCAATAAAAAGTTTAAAGAAAATTAAGCTTGTTAGAACTATTAGGATTTTTGGTACTGTGACATTATTTTCATTGCAATTAGACACATTTTCTTCCCAAATTATCACTAATGTAATTTTTTTAAATGTAATATCTATTATATTTACTGTATATGCTTATTTTGTACACTATGGTAGTCTTTGTTGTACTGCCTTTAATATAAGTTTTTTTTCTCCTCCAAATTTTAAATCAGCATATTACAGTACTTTTACTCCAAAACAGAAAAAAATTAAGTTAAAAAGCAGGGATGCATTACAATACTGAGAATTTATGGGAAATAGGCTTAATTGTCATG
The DNA here is from genome assembly GCF_963993115.1 of Abramis brama. Lineage (NCBI taxonomy): Eukaryota > Metazoa > Chordata > Actinopteri > Cypriniformes > Leuciscidae > Abramis > Abramis brama. Next base: position 35,218,849 of record NC_139973.1, read on the forward strand.
TAAGTAATGTAACAATGCGATTTCAATTTCTTTAAGATAAATATAATTTCTTTCTTTTTAATTATTATTATCATCATTTTTTTCCTTAAACTTTTGGGGGTAAACATCACCTGGACACATTTTCATGAAATTTACCCCATAAGCGTTTGGGTTTCTCATTCTCTGCAACGTTCTGTCTTGGTGATGGTGATACTTTGTCACGCGCCATTTGATGTACTTTGAGGGTTCAAGTGAGTTTGACCATTTAAATTCAGGAATTTGATGTACTTAATCATAATTTCATTTAGTTGGCTGAATTCAAATCAGTTAACTCATTGTTTTGAATTGTCTTGATTGGCGTCTCCCTTACAAAGCAAGCTTATCTACTGCAGAATGCAGTTTAATACCCAAAATATGAAGTTTGAAGACTCGTGGAGCCAAATAATACACTATAGTTTTATATCAGTTAAGAGGGTTTATAAGTTTAGATCACACTACAGTACATGCATAGTTTGTGAAAGCACTTTACATTCAGTAAAGTTGGCTCCATTCCCCAAACTGAATCTGGGTGGTGTGTGTGTGGTCACATGTTGCTATGTAAGCCATTGTGCTTTGTGCTGTACTGTGGAGATATTCGTTTGCCTTCAAACAATCAGTATTGTCTTTTCAGCATTATTGTTGATATTTTGTCTTTGTGTGAGAATTTTTTGCACATGCAAATGTCGTGCCTATGTTAATATGTGAATAAATCTGCCCCGTTTTATAAATGGTGGTAAAAGTTTCTTTTATGCATCTACACTACATTTTCAGCTTTAACACACAGAATACTGAAGATGCATTCAAAATCAATGATGCTCTTTTTGCTTTAATAGACCGTACAGAACAATGGTCTAGTATACTGTTAAGGTGGCACAAAGTGGTCTTGCGTCACAGTTATGCTGTGCTCTGCTGATGGCACAAAAACTGACAGTCTGATAGCCATCAGTGTATCCAGACATCCAGCCAGACAGAATAAACGGGGTCAGCTTTGAGGACACCTGGAGGGACTGAATCACTGCAATGACACAAATCAAAAGGGGAGCAGTAACTATAACTCAAACACCAGACTTCATCAGCTCTTTGAGTTATGCGAGACTCCTGTCAGCTTTTATTTACAGCTGGGATATCAAAGAAAATAATAATGATATATCTCTATTATAATGTCCCGCATAAACCAGCAGGATGCTGTTCAAAATGCAGACATTAGACTGTTTTAGTTATTTTAGTATATCAAGTTAAACTAAATTAAAATGATTAATGTTAACTAAATAAAAAAAAGTTTATAACGTTAACGTTTATTTTTTGTATACTAGAAGCAACAAGAAGACTAGAGTCCGCTCACATGTGCTATTCTCCTCCAGTAGGGGGTTGTGTGTTGATGTCTCGGTTAGACAGGAGAAATGCAGAGAGCAAGAAACCTCCCTAATATGATTGGTGGCCACCCGAGTATATATACTACGTCATTTCCTCATCCCGCCCTCTTTTCGCCGTGAGGTGCAGAACTCCATACGGCGTTGTCTCGTGGTGAGCAAAAAAATACAATTTTGACGAGTTTAAACGTCTATTTGAGTCAGACTTTTTAAAAATAAAGCTAATAATTGTCAATGTTCATTAGTTGTCAGGTTAAATGTGAAGTTTGCGCTACTTCCCTTAAAATATGTAGGCCTTAACCGCGGCGTGTGATCTCGCGCAAGGAAGCGCGTGTACGGCTACAGTCAGTGTTGCGCGCGCAGTGGTCAATTGTGAGATAAATTAACACTCGAGTAATTTGATTAACATTCAGTCTTTACATAGTTTTTATTTTCTATTTTAGTTAATTGTTAGATTAAGGTCCACATTTAATCGAGTTGGCGAGTGTATGTGTATCATCTCACGTGCTTCTAATGATAATACACGATTGGTCTTCAAGCTGTAAACATCACGCACACAATTAAAGCCTGGCACTGATGTCGGTGTTTGGGTGTCGGAAGTGTGCTAGAGTGATCAAGCTGGGTTTTCGCTAACACCATGAGGGCTGATGCGCCCTATGACTGGGGTTTGATAGTGACCAGAGCTACATTCATCCCAATTCACGTTTGAAATACTTACTTCACTCACCAATGACTTCTCGACTAAATAGTTTTTTTTCCTGTTTTTCCTTCCAGCTCTCCCACTAAACTCGTTACGCAGGGAAAGTGGTCACGATGTCCGGAGGTCTGGATGTCCTTCAAATGAAGGAGGAGGATGTGCTGAAGTTCCTGGCCGCAGGAACCCATCTGGGAGGAACCAACCTGGACTTCCAGATGGAGCACTACGTCTACAAGAGAAAGAGTGATGGTAAAAAGCACAAGAAGACTAGAATATGGCTTAGAAATGCCTTGCAGGTGTTTTATCAATCTTTAACTAAAACTTAGTTGATCTTGGAATAAGTTGCACGTTTCCTCATTGAGTTGGCATGAGCATGTGTAGCATCTCATGTGGTGATGCAAGGTTGGTTTAAATCTGTAAACACGCACACCTTTAAAGCCTGGCACTGATGTCGGTGTTTGGGTGTCGGATGTGTGCTAAAGTGATTTAGCTGGGTTTTCGCTAACACCATGAGGGCTGATGCGCCCTATGACTGGGGTTTGATAGTGGCCAAAGCTACATTCATCTGAATTGGTATATAAATAAAGTACAACTGTATTAGTAATACTTTGTCTTAATTTTTTGTTAAAAAGAGAACAATCAACATAATACAAAAAAAAATGGTTTGACTCCATGGGACCAGTAACTGACATCATAGAACAGTGAATGTTGCTAAAATATGGAAATATTAACTTAATCTCAGGGGGTTCTTCACGAAAATATTCTTTCCAAAGTGTTTAGGTTTGGGTACCCTTGCTATAACTGATCAGAGTTTTGCATTTCTGCAGGCGTGTACATCATCAACCTTAAAAAGACCTGGGAGAAACTGCTGTTGGCTGCTCGTGCTATTGTTGCCATTGAAAATCCAGCTGATGTCTGCGTTATCTCCTCCAGAAACACTGGCCAGGTAATTGGCAAACTCAGTGACTAGACATTGTCAGCAGCATTTGTCTTAAAATCCCAAGTTTAAAAATAGAGCTTTTAGACAGGCACACTATTAAAACCTGGCACTGTTGTCAGTGTTTGGGTGTCGGAAGTGTGCTAGAGTGATTCGGCCGGGGTTTCGCTAACACCATGAGGGCTTTGCCCTATGACTGGGGTTTGATAGTGACCTGAGCCACAATGTTTTTATTGGATGTATTTTGTGAACATGACTCTTGGTGATTTTAGTGATGTTGATTGTCACTGCTTTTTCCTGTCAGAGAGCTGTGCTCAAGTTCGCCTCTGCCACTGGCTCGACCACCTTCGCTGGTCGTTTCACTCCTGGAACCTTCACCAATCAGATTCAGGCTGCTTTCAGGGAGCCCCGCCTCCTGATCGTGACTGATCCCCGCGCTGACCACCAGCCGCTGACTGAGGCCTCTTACGTCAACATCCCAACCATTGCCCTCTGCAACACAGACTCACCTCTGAGATATGTCGACATTGCCATCCCATGCAACAACAAAGTATGAATGAGAAACCTCACTCTTAATCTGTTATGTTTGTTCTGTGTGAAACTCAAACAGCAGAGCATGGTGCTAGCAGCGCCAAGGTCATGGGTTCGATTACCAGGGGAATCAAACCCATGTTTTCTAAATGCATATTATAGATCTTATTGTGAACACTTCATTCAGGGTTCAATTCCCAGGCAAAGCAAGAGCTGGAAAGTGTACCCCAAATGCATATGCTATAGTTTTAAATGTCTTGTGTTTTAGGGTCCCCACTCTGTGGGTCTGATGTGGTGGATGTTGGCCAGAGAGGTGCTGAGGATGAGGGGAACCATCTCCAGAGAGCACCCATGGGAGGTCATGCCTGATCTGTACTTCTACAGAGATCCTGAAGAGGTATGATGTGGCCCTTGAATTTTGTCTACTCTGCAGATGAAAGTGTAAAAATATATAGAAGTTTACTGTAAATTAATTGTACTGAACTAAACATTTTTTAATACAAAATATATATTTTACAAAATAAGTTTTAAATTTGAAATTGATCACAGCAATTGAGCCTGCGAATTAAATATTGGAACGCCAAATATCCTGGCACAGGGACAGTGAGGATTGTTATGCACTTGGAATATAACTTTTTTTTAACCAGATGGTTAAAGAGAATGTTACTTGAATCATATTGTAGTTACGTTTTTAAGTTGACTAGTAAACATTTAAAAAAAAGCATCTAAATTGTGAATCTGAAAAATTGAGTTTTTTTTGTTGTCATATTGCCCAGCCACGTGTTGAATCTGTATCTGCCATGTAATAGCCTGTGAAACTGATATGGCAAATTTAAATGCATCCAACCAATATTCAGAATCAGTTCAAGTGTGACTAACATATTTACTATTAAAAATGTACTAATTGTGACTGATTTTGCTCCACCTCTAGATTGAGAAGGAAGAGCAGGCTGCCGCTGAGAAGGCTGTTGGTAAGGAGGAGTTCCAGGGTGAATGGACCGCTCCAGTGCCCGACTTCAACCAACCTGAGGTTGCTGACTGGTCTGAAGGTGTTCCAGTTCCATCTGTGCCCATCCAGCAGTTCCCAGCTGGCATAGAGGGTAAGCTGCCTTTTATATTCATTTCCCCACATATTATAGTTGTTAATTGAACCGTTTTAGGAGAACAAAAGTGTCAAGTTAATTATATTTGATCTGAGCATAAATTGATAATGCTATGAAAAATTACTTTGAACTATAATCAACTTTTATTGACTTCAGCTCCTGCCAAACCTGCACCAGCTGAGGTGTTTGCAGGTAAGCAATGTTTCCCTTTTTTTTAACAATTTGACAGCATAGACTGCACAATGTGAAAGATTATGGTGTCTAACATCTGGGGTAACTTTGAATGTCTCTCTCTTCAACAGAGGACTGGAGTGCTCAGCCTGCCACTGAGGATTGGTCTGCTGCCCCCACCGCTCAGGCTGGAGACTGGGGCGGCACCACTGCAGACTGGTCTTAAGAAGCGTTAACCTAGTGTGATGCTTGTGAATCAATAAATTTGATTGTTTAAAATATTGCTTCTGATATGTTTTCTTTTGTTGATTTCTGAATAAGCAGTTAGGACTCTAAAGCATAGTGTTTTATCAAGTCCACTTTTTCATCTTTTACATCAGTAATTATAAAATCAGACATTACCAATGTAGATGGACATGCTTTAAGTCTCGTCAAATGTGATGGCTTAATGAAGGGATCATGTAGTCAGCTGAACAGTATTTTGTAATAAATCCTAACAGGGTGAAATGTAAGCTAGTTTGTAGACACTTGAGTGTCAAGTTGCTACAGGGTACAAGTCATTATTTGACCATTGAAATCTTTTCTATTTAGTTATGCAATAAAATATCCATATTGTGTTGTGGAGAAAAGTACTTTCTTGCAAATGAAGGTCAAGAGGCAGAGTTCCAGAAGTCAAAACTTTATTGAACGAAGCTGAGATGTATCTGAGAATCTGAATTTGTGTCTGGTCAGGGTGTCATTCAGGGTGTTGTGTTTGGCAATGACCGTGCAACTAATGTTCTTGTAAGATTAGCACCTCCTGTTTCCAGAGGTGGACAAAGTGCACGACTTCCTTGAGTGAAAGTACAGATACTACTGGTCAAATATTACTCCAAGTCAAATTTGTAAAGACCGATTTTTATTTGGAAGTACTCATTTTTAAAAGTACTTAAGTATCAAAAGTAAATGTCAATGCATTGTTTTATTATTGTTGTATGTATACAGTATTTTATGCCTGCCTGCCTACCTACCTACCCTCATATCAATATCAAATGTATTTCTAGAACACAGTTCCAGTAGTGGGATTGAATAAGTGCAATCTGGGGTTCTGACGTCGACCCGACTTTCATTTACAACCACAACGCAACCAAAAACATCCCCTGACTGACGTTACTACTTTCTACTCAAGGACCTTGACAGACATGTAGTGGAGAAAAAAGTACGATATTTGTAGTGAAGTTAAAGTAAAAAGTTTCCAGAAAAAAATAATTCTCAAAGTACAGATACTCAAAAAGTGTACTTAAGTACAGTACTCAAGTAAATGTACTTTGTTACTGCCTGTCCACCTATGCCTGTTTCCCACAATTAAATTTTACTCCACTTGTCTTTCTCTTTAATTGTGGAATCCTGCCAGTTGATAATCAACTCTTTCCCTAATGCCCAAATAATCTTTAATATAACCTTTGCCAAGGATGACCATCCCTTTCCCAGAGGCCAGATCTCTTCAAGAGATGTATTTATTTCACACTTCTTAATAATGGGGTCAATACTTCATTGGTGTTTCAGTGGGCCAAAAATGGATTTGACCTTTGATATAAATTATTTCTCACAGCTTTATAATACTGCTGCCATAATTATGTAATATATTGAATAAAGTAAAGTTGTGAAGCTATGTTTTGATTGCAAGTGGTAGTACCAATCCACATTAAAGCCTGGTTTCACAGACAGGGCTTACATTTAAGCCAGGATTAGGCCTTAGTTAAATTAGGACATTTAAGTATCTTAGCGAGCCTTGGAAAAATAAAACAATTACTAATGTGCATCTTGAGACAAAACAATGATGCTGACATCTTAAGAGTCAGTCAGTGCAACAAAGTTGCTTTCAAACTTCCCAGGAGGTCTTGAACACATCATATGTACCAATCAAATGGTCATATTATTTAAGTTATAACGAAAACGTTCCACCCCAGATGGGACTCGAACCCACAATCCCTGGCTTAGGAGGCCAGTGCCTTATCCATTAGGCCACTGGGGCTTTCGCCATGCTTCAGTGACAACCATTCTTTGTTTAACGTTACTCGTAAAATCGTAATATTTTTACGTTACTAAATTGTATTTCTGGTTGACAAAGTTTTATATTTTTCCTTCGGCATCTCTGTGACATATTTTAATCATCTTTCGATTAAAAACACACTGCAAAGCTCTGAGAAAGAATCATATCACACGGTGGTCTTCTGCCATGGATCTAGTCTAGTGAACAGTGGGTTGCGTAGCAACAGCGTGATGCCGCCGCGCCGCCAAACACGGCAGTAGAGATTAGCTAGGGAATGCTCACAACTCCACGAGCAAATATATTCCTGCTTTGTGTTATTATATATCATTTTATTTAGTTCAGGAGGTAGGATCGGCTGTGTTGTTCAAAGGCGAACGAAGATCTGCTTAACATCTTGTGTGCACACCTAAACATAGTCGCTTAGCAAGTTTGCTAGCTAGCAGGCTAACTGGCTAGTTCACCTCATCTAACGTTACAGAAATACTGTTCCTGGATTAACGGATATAAATTAAATCAGCGTTGTTTGTATTGCGTGTGATTCATTTGATCGGCTTTATGGTGGTCAGAGTGATTGTAAAATGATTGTTTAGTTTCAGGACTGTTTTTAGGGACAGAATAATAATCACCATGGTGAGTATCAACCAACATAACACTCTGCTGGATTTGGTTTGTTATTAAAATCATACAATAAATTGCAATAAGCAAGCAAGCGTAATTGTGTTTTTTAGTGTAACGGTAGCCGTCATAAATATGAATTTAAGAAAATGTGCTCATCTTTAATGTCACTTTAAAAAAATCCTTATTGTTAAATATTTATTTTGCTGGTGTCTTATTACCTTTTGAACTATATCTTTTTAGATGTATTTATTTCCATGTTTTAATTATTATAATAACTAAATTCCTTTTACAAAAGATTTCTATTTCAAATATTTTAAACTTTGTATTCATCAAAGAATCCTGAAAAAATGTGTCACGGTTTCCACACAAAAATTAAGCAGAAAAACTGTTTTCAACATTGATGATTATAATAACTTACATTTTTATTTTAGAAATCAGTACATTTAGAATGATTTCTGAAGCATCATGTGACATTGAAGACTGGAGTTTAATTACATTTACGAAGTTATTCTTATATTGTAAAATACATTAAAATACACAACAGTTATTTAAATAACTGTAATAATAGTTCACAGTTATAAATGCAGCCTGTGTGAGCATAAGAGATTTAAAAAAAAAAAAAAAAAAAAAACTTTCCTCACTCAACATTTTGAATTTGTAGTGTATACAGTAATAGTGCTTGTACTATCTATAATGAATGCAATAAATTACTTATAAAATAATCACTTTGTGCAAAGATAAGCTGTAAAGCACAACTAAGGTGCAAAGGATTGTGCAAATTTTTTGTAAAATAGCCAATGAATAAACTTGCACTAAATATGCACATATCGCTTCGGAAATAAGTAGATTTGCTCAGTTTATTGTTCTAAATGAGTGGATAAATAGATATGTACATGAATGTTTACAAACTGGAGTAAGTTATGTTTATGATATAATATCATTTAGATGAACTGTTGTACATCCTAATAGCACCAAACTCTTGTTTCTGTTCTGAAGCTCTTATCACGGATGAAACCAGCAGTGGGAGGAGAGGCGTCCACCGGTTCTAACGAGAAGAAAAAGAAAAATAAAACGAAAAAGATTCCAAGACTTGAGGATTATCTAAACCAAAGAGACTACCTGGGAGCTCTGACTCTATTAGAGGTACAAAAACAACCACATTAGACCTAAGATTACAACTCCATGACATTTACATGATCTTATGAACTTTCATACACTTTAAACTCTCTTGTAATATCAGTTCCAGCGTAATGGCGGAGAGACAGTGGAGCATGCAGACCTTTGGATCGGATTCTGTGCCTTTCATTTGGGGGACCACCAGAGAGCAATGGAGGTTAGAGAACGAGATTCTGCAGGATGTTGGCTCCAGTCTGTTGTGCTGGGTTGGGGGATGAATCACCTTAAGCCCCTTTCACACAGAGATTCCGGGAAAGACACTGATAATGTGTCATGGGATTTTTCCCAGGATTTTTCCCAGGATTGTTTGATTTTTGGTTCATTCACACTGCCAGTGATTTTCTGGAATCTGTGCATGCGTTCACACACATCCCGTAAAGACACGTGACATTACAAAGACTTCCGGCATCGGTCATGCAATTGTTCACACAGGGCGTGTGTTCCAGTACTGATCCCAGCAATGTTATTAGGTGCCCATCCCGGGATCAATCTCGGGATGTTTGCGTTCACGCAGAAGGCACTATAGCAATTCTATGGCAATGTTCTGGGATCAACGCTCTGTGTGAAAGGGGCTTTAGAGTGACATTATGGCCGATGTAAATTGGTTGTTTATAACATGAAATATTCGTACTTGTTACATTTATCCAGGAGTACAAGGCGCTCACTTTGAGGCCGGAGTGTCCGGAGGATGTTTGGGTATTTCTGGGCTGTGCGCTCTTTTTCCTGGGGCTTTATTCGGAGGCGGAGGAGGCAGCACTAAAAGGTTTGTCTTCACAACCAAAGGGTTGATCAAATTTGTAAAAGTTTTTGAAAGAAATCTCGTATGCTCACCCTGGGCACATTTATTTGATTAAAAAAATACCGTAATTTTGGGAAATATGATAATTTAAAATGACTGCTTTCTGTATTAATATATTTTAAAATATTAGGCTATTCTTCTTATGATGGTAAAGCATCATTACTCCAGTCTTCAGTGTCACATGATCCTTCAGAACTCATTCTGATATGATGATTAGCTGCTCAAGAAACATTTATTATACTGATCAATTTTGTGGAAAGTGGAAACCATGGTATATTTTCATTTTCAGGATTCTTCTATAAATAGAAAGAACTGCATTTATTAGAAATAGATTTTTTTTGTAGCTCATCATGCTGTCTTTTTCAGGGCCAAAATCTCAGCTTCAGAATCGCCTACTCTTTCATTTAGCTCATAAGGTCAGTTTTTCCATAATATTTCATCCCCTACGTGACATTATTATGGTAGCGCATTGAAGATAATGGCATTATCTGCTTTGTTCGGCTCTCTGAAGTTCAATGATGAAAAGAAGCTGATGGGTTTCCATCAGAACCTGGAGGACGTGACAGAGGATCAACTGAGCTTGGCTTCCATTCACTACATGCGCTCTCATTACCAGGAGGCCATTGACATCTACAAACGCATCTTACTGCAGAACAGGTGCTTCACAACACATCGTCATCACATCAGCATATGATCGAGCATCTCTGAGAAACAATAAAATGCATTTATGCAACAAACAAAAAAAAACTTTACATTGACTAATGACTCATCTCTCTCAATTCTACAGAGACTTTCTTGCCCTGAATGTGTATGTGGCTCTGTGTTACTATAAACTGGATTATTATGACGTGTCTCAGGAGGTGTTGGCCGTGTATCTGCAGAGTATTCCTGACTCTACTATCGCCCTCAACCTCAAAGCCTGCAACCACTTCAGACTCTACAATGGCAAAGCTGCTGAGGTCAGCTAAACGAATATGTATACAAATACACTAATTATAACGTTAGGGCCAGAGGTTGTGTAGTCAAGGCCAAAGTTACTTTGATGATTATGAACTTTAAGACAGCATTAAAGGTAGGGTATGTGATTTGCAAAACGGCCGGCAGATTTTGAAAATACACAACTCAAATGGTCCTACCTTCTTTCCTCCAACGCTGGCCCTGACTCCACCTATCCAACGCGCAGTGGATGGGAGGGGGATGGGGGGAGGGGGTACGACCGTTTGATTGACGAACTTACTGTCCAATGATTCTAGGTGGTCTTGGAAATGATTGGCTGGAGTTTTTCGAGTCCGTTCCACAGATGATTAAATTGCTTAATTTTCACTTCAGTGCTTCTAACTCAGTGGCTGTAAGTGGGTTAGGAATAGGATTTCAAGTGATTTTGAAAAAATGGACAAAAAAGAGAATCACATACCCCACCTACGATGCATTTACATTCGGTAATGTGACATACACTACCATTCATAGGTTTGGAGTCAGTATGATTTTTAAAAGAGGGCTCATCAAGGCTGCATTAATTTGATTTAAAAAAAAAATTAACTGTTTTCTAATTGAATATATAAAATATAATTTATTCCTGTGATGAATCTTCAGCATCATTACTCCAGTCTTCAGTGTCACATGATCCTTCAGAAATCATTCTAATATGCTGATTTGCTGAAACATGTCAAAAACAATACTTTTTTCAGGATTCTTTGTTAAATAGAAAGTTCAAAAGAGCATCATTTATTTAAAAATATAACAAACTTTTGATCAATTTAATGCATCCTTGCTGAATATAAAAAAATCTTACTGCCTTCAAACCTTTAAATATTCAGTAGGAAAAATGTAACACTTTATTTTATCCATTTGTGATTTGATTGGATTAAGAAATGTGAGATGAAATGTAGTAATGTTATGCGGAAACAATGTTAGACTGGTTTCAGCCAGGTCTTTTCAAGTCATTTTAGAGGAAACATGAACTGATCATTTGTTCACAATAACATTTATTAAGAAAGTAAAATGCATGTTGGTTTTAAATTCTCTATTTCTCGTTTTTCTCCTTCTTGACTCTTTAGACTGAGCTGAAGAACCTTATAGATATCTCCTCCAGCTCGTTTCAGTTCGCTAAAGAGCTCATCCAGCACAATCTGGTGGTGTTTCGCGGGGGTGAGGGGGCCTTGCAGGTTTTGCCTCCTCTGATTGACGTCATATCAGAGGCCAGACTCAACCTGGTCATCTATTATCTCAGACAAGGTGTGTTGATCAGGTGTGGCCTTTTGTCTTTAGCAGATACAGCGAGACTGGTTAATCAGGTTAGTTAATAACTTTGTCATCTGACTTTTAGATGACATTCAGGAGGCCTACAAACTCATCAAAGATCTAGAGCCCACCACACCCCAGGTATTTAGGCCACACTAATTCTTGTTTCTCTCATACATAATACAGCGCAGTGATTGAATTAAAATGGTGAATTATCATGAATAATGCAGAGAAAAGCTCAGAAACTGATGATGTTGACACGTACTCTCCATCCACGGCAGCCAATCACCACTCCAAATAAACGTATACCTCACATTTGGTGCAACTATGCTTTTTAAACTGGAAGAAAGAAATGGTTCCGAAAAACGAAAAAATCGTTCCCCTTAATATTAAACATAAATTGTGAAATCAGACGTATGAGTGCTATTGTTGTTTTCATTGATGTGCAACCTGCACATATGTTAAAGGGATAGTTCACCCTCATGTCATTCCAAGCCTGTAAGACTGTTTATCTTCATAAAGAGATTGTAAAACTAATTCATATGAATCGAGCAGTTAAGTCAGAATTTTCTAAAGAGACATGATTGCTTTATATGATGAACAGATTGAATTTAGGCTTTTATTCACATATAAACATTGACCAGCGAACATAAACAGAAGCTCAACCGAACCTGCTTGATGCTCGAGAACAAACTCTTGCTGAAGCTCAAACGCTGCGTAACACGAGAATGAACCTCATTGGTTCTCACACGTCAAATGAACATCCTTGAGCTTCCGTTTACCACAACTGATGTGCGCGTTGATGAATGTTTATATGTGAATAAAAGCCTCAATTCAATCTGTTCATCAAATAAAGTGATCGTGTCTCTTCAGAAAATTTTGACTAAACCGCTCAATTCATATGGATTCGTTTTACGATCTCTTTATGAACTTTTTAAAGCGTCAAAGTGGTAGTTGTGTAGACTGTCAATGGAGGAACCGAAATCTCTCAGATTTCATTAAAAATATCTTTATTTGTGTTCCAAAGATGAACGAAGTCTTACGGCTTTGGAACGACATGAGGGTGAGTAAATGATGACTGAATTTAAATTTTTGGGTGAACAATCCCTTTAAAAATGTATTGTAGGCTTTAATGACCTTTAAAATACATTGTGGGTCTAGTGATAACATTTCATTCTCTGGTGTGATTCACAGGAATATATTCTAAAGGGGGTGGTGAATGCTGCTTTGGGACAAGAAATTGGATCGGTTCGTGAGGTTTATTTATATCAGTTAACAGTATTTCCTCTCAAACTCCATTTCTCAGCAAAGCCTTTGTGCATGTTTCCCAAATCTGTGTTCTCTAATCTCGTTATATGTTTGTGTATTTTTACAGAGGGACCATTTAAAAATTGCCCAGCAGTTTTTCCAGCTGGTTGGAGGCTCAGCCAGTGAATGCGGTAACATCATTGTTTAGGCTAACAATAACAGTATTAGCGCTGGTTCAGCAGCCGGGCCCCTGTGCTGTATGGAAGGGAGTCAGTGACAGAGTTTGTTTTCTTGTCTCAAACTATGCCTGAACCTACACTGAAAAGGTGGCTTTCAATAAGGTGTCCTTTCTATTTTAGTACTAAATGTAATTTGTGCCTAACATGGTCAGTATAAAATATTATTTTATATTTTCATTAAACCGCTGTTTTGAAACTATCTGAAAACCATTAAAAAAATAGGTAATTTGTGTGATTTCATGTAGTTCAGATGAGTGGATGAATCGCGCGTCACTGTTTTCAGTGTCTCGGAGCGGCCCGGTTCAGCTCCTCACAAACTCCATCTCTGCAAGCACTCTGAGTTTGGGTCTATTATAACGTGCATTTGAAAACGCAACACGTCAACTATCTTCCCAAATTTGTAATGAGAATCATTTATAACATCAATGATCAACAAAGAAAGACTTCAAAGCTTCGAGGTCTCCACTTTTATTTTGGTTTTCCACCTAAATAAAAGCTCTGTGGTTTAACGTTTGAAAGCAGAGAAAGTCATTTATTCTTATAATATAATATAATATAATATAAATTAATGTTTATAATTTCAAAAAAAGATTTTAACAACAACAACAATAATAATTTATTACTATTATTATTATTATTGTATAGTCATATTGAATGGATTCCATGTGTCGAGTAAAGCGAGATTGTATTTAAACTTTTATTCTTTTATTCTAGAGTGAGTTTTCCCCTATATCCTCATGCTAAAATGGATGGATGGATTGGATGGATGATAGATGGATGGATGGATGGATGGATGGATGGAGGATGGATGGATGGATGGATGGATGGAGGATGGATGGATGGATGGATGGATGGATGGATGGAGGATGGATGGATGGATGGATGGATGGAGGATGGATGGATGGAGGATGGATGGATGGATGGATGGATGGATGGATGGATGGATGATGGATGGAGGATGGATGATAGATGGATGGATGGATGGATGGATAGATAGATAGATAGATAGATAGATAGATAGATAGATAGATAGATAGATAGATAGATAGATAGATAGATAGATAGATAGATAGATTGATTGATTGATTGATTGATTGATTGCAGACCAACTGGCAAATAACTTTATTTACTCACCAAAAGCATTTTTCTTTTTCATAAAAAAATGTTATTCATTTTGTATTTGTTGACTTTGTGCTATATCGAACACAATTAAAACGTAGATTTTGTACATTAGAGGATGCAGTTTATTTTGCCTTGGACGTGTAAAACGCATTTAATGATGTATTTTCTGTTGTCTGTTTTGTTTTATAAGACACAATACCGGGCAGGCAGTGTATGGCCTCTTGTTTCTTCCTGCTGAAACAGTTTGAAGATGTGCTAATATATCTCAACTCAGTCAAGGTAATTCACATATCGGGGTTTGAATTGAGAGCAGAAACATAAACACATCATCCTCAAATATTCGTCTGGTTTCCCGGCAGAGTTACTTCTACAACGACGACACATTCAGCTTTAACTACGCCCAGGCCAAGGCTGCCCTGGGAAACTACAGGGAGGCTGAGGAGGTACAGAACACCCCGGAGTTCAGTTAACATGATTTAGGAACCAAGTGCAAGTCTGACTGAATCTGAATTTAATGTGAACAGGTGTTCCTGCTCATCCAGACTGAGAAGATCAAGAATGATTACGTTTACCTCAGCTGGTTGGCGCGCTGCTGTAGGTTCTTCTATGTGTTCAAAAGTTTTGATCTGTGGCCATCTGATTTTCTATTCTGCTTTAGTAAAATTCTGCTTTGCTTGTAAAGAAGATGAATGGCTCAGGTAGTTTTTGGAAACGCAAATCTTTTTGATGAATCATTTCTGTAGACACATCAGACCACTCACTCTCTGATGTCATCCTCCCCCTCTCTTGTAGACATCATGAATCAGAAAGCTCGACAGGCCTGGGAGCTTTATCTGAGGCTGGAAACCTCATCTGACCCTTTCAGCCTCCTACAGCTCATCGCAAACGACTGCTACAAGGTGCCATAGTATGAATCTGTGACTGTAAACACATTCTCATTAATATATCCGCTTCATTGCGTCACTAACATATTACTTTCATACTTGGTTGCTAAGAAAATTGCCATATTGTTGAGGAGTTTATGAAGTTCACAAACTTCAGAAGTTTATGCTGTTATTTCTGCATCCCTGATTCTGCTTGTGTCCCCAAAAAGGTTTTCTTCTGCAGTTTCATTAGATTATTTCTATTTATTCTATGACCTCTTTTCAGATGGGGCAGTTCTACTATGCAGCTAAAGCGTTTGATGCTCTAGAGAGACTGGATCAAAACCCTGAGTACTGGGAAGGGAAGCGTGGAGCGTGTGTTGGGATCTTCCAGCTCATACTGGCAGGCCGAGAGTCGAGGTACGAACCGATGCCATACCTGAGCAATGAGTTAAAGCCATTATTATTAGGTTCACATTATTCAACTAAACTCTCTTAGTAATTTACTTAACCCTGTAAAGCCTGATGTATGAAATAATAGTATTTTTTTTTAAATGGAACTGTTTATTGAACCTTTAGATAAAATATATAAAAATGTTTATTGAAAATATGTGTTTATTGAAACATTAGGGTTTTATTGCTCATATCATATAGGAGAATATAGAGTTCATGCTTGAGGGAAAAAAAAAACACTTTTATTCAGAGGTCCAAACTGAGCAAAAATATGCAATGTGGTGCAGTTGTATGGCCAAAAAGTAAGATGAAATTATGATAGTTTAATATAAATCAATGAGATTTACTTTATAACACTAGAGCAGACTACATACGTACATAAAATGCATACAAGTATCAGTTATTACTATATATCTCAATAATATGTCTTAATAAGATAATATTTAAATGCTTAGTTTTATAATCAAAGCTCTGTTGTTTTTATTATGGGAAATAAACATATAATGCAATTCAATACAATGATGATTAAGAGATGAACAAATAAACGTTCCTCAAAAGCCTGATGTATCAAATTGGATACTCACATTTTAAGATTTTTTTTTTTTTTTCAAGTAAACCTAAATTCCTTCAGCACAGTAAATGTTCATCTTAAAATAAAAAGTTATTCTTACTTTATAAAAATCTGTAAAAATATTCACAGCAATCACACGTGCGCCACAACCTGAAGGGGGGAGTTTTTTAGAATTACACTAAAAGGCCTTTTACTTGCTAATTTTTTTTGCTATCAATCAGATGACAGAAGAAATTTTGTAGATTGTAGGATATTGATCATTTCGAGTTAAAATTTATATTCGAGTTAATATTATTTCAATATTTGCGTTAAAATTGACAGCTGTAGCTCAAACAAGTTTTACACCACCATTAACTGACTGAGACTGATTTGTGAACTCTGGTCATGTTTTCTATGTTTATGTTTTTCTTTTTCTTTTCATTCTGCTTTGTTTTCAGAGAGACACTGAAGGAGGTTTTGCCGATGTTGAGAAGCACTGGCAACCCACAAGTTGAGTACATCATCCGCATCATGAAGAAATGGGCCAAAGACAACAGAGTGGCAATATGATTGCCTTTACATATGAGCCAACACACACCAGTACTTGGTCTTGGAAATTCATTTTTTGGTAAATGTTATTAAAAATCTATATATTTTTGTATTGTATCCTTATGTCTGCTTGTTTGTCTGTCAACAAAAGATGTGATTAGCACAACATCTCAGATGCATCTTAGAGGGAAAAACATCTCATGTTCTTACAAGGCTACAATAACTGCGGCCTCACCATAACATTTATTTAGTGTTTGTTACATTATATCTTTTCAAAAAACAAAGAGAAAACTATATTTACAATGTATCCTTGTCAGTAAATTTTTTCTGTGAGATGGACAACAGTGCAACAAATAAAGTTAATATCTTTTCATACTTGAGGCAACATAAGCCTTTATTTGTTTTGTCTGAGAAAATGTCTGTTAGTGTATTATAGGTTTTATAGAGTTATATAGGGTGCTATGAAGATTCATCTGTGAATAGTATAGCTTGGGCATGATATTTTTATACTTTTGGAACAAGTGACATCAATTATTAATGCAATTAAATCTATTAAAATCAGAATGTGACAACCTCACAGAAAATGTGAATTAATATGCTCTTATAGCATCAATAAATATATTCTATTAACACTTAACAATAAAATGAGTTAACTTTTTAAAGCATGTATTCATCTTAGTTTAACATTACTAATAAATTAATAAAAAGGTCAAAAGTTAAATCTTAGCATTATTAAATTCAATTAAAATTATGTAATGGTCCTCAGCTAACATAAACTAACAATGAACAGCTGAATTGTATTAACTAACATTAACAAAGATGAATAAATACCGTAATAAATGTATTGTCTATTGTTAGTTAATATTATTTAATGAATAAACGTTAGCTAATGGGACCTTAATGTAGTGTAACACAATTTAAATCTTAAATCCAAAACAACAGAATCTCTTAACATATAATACGCGCACTTATGAATTATCGTGAACCACAATACTTTCTTCTATTATATCTATATTAGCTCAATTTCAAGGGGAATCCTTTTTTTGTCCACTGTAAAATCTCTAATTGCTCATTAGAGCGTCTGTTGCCTGTAGGCCCGCCTCTGATTGGACGAGCCGCTGCCGTCGGCGTCCTCTGATTGGCCACCACGACCTCTCCGTCGCGCACACCGTTTCCGGTGTCCGTGTGCGCGCAGGCTCAGTTCGCTCGTCTCCGCTCTTTTATTTACTCTCTCTCATCTAAGATGGCTGTTCGGAGCTCCTGAGTCCCCCGAGCGTAGCGACCGAGGATGCTTGCGCCTCCAAAATCAACTTTCACCCGGCCATCCCTTCCCATGCGCATCCCGTAAGGTGTGGAGGGGACTCTAGCATCAGTACAGCCTCCGAGCGCCCTTTCCATCCGCCTTGAAGCTCTTTAAATCAAGTTGTTTGGCGAAGTCAAGCCCCGCCACTGAGAGTGAGTGAGTGTCCAAGAGCACTGAACATCCAAATGGCCGAACCGAGAAAAGTGCAGTTTGTCACCCTGCCGGCCCTGGCCGGTGGTCCCGCCGCGGAGGGCAGGAGACGGCGGCTGGAGGAGGACGGGGCCACCGAGATGAGTTTTGACAGAGAGGGCAGGATGAAGATGATGGGGACCGGGGTGACGACAGCGGGTGACCGCGAGGCTTTGATCGGGAAGAGAGACAGCGAGGAGCCCAAAGGGAAGACAGTACGCCTAAACCTGTGTCTGTCCGAGCCAAACGAGCAGTGTTCGGCCGAGTTCAACTACAGCGAGCTCATCCAGTCTCAACAGGTACGATAACTATCCGGATCACTTTAGGAAAGAGTATGCAGACTAACCTTTCCTTGTTATTATAAAGACACCGCTTGTTTGTTTGTTTTTTTGCTGAGTTTGCTTATGCGTTAGCCTGTTAGCCGAGGAGTTCCAAAATAAAGTCCTCTTCAGGGGATCTCCGTCTAAATGGCAAGTGTGACATATGCTATGAGCGAGTGTGAAGTGCGTTTAATTTATGAATGGTCTCTATCCTTTTTGCTTATAAACTTTGGAGCACTTTGTTGAGTATGTGACCTTTGTGGCCCCCGGCCCCCTCTAAGCCCAAATGGAGATAAAGGAGAGCTGAATTGCTGCTAACTTAATTCATTGGCTGTCCATGTTACTTTGTAAACCTGGTCTTTGACGTATGTCAAGACATTTTTTGATAATTAAAAAAAGTTTTGCAAATAAATAAATGAACGTCACGTTTGAGAAATCTAATTAAAATGACTTGCGTTAAAGACTATATATTGGTCTGCTAGAAAAATATGATTTGTTCTACATGAAGTGGGTCACCACCTCATGGGTGCCACCATATTGAGATCACATGACCAGCAATGCAATTTTTAGTTTCTACTAATTATATCAATGATACTACTACTACACAACATGATAGTGAGTCAACGGCAACACCATTTCAAATAGAATCTGTTTATTGCAAGTAATTATATCATCTGCCACTTTAATTGCTTGAGCTCTTTAAAATCTGGTGGATTGTGATTGGCTGTCTGTCTTTATTGTTCATTGTCCTGAAAGTAATTCCAGCAATTTAATTCCCCTGTCGTTATCGTTATAGCTGTGGACTTAATTCTCATAGAATTAGAACTATTATTAAAACTTTACAGTTATTGTTAGCCGATAACCAATATTTTGGCTGATAAATCTAAATCCAAATCCAAATTTTTATATAATTTTTGAGAGCCTGATTACAAAAACAAAAGTCTCACCATTAAAAGCCATGTCCCAAGCACATGTTCTCATTATAATTTTATGTAGCCTATTGAAGTAATTCCAATCATATTTCAAGCAATTCAGAACGGTGCATATCTAAAGTGTGTCAGCTGAAGGAAAAATCCATTATTTATCAGCTTTAATAAATCAGACAAATGTTCTTATCAGGCCCATAACGATTAAAAATAAACGTATATCGGCCGATATTGAAATGGTGTCCGATATATCACTCACCCGAAAGTCATTCCAAACACAAAAGAAGATATTTTAAAGAAAGTTAATAATCATTCCTATTTACTTCTATTGAATGGACAAAAAATAAAATGGAAGTCGATGGGATCTGAAACTGTATGGATTTTAATTTTTGGTGAACTATTCCTTTAAGTGTAAATGGAAAAATAACATGTCCAACATCGCAGTCATCAGTGCAATAAAAAATGATATTGATACAGAATGTATTGTACACATGCTGATCCACTAATCCGAACAGGAAAAATAAATGGCTTAATATGGCTCACACGTTTTCCCTCCACAGGCTAAGAAGAATCCACCAAGTTCTAAGTCTTCCCTGGACCTGAATAATCCCTTTACTGATGATGAGAGAGAACGTCTGGAGGTCGAGGCACTGGCCAAAAAGTTTGAAAGCAAATACGTAAGTGTTTCTCTATGATTTTTAAGTTGAATTTTAAAAATCTGTGGGCACCCAAATGCCAAGTGTCACGTTGCCGCTACCGCTGACGTCCTTACAGGGTAACGCAGGGAAAAAGAGGCGGAAAGATCGGATGCAGGATTTGATTGACATTGGCTTCGGCTATGATGAGAGTGACCCCTTCATAGACAACTCGGAAGCTGTGAGTGGGCACTTGCCATGGCAACAGACAGACATCACTATGGAGATGATCGATTGGCATATAACATGCTGTTTACCAACTCTGGCTCATTGCTCTCTGAACTTTAAGGGTGTTTTTCATTCATACTCATGTCAGTGATGGATAGATATATTTAGATTTATGTTATTGATATATTTGAAACGTGTGGTTGTGGAGTTGTTGAGTTTTTTTTGCATGTTCTGACATCATAGCGGCCTTCAACTTTGACCTAACCTCAGCCAACAAACAGCATAACACCTCTGTAAATCACTGTGTCTTCTTCCTGTCAGTATGATGAGCTTGTACCAGCCTCCCTGAGCACCAAGCTTGGCGGATTCTACATTAATACGGGTACTTTGCAGTTCAGAGCTGCCTCTGAATCTGAGGGAGAGGACGGGGGAAAAGCCGAAAAATCCAGGGTGAGTTTCCTTCGTTTTTGCCAAGTGACCCCATGTACAACTGGTTATAGATATCCGTCTCGACTCTCGGGTGATCCGATCAGAAGTGGTCAGTTGAGACAGATTGTCATTTACAACTGGTTTTATCATGCATCTCCAGTGTGTCTCGTTTGACCACTTGTGAGCAGATGATCTCTGATTTACATAACGTACTATGCTATACAAAAGCACAAAAATTGGCATACTGTTGCTCCCAAATAGTACAATTTAATCTCACAGCAAACATGATATTTTAAGCAGAACGCTCATAGTGTTCAGATATCAGTGCTTTACATCATGTTCCAGTTTTTCAAATCAGATCAGATTAAGGAGCAAAAACCCTTGGTCACATTCGACTACCTTCAGATATGGTTTGAGTGATCAGATCACAAAACAATTTGGACTCCGTTTACACATCTATTTATAATATCTGTCTCGACTGACCACCTATGAACAGATCGCCACAGACGGATGTTATAACTATCTGAAAACAGGGTCACTAAATGTTATATAGACCTGTTACAGAAACATTTAAAATTGTCATCATTTACTCACCCTCATGTTGTTTCAAACCCATAAGACTTTCATTCGTCTTTGAAACACTAATTAAGATATTTTTAATGAAGCCTGAGAGATTACTACCCCTCCATTGAAAGTCCACGCATGTAAAACTTCATAAAGAGATTGTAAAAGTAGTCCAATTGAAACATTAGTTTAATACAAGTCTTTTGAAAAGACATGATTGCTTTAAATGATGCACAGATTTAATAGAAGCTTTTATTCACACGTATAATCGTTGAGCAAAGCATATACATAGAGCACATGGCAAACACAGAAGCTCAACTGGGCTTGCTTGATGCAATTTCTGATGACAGAACTTTAAATCTTTGGTTGAACTATCACTTTTACACTGTGTCTACACCAGACGTGATCTGCGCTACACGACAAAAGCAAATAGAGCCCATTATAATCAGTGTTGCTGTCTACACTGGAAGCGACACACCACACCACACCACAAATTCCCTGTGGTAAACTGATGCCCCGTTCTATCTTTGACGTACTTCCAAGTGCTCACGCTACTTCTGATACGAATGACAAATGGATTTGCAACGGTCGCTTTGTTGTGTCCGGTGTGGACAGCTTCTAGCTGTTGCAGACCTTGTGTTTCATAAGACCCCACTTTTGACGTGTGTCTTGGAATGTAATTGTAGGACTGATGATTGTTTTTTGATTGTAGATGAGAGATGGAGAGGAACCACTGATAAAAAGAAGGAAGAAGAAAGATGGAACCAGTTTAGAGGAGAAAAAACCCAGAAAGAATAAAGTAGCCAAACAAGGGTGAGCAAAAAAGTGCTTTTGTAAATCTGGAACTAAAGCAAAAAGTAGTTTTATAAAACAGCTACTTGTATAAATCTTGTGTAGTTAGTTTTTTTAATTTTCAAGTAAGCCATTAGTAGACTGATTCTTTAAAAAGTTACTTATTATGAATGCAGTTTTTATGGCCTTATATTACCTTACAGAGTATCTAGTCTGAGCCTTCATCGTCCTGAGAAGAAGAAGAGGAAGAAACTGATGAAGGATTCGCTCTGTCTGGCTGCAATGCTCCGCCGTTTCACGCGAGAGAAGGAAGAGATGCGGAAACTAGATCTCAGTGCATCTCACTTGGTCCCTGGTCTTACCAGCACTCCCAACTCCAACAACCTTCTGCAGAACTCCCATCTCCACAGCAATGCCAACAACAGTGACCTTTCGCTAGCTGACCTGACGGCCGACCCTGCCATGGTGTCACTGCTTAATTCAGCCAATGAAAGCGAGCTTCAGGATATCATGCGTGACCTGGACTTTAGTTTTTTGGATGCAGGATCTCAGATGCCCCCATCAGGCAGGGAGAACGGGCAGGTTGTGTTGGGTTCATCATCTGGGCACAAGATTGGCGCAGGGGGACTGAATCGAGGGCAGGCTGGTCTCATCTCTTTTCCACCTCTCCCCGATGGACTTCCAGCCCCCTTGATCAAGCGCATAGAGGACCTACGAGCTGTGAGTGCCGTTTTGGTTATTTTTCTATGGCACTCGTTTTAGTTAAATGGGGTCATATGAAAAATGTAATTTTTTTGAAATGAGTCGAAAACATATTGAGGCACAAAAATCCATCCTCAGTCCATAAGAAAAACCCATATACTGATACCACGCTGAAAAAACACCATGTGTGTCTCTAATGTTAGGTGACTGAAGTTTATTTTTAACAAGATCCCTGATGATTCAGTCTGATCTTGTCAGTTTTAGCAGAGCATTTCAGCACAGCCTGTTTTGTGAATCTCTCACAATGTAATGCAGGATTTGCAGAGAGACTGCTATTGAAGGATAGGATAGGTCAGTTCAAACTATATTGGAAACAACTGCAAACCCACAGCCCAAATGTGAGCAAAACAATGTAGGCACGTGTACAGAGAAGTCTTAGAAATTATATCATTTTGCTATCTTTATAAGTAGACCTGAATGGGAAAAAATGTGAATAAAATTTATGAAATTAACTCTTTAATAGCATCAGAAGTTTATAATCCATCCCAGCCTGTTTTTGTGAGCAGATAAATGTATGAGAAAAGGCAAGTGAATATTTTTTTTTGTCATGGCTACCAGTTATATAAACAGCATTACATCTAAGTTTAAAATGTTATGCATTAAATGTTTTCACTGGAGGTCAATGCATAGAGAGCAAATAATACGCCCACAAATCCACTTTTAAAAACACTTCAGGGACCATTTTTTAAAAAGCATTTTCCTGCACAACCTGATGTTTTTTTTATAATTTGTTTTTACTCAGGCATCGAGGCAATTTGATCAAGAAGGCAGAAAGAAGTTCTTCACACTGGATATGAATAATATCTTGCTCGAGTAAGTCAAATCTCAGCATGTTCTCATTCAGCTGTTTTCCACAAAAGTCCATTGTTTCTAGTTGTTGATCATTTTCTTCTCATTCAGTATTGAGCTGCAGGTTCAGGAGCAACCG
The DNA here is from genome assembly GCF_963993115.1 of Abramis brama. Taxonomy (NCBI): domain Eukaryota; kingdom Metazoa; phylum Chordata; class Actinopteri; order Cypriniformes; family Leuciscidae; genus Abramis; species Abramis brama. Next base: position 35,242,642 of record NC_139973.1, read on the forward strand.
GCAAACGTGCGTTCAGATGTGTACTCTCACCTGGAGGCCTTTGTGCCCTGTAACAAGGAGGCGCTACTCAAACGACTCAAGAAACTCAGCCTCAACATACAGGTACAGGACTATACTATACCTATAGAGGATATTAAGATGTGACTCTAAAACCAGAATGGTATTTGTTGCTTTCTCACAAATGATAATTATACAAATAGCGTTGGAGTAGCTAAAGGCCGTGACACACCAAGCCGACGTAAAAGAAACCGCGACCATGAAAGCTGACTGTTGTTGCTTCGTGTCGGCTGCATCTCTTGAACACATCTCTTGAGCTTGAACACACTAAAAGGACTACGGGTGACTGTCAGCTAGCACATGCGTTCTGCGCCTGCGTGTACGGAAATAACTGTGTGTACACCGACAGATGCTGATTCAACATGCCAAACCCCCCAAACGGGGTCCGACTATTGCTGATGGTGCGGAACACACCACAAAAATAGTCGGCTTGGTGTGTCAGGGCCTTAAAGGGATAGTTCACCAAAATGAAAATTTGCTGTTAATTTACTCGCCCTCAGGCAATCCAAGATGTAGTTGTCTTCTCTTTTTCTTCAGTTGAACAGTAAAGTACGATACATTGAGGTTTTATGATGCGTAACGACCGGTGTGTGCAAGAATCTGAACATTATTTTCAGCATCATTACCTGTAATAAAACGGGAGCGTGTGCTTCCTGTCGCATAATGACGTATGTGCGGGAGCTCAAATGTTGGGAATCTGTGAAAAGTCAATCTTCCCGAACGTAATCGTAATTTTTATATAGGTTGCGACATCCAGGATAAGCACAAGGAAGTACTTTTTGTAGACTGGTAAGACAGGCTATAGTTTCAGAATAACTTCCCCAACACTGGATACAACTGTCTTTTTTTCCACTTCTGCAGGATGACCGTCTGCGCACACCCTTGTTAAAGCTCAAACTGGCTGTGTGCAGCGTGATGCCAGAACAGATCGCCAGATATAACATGGATTGCATGGCAAAAGCTGCGGCTAAGTAAGTCTTAAACTTTCCCAAATTCCTGCCTCTTTCTGCTTTCATGATTTGCTTGTGTAGATTTGTGGAAGAGACTGTGAAGAAGGGCAAATGGATGGTGTAGATGTATAGAGAATTATACAAATGGATGGTGTAGATGTATAGAGAATTATACATCAAATAAATGAACTATTAGAGAGAATTAGAGAATTAAATTCACTGTGTGTGTATTACAGGCAGCAAATAGAAGATGGAGAGAAGAATGGATCCGAGGATGACGATGAAGAGAAACCAGGAAAGAGGGTGATGGGACCAAGGAAGAAGTTCATATGGGATGACAAACTCAGGTTTGGACAAGATAAAATCATTAATAATGAAGCAGAGCAGACATTAACGCCACTAATAGGCTGACAGTGGCAGAAATTGAGAGTTACCCCATAAACTTCCATATGCCTCTTGGTTTTGCCAGGACTCTGTTGTGTAACCTGGTGCGTGTGAAGCTGAGCTGTTATGAGCTAGAGCAGTGCTCTCTGTCTGTGGAGGACTATCTGAAAGCCTTCATGGAGAATGAAGTCAAGCCTCTCTGGCCCAAAGGCTGGATGCAGACCAGGTGTGTGTCTGACTGTGTGCTGGCATTACCTTCTGCTGGAAAAATATCCTGTAATTTAAAATTTCTCTGTCTTTTTCAGGATGCTTTTTAAGGAGAGTCGTGCGGTACACGGTCATCTCACTGGCCTGTGAGTACATCAACCTTTTCATATATATTTACACTATTTGCAATCCAAATAGAACCTACATTTGGATTAAAGTGGCGACAGCTTATTCAATCACCCATCTGACTCTACTCCCATCTACTCTTACTCTAAACTTAATTTTTTGCACAGGACTTACATCTTCCTGGTGTATTAAAAAAACATGTATATTATTTGGCTAAAGATTAGTAATTAAGTATGCCAATTGTAATACTAGTAATTTATGAACTTTGCCTCCAAATATCGGAAATGTTTCATGACTTGTTTCTTTTTCCTGGTTGGTTTATAAAAATCTGAATGAAGTGCGGCAAAATAAGACCCCACATGATGGGATTGTGCATTAGTAAATAGTTTCTACTCATTTTTGTTTTTCTCAATTTACCCATTGAAAAGACAAAGATTTATAATGATTTGTTTAGAAGTTATATTTCTAGCACCCCATGTTATAGATGTTCTTCTAATTTCAGTTGATGGCAGACATCCTGAAATATAAATAGGGTGTGTGAGTGGTCTCTCATGTCTCCTTGCCTAGAGGACAACATATTTAACCTCATCTTAGTCCATAGAGACATCCCTTGAACTTAATTTGGTGCTTTTCTGTGGAAATGTTGGTTTGAGGGCAAATGTGCTTAATTGTTTTAAAATTAGTGTCACAATACAAAAATTATCCTAAAGGTCCTAAAATAGGCTTCATGGGATTTCGTGGAGAATCTCTCTTTTAAGCACTGTTCACAGCAAAACGAATGTTCGGCAATCGGCATAAAAGATCTGTCCAATTTTTGCATGCTAGTTGTCTCTCCAGACCTAAAACGGCAGACAGGCTAAATGAAAATCCAAATTTACTCTCTAACATTAGGTGGCGCTTGTGGGAGAAAAAAACCCAGAAATACACAAAGCACTGCTCGACTTTCTGACACCCGCTTGTCATGGAGAAGAATATAGTGGCAGTCAAATAGTATTTAAATGTTTTCAAACAGCCGTTCAGAAAGAAACAGAAAGAGAGCCTCTGCTACTCTCTGTCGCTTAGCAAAATAGTCTGTCCCTGATCCCACTTAGTAGAGGTCTGCACAGGATTGATTTTTTTGTGTGCAAGATTCTGTGCTTTCCATTGCTGTTGCATACAACCGAAAAACCCTGAGAATATCCTACCCTGCACTTGTAAACCTTTTATTTTTATTGCACAGTAGATGAGTGTACCTTAAAACATTAAATACATTTGAGTAACCTTTATTTTTAGATATTTATATTTTTCCTACGAGTCTTTTTTTTTTTTTTTTTTTTCCTGTTTTTCACACACACATCTGTTTCTTCCCTCCCACACCCACACTCAGCAAGTCAAAAGTTGTCCCGTGCCACGCAGTCGCGAGAATGCAGACCTCTATCACCAGTCGTAGTTTTATTTAACAGTGGCAGCTCTGGGCATGTGACCAAAAGCGCAACTCTTGGTTAGCCAGTTTTATTTGCAGTGCGATGGAAAAGAGATAACCACCAGTCCGTTCAAAAATCAGTCACATCATGCAAAAGCAATGCAAATGTTTGTGGTGGTCTGAACAGACGCATTAACATTCAAATTGCAGTGTTTATAGCACAGAATATTTGTCTTGATGTAGACGGGCCTTTAAACTAATCCAATAATGTTGAATAGTTTTTAATGCCTCATTGTGATTGGTGAATTATTTTTTCAACAGTGGCAAGAAAAGAATTGTTCCAACCCCAAAAGCTGCCAAAATGACGGTAGTAAAATTTAACTACACCATTATGTCCATATACTCAAATTCAACACTTTTATATGTCCTCCGGTTGACTGTGATGAGATTTGTAAGATCTGTATCTTCTGTTGTTCTACCCATGATCTGCTCCAGGACGTGGGCTGGACACAGAGGCCTGCTCCAGGTGTTGGATCCACATCTGCCTCGCCTGCCTTACCTGCCCCAGGGTGCAGACCGCCCTCCTCTCCCTCTGAACCCATCTGCCTCTCGGATTCACTGGACGAGGATCTGGCGGCGAACTCTCTGGACTCCATTTCCAAGGCTCTCGCTCTCCTCAGTAATGCTGCCAAGGGCCTGACGCCAAACAACGGCGTTCCCGCCGCCTCTTCTCCCGGTGTCCTCGGATCCTCAACTGGAGTCAGCCACTACTCTTCTCCTCTGTCACATTCCACCCTTTCAGGAAAAATGGAGCCTTCTGGTATCTCCCTGGTGAATATGAGCAGTCTATCTACCTCTCCTTCCCTCTCCTCTCCTCTCACTTCCTCTCCTTCAGCTTCCATGCGAGGCGAGACCTTTGGGATGCTAAAGAACGGCGGGCCCGTGCAGAGACACGTGGGAACACCAACTCACAGAGCTGGCATTTCAGGAATGAACACAGCACAGTCTGCAAAACCCCGTCCACCCCCTACCGCCTCGCCCCTCTTACCTCCTCAGCAGAGGTCATTTGGGACGATGGGAGTGAAGCTAGTTCAGACTCCGTCTCCCGTTGGACAAGCGAAAAACTGTGCTAACAAATCCGGTGGCGGTACTGTGGTTTCCCTGCAGTCTCGTATGAACGCTCATCCCTCACAGATGAGCCCTCAGCAGTCTCCTTCTCCGACTACTTCCTCTCCTTCCATCCTGCTGTCACAGACCAAGACGACCTCTATCCCACATAACCAGTCAAACTTCATCACGCCCATGCAGGCCACGCTCACAAAGTCTTCCCACAGTAGCAGCTCTCCCATCATCAAACTCACACCGCGACCCCCTGCTCCTACTCCTCCTCCTTCGTCCTCACCCTCTCCTTCATCAACTCCTTCTCTTGCCCACTCCAGACCTCAAATTATCCCCAGCTCACACCAGTACAGCCCCAAGAGCCCGGCCTTCAGGCCGCCGTTTACCGCACAAGGAACTGGAATCGGATCCGGGGTCAAGTCAGGATCAGGACAAGCCAGTTACAGTTTTGTAAGTGGACACAAAACCTCCAGTCCATCTGGTGGTGGATCAAACAACACCATCACCACCGCGATGACCACTCCCATGTCTGCAGGGTGCCAGAACAATAGCCCCTCCCCTTCAACGGTACCAGCCAATCACAGCCAGCGGCAGAGGCCAGTGGGAGGGACCAGTCAGAGTGCCAAGTCTTCAACGAGTCGGGCAGCTGCCATGACCCTGTCCTCTTCTCCTGTCTCCTCTCATCTGTCACAGGTGAGTCCAGCAGCCTCAGTCACTCCAAACCTGCGCATGCTAAATGTCGAGTCATGCTAAACCTGTTTCTGCAGTTGCTAGCTCTCAGTGCTAGCACTTTACATTATGCATTTGGCAGCGGTTTTTATGCAAAGCGACTTCAGTAGTTGGTCGCTTAGTAGATCAGTATATGTGTTCCCTGAGAATCGAAATCCGTTACTTAGGCATTGTTAGTACCATGCTTTATTCATTTTTTTTTTTTTATTGAACCTTTTTTTAAGCTGCTTTTAAAGTGTAAAAAATGTAATATTATCGATTCGATATTGCAATTAATTGTGACATTGCAAAGTGTTTTATCTGCCATTTTTCTTTAAAGAAAGAAATTTAGGACAGTAACTCTAAAAGTATTCAAGATATCTTAATATCCGTCTAGATTCTCATTCTTTTGGAATCTTCATTTTCAAGGCTCTACAGGATATGGTTCAGTCCCATAGATATGGGGATCTCAGAGCAGCTCCATGTTCAAAGTTCAATGTATTTTACTCATTTTCAGTGATGGAAGACCAAGTGTGGTTCACTGTGCACACAGCTGATACTTATTGCATTTAAAGAGGAATGTCTGAAGAATAAATAATGTTTGAACTAGAAATGAATATGGTTTCCCTTTATCAAAATAATTGCATTAAAACATAAATCTCTGAGTACCAAAAATCCACTGAAAATGCACATTAACTTGCTCTCAAAAGTGTATTTGAACAGTTTCTGGGATATTTGGAAGATATTTTGTTTATTTTAACAGCTTCTGAAAATTCAAAGAGTTCAAATATGCAGTATCATAACTACATGCTATCACATTAACATCCCTATATCTGTCAGATTAAAAATGAAGATTCCAAAAGAAAAGTTTCATAAGAACAAGAATCTAAAATGACATTAAGATATCTTTAACACTTCTTAAATTAAAGTCATGTAACTAAGACCTGGCACTCAGAAGGTGTGTTGTATACAATTGATTTGATAACACTGAAACTAGAAATGTATCTCGTTCCCGTCTATTTGTTTTCCAGAGATTTTTCTTTAAACACAATAACTATGGTTCTTGACCATTGAAAATGGGTAAAATTCAACAATTTGGACATGGAGTCACATTGGGGTCCCAATATCTATGGGACTGAACTATATAGGACCTTAAAAATGAAGATTCCATAAGAAAAGTTTATTAAGAGTGAGAATCTAGAAGGATATTAAGATATCTTGAATACTTTTAGAGTTACAGCCATGAGAACTTTAGAAAAATAACATTTATGGCACTCAGACAGGAATGTTCTATGTGCAGTTGAGCTGATGTTTATAAAAAATGATACATTTCTAGATTTAACATTATTTGTTCTTTAGATATTCCTCTTTGAAAAGAAAAAAGTATCAGCTGTGTACAAAGTGACCCACATTTGTTTTTTGACCACTGAAAATGTGTATCATTTACTAATGGAGCCACTTTAACATATTCATATCTCTGGGATTGATCCATCGAGAGCCTTTAAAATCAAGATGCCAAACAAAATGTTTGTTAAAAACCAAAAACCAAAATATAAAAGGATATTAAGATATCTTTAATAATTCTTGAGTTACAGGCGTGCAAACTCGATTTAAATTTTTAAATTTTCACTGTTAGCATATAAAGAAACAGAGATTGCTGAAGTCACCATATTTAACTAATAGACCAACCAATCTCTGTGTGAATATACAATAATGATGCTGCTATCTTTCTAGAGTCATTTTTACAACCCTGTAAATTGTCCCCCCTCTAGAAAATAGTGGATTACTCTGTAAATATACAATCATGACATTTATTATTGACCGAAGATCATTTTGTTTGTGAAAAATGGTTTGCAAATATACTTTCAATTTTGCTATTCAGTTTATTCAGATATCTAAACCTTTTCCCCACCATTACTTTCTAACCCTTAATCAAGGCCTATTTCCCCCAGATGTCTTCATCTTCAGGAAGTAACCTCTTGGGCTCGGTGCCCCCCTCCCTCCCCCTGGGTTTTGGGATGCTCGGGGGTCTAGTGCCTGTTTCTTTACCCTTCCAGTTCCCATCGCTCCTCAACTTCAACCCCACAGGCCCTGGAGGTTCTGGCTGCAGCAACATGGGCTCTTCACCCGCTACCAACTCAGGATACACCCTGGCCCAGAGTGAGTGTGTGCGCGCTCATGTTTGCTGTGCTTCTGTGTCCCGTGGATCCTGTTTGCCTGTGTTTATGTTATGTGGCTAGAATTTTTCTGTCTCCCTAATCTGTTTCTTCAATTGTCCTTCTTTTCTTCCTCTTTCTCCACATCACATCCTGTTTTGGTGCTGCATTTCTGCCATCTCATTTGCTCCTGGATTGCTGTGCACTGTGTCCCTGTTTCTTTCCACCTGTCCCGCTGTCCCCCAGATCTGTTTAAGAGTCTGCAGCCAGGGTCTCAGGTTGCTCTACCTCCTCACTTACAGCTTGCTTTCTCAGGTAAACGCTGCAAAAACCCTCCGGCTCACTGTCGCTCTCTCTTGGATTTAAGCTGTTGATGTTGACCCTCCCATTACTTCCCTTTGCCTGTTTTTGTTTCATTATTATTATTATTAAACCTTCTTTATGGGCCGCAACTCTGTTAAAGGGATAGTTCACCCAAAAATGAGAATTAGCCCATGGTTTACTCACCCTGAAGTCACCCTGGGTGTATATGACATTCTTCTTTCAGACGAACACAATCAGAGTTATATTAAAAAATGTCCTGGCTCTTCCAAGTTTTATAATGGCAGTGAATGACCATTTATGTTTTGAAGTCCATAAAAGTGCATCTATCCATGATAAACAAACTCCACACGGCTCCAGGGGTTAATAATGGCTTTCTGAAGTGAAGTTTGTGTAAGAAAAATATCCATATTTGAAACTTTATCAACTAAAATAACTAGCTTCCGGCAGACGCCGTACGCATCGATTTACGCCAAAAGAGTAACACTTGATGTAAGATGTAGGAGTAGCGTAAGCTTAGACGTCTCTCGCGGTTCAAACACAGGGCTGGGCAACAAACTCAAGCTCCTCCCACTTTTCTCTTTAAAAATTGTCGTTTTAGACTTCTAATTCTTGACCTGTGTTTTGTTTTGCTCTATCCTCTGCGCTGCCGCGTTCGTCATTTCGTTGTGCGTCAAGTTCAAGTGTTACTCTTTCGCCGTAAACCGATGCGTAGGCCGTCTGCCGGAAGCTAGTTATTTTAGGCGATAAAGTTTTAAATATGGATATTTTTCTTACACAAATGCATCACTTCACTTCAGAAGGCCTTTATTAACTCCCCGGAGCCGTGTGGAGCACTTTAATCATGGATTCCTTTTCAAAACAGAAACAACCATTCACTGCCATTATAAAGCTTGGAAGAGCCAGGACATTTTTAAATATAACTCCGATTGTATTCGCCTGAAAGAAGAATGTCATATACGCCTAAGATGGCTTGAGGGTGAGTAAACCATGGGCTAATCTTAATTTTTGGGTGAACTATCCCTTAAACACTTTCCCCGCCAGTGTTTTAAAAAAGAAAAAGAAATTGCCAGCCACCACTAGCGTTTTTGATCATTTTCACAAATTCATGACCCCCAGAATATTTTGTTGTATGAATATCCGAACTTGCAATATATGAACAGAGCCTCTGCTTAAAAAACAAACAAACAAAATTTTTTTTTTATTCTAGCTCATGCATTATTATTTTTTATCAACACTTGAATATGGGTAAGTTTTATTAAAAAAAGCAACATTTTGAGCAAAAAGCTGAGAAAATAAAATTTTTGTCAAAGATATTACGTCTGGACCGGATACAGAACGACGATCAAAACACAGATGGAGTAGATAAAGTCCATCAACACCCATAATGGTTTCAGTCCTATAGCTCATCCTGTGTCAACATTTCATTCAGATGAGATTCAGAAGACGTGTAATAGCGCCCCCTACCATATAACAGTAAAAACACGGAAATGGCAGGGAAAGAGTTAACATTAAGTGTTTGTTTACACCTGGTCATTTCATGTGTTTTTACTGGTCGAATATGTTAAAACGGTTCCATTTACACTTGGCCACATAAATCTGTCTGCCAATCAAATATATAAATCCGATCTTCAATTCTCGCGCTAAATGCAAATTTAACAGAGTTCAATTCAATGAAAGCAACAGATATATGAGCTGCATTTTATTTATCATCAGCTAATTTCAAAATGAAACATGCGACTAACTGCATTGTCTGGCTGCTTAGTTTTTAAAATTTGTCACACTTCAAACTCAACAATTTTCTTTGATTCGATGTAGCCAGTTTTTAATTCCAAACCTATAAATAACACGCAATAAATTATTTTCCGTCAGATACTTCTTGGTATCAAATCAAACGTATTCTTGCCTTTATTATCCCGTCTTAATTCACAAGCTAAGGCGGAATCCTAAATGTTGCTCAGGTTAGCAGCTCTCTAGGTTTTTGGAACTGATCATTTGTTCTAAAATTTAAAATGCAGATTTAATTTTTGCCTGAACCGAAATCTTGCTGCACGATGACCGAAGAGTTTGTCTTGATTTTCTCCAGATGCAAACCAAAGTCAGGGGGGAGACACGAAGAGGAAGTCCCACTGACCACCAGAACCAGAATGTACAAGTGGACGGCGTCGGTGACGGATGTTTTCAGCTGCTCGTGGATCCACACCTCCTGCGCTTTCGTTCAGATTAACCACCCTTCTTCAATTAACCTCATTCTGCTTTTAACTGACCAGTGTTCTGGATGATTGGAGTGAGCCGGGCGCTTTTTAATTTTTTTGTTTGTCGATATGTTTACACAAGACCTTAATCACTGTGGACATAGAGCTAGAAGACGTGAGAGGAGTACGAGACAAAGCAACATAATTTCTATTTAAGTTAACGTCGGCTGGAAACGTGCATTCCCGTGTTTTATTTTCTTAGTAGATTTTTGTTAAGCTCCTAAAGGGATGTGATAGTCCAACCGTTTCCTTCTACAGACTGTTAGAATAGTAGCTGTTAATAATACATATGGGTAAATTATTTATAATTTTTTGACAGGGACATATTATGATGATGTTTAAGTGTATTAGAATAAAATGGGTATGTATATAAAATATACATAAATATTATGTGATATATTTTCTTTCAAGGTCAGTATGTATGATCTGTGCGTGCAGATGTCTTGCTGTCTTTGGTGCTGCGTATCTCACTGGACCTTGTGAAAGAAAGAAACATTATTTTATGGATGAATGAATAAATCATGTGTGAAAGCTTTTCATAGAGAAAAATGATGAGATTATAGCCTACTTGAACTTTGTTTAGTTTTGCTTAATATCAGTACAAGAACTCCCAAGACTTTCAATAAAACGCCTTAGTTTGTAAGTTTGAACAACTATGCAGGACTGTAAATGCTTCAATGCAAAGTAAGCTATTGCTTAGAGCTCCACTTTTAACCATTAGGTGTGTGTGTGTGTGTGTGTTTTCTGAGTGGAGATTCTTCTGTGTGTTTGGTGGGTTTGTCTTATTCCATCTGTCTAGTCACTTCTGCCCCAATACCTCACTGGACAACTAGTTCTTCCTTCAATGTCTTTGTTCCATTGCATCATGTGTCAGCCCCACATCTTTCACTAAATCTGGCACGGCTCACCTGCATCTTATGACTGTGTAACAATGAGAAATGGCACCAAAGATGACAGCATTCGCTCAGAGTTGACAAGCAACAGGTCAGGTGTCCGTTTGTGCTCGGTGTAACTCTTTTGTTGGCCAGCCTAAATGTGTGGTCTCTGGTCGTCTCTGTGGATGTTGTGATGGACAGACTTTTAAAATGGAATTTTATATATTGCTTTATTTTATTTTCTAAATATGCTGAATTAAGTGGGCATGATTTCAACTGATGCTCACCTTGAAAATTCTTATTTGGGTAGATTATTTTTGTCTTGATTCTGGAATTAAAATGCTGTCATTTTTGTTTGAAGTACAAGCTCTAAAAATTAATTCAATAAAAAAAACATTGGCGGAGGTGGTGATAATGTTACTGGCGTAACTGAGGACTGCATTAGTTCAAGGTTTTACATTTTGAGGCAAGCAGCCTTGACTACCAATAACCTGTAGTCATAAGTAATAAATGTACATTTGTATAAGTAAACACTGAGGGTCAGCTACATAATTTAAAGCTATAGAAAATTTGTTTAGATTCACACACACCATACGTAATTGTATTGATGTATTCAAAGATGTCCACATGTGTATAATACATTACAACATCCCATATTGATCCATTTAATATATGATATCATAATGAACACTTAAAAGAAATGAGCAACTTCAGGAACAGGAAGAAAAGCATAATGCTTCTACAATGAATGTTTTATTTTTTCCTTTACAAAACTCACTGTCATCTAGAAATAGTTACAGTATACAAGAGAAAAACAAGAGGAGAGACATTTGCAGTTGAACGCCTGGTTGTCAACAGCCAGTCCAATAGTAGAAGTGATAATATAGCAATAATAATGATAACTGCAATAATAGTAACTAGATCATGGATGATAAAGCTTTAAACCAAATGAAATCACACTCGCTCCTCGCCAGAGGCGGAGGCTTCTTCATATCAAACCATCGTGAACACTGATTTCCCTCAGATCTTCATGAGAATACAAGGGATAGGAGACCTATATACTGGATATGAATCATAGCACAGTAAAATACAAAAGAACAAAAAAAAAAGGGTTACATATTTTTATTTCAATTGCCTTCAGCCAGTTTTTCCTTCATGTTAGTGTTTCTTCATTACGAATACGTGACATACTTTCATGGATGTTTTCTAATTAGTGTCTAAGGCACTTTAAGAAACTCGTCATTAAATGCTAACAGTGAGACAGGTTAGTACGGTTTCTCTTAATAATACTAGTGTTCAAAGCATCCCTTCCACAGCTAAACTCGACGTTACAGGAGATGCTCTTGGGAAATTCAGTCAAGTGCCTGTGAATTAACGTGTTCGGTATTTCCAGTTGCTTTCAGCGCTGATGAATGAGATCTCTAACTGAAGCACTTCCAATCCACTTCCTTTGGTGGCTGTATTCATATCTAACAGAGCAGCTGGGTTTGAGAAGTACCATCATTCTGTCACATATAGGGGGAAAAACATCCATAAAGTGATTAAATATGTAAAGGCGTATAATTCTTCATCTTGGCATGCATTTGCAACCAGAATACTTCATACTTCCTTTCCAGTTGAAGTGGCCTTTTATGGCTTTTCTTACGATGTGCAGTTAAAAGCGATTCGCAGTTACATCCAAATTCTTAAAACACAAAACATTGCCTTTGTCAGCTGAATCTCCCAAATAAGATAAAACAGGCCTCGAGTTCAGTGACGATAGATCACTAATGCAGTATTTCTCGTGTTTGAACTATTTCATGTGTTTAAATGGTAATGAGATGCTGAAGTTTCACAGTTTTTTTCTTTTCCGGTCCAGTGCCACAGGACTCTTTTCTTTTCTTTAATGTTGGCTTGTAGCGAACGAGCAGCACATGCATCTCAAATCGACCCCGAATCTGCAGAACGCGTTTATCTGGAGAACTGTACTGTACAAACTAAGATCCAATCGGCCACGTTTGCTTAGCTAGCAGATGGTTTTACATCGTTAAACTAACGCTCTTATGAATGAGTATATTCATGTCCACGAAGCAAACTGATGTTTGAAATGCACTTGTACTTCTAGTGTGAGCGCAGTATTTTTGTAGTTGAAGCATCTTGCATTTAGAACAAGGCAGAGTTGATGCTCCCTTGGTAGGGAGAGGGGATATACATGTAGGGCTGAGGAGGGTAGCTTAATTCTGAGTGTGGAAGTGTTAGTGTGTGTTTGCGTGTGTGTACGTCGCTCACTGGTCCTCTTTCTGTACCGCTGACCCCACATAGCTAAAGGAGAGAGTCATTAGGAGAGGAAGCAGTGGGGCTGATGGCTCTACTCCGCTTGAGCCGTCTGGTTCTCGTTCAGGTCGCTGGCCTTGCTGTCCGCGTCGTCGTCAGAGAAGTCTCCTTCCACCTGCAGCTGTCTGCGTCCAGAGCGGCTCGAGGAGAAGCTGACGGGACCTCCTCGTCTGCAGGACACAGCCACTGTCACTTCACTGTTCTTTATATACCATGAGACGATTTATTCACATTTTGAACTGGCTTTTATTTTTAGATTTTCAGTTTTCATCTTAGCTTTTGTCATTTTTATTATTTTTTTTAAATTCAGCATTAATTTGTTTTTATTTCAGTTTTAGTATTTTTTTATTTTAGTAATTATGTTGTGCTTTTGTATGTTTTATATTTCTATTTAGCATTCATTTAATTTTGCTATGTGCTTGCCATTTTTATTAGTTTTTAGTATTACTTCTATTTAAATTTATTTCAATTCTAGCTAAAACAAATTCAATGTCTATTTAGCATTTTTTATATTTTAGTAAATAATTTTGATTATGTGCTCTTTTATTAGTTTTTAAAAATATTTTTATTAATTTAATTAATTAATCTACCATTCATTTATTTGTATTTTCATTTTAGTAAATTTGATTTGTGCTTTTGTCAGTTTTATTAGTTTTTAAATCAATATTTCTATTTAAATATAGTTTATTTGAATTTTAGTAATTTTGTTGTGCTTTTTTCATTTTTATTTTTAATATTTCTTTTTAGCATTATTTTTTATTTCAGTTTTAGTAATGTTTGAAATGTTTTTTTATTTTGGTTTAGGTGAAATTTCTAAATTTCGTTCGCAAATTATTATTTTTTTTCAATTTCTGAAAATGATCTTTAATAGTTTTAGTTAAATTGTACATTCATTGATTGGGTCAATCAGTTCTGGTCCACCAATTAGATCGTCATCCCAAAAGTGCTGTTATGGGACTGCCTTGTTTCACTGCTGACAGGACTTTGTTTTTCCGGTTGATCCAGCTTTTTTGGATCCATTTTGTATCTGTGCTGATATTCACTGCTATTTCACTCAACTGACCATTTGCTGCTTCATTATTAAACTGTAGAACACGAAAGCACAAATATTCTTACATTTTAATTAGGGCTGTCAATCGATTAAAATTTTTAATCGATTAATCGCATGATTGTCGTGAGTTAACTCGTGATTAATCGCATTTAATCGCACATTTTTTTATTTGTTCTAAATATACCTTAAATTAATACTTTTCAAGTTTGTAATACTCTAATCAACGTGGGCATGGATAAATATAGATGCTTTATGCAAATGTATGTTTATTATTGAAACCATAGTCAATATAGAGCATGAAGAGGAGACATGTTTCAGAGGTCATAATGTTTTTTCAAAGAACTTGTTCATGTCTATTAGACACATGTAGAAAGAACAAAGAAATGCCATGTTCCCATTACTTCTCTTTCTTTGCACTGAGCAATTTACTAACAAAAAAATGTTTAGATTTTTGCATGACAGGGCAGCTCTTCTGAAAATGCTAAATGTACATTTAGCATTTATTATTACATTGTAGTTTGTCTCTCTCTGTGCCCATTTTGATGAAGCTAAATTCTCAATAAAACTGTTTTCATTGGTATATTTTACTGTTTCTGTTGTCAAACAACGGAATGAATTTGAAATTGTGACTGAAACGCGACCCAATAAACATAACCAGTTCTCCCTTCCAAGACGTTAATCTGCACAAAAATTCTGATAATCGAGCCGTCGTCTGGTGAAATCAAATACACATAAGCTAAAGACAATATCCGTGTATATTTGTAAAATTAGAGAAGCAACATAATATCTGTTTAACTGAATTAAAGCGCTGCTCCTCCGCGCGAGACGCAGAGAGAGAGAGAGAGAGAGAGAGAGAGAGAGAGAGAGAGAGAGAGAGAGAGAGAGAGAGAGAGAGAGAGAGAGAGAGAGAGAGAGAGAGAGAGAGAGGCGCGCGCGCGTGCTGAGAGAGCAGTACCGGCGGTACCGGTAGATTCTCAGAAACTAAATAAGGTTTGGGCGCTTTGTTGAAGGAAAAAAAAAACGTTAAAGGGGTCTGCAATGTCGCTAAGTTGCCAACACGGTGTATCTCCATTTCTCCAACTAGGGGTTGGGCCACGGGTCAAACAGAAAATATGCGCTGCGTTAATCGCCCGTTAAAAAAATTAGTGCCGTTAATATGATTTTGCGTTAACGCGTTATTAACGCGCTAACTTTGACAGCCCTAATTTTAATACAAGGATCTAAAGTATTGCAATATATAAATATATGAGTGCATTTAGTCTTGGGCCAATACCTGAGGCGGTTTTTGAGCGTGTTGACCTCTCGGCTCAGACCCTCACTGGCTTCAGTGGCATCGTCCAGCTCTCTCTGCAGTTTCCTGCGCGAGGCGTTCGCTCGAGTCGCCTCTTCCTCAGCCTCCTCCAGCTGCCTCTTCAGCTGCTTCATGCGGGAGTTCGCCTTTTCCATCTAAAGACAGACAGAAGTTGTGAGTCTTGAATTTCTGAGTTCCTTTTTATTTCTCATCCAGTCATTTACAGCAATAAGAGATAAACAACTATCACTCAGTCCTAATTGTGGTTAGCCATCGCAATATAATTTTCCTCAATAAAATGATAACAAAAGTGTTCTATGAAATGTTTATGCATTATGCAAATAATGCTGCACATGTGTGTAGCAGACCCTCGCACTGGTGCCAGTACCAATTTGCCTAACTGATAAGCGCTGAAACATTAAAAGGCAAACGCACCAAAAGCGTAACGAAACCGATCTGCACGTTTGAACCGGGCGCTGATCTGGTGCTAAAGGCTTATGTGTCATCAAGTGTCTTTGAATTGACATGAACCAGTGACTAGTTTATCCACAAAAGCAGTCTGGTGCCTTGGTAGCAAAATACATTTTGGAAAAGCCAGCCAATCAAATTGAAATGGGCAACTTCAGACAGTTTGCCATTTTTGGTCAGATGTTTCATAAACAGCCCATGGAAATGTTGTCTGAAACTTGGAAAGTGGAAATTCAGTTTCATTTATTGCATGTAATCAGTATGAGCAGCTCAGGACCCGGTACGCTTTTGAGAATGAAGATTAGTATTTGGGGTTTCGTTCACCTGCTCTTTGTACTGGTCAGCATGGCGACGCTCATCCTCCACTTGCATGAACACTTCTTTCAGTTTCTTCTCTGTGCGACGCACAATCTTATTTGCTGCTGCTCTCTCCCTGTGAAGCGCGCGGATCATACATCGTTAACAAAAACCACTGGCACTAATTTGAGTTTTGGCAGATACAGAATGTGAGAGTTTCTTTTCATTGTTGCTTACTTTGCTTCCTGTTCAAGTTGCTCCTCTAGCTGGATAATCTTGGCCTCCAGGGCGGCGATAGAGGCCTTGAACTTTGATTTGATGGATCCCTCCAGTTCTTGCAGTTTGGACTTCAAGTCTTTGTTTTGCCGCTCCAGCTGCTGACGGGCGTTCTCGCTCTTCTGGGCGGCACTGCGCTCTCCTGCCAGCTCTGTGTTCAATGTATCCACCTGAAAATTCAGACACAACAGCTGTTATTAGAGAGTGCTAATGGAGATTACGCATCTTACAAAGCTCCCAAGCACATAAACCTTTAAAAACATGGTCTGTTCTCAAAGCTCTGACAAGTTTAACTGCATTGAAAACAGTTTGCTACAAGCTGCTCATATTTACAGTAGCTTCCTCAACACTGCACCTGCATAGTGGTCTTGCGGAAGCGGTCGTTGAGGAGCTCCATGTTGCTTTGTTCCTCCTCAAGCTCTTCTTCCAGCTGGGAGATACGAGCCTCCAGCCTCCTCTTTTCATCCAAGAGGGCTGCCCTGAAGGAAAACAAACGTGAATGAATGATAAAGCTTGTTTTTGAACAAACTATGAACAGAGGAGCAAATTAATTAATAGTAGAAATGGAAATTGTGATACTCTTTTCTTCCCTATTCTGATGTATATTCACGAGTGAAACGCCATTTATAAAAACATCACAACATCCTATAGAAAAACTCTCATGGTGACTTGAAATCAAGTCCACATGCAACCCTCTACGCACACCTTGGCAATAGAATCACCATTGGCTAGTATAAACGTACACTTTTAACATCAGTCAATCGAGCATTGTATTATGATAATTAAGCACTATTTAATGATAGAACTTTAGTAATTAGTACTAAAACTTGGTAACCATGAATGAATGCATATTTGTCATTTTAACTGAACTTAGGACTGGTGGTGGTGCTTAAGGTATGGTTGGTCATTCAATGTTTCTGTAAAAAATAAAAAAATAAAAATAATAGTAATAGATAATAGTAATAATTATTAAAAGATAATTATTAAAAGATAATAATCCTACTACTAATAATGACAATAAACAATACACTAAGGATTGATGAGCTGCTGGGTTAATGAATATTAAGCATGTTGTCATCGTTCGCTCGAACTGATTTGCTGAAATCAAAACAGGGATTTACGCATTAGTTCTGCCCACTACTGGAGAAACCAACATATCTTCTGCTTGTTCTTAAAAGCTGAATAATTCCAAATGAACTCTGTTATTTTGACAGGAAAATACAACAAAGAATACTGTTTACATGTAGCACGTCGATTCTGAGTGGTATGCAAGTCTCTCTCTCTATTTGCTTGTGTGTGAGAAACACGACAGCGAGTCGTGCGCCTTCACACTAGAGTTCACAGTACATCAAATACAGGCACGCTGCGCATCCATTGAGGTGAATTTGAAATACTAGTACAGATCACTTGACTGAGCGAAACTCTGAAGCGCTCAGTTAGTGTTCAGAGAGTGAAAGTATATCTATGCAAACTTATACTAAGCCCTGTAACACACACACACACTGGCGAGTAAAATCTAAGAATTTATTAGCCAGTGGCTAATGGTAGACATTATTTAGTCGCCCAGACTGAAGATTTAGTCACATATGTGAGTGATTTACTCGCATTGTAGAGGGTTGACATGAAATCAAAATGGACCCCATTTACTTTGCTAAAACACACATCACTAGTCTTGTGGTGAAGTTCATCCGTTAATCCAAAGAAAAAAAAAATATTTCTTTGTAATCTATAAATCTTTCGTCAATTTCCCCCTGGAATGGCATTCCTATTCCGCTTCACTCAGAAATACGTCACAATACTGAAGTTAGTCGCAACTTCCGGTTCAAGCTGACTTTAAGAAACTTTGCAGCACTATGACTCACTTTCCAGAGGCGCTGTTAGAGATTTCATCTGCCAGCTCATCTCGTTCTTGTTCTGCGTGACGTCTGGCTCGCTCTGAAGATGCCAGGTCCTAAAAACACAATCACGACCAAACCATCAAGACTTGCCAGTCTAACTAATCTAATTTATAACAGTGTGTGGAAAATCAAGCAACAGATGCTTCAGAAAGGCTTTTTTTCTCTCAGATGTATTTCAGGCTGTATTGGCTCACCTCTTGCAGCTGCAGAATCTCAGCCTCGAGACTCTTGAGTTTCTTCTCATTCTCCTTAGACTGAGCGAAGATCTCATCCCGAGACGTGCGCGCCTCCTCAAGCTCTCTCTGATAGTCCTTCATCTGGGCCTGTTTTAAAGAGATGTTGCCATCTGTGCTTCTCACATTTTGTCCTATCTGCACTAATTCTTGTGACTTAAAATGTCACAAAAAGTCACAGTAATGCAGTCAGTAGGGCTGGGCATCTCATTTTTAATTTTTTTTTTTTTTTTTACAAAATGTGGTTGATTCGATATCGATTCTCAAAAGCAATGAATCGATCTTTTTCCATATATATATATATTTCTGGAAACATTGAAAATAACATCTGCGTGAATCTTATTACTAGTCTTCGCCACTAGATGTCATCCTCTTATCTACCTTGCCCGATGCTACAACAGGGAGCCTGTCGTTCATTCAATGCTTAACATGGCAGATGCAGGTGCATTTTTCAGCGTAAAAGACGTTCCGGATCGGGCCAGTGCTGCATGGTCACGAAAGTTTATCATTTGCACGTGTTCTTGCCAATTTAAACATTCAAGTGCAATTCGGTTGTGAATCAAATTGAGATCTTGCGAATCGGAATTAAATCGAATTACGACAACTGCATCGATACCCATCCCTAGCAGTCAGTGATGCAGACATCTCTGTCCCACTACTAAACGACTGTTGCACTTTAGCTGCTATACAGATTACGCTAACAGTAAATGTGTAATTTCTTGCATTATCAGTACTGTGTCATCACATTTCCGTGCATGAACAGCAACATTGTGGGAAAGCTTCTACCTGGAGTTTGCGTAGCTGTTTAATGGCTTCATCACGGGCCTTGTTTGCAGCCTCGATCTGAGCTTCCACATCTTTGAGGTCCATCTCCAGTTTCTTCTTGGCAGCTACGGCAAGAGCTCTCTGCTTTCGTTCATCTTCAAGCTCCGCCTCCATCTCACGCACCTGAAGGTACAGGACTCATGAATCAAAACAGCCAAATAGAGTCTCATACAAAAACTTGTTGATGTCTTTCTTAAAGGTATTAACCCTTTATTTCACAAATCTGCCACAATATACAGTAATAAACCAATTTTCTTCACTTTGCAACCACATGATCCATATAAAATGGAAATAAAATTAAGAGTATATATATATATATATATATATATATATATATATATATATATATATAGGGAAAAAAAATAAAAAAATGAATAGAAGGTTAAGAAATCTATAAATTAAAGGTGCAACACTGTTGCTATTTGAAATGGACACCCAAACAAACACACCCGTCCCTTCATTGTTCCACCCCCAAAATATCCACAGGCAACCACTAACAGCTGCTGCATCAGACAGCTTGTGCAAGTATGGAAGAATCAGCTGTGATTCAACAACAACAGCATATCTTAGTTCTGTGAAACATAGCAAAAAAACAATTACTCGTGTATCGAGCAGAAACAGATCCTTTTTCAGGTCTTCCTGCTCTCTAATGTCTCTCCAGCGCTGGAAAACCTTTCCAGTATTAACCATATTAGCTCTTGTCTGATCGTAACCCTTCTTCCAATTAAATTCCCCTGACCTATTCCTCTTTGGTATTATCTCAGCTATCTCTCTTTCTACAGTCTTTCTTCAAATATCCACTTTGTTTTTTCTCCCACTTAAACAGCCAGAACTATGTACAAACACAAAAAAATTCAGCACACACACAGAACAGACATAGTAAATATTCTCAAAATAGTTTTATTAGGTGTTGATTTTGTTCAACATTATTACTCAGAAATATTTTACTGCACCGTTAAATTAATGGAAACAGGTGTGTATATATATCATATATGCATCATGTTTAATCTTAAATGCATGGATAATTTTTATCTTCAAATTACTTGTAATCCTCAAAAAAACTGTAAATTCCACTCACCTGTTTGACCAGTGCTCTCTTCTTCTCCTCATTCTGCTCATCTCTGGCCTGCAGGTCTCGGTCAAACTGAGCCTTCATGGCCTGCATGTTGACCTCCAGACGCAGCTTGGCATCTTCTGTGGCCTGTAGTTCGTCCTCCAGCTCCTCCAGCTGAGTGCGCATCTCCTCCACCTGCTGCTCCAGCGTGCGTTTGGATTTCTCCAGCTCATGGACCTACGGATTACAGAACGGACATAAATAGACCGCAACAGTGTCCTAACCGGTCACTTCATAATCAAGAGCCAAATGAGAAATCCAGGATTCATCCAGTATTTTAAACAATAATTGTGCATGACTAGTCTTTGTCCATTCAAGTCATACATGATTACTCAAAAAATATTTCATGGAGATTGCTAAGGAAGATGTCCCTTTTTCATACATTTTAAAATATAAATTTCAAATTTTTCTGATCACTTTTAACATTTGAATTTCCATGACATCATGGCTAAAACCACAACACATTTTATTGTTTGCTTTAGTACTGCAAGATACATGAAAATAAAACCAAAAAATATGACTCAGTACGATCATCAAATTGCAAAGGCTGCTATTTAATTAAATAAACATACGTTCTGCGTGTTTCAGTGTTCTTACAACCGAGCTGCTCATTATCCAGCGGTGTTTGCTCCACATGAACTCCATCTCTGCATCTACTCTGAGTTTGGGTCGCTTTAACATGCACCAACTATCTCCTCACACTTGTAATGAGAAGCACTTGTCAACAAAAGACAAGCTTTAAGGGCTCTGTGGTTTTCCGTCAAAATAAAATTGATGGTTTAACGTTTAAAAATGAAGAAACTGAGACAGACATAAATATGAGTACTGTAATTTTACAGTGTAAAGGAAAATAATAATTATATTATTATTTTTCATAAATACTCAGTTTTTTAATAGTAAAATATTACAAGAGTAATATTTATTTTGTTTTTATTAAAAATATTATATTTTTATTTATTATTATTATATAGCCATATTGATAAATAATACATTTTGGCTAAATTGTGCAGCCCTACAAACAACCACAGCAAACCTGGATTAAAAAAAATTAAAATAAAATCGCAATTAATTTTTACACCAAATCATTTATCCAAATCTACTTTGCTTCTATCTCTGTCATAGCACTATGAGTAGATCAAGCCACACGGAAATCTCATCAGTCCAAAATCTTGCTCCACATGCAGTATATTAAACATGCATATGTTCTGACTGGATGATTTTGTTGCTTTGCTAATAAGTATTCTGTTGTCAGTGAAGGCACGCAAATTACATGACACCTGAATCTTGCTGCCTCACACTTGGTTAGCACATGCTGTGTGTGTGTCAACACATCATGAGGCCTCAAAACAATTAATGGAATTAAATGGAAGAACTGACAAAATCTGCTGTGTTTAAAACACCAAAGATTCTTCACACATCATAATGCTGAATTCAATCATTACCATATATAATAAACAGTACAAACTGCATTACCCTCATAAAACAGTCCAATAACATAGTAACTTACATTCTTGCCTACGTCATCCTTGGAACTCATCAGATCCTCCATCTCGGCTCTGAGCTGCTTGTTAAGCCTCTCAAATTCCTCTTTAGCCTCCAGAGCTTCATCCAGGGCTCGGGCCATAGACAGAGCTTTGGTATCCTTCTCTCTAGCCTCTGCCTCAGCACGGTCCCTCTCCTCAGCGTAACGCGCAGAGATGTTCTTCTCTTCTGCCAGCATCTATCATACACATCAAAAATGCTTTCAGGGGTTTTTTTTGTTATTAACAAATGTTTTCAGTAGTACCTGAAGATTCTCAATGACTGTATATTAAAATATAAAACAAATACTACATAAAACAGTAGCAAATACCATATAAAACAGTAAAATATAAAACAAATACAACTTGGCATTATAAAATCCTTAAGGATAGGTCACCTAAAATTACCCCAAATCACCAACCCTCATGTCGTTTCAAACATATAAGATGTCCATTCATCTTCCAAACACAAATGAAGATATTTTCAATGAAACCTGGAAGATTTCTTTCCCTCTACTGGAAGTAAAACTGACGCTTTAAAAAGTTAATAAAGACAGACATTGTTCCATTTACCATATTTTATGTGCTCTGTGTATGTGTGCTGATCTGTTAATATTTGAATAAAAGCTTTAAATAAATCTGTTCATCATATAATGTGATTGTATCTTTTCAGAAGCCTTGAATTAAGCGTCAACATTTTGGTGGAACTGACTTTCAAAATAAGGACAGAAGTTTCTCAGGTTTCACTAAAAATATATTCATCTGTGTTTCAAAGATGAATGAAAGTCCTATGGGTTTGAGACAACATGAGGGTGAGTAAATGATGACAGAATATATTTTTTTTATTTATAACTATCCCTGTAATCAAAACCAATTCATACCTGGTCAAACTTCTTCTGTTTCTTCTCTAGGTTTGAGACGATCTGTCTCTGGTGGTCCAGGTCCACCATGAGGTCATCAAGCTCCTGCTGCAGTCTGTTCTTGGTTTTCTCCAGCTTATCAAAAGCAATGGCCTTTTCCTCAAGCTTCTGACTGGTCCCCTCCATGTCCTTCTGCAGCTTCCTCTTGACCTCCTCCAGACCCTCAAGAGTTCCCACATCATCCTCCAGTTTCTTCTTCGTCTCAACCAGCTATCCAAAAAAAGGAGGATTACAATGGAGTGCTTTTCTTTTTAACAGTTTACGTAGTAAAGAGTACATCTGATTTCCTTTCTGAGAAGAAGTTTAAAAATGTAAAAAATTGTCCTCAAACATGACAGGCTTTGTGAGTTTCTTTGCCAACATGTTATTTGCAGATTAACACTTCATTAATGAATGCATCAACTGATGCGCTAGATGTTGATGTGAACTGACAACTGATACATGCGTATCCTCATTAAAAAATCTTTGTGATTGTGTGTACCTGGGCTTGTAGTGTTGCCAGTTGTTTCTCCAGGTTCCTTCGTGCCTCCTCTTCCTCCTCCTGCTGCTCCAGGAGGTTGTTCTTCTCCTCCTCCAGCTGACGGATACGGCTGCTCAGGTTTAGCTTCTGACGCGTCTCCTCTTGAAGCAGCTCCTACACACATAATATTAAACAACTGTTTTTATCAAATCTGTGCAGTTTTTTATTGCTGTTTCAACAATAAAAATACTTCCTGAGCATCAACCTTGTTGGTAGATAATAAATCCACTCCTTCAGCACTTCATGTTTGTAGAGACACATTACCTGAGTGTCCTGAAACTGACTCTCTAGGCTAGAAACGTCTTTGGCTAGCTTTATTCCCTTCTTCTCAGCATCTTCCAAAAGAGAAGAAACATTGTCCAGCTCCGCCTGCAACAAAAGACAAACATAAAAATTAAAATTTGCATTGGAGGGATATTTTACACGTAACCTGGATTCTGATCTATTTCAGTGTACACGGGTATATGACCGCAAACACAGACTCAGAATTAACCATAATTGTTAAATGTGTTTTTTTTTTAATAAGTGTGCTTATATATCAATATCACTATATAATAATATATTTTTATTGTTATATAATAACAATTTTATTTTAACAGTACTTATGCTTAATTAAATCACAGCCTTCACACTTTGATAAATCACACCAAGCCGTATCGCAATTTTTCTATTCCTTTTTATTAATCATGCAGCTCTAAATAAAGCCACACTTTTACTCTGCAAAATCAATTGAGACAACAGTGATCTGTAGTTTATGTGAGGGGGAGGGAGTGTAACAGCACTAACTTGTAGTTTATGTGACACAGTGTACGCACTGACCTGTAGTTTGTGGGATCGGTCCGAAAGTTCTCCTTTAACCTTTTCTCCCTCGCTGAAGCGGGCCATGAACTCCTGCAGCTGAGCCTCAAGTTTCTTTCTCTTGTGCTCAGATTCAGACTTGGCCTGCTGCAAACTCTTCACCTCACTGGTCAGCTCCTTATTATCACCCTCCAGAGTCTGTTTGTTTTTCTCCAAATTTGACTTAACCTAATGTTGACAGACAGACATTGTGAGAGAGAGCCAGAACTGTATAAACAGGAGACTGTACACCATTCAATCACTGAACGAGGAAATGAATCATTCTTGACAGCAGACGACTGGCAGTGTTCCAGTCAAGACATTAAAACATAAAAATGGCTCCCTACAGTAATGAGTAATTTAGTCTTTATCTCTATGGCTTACTCTCTTGGCCTGCTCCAGCTGCTCAGAGATCTCCTCCAGAGCAGTGCCGTGCCTCTGTCTCATCTCCTGGATCTGTGACTCGTGGTTTTTCAGCTCATCATCGATGGCTTTCTTCAGCTCTGTCACCTCCTGCTCTCGTTTGGTCCTTTAAGAGGAAAAGACACATTATTAGGTGAGACACGTTTGGGGAGTAGGGTTCAAAGAAAACAGAAAAGGTCAGATACTAATGAACTCAATCTGGCTTACATGACTCTCCACTTACACTACCAAAAGGCCCATTTTGAGGGGTCAACCTTAGGCACACATGGAGGGGCAATCATTGTTTTATTTAGCTATGACATGAATGGGAAGTCAAAAAAAAAAAATTCTGAACAAATCATTTGCGCAACATGCAACTTGAACCTGCAATATGTCTGCAGCATGCATGCTAATCACTGCACACCGATTCTAACATAGGAAATCTTATATTAAAAACTTTATATATATTATATAAAAAAAAAAAATGGGGACGGAATAAACTGGCCCTAATTTCATTTTATGGTAGTTTGGATTTAGTTCCTCTTGTACCTCAGCTCCTGCTGGGCGGCGGTGGTGTCCAGGGTGTCTTCCAGCTCAGTCTTCAGAGCCTCCAGTTCCTCACTCAGATCTCTCTTGAGTTTCTCAGCTTTGTTTCTGGCTGCTTTCTCAGACTCCAGATCCTCCTGCAGCTCAGATATTTGGGCCTGCAGCTCCCGTACTTGCTTCAGGGCGTTGTTTTTCTGAGCGACCTCCTCATCACCTCTGTGGAATAACAAATATAAGCAGAGATTGTTGGCAAAACAAGGGGTTAAACACTTAAACTCTTTCCGATCCTTAGAATTAAACAGGCCAGTTTAAAATCTAGGCCAATTTTGCAACAGTATCTTTAAGACTATTTGTAAATAACCTCTGTTATGACTGGTATATTTCTTGACATGTGAAATTTTACTTATTACTGAATGGGTGTTTTGATGCTTAAAGGGATATTTCACCGCTGGAAAGATGCATTTGTATTTAAATTGGGTCATTTAAGTAGTAGAAATGTGAAATTATTTCTAGACTGAGAAAAGCCAGAAAAATTATTTTTGGCTCATGTGGATGAAAGACAACAACTCCCAGAATGCACTTGCTTCACTGCCCTATGAGGCCACTCTCAAGCCACGCCTACCGGTTACAGAGGGCAGTATTGGAAGAAATGATACAACTAGGCTACTAGTTGACTCGAAACTGAAAAGACGCTGTTTTATCGTGAGATCCCCCTATGGACGGGTTGAAAACATGCAGAACGAGCTCCTACTACTGGCTGTAGTCTCTCGCCTCTGGCCAAAAAAGCCTCTGATGACACAAAATTACGATTTTTGCATCATCAGATGTTTTTTTTCCAGACACACAATACAGAAATCTCTCGTCTCAGGGGGACATGAGGGAGGGAAGCACGGTCATTAAAAAATAATACCGGGTTTCTACTGATACAGAGCTTAATGCCAATCGGTGAAGTATCCCTTTAAGGAACATTTCTCATTATTATCAATGTTGAAAGGGTTTTTGCTGCTTTTTTTTGTGGAAAACATTACCATTCAAAAGTTTGTGGTAAGAAAGAATACAAGGAGAATACAAGAGACGGAAAAAATTTCAAACTTTTGAACAATAAATGAACAATTAATTCCACCACTATGCCAACCATAAGTTATTATTTAGACATAGTAATCTAGATGACAGCCAAAGCATTTTGGATCAACCATTATATTATATTTTATTTTAATCATTAAAATAACCTCCTTTTTCTCTATCTTATTCAGTGCTCCTCACTGATCTTCACCTGGTCAGTACAGCCTGCAGCTCCTCTTCTTTCTTGGCCAGTTGGATCTTGAGTTCCTCAATTTGGGCCTGCAGCTCAGCTATCTGGTCTTGTAGGTCTGTGGTCTCGCCATCCAGCTTTCTTTTGGCTTTTTCAAGCTCTTGCCTTGTCTTCTCTTCTTTCTTCAGACGCTCTGATGGTCAAACGCCCAAACATAAACATTTAAGTCTCATTGTTTTACTTGAATAAAATTATCCATATTCAACACTCTCCTCACCTTCCAGGTCCACCATCATCATTTCTTGCTTGTTTTTCACTTTGCCAAGGTTCTTGGCCTTCTCTTCTTCCTCAGCCAGTTGGGAGGTCATCTCACTGACACGGTCCTCCAGGAGTTTTTTCTCCTGAGGGATAGGGAGGGAAGAAAGAGTTCAGTTTGCTCAAAGTTCTTCTCTGAGCATCCTTATCGCAAAGGCCCTGACCTGCATTTTGTTTCAGGGAGTTTGACAACCACACTGACCTTTAAGAATTTGGAGTTCTGGTCCTCCAACAGCAGAATATCTTCTTCCATTTTCTTTATCTTGGCTTCAGCAGTCACCTTCTCCAGCTGAAGCTTCTGTCGGGCAGCCTCTTCTTCATCTAGCTGTTCCTCTAGGTCCTATAAGACACACACACACACACACACACACACACACACACACACACACACACACACACACACACACTTGTGGTTTATGGACAGCAATAGTGTTTACCATTAGCTAGTGCTAACTGCAGAAGTTTTAGATACAGATTTACTATTATAAGTTTACAGATCCAAGATTATATGTGACCCTAAAACCAAGAGGTTCAAAAACTCATTTATACCAACTGCTATTTTAATGTTGAATAGTCTGTAACCATTTGCCTTTTTTAACTTGTCTACTTGTGTATTCTTGTGTTTATGTGATGTGTGGCACCTGTGCAAAACTAATTTCCTAAGGGATAAATAAACTAAACTGACCCTGGATCACAAAACCAGTCACGTGTCGCACGGGTATATTTGTGGCAATAGCCAACAATACATTGTATAGGTCAAAATTATTGATTTTTCTTTTATGCCAAAAATCATTAGGATATTAAGTAAAGATCATGTTCCATGAAGATATTTTGTAAGTTTCCTACCGTAAATATTTAAAACATTTATTTTTGTGAGTGAATGCAGCACAATCGCGAACATAAATGGACAACTTCAAAGGTGATTTTCTCAATGTTTCGATTTTTTTGCTCCCTCAGATTCCAGATTTTCAAATAGTTGTATCTCGGCCAAATATTGTACTATCCTAACAAACCATACATCAATGGAAAGCTTATTTATCCAGCTTCCAGATGATGTATACATCTCAATTTCAAAAAAATGACCCATGTGACTGATTTTGTGGTCCAGGGTCACATATTTCCCCAATTAAGTTGTCACCGTTATGTGTGACTGCATTTTCTTCTTCTCATTCTGCAACGATTGGTTCCTCTCCTCTTCCTCCTCCACACGGGACTCCAGGTCATGAAGAATCTCCTCCAGCTCTTGTTTTTTAGCCACCAGGCGAGCCCTCATCTCTTCAGCTTCAGCAAACAATTCTGTCTCGGCCTGTAGTTGCTCTGCCAAGATGTTCTTCTCCTCTAAGAGCTGAAAAACATCACAAGAGATCTTTTCTTGGTTTCAAGATCATGGACATTCCACTACAAGGAATAAAGCCCCAAGAGAGTATGGTGTACATATATACCCGCTATGTTATAATGACTTCGAATGTGTGCTAACCTGCTGGTGTTTCCTCTCCATATCCACCAATTCATTTTCCACTTTCACCTGCCTCTCCTTCACTTTAATGAGCTCCTCATCTTTGGCCTGCATTTCTTCCTCCTGACGGGTCACCTGGAGGAGAGGTTTCACCTGCAGACACAGTTGTAATGCATGTCTCGATTGAAAACTATTCACAATCATACTGCAAATCAGTTGTTAAAGAGTGGATTTCTTGCAACCACAGACAGATTTTACTCAGAAATGTACACAATAGCTAGTAAAATCATTCCAACAGTTATGCAAACAGTCTCTTTTAAAATCCGACACCAACCTTGGTGAAGAGTCTCCACCACTGCCAGTGGCGTAGTTTCAGGTAGGCGGCACAGTTTCTCTGGAGGACTTTCAAAGCGCTTAGCTGCTGCTGTTTTTTAGCAAAGGCTCTGAGAAACACATCCACAAAACAGCAGCAATTCAATGACAAGGTCTCATAAGAATACTTTTCATATATTGTGATCTCTACACTATAAACAGTAAGAGCTGCATATTATCGCTGACCCTTTAAGACCAGATTTAAATCAGCCATTTGCATTTGGACTTACTTGCGAGCCAGGTATCCTCGGCAGACTGACTGAAAGTAGATGATGATATCTGTTATTTTCAGGTCTCTCTCTTCCTCCAGGTGTGCCAAAACTCCAGTGCGGAAGAAGATCTTACTCTGACCGATCCGGAAGAGGTTTGGGTCTAATTCCAAGGCTCGGATCTACAGATGACAGTGATACTTAGTATTTAGCAGTTTCTAAATTTCAAATGCTAGTTTTTCATTATTGGACATTAAAAAAAATTATATGACCACAGTACTCAAAACGAAATAATTAAAAACTTAATGTTTGTGGAAACATTTCAGGATACTTTGATGAACAGAAAGTCCAAAAGAATAGCATTTACTTGAAAAACAAATCATTTTACAATAATGTAAAAGTCTTCACTGTCACTTTTGATGCGTCCTTGCTGAGTAAAAATATTTATTACTTTCTTTGAAAAAAAAAAAAATGGAAAAAAAAAGAGAAAGAAATCATCCTGATCCCAAACGTTTAAATGGTAGTGCGAGTTTTCATAGAATATTTCATACAATACTTATGAAATATTACAATGCAATATTTAAAAATATTGTAATTTAATCATTTTATTTTGTACCTCCATATAAAACTTGTTGGTAAAAAGGACTGATCAACCTCATTTGTCTTAGGTTCATGAAAACTCACCATTCTCTCACAAGCCTGCTTGCCATCCATAAAACCTTTGGGTATTGCATTAGGGGTGAGGATCTCATATCTGATAGGAAAACAGATTTAACAATTTTATCACTGATAAAATATGATAATATTGGTGCTTCAGCATCCGAAGAGGAATGAAGAGGTTCTCAACTCTTTAATGAGATATCTGAAACGCTACCTCTGTCTGAACTCCTGGAAGACGATACGGTTAGGGAACCCCTGCCTGCAGATCCGGATCCCTTCTAGAACTCCATTACACCTCAGCTGGTCTAGAACCAGATGGGGCTCCAGTTTACCAGCCTAACAGAGAAGAACAGCAATGACAATGAGGTGCATGACCACATTAAATAAACTCTCTTTTTTTTTTTATTCAGCTAAAAGTACATTTACTTACAACTGAAGGGACAAATGTCACTTACTCTTTTCTCATGATTGGGGATGATACAGCGGACAAAGTTGGGATTGGTGTTCCTGAGTGTGGCCATGAGTTTTGTAAGGGACTCTTTATAAAGCTGACCCACAGTACGGAACATGCCCTTCTTGGTCTTATATGTAGCTCCAAATGCAGTCTCGTTCATCCCTGCCACCTGGTCCAAACCAACAATACGATCCACTACCATGAAGAGTGAGAGAAAAGACAGATACCAAGCGGTTAGGTTGATATTAAGAGTATTTACAGAACATAATTAAAGACGACAGACACAGCACAGCCAAATCATGTGAAGATGGAAGAGGTAAATCTACAACTAAAGCTCTAATTCAACAACACCAAGCAGAAGGTCAAAATACACTGTGTATTTTTGCATTTTTACAAAACTGTGCTTTGATATTTGCAGGCCTTTCTAATCATCATATCCCAAAAGAAACCAGAAAATAATTTTCTGAAAGTAGTACAGTGTATTTTGACTCAATGCCACAAGTTCAGACAGCCAATTCAAGAGCCAATGGCCCCTACTAATGCCAGCAAGTCCAGTGCTAGGCAAATGGAGATATGAAATAGATGAAGAGTGCCAAGGATAAGACTACATCTATAAACAAGCACAAGCTGCAAAAGAAATAAAATGGAAGGGTGAATCTCAAAACCCAGATCATGTTTAGGACATATTTCACCCCAATACCTCGCACTTCAGTGAGTCAGATGTTAATTCAGTAACTGCTCTCATGGATTCAGTGAGCTGTGTTAACAAATATACATTAAATATATATTTACAAATCTAGTCAAATCTGATTTCTTGTGGTGCAGAGGTGTAATTTTAGCAAAGGTAGAGTAGATTTAGCAGTGCTTTATAATCTATTATTCTTTCTTGATAAAAGGAAGACATTTAGCTTAAAAATGGTCCTTAAAAAGGCTTCATTAAGATGTTTTAAACTAGTACATTTTCCATTACTGAAATGCAGAATAATTTAAATCTCATTACTGTACTTAAAGTGCTTTGTAAAGTAATACATTGTCTGAGTATTTGTTGTATTGCCTAAAATGTATGCTGATTTTAATCAAACAAATCATAGTTTTGCAGTTATATCACAGAAATGAGATTCTAATGAGAATCAATGAAAATGACCAAAGTACATTCAAAAGTGAAACATTTTTTCATAAAGTCAAGAATTTTGAATTGATTCACTTTTTTTTGTGTGAAATATAACAGACTTGTATACCAAGTTCTCTCCCTCTGAGCAATGCTACTAAAAATGCCTCCTTTGAGCAACTGAATAAATCAATGTGAATAAATATGCTGAGCAATAAATAAGATACCAATCAGAAAAATTATATTCACAAATTTGAGTCTGATAACAGTGCCATAGGACAAAACAAGTCAAACTTCAATAATTTAACATGGAAGTAATCAGAAACGACATTTTCATTTTGATTCAGTGGGGCTTGCCAAGTCCAGCTACTGTTGCTAGAACTACAATTGTAGGTCTCACAGCATTCCTGTAAATGTGATTCTTAAGAACCGCTTCCAAGCAATGTTCTGTTCATAATGGGGCTCCTGACGTGGCTTCCTTTACCTCCATGGAGAATCTACTGAGCTGTCAGTGTTGACTGGCACAGGGCTGAGCGAGTCATTTGGATTCCAGTGAAACAAGACGTGTATTGTTCCACGTTCCCTGTCGGAGACTCTACAGAATTCCTCCACTCCTCACCCAAACTCCATCTCCCTCACACGGCCTATCAAATCGCCGTCTGACACTTAAAACAAACAAGCAGTCTGACCGTGAGGTGTAAGGGCATAACCAACATACCACACACACTGCTCTGTCTGCTGAAAAAACCAAGCTGTGTTTGGGGGAATCTCATAAAAACCAGGTCAAGGTCATATTTCACTCCAAAATTGAAGGAATAAAAAAAGGAATAATATCTAACATACAGATTGTGAAGCCCATTTTAGGACCATTAATATTTTTTGCATTGTGGTACTGTTTTCATGACAACATTCATATATATTCAACAATATTATTGATCTGACTGTACTGACGCTGTTGAAGGGGAACTGAACTGAGCTGGACAATGACATAATTTTTTGCAGAACTGCTTTATAAATAAAAATAACTAATTTAATAATTGATTATCTTAACAACAGAACTGAATCAACACTGAACTGCCTTCAGCTGAACAACAGCCAAACTGCATCATTTTCCTGTTATCACTGTAAAGCTGCTTTGAAACTAACTGTATTGTATAAAGTGCTATATTAATAAAGGTGACTTGACAATTAAAGGGATAGTTCACTTTGAAATTAAATTTTGGTATGTTTTAGCTTACCTCAAGGGCATCCAAGATGTAGGTGTCTTTGTTTCCGCAGTAGTTTCAATTTTGATATTTTTAGGTCAAACCGTTCTTGTCTGTCAGTCATATAATGCAGGTCTATGGTCACCACCTCAAAGAGCATGCACAGAGAAGTCCAAATTAAACAATTCCCCATCGTAAGTACACATTGATGGCCTAAGACACGAAACGAGCGGTTTGTGTGAGAAAACGAACAGTATTTATATCGTTTTTACCTCTTGTACACATCCGAGATCACGTCCGGCGCTTGCGCAGACTAAGCCAGAACGCGTGCACACGTCACACACCAGGAAGCGCGCGCCCTCAGATCACGTGGACGTGGTTGTGTAGAGGTAAAAATGATATAAATACTGTCCGTTTTCTCACACAAACCGCTCGTTTCGTGTCTTAGGCCATCAATGTGTACTTACGATGGGGAATTGTTTAATTTGGACTTCTCTGTGCATGCTCTTTGAGATAGTGACCATAGACCTGCATTATATGACTGACAGACAAGAACGGTTTGACCTAAAAGTATCAAAATTGAAACTACTGCGGAAAAAAAGACACCTACATCTTGGATGCCCTTGAGGTAAGCTAAAACATACCAAAATTTAATTTCAAAGTGAACTTTCCCTTTAAGCACATTTACCCCCAAGCAACGTCATTACTATGCATTCAGGATATAATTATTCTTGATGATTCTTGTTATTATGATTTAAATAATCTTTAAATGTTTTATGTTGTTATAAAATTTGTTTGTGATTTTAATTTAGAAAAATTTGTAATTGCAATTGGAGTCCTAGCCTTGTGGGCAAGCGCTCCAA
Organism: Abramis brama; assembly: GCF_963993115.1. NCBI lineage: Eukaryota > Metazoa > Chordata > Actinopteri > Cypriniformes > Leuciscidae > Abramis > Abramis brama. Next base: position 35,275,607 of record NC_139973.1, read on the forward strand.
CATACAGAACTCGCTTCTGCTGAGTTCTGGCTCGTCGTCCTTTCCTGACCCTGTTCCCTTTCCCTGTTCTTTTCTCAGTGATCCATGTCTATCCTTGCACTGTACTATCAAAATGAAGGCCAAAAATAATAATATAATTGATTGCTTGCTTAGAGAATAAAATAAAAAAATGACACTTTATGTAATCATAACTTATTTTCTATATTTGATTTTGGGTTGAAATATGACTCACACATACTTACATTTTGTGAGATTCACCTATTCTTCTGTCAAAATAGCCTCTTTCAACACTTTCTGAACTGAAAAAACTACAGGTGCAGATGTAATAATTATTTTACACTTTTTAAACTCTTAAATTGGAGGAAGAATATTTAGGGGGCGTGCGAAGTAAACAAAATTACTGAAAGGCACTCAAGGAACAAGTAGGGCCCTAATCCTTGTAGCCAGCTCACTCAGAGTTACCCAGGTCACTTTCAAATGTTGTGTTGTGTCAGTACTCTGCATTACTTGCTATGCACATGCATTCATTTTTCATGCAATCTTCATTCATGGTCAGTTTGGGCATCCTAATGAATCAGCCAAGTCAAGCTTCCTTCCAAATGGATCCAGCCAACTCTAAAGTTAGCCAGCTAGAGGGACCAGGGCCCAGGTCTACAAGCCATGGGAGTGTTTGAAAGTACACAATGCGCTGGTAAGCAGAGACCTACAGCATCGTATACCTTCACCTGGCGATTCATGGAGACTAGAGACATCATAAAAAGACGCTCTTTGGAAATTCTGAATCTCTATGGTCGAGACAGAAGGGAGCAAAGGGGGGATAAACAGGAAAAAAAAGCAAAATAAAAAAGTAGTAGAACACAGCTAGCACATAAAGACATAAGTGGTAGTAAACACTGGTTAGTGCTATGAATTAAGTCATCATTCCATTAACACTGGTTTCAAATGTATTGGGATGTTAATTCATTTTAACATTTTAAGAACATGCTGATCAATCTTGGCACACACTAATTTTATTTACCTTTTTAAGTAATTAATTGCCACAGTATGAATCATTTTACATAAACTTGTATAATTAGGTTATTTTAATTTCACATATTGGGAAATGGAGTGAAAAATGATTAGCTGTCAGATTTAAAAATGACAAAATATACGACACATCCCACGCTCTATTTTTGCATTACTCCATATTTCTTCAGTGCTCTCTCCTGTGTGTAAAGTAATGTAAAGCAGTCTTGCCTACAAATAGTGTGCAATTAAATCTACAGTGGTATCAACAGTGTTGCAAAATTCTTTGTTCGACACATTCTCACACACTGCCCAGCCCCAATTTTGACCCTTTGTAACTGAATTAATAGTTCCCTCTGGCTTCGTTTAAATATTTGCATCAAGCCACCGAAATGCATGACCACCTCTTTTTACAAGACATGAAACAGAAGATTGAAAACAGTCTCTTTCTTCACAGACTGGGAGGGCAGAGCAATAAAAATGGCTGTTTCATATATCGGGAGAAAAGCACTTACCATCCTTCCACAATTCAGCCACAAACTTATCCGTGGACTGGTGCAGGAGCGTGGCCACGTTGTCGTTCAGAGGGTCCATGTTTTTCATTAACCACTCATCTGCCTTATAGTCAACCTGCAGGATGAGGGAAATAAACACTACGTTAGCTCAATAAAACACTCAAGATGGGAATAATGGATTTAAGCCAGGACTGGTTCAATCTAGATCGTTTGTTGGCGCATCGTCGTTGTTGGCTGTTTGCGTAGCGTTATGTAACTACTGAAAGTGATAAAGTATAAATCAACGCACTATATTACTTTTCTTAAACAACAGGAAACAAAGCAAGCTCTAATTTTCTGGCTTTTAACCTAAACGTGGCTCAAAGGGAGAAAAATATCAAAAGTTCCTCATTTCATGCAGTGTCAAGTTTCTTTTGCAAACAGCTCACTGATCTGAAACAGATGTGGCCTATGGTTAGCACATACCACAGCTGGATGCTGCTACCCTTGAAAGACAGAAACGCAACACTTCATTGCAAGTCAGTATGACCTGACTACATCCAATTACATAAGGTTATGATGCAGTCTGTGTTGCATTTAAATACCAAAAACAAGCCAAAATTATAAGAAATATCACAGAACTGAAGTACAAGTGGTGAATCCAACAGCTTAGTGTGGTGTCATACATATGACGTACTTTGCCAGCATAGTGAATGATGCAGAAATCAGCTTTGTCCTTTAGCTGCCGTGGTTTCTGGAACTTGGCATGAGTGCCTTGCTCTTGCACCAGTTTGTCCACGAAGGTTTTATCAGTGGCTTTTGGGAACCAGCACTCCTCATCCAACAGAGCCAACACACCGGGAGGATTTGCCTGGGAATGGCACCATATGACCGATCAAAACAAATTATAGAAAAGCTGAAAGAAAACACTAAAAGCATTCATTACTTTCACATTAACTTCAAATCACATTATTAAATTCTGCAAATGCTTGGGGTAGAAAATATTTATAGCAAACCAGAACAAAGAATTCAAGGACTAACACAATTATAGTAAAAAAATCTGTATAAAAGAGTTGATGCGGGAGCTCACCGGTCTCTCAATGAGGTCAATGCATGGCTGCAGGTCAAGGCCGAAGTCGATGAAGCTCCATTCAATGCCTTCACGCTGGTACTCCTCCTGCTCCAGGATGAACATGGTGTGGTTGAACAGCTGCTGAAGCTTCTCGTTGGTGTAGTTGATGCAGAGCTGCTCAAATGAGTTCAGCTGCCAAAAGATGGAGAGAACAATAAAATATTATCAAATTGTATGATCATAGTATTTTAGGCCCAGGGCATGCATAATTGATTCTTTAACCAATATCAGTATCAATATCACTTAACGTAACACTGCAGCTATGAGTGGGTATCCAATTACACTGTTTACTGTAAACCTTGTTATTTCTTCCTAACCATGTTATAATTATATTACTCAATTTAGCAGATGCATCTTATCCGAAGCAATGTCCAACACCAAGATGGCAAAGACATCCTCCAGCACAACTTGAAGGAATCTTCTTAATGGCAAAAAAAATGGGCCTTATGAAATCTGTTTAATTTATTTCTCAAACCCCCCTTTTTTAATAAAACAGTGCCTATGACATGTTTTTCCCCACCTGAAATTCTGTGTTGTCCATTTTAATTTTTCTGGATATATGATTTAATACACATTTTTTTATTCAAATCTATCATCAGAAACAGTGGTAATCAAATGAAGGCATAAAACATTAACTATTCAATTAACATTTTAAAATGTAAAATCAAATGAAAAATGTACCATTCTTTTTTTATTTTTAGATGTTTACTATTAAAAATGAAAACATGGAACAATTTTGATATTCCTTAATAATAATAAAATTGTTTAAAACATTTAGTATTACTTTCAGAATTACATTCTATTGCACTATAGTAATATATGTGTCACAATTTAAGTTAAACCAAATCAGTGGTATAAAACCTGCTAAATCTTTGGTAAACCATATGCAAATAAAAGTTGGTCCCAAATAACATCCTATTTTAACTAAAACTGTCATTATTTTCAGGACCTTGCATTGCCTGCATTTTTATCATATGACCTCTGATTTGGTGAAGTACAGAGATAAATATCTATGATTTAGCATAAGAGACAGTTGAGCACTAATTCCGAGGAAGCCACACCTGGAATATCTCAAAGCCAGCGATGTCCAGGATGCCAATAAAGGAAGCCCCTTGGCGCTTGGTTCTGTCCAGAGCTTTATTAATGCGGTGAACAAGCCAACGGAACAACCTTTCGTATGTGGCCTTGGCCAGGGCTTCCACTGCAAAGTCAGCCTGGACAGAGGAACAAAGAGACAGGATAAGGCAAGGTAAAAAAAAAGGTGACATCACATTTACAAAAATATGCATTATGATCACACTTACAAAGTGTACAACTTTTTTCTTTTCTTTTTTTAAATGGTATGTAAAACCTGAATATAGTGGAAGTTTTTGAGAATTCACACATTCCCCAATCTGCAGAATTTGAACAGTTATGACGATATTTTAACAACAGGAGACTTATCAGCCTATTGTTGAAAATGGACACAGAGGTGAAAAGAAAAATGTGACGTAGAAAAGTATAGTACTGGTCTACGATCAGGCCTGAGAGGTAAAACACTAATGAAAAGATTGTTTCATAGATGGGAGGAAGGGTGCTCTGACAGATATACAGTGGAGAACTGAATAGTTCATTACCTGTTCTTTAGTTTGGGCTTTTTGCACATAGTCTCTGCCCACTTTGATTCTTGGAGACAGGATGGCACGGGTGAACTCCATGACATTCATGCCGAGCAGGTGGCAAAGTTTTTGAGCAGCTGAGAAACAGGAAAAAAAAGCACTTGTTCACAAAATGGTCATCTGTAATGCAAACTGACCAAAAATGGTGAAATTCTATTTCAATTTATTGGATTTTAGGAGCTTCCCTTATGCACTTAAATGGCAGTGCAAGAAGTTATTATGGGACATATTTGCTCATGAGTATAAGAGGTATTTGAAATAAGTTATGGTCGTTATTGAAATTTACTGACTTCTAAATCCTTACAGCCCGTTTAGCAGCCAAACAAACCCCAAGAGTTCCCCCTTTGGACCACCAGCACGACTATAACTTTCCAGCTTCATGTCGTGAATGAAACAACTTGGTGGCTTAAACAGATGAAAGCTTCAATATCTACCATTAACGGTGATGATAAAAACGAATTAAACAAAATGCCAGTTGAGTAAAGCTTGCTGGAATGCGTCATGGCAGTAAAACGGTCATTTTTGGGGCTCTTACGTAAACAGGATTGATTTAACGCAACTTAGCACAACTATTCTGGTATTTTCTTTTAATATGAAATGTATCCAAAAACTATTCAAGCCATCATCATGCGAGCCCAAAAGAAGTCCAATGGGTAATTTGTCAAAACAGTGCAGTGGAGAACTGCACAAAACCATCTGGTGCAAGGGTTTAGACCAAAGGGTAGTCTGGATACCGAAAACACTTTAATGCTAACGCACTGCCAAAAATTTTCAGAGTTATTGGGGCATATAAAATGTACATATAGACTTTCCATTACTGAAAAAAAAAACATTATCTCTGTGCTAAAATAAGGCATTATGCATTTTTGAAACCTGTAAAAAACCAGCTGAGCAAGTATAAGGTACCTGTGTTTTCTGGCATGGAAGCCTGATCAGTGTTTCTCTCCTTCTTGAACACAATGTTACCAAACTGCATGACAGCTGATACCACTTTGAACATTGCTGCAGTGACAGAAAAACAAGGACAAGACAGTCAACAGTCTGTGGATAGTAGACATGAAATATTTTTGGAAAGTTGATGTCCTGCAAGCTTTTACTCCATCCATAAATTTATTACAACATTTAAACTGGAAACAGGTGGATTTATTCAGCTATTTTATTCACTCACAAACATTGTACATTTTTGAAATTGCACCAAAATACACTATTTAATTCAATATAAATATTATTATATTGATTTTATTAAATTTAATTAAAGGGGTGGTATAATGCCCTTTTCACAAGATGTAAAATAAGTCTCTGATAACCCCATAGTGTGTAGGTGAAGTTTTAGCTCAAAATACCCCACAGATATTTTCATATAGCATGTTAAAATTGTCACTTTTTGAGGGTGAGCAAAAATGCACCGTTTTTATGTCTGTCCCTTTAAATGCAAATGAGCTACTGCTTCCGTCACAGAGGGCGGAGCTTCAACAGATTGTGTCCTTTTACCTCACACAGACATGCACTGAAAATTTCAAAACTTTTAGCCTTTTATGTTCAAACCGGAGTCAGAAAATGATGGAGAGATTCAAGAAAGAAGTGACAACATGTAGAAGCAACAGGACATTTCTGAATAGTTAGTTGAAGAATTTATGTAGCTGATGTGGAGTTATCTATTTTCTAGTCATTGATTAGCATATTCTGTCATGATCATCTATAAATCGCGTTCCCGGGGGTGTGGTTTATGTAAATTTTAGGATTAGTGATGTCACTAACTCGGGAGGAATGTTGTGTAGTCTCTACTAGCCGTTTGTTGTAGTCCTTAAAAAGCGATTTCTTTAAAAGCAAATATCTCCCTTTGCTTTGAACTCTGAGCGTTGTAACTTTGCAGATGTTTTTTATGCTCAAACAGCAACATTACACACTAACTAAAGTTAGAAAAGTGAAATCATAATCAACCACCCCTTTAATTATTATTTCAATACATCCCGTTATGAACATGGGACATTTGTACTGCAAACTCATTTGTCACACTGCAGGACCATTTCAAATGCAATAGTGAAGGCAAAAAGATGTTTAAAAAAGTGAAGAAATATAAGACACTTTTTTCCTAAAGCTCCTTACAAGGAAATGGCAACATGATGATTGTGATGATTTACTAGTAAACCAGCAGTAAATAGACAATGTAGTAGAGATGTGTTTGTTCCATGTATGCTTACACAAGATTTCCTCATGAGAGAAGCTCATAATATACATGGCTTCCATGGTCTCTTGGAAATTGTCCTTGTCCTGTTGGCCAGGAATGGGAATGTTACCATTGGAGAGGAAGCGGTAGTTATTGAAGCCCTCCAGGAGTAGATCAGCTGCCAGAAGAAAAAGAGCATTAATAAGACAGCTGCAGACTGTAGACACCACACTGGACCAAACTCTCCATAATCTGTCAGATATCTTCACAGTTCACACATTCAAAATATCCAAAGCCTGCTTCATTACACAGGAAACAAACATGTCCATGTGTTGACCTTGCATTTAGAATAAGGATCTCATTATTAAAAACTCTTACTAAAAATACTCACTTCTTAGATGTTCCCCAGCACCAGCCAACAGCTGGTAGAAGACATGGAAGGTGCGTTCATCTTTGGCTTGGCGAATGGCCCTGGACTTTTCTAGAAGATCTTGAGATTGAGTTAAGGGCAAGTGAAGCCTATTTTACAGCATATTGTTCACGGTGTCAAATCATTTACATCATGATGCGCTACTATACAGCTTTGTTAATTATCTACATAACCCTTAAAACCAGCTTATGATGTGGTTCCTCTCTGGCATACTAAAAGAAGCTATAGTAACAGTTTAAAATCGTTTCACTACTCTAAAAGCACATAGAAAGTCTATTTGCATACCTTTATTTCTGCTGATAAAAAACACACAGAAAATTCACCCATATCAGTGTTAGCAGTGCAGCAGCATTACTCAAATGTAACTGAACAGTTATCAGATCAGGATACAGGTTTCAATGTTGGCCCCCACGATGTAACCGGTTACATCAAAGTTGATGCGGATGAACTTGCCCTGTGGAAAAACAAATATTTAGGAAGTATATATTTTTTTATGATGTGCTATACTGATCATGCTCTATAAACCATACCAATGCTTCATATCTATCATTATATTTTATGGGCCTAATCAACATTTCTAAAAATCCATTTGAACAGATGATAATCTCTTTTATTGTTTGAACAGAGTGGCTTGTGCATACCTGATATGCAGCATGTTTAAATAGCTCTACTTAAAAGGAAACGGTACTCAAAGCATGCGTAAGAGGCTAACATACATGCTTATTTGCAGCAAATGCCCCCAAAATAATGACCTAAAGCAAAAGACCCGAAGAATTCAATTCCTCTGCAGCTTTTGATTTGTTTGTATGCTTAAAAGCTTTCTGCTGACTTTAACGCATGCCAGCGAAAACTGTCCAGAGGAGCAGACGTAAGACAGACGCCTATCTCTTTTTAGAGTGCTGAATGTGGATTTTGGTGAGTGTGTACCTAAATGGCCCTTTACAGATGCTACATGCAAGGTAAAAAAAAATAAATAAAAAAAAAATGAATAAACTTAATAAATATCATTGCCAAAATGTAATAAGAATGTAACAAAACATTGTGGCAATATTTCAAGTAATGTTACAGTTGGCAAAACAATGGTGAAATGATCAGATCAGTCATTATAGACAAACTTACAAAGCGTGAAGAGTTGTCATTTTTCACTGTCTTGGCATTCCCAAAAGATTCCAGAATGGGGTTTGCCTGCAGGAGTTGACGCTCTAACTCTCCCTGTAATGCAACAATCACTGGTTAGAAAACACTATTACATAATTACATTAAGTTTAATACAAGAACAGATGCAACTGAGGTGTGTAACTGAAATAAGAGCAATAACGTGCGTAAAAATTGACAAGAAAACCTTGACCAACAAACAGATTAGAAAACATTTCTTGCACAGTTTGCACAGGGTTCGTTTGTATAAACAGTAAGGTTTAACCCAACTATCACACATAAATCAGTTTATTAATTATTTTAAACATCCCCCTTTTAACACACAAGTTTGAGGGAGACAAATTATTCCAAACTCAAATGTTCCATCTCATCTGCATCACAAATTTCATCTATTTGCATTCTTTACAGTATTTTGTTCAGATGTTGTATGGCTAACAACAATCAGCTTGCTTCTACAGCAAATCCATTTCTCTTCATTTGACCCTCAAACCAGAAGCGGATCATCTACATGGAGTAAAAATACACTAACCTACAAACCTAATTAAAGCCTGGGTAGCCGTGAGAGGGTTTTTGTGCAAATTCTCACTGGCTGCCTGAAATACAGGCACTGTGGGGTTGGTCAGGAAACTCCTCAAATTAGAAATGACAGACGCCCAAAGCCCCACTGCGCCACATCACAGCTCCCCCCGCCACAAATCTGGGACATCCACCTCTTTATACCCCCTAGACACCCTCGGTGTTGTCCATTTCCATCTGATAGGAAGTTTGGACAGGTGTCCCATTGTTCTTGCTGTTGTCATGAGACAGGAACACATCACGACACAAATGAGAGAGAATGACCACTGTGATTTTACCAACTGTTCCCATTACGTAACCAAAACGAGCAGAATAGTGGATACGGTCCAGGAAATTTTGTGGTTTAAAGTTTTAAAAGTTAATATAATAAAGGGCCTAAAACAGACTACAAGATTAATCCAATTCTCTGTTTAATAATTGCTGAATTGTTTAAACATATCTGGGTGTATCTGAGAGCACAAGTCAGTAACTTAAGTCAGAACAATGAACTTTTTATAAAACATTAGTAATGAAACTTTATAAGAACAGTAACAGGTTTCATCCTCATCTAAATAGGAGATAAATGAACCATTAATATGACATTAGCAACTTCTAGAAAATGAAGTCAAAAAGTCACTTGCAATATTATAGAAAATATGCCAAGAACTACTGGAATTTGAGCTTTTTGTAGCAGAGCTCTTTGTAAATGGACATTCCAGAACCTTCCAACTGCACGAACGGAGCAGGGCAACGTTATTTGAGAAAGGGGAATTCAGCACCGTGACCACTGCACCACAATGCAGTATTTTAACATGCAACAGTGTAGTTTTACAGACATATAAATTACTTGACATCACCCCAAAAGTACAGTATATATAGGATTCAAAGAGAGAAGAAAAGAATAATAAAGAAAGCAGATGTTATACAGCAGAATGACATTAGTAAAAACACATAAAAAACAAAAGATGAGAGTAAAATGAATAAAAATAACAATTTCTTGTGCCCATCAAAGACGTGGTATGAAATAAGAAAGAAAACATGGGGAAAAAACAAGGGACTACAAGCTACTCACATAAAACAGGATTCCGTTCTGTAATCAAATCATTACAATGGAAACAGAGGTATTAATGTCACAGAGGGAAATGTACACAAACACATGACAGACAGAACACACTCAGCAAGGGGTGATTTAAAAGTTGAACAAAATGTGTTGTGAATATATCTGAAGGATGTATTCTCAGTTTAGGATCAAGGCTTTTGCTGGTTTAGAATGTTGCTGGTCTAAATAAGACAACTGACCTATATGTGTGGTGCAAAAAACTTTCAGGTTTCATGAGTTTTTTTTGCTACAAAATCTTTAAATGTGCAAGGATCTGTAACACACTCGTTCTCATGCCGGGTTCAGACTACACGATATCAGGCCGATTTTGGCATGATCTGTTTGACGTAGGGTGTCGTGGTGATTCATAAAACGACAAGGGGTGTTGCGATGCAAGAATCAGTCGTTTAAACTCGTAAAGTGTCATAGTGGATGACCACTGTTTCCTTGAGGGACTACCACAACAGAGTGAAAAGGATAAATGCTGGCGAACGATAGCAGAGACTCTTCAGCAACTTGGTGAGTACTGGAATACTGGAATTAGCATTAAGCTAACACGCCACTTCGGTAGCCTGCTTGTTTACGTTCTTGTTTTTGGAAGTCAGTCGCTAGTTCCGCCTTCTCGATGACATCACGCACATCGTTAAAGACGGCAAGCGATGACTGATCGAGAAGCAACGTGTAGTCTGACATGTTTCTTGTCCACGACACAAGAGTTTAGGAGTCAAATTTGCATAACCTGACACAGTGACTATCGTAACAGAAAAAAATAATTGTGTAGTCTGAACCTTTCATTAGATATCAAGTCATGTTGTATGATCAACTCATTACTTCCAGACTACATTAAAGATGAAATTCCAATAAAATGAGAGGTTTTCACATCATGCAAGCTTAAATACACCACTATGCCCCAAGCCATCCAGACATCCATTACTTAATCTGTAATATTTTTATCCATCACTAAAATGGTTAAAATTAGGGATGCACCAAAATTTCAGCTGCCAAAAATGTCATTTTTGGATTTTGGTCGAAAGAGAAAATATACAGAAAATATGAGATGATAATATAAGCCGAAATTATATGCCGCCCTGCCCCTCAGTGTTCAATGCTCAGGTTTCACTTTCATGCAGCAATTTTTTTTTGTAACTGTGCGTGCACACTGGCGCGGAGCGAGCATTTTCAATTCATTCCTATGGAAGTTGAGCTTAATGCTCACAAGCGAGCTGGGCAACGCTGCTAAAATGACGCTACCCTTTCGTACACTGCCATCCTTAAAAATATTCTTGTTTGCCGTAACCCGACTGACCCAATTATTTATTTATTTTTCCTTTTAGTCCGACCGACTTGCCGGTTGTAAACTTGCGTTAAGACCGACTTATTTTTTTTTACTCTTCAAACAACTAACACAAATGCAATAAAATAATATTAATTATATTTTAGTAAGTATTGTGAATATAAAATTGCCTAGGCCTACAAACAAACGTAGGCTACGTTCTTTCTTTTAAATAAAAACCTGTGGCGTCGTCTATGATTATGTTTACGCATGTCACACTATGGCCTGTACGTTCGCTTCGTTTCATTCACTGTCAATGGTTCGCGCTTGGTAATGATGGCTACGGCTGCGGATGCGGTAAATAAAATGTTTGCGGTCACCGTTCAAAGTCGTTCGGATTCAGGCACCATAATACAACAAAAAAATGCATTAAAACATCCCGACACCGCTTTTACTTTGCTTAAAGATGACATAGTTTGGCCAGAGCAATGGTCAAAGGGATGTCATGTTAACAGGGTTCTTACACATTCCACGACATATTTGTTTTATGGATGTAAACATCCCAAATGTAACACATTAACATGTTTTCTCATAGGTATTACATTGCATGTTAATGCAATTAACTGTTATTTTGTGAATTCTAAAGTCATTGTAATTTATTTGTTTCCCTCTGAAAATTGAAGACCCAGGTTGAAGACCCAGTCAGTGATGTCACGATATGCAAATTTGTTTAAATTCATACCTATGTAATCACCATGACCAAAATTGTACTTATTTATTTATTTTTTGCTGTTACTGCAAACCAAAATATTTTTAAGGATGGCCTCACATGCTCTGATAATTATAGCTTGGACTCTACATTATTTCAACAATTGGACAAAAAAAATAAATCTGTTAAATCTGATTCTGTTGCATAGAAGTGAATAAAGAATAATTTAATATTTTGATATATTTTCTGTCTGATTTTGGTGTTACTTTAAAATAAAAGTGTGGTTATTTTATTGGCTTGTATGTTTTAAATTCAGATAAAATAAAATTATTGAATTTAATAAAAAAAAGTCTAATATTAATACAATTATACAAAAAAAACTATTTTAAATGAAGAAATTAATAATTATTTTAAAAAGTCCGTTTTGGTTTCAGTTTTCAGCCAAGTGCATCCCGAATTTGTTTGGTTTCGGCCCAGAATTTTCATTTTGGTGCATCCCTAGTTAAAAAATAACTACACATCTTGAAGATTGCATACATTCAGAACTATTTAGCAAATGTGACCAATTGTGCAAAAAATAAATCAAAAGTAAACCATTCAAACCCCTTAAAGTAAAGTGTTTATTTTTATCAAGCAATATCCCAGAGTGCAGAATATTTCACTTTGGATAGGCTACATTCCATTGGTGTTTATACAGCAGGTTAGTTTTGCATGCACAAGCAGAGCAGGTATAAAAAGCTTAAAGGGAACTTGCCTGGAGTTTGACTGCTTTAGGTGATTCTGGCTGTTTGTATATAATACACAAATGTAATATGTTAGAAGGCATCAGGGCCACATTCTGCAAGTATCTTAGACCACGGGAAAGATCTGAGCCTTTATTATGTTGCATATTTGGCCATGCGAATACAGTAAGATCAATGACTGCAGCATGTACAATTATTCAGCATGCTTTCATATATTTTTGAAGGAAATACATGTTATCAGGCCAGTACTGCAGACTTTAAGATGATTAATTAATACAGAGCAATGTGTACTACTTGCACACACACGTCAGAGCCAGCAGTTATTACTGGATGAACATCTATCCAACATTACCAGTACATTAGAATCTACACACAACACTATCCATGACATACAAGTGCATGTTATCCACTAATGTATGTTAATTTGGTTAAAATGACTCTTCCAGCAAAAGCACCCTGATGTCATTGTAACCAACTAATGCTAAGATAAAATAGATTACTTTGCGAGAGCTTCAGCTGTGAATGCATTGCTGATAGGTTAGACTAACATGATTTGCAAAGCACCATGTATATAAACTGGCATTACGAACAGCTCATGCTGATTGACTATATGTCTAACCATCTAAAATGTATAAAACCCTCTCATAAAGAGACGATAAGACTGAAAACTTTGCCTATTGCATCGCATCGCACTTTTTTTTTAAGGCGGCATGTCAATAGTCTACCTTCTAAAGTACAATTACACTAATTTTTAACCTGCAAGCCTCATTTTACCTTATTCTGCTTAGTACTGCACATCCTTCCCTCCACATCTAAACCACTAGTGGAATTCCACACGGATTTCAAAATGAATGATTCAGCGAATGGCTGAAAGAAAAGGAACTCACTGGAATGTTGTGGTCCTTCCTTCCTTTATGTGACGATGCAACGTGAGCCAGGTACTGGATGACTTTTTTAGTGTTTTCTGTCTTTCCAGCACCTGATTCCCCTCTGCAAAAGAAAATTACAATTAAAAGCAAACATCAAAACATCATAAAACAGCTTTTTTTAAAGCTTTAACCCCCAAAAACACAAAAAAACAGATTCATGGGTAAATATTTATGCACATTTGCATGATTAATGCATTCCACAAGCTAAATAAGCCATCAGGCTACATCCTGCATCTGCTAGCACTGCCGTTTGTTTTTCCAGCTGCGGTTCCTTTCAGCACCGCTGGTGCATTACACGATGGCTTTTATTAAGTCAACATTAAAGTCTTATTTAATATTATTGGAATGCATAAGATGGTGTTTTAATTACTTAACCTTATAACACAGTGATACAGATACAAGAAATACAGTTCTTCACAAAAAGTCTGATTCAAATATTCTTCTCCCTAATCTGCCCATAAATGGAAAAAAATCTTTTAGAAAGACAGCCAGACATTTTCCACAAAGGCCTGTAAAGACATTCACTTAATACTGGCTTTACTCAAAGAAATATAATAGCAAAATGTCAAGCAGATGGGTGAATTAAACAAAACGGTCCAAAATAGGAAATTATATTGAAGTAAAAACAAAGAATTATATAAAGAAAATTTAGGATGATTATGACGATATACACAGTTGTATACCATTAGTATTTGTCATGTTAAATATAATTTATGTTGAATTTTTTTTTTTTTTAAACTGTAAACAGGATCTTCATTCATTTATTATTTATTGTCATCATTCAAAAAGCACCTTAATGCTACTGTTACTAACGTGTCAAACAGATGGTTGATTATTTGTCTAACAACCTATTTGTAAACTCTCTAAAGAAAATGAAGACCCTTAAAAGCAGAATGTCTGCTCTCTTCCATACAATAAAATTGGATGTGGCCCTCAAGCTCCAAAAAGGTAAAAAAAAAAAAAAAAAAACACCTTCATAAAAGTAGTCCATATGACTTGTGCACTATATTCCAAGGGGCTTTTCACACTTGAAATAGTTAACCCTGGGTCATTCTCATAATTTACATTCGGTTAACCATTAATACTGGGTATTCATAAGCTGGCGTTTCACACTGCACATTCCTACACCCTGGGTTAACGTTCTTATTTGCATATTTGCGCTGTCAGTGTCATTGATTGAACGAACGCTGCACATGGCAGGTTTACATAAAGACTCTAGCATTGCACATCCTCATATTATATACTGTCGACGGTAACATCAAATTTTTCCTGAATGTACTTTTCAGGCTATGAAAGTAGGAATTAAATGGTCTCCTCTTGATGCGTTTTCCATTACCATTTGACATTTCCCCCCGAAAATGCTGTTTATATACATGAGGGTGAGTAAATGATGACATTTTTGGTAAATCAGGCCTTTAAGAGCTCTTAAATATTGTCTTCAAGCTATTGACTGCAAGATTCCTTAACCCTGCATTCCAGCTACATACGGTTTCATGGACATCATGCCTTCATAGTGGGTGTGCTGCAGTGGTATCAGCATGTCAGAAGGGGTCGACTTTGAGAGAGGATGTAAAAACCTACTCTCCGACAGTTACAAAGACATGTTGTAAAGATATGAGAGAGACTGTTTACTTATTTACAATGTGCAAAGACAATAATTCAGGCTTAATGCATCAAGAGCTCAAATTTCTATGGATGAATTCTTATAGACCGACTAGAAGTATTTGCTGTGGGTCTGACTCAGCGTGAGATGCTCTACATGCCGAACAGCTGCCGCTACTGATATTTAATGCCGAAATGATACATGACTCATGTTTTCAGGCATGGCTGTATATGCCTGCTTCCAAAAAAGCTGATTCCTGTGCGACCCTTGGGATGTGAAATCACTTCCAACAGCCCAAACTGATTGACGTAACCAGTAACTGTTGAAAAGAGATGACCTAATGGTTACTTACGTGCAAAGAATTGATTGGTCCTCACGATCTGTAAAAGAGACAGAGGAAAAAAGGGTCAGCATTTTCATTTAAGTTCATCTGAGCCTTTAATTCAAATCAATACATTTTGACATCTAAAAGGGCCTAAAACAGCAACAACAACAACACCAGAAAGTAATTTATCAAATACAGAAGACACATGTACACCTATGTAATCCTGCAAAAGAAACTATACATTTAAAAAAAAAAAAATTCTCCCCACTGATAAAATCATATTTGTGTATTTACTCAAGGTTGTACATTAGGACTATTTAGGTGTACATTAGGTGAGAGAGAATAGCATGCAGGAAGACGACTCAGCTAAAATGGAAATCAGTGCCAAATGAAAATGCTGTGTTGGCCTAAAATGCAAGCCATAAAAACATCTGTGAAACTCGTTATGTCACATCTTGTCTATATCCAAAGTAGGTTTCTCATCCATCTGTAAATCTCACTTCATAAACAGGCTGGTCTTCCAAAAACGAAATAGTTTTGCAACTTCAAAAGTGAAGGTTTCTAGGAAAATTCTGAAGCAATCATTTCATAGTGATACTAAACCTCTGCAAGAGGTAGATAAGGCACATCATGTGGCCACTTATTTGAGGGGGGGTTTAAAAAAGGCTTTGAATAGCACATATCATATTTCTTATATGATGTGGATTTTGATTCGCAAAGTCATTTTACTGATACTGATGTGGCGGCTTCAATGTGACCCAAACTCTGCCCTGCTTATGCGTTTCATTTCTCTGGCACAGAGTTAAATGACAACTCCGGTGTATGCCAGAGTCCCTTGAATGGACATTGCCCTGTGCATGAGAAAGCATGTTTTAAGTGCTTTGATCTCTGTAACTTCAGCTCATTTTTATCAAACAGTGATTTATGTGGACTGTGGGCAATTGGGTTTTGAGTATTAAGAGACATAAGGCTAATACTGGCCACAGTGTTAGGACACACTGAGCTCAGGTCATGCCCATTCTAGAACAGCAGAGACAGAACAATCCGACTGGACACAGATGATCATATTCAATGTACTACTTAATGTCCTGCAGCCTCCTACTCAAGCAGGACCTCTGATTCAATAAGCTTATAAAGAGAACTACTTCCTCCGCATTGTACAGCAGTTACAAAACCTATACACAGTACTTGTCATGTTTCAGGATGGTTTTGTGCATCACTGACGGCAGGTTCACACACACACTCTGTTTGCAGTGCGTATGCGGTGCAGAAGCAGCAAGGGCTCATATGACGTGTTTGCAGTGCGCAACCTGCAAATTCGCGGCTGTATAACACAAAAACAACATTTATTCATTATTTTTATTTCAAACCCAAAAGTTGGTACTGTTGTTACTGTTTCAAAGCTACAACAGCCTGAGGGGCCGTTCACACAGAACACGTTTTTCCATTGCAATAAGCTACTTTAACTTTTCCATTGTTTTTCTACGTAAACACGCTTTTTAAAAAAACGCGTCTCGAGACCTTGCGGTTTTTTCCCATTCCACTGGGAAAAACTGAGTGAACGAGCCCTTAATCAAACAACAAAAGACTGAATAACTTTTGTATCTTTAATAAGAATCAATTTATATTTAACTCATAGAGTCAAGACTACGCAGTGTTTAATTTTGTGTCAATTTCTGTAGTATTTCTTACTACTACACAGTAAAACTTTACCTAAATTTTTTTTTATTTTGTATCTTTGTTCTTTTGTATTTTTCTTATTGTTTGTAATAATTGTTTGTAACACGATGTATATCAATATCATGAGAAAAATGTATCATATTTCAGTCATATCACCCACCTCTACACTGGATTATGTATTCATTTGTATTACAGCATAACAACTGTCTGCATCCTTGGCTTGAACCTCTGTAAACCAGGGGTGAAGGAACACACACCCACCCTGGGAGCTCTTCCAAGTGATCATTTGGGTGGTGTCTCAGTTCCTGAATCTGTTGCTGCAGAATGTTGCTAATGATGTAGATAAATAACTTAATGTCACTGTTAAACTGTTGCCCTTGCAGTATCAGATAACTGCTGAGTTCAGGCCATACTTGAAGCGTCAGGCATTTGTGCGTGTCTGGTGCTGGTCTGGTGGAACCAAGTAGTACCATTAAAGATAAACCTGGCCAACCCCTCTCAAAAATGATGGTCACAGACATCTTTTCTTCACAGGAGCAATTTCTATAAAAAGTAATTCCTTTACAAAGCTAATTTAGACAGAATGTGACTTTTTCTTAAACTCCAAGTATTAATATTGTAATGTAACTCATTCAGCGCTGTTTGTGCTACAAATAATATATGAGTAATTTCAAGATTCCTGACAGCCAAAACCACCCACAAAAACTACTTCATATCAGGATTTATATGATAATTTCAGCTGGTACCTACAACATGACAAGTGATGAAGGCATATTTGCATAGAGCAAAATTCAACGACCAAAGGAAATAAAGTTGTTCCTTTATTCACATGATGTTGGGAGCTTCATTAGCTTTGTTGCAGGTCTCCTGGTGTGAATAGACTGCAGGAAATTGATCCAAGACCTTTATTAAAATAAAATACCAGCGGTGCTTTTGAATAACTGGATCACTACTCCACAAAAGCAGTCAGAATTATGATTGTTTTATAGATCATTTACATTTAGCATCCTCAGAAGACTTGCGGAGAGGATTCAAACTCTTAAAAAGAAGCGAGGCTGTTTAGAGTGCCAAAACCAATTTACTGTCATTCTTTTAGGCATTGAGAGGAGTCTGTTCTGCAGTCATTTAATGAGACACAGGGGTATCTGACTAAATCCACCTATGGGAACAGAGGATGCCTGAAGATAAAATAATGCTGACTGCTTTCCTGTTCTGGCTGCAGGAGGTCAGGGATGTTGGGACGAAGAGGATCTACAGCTGGGCAGATCCTCAGTATGGGGTTTCCTCCACCTGGATTCAGTTTGCTCACTAAAAGTCTAACATTTGAGAACCCGGCGCCCTTATATCAGAGGCCAAAAACGTAAAAATGCAGGAGAGAGTGATAACACCAAAAAAAAGAAAACGCATTGGAACATCTTTTGTTTAAAAGCTAGATTGCATTAAACACAGGGACTTGATAACTCACTGTGTCCTTAAGCATGAATCAACATGAACAGAATGTAGGATTGATGATGTCCTAAGCAGAACTATGATAAATGTCGTGTTTTAGATAAAAAGGTTCAGGGCTCAGGTTACAAGAACTGGAAGCGGTTCACAGGATGGAGGACTCTCAGAGACGCTTCCTTCTGTGTGGTTCGCATCAACCTCTGTGAACGTTCATGACACTATCTGTCTCGGATACAGACACACAGATATGGCAGCCAAGGATTCTGAAGAATGGCCTCTCCTATCAGCACAGCTGCAGAAAAGGGAAGCATATAATCAAGTGAAGAGAGGGCTCTTGACTTCTTTTCACTGCATCCTTTGTTAAGGCCTTCGCAACTCTTCTCTGAACCAAGAATGGCTGATTACAGAGATGCCAGCATAAGTGTACATGCATAATTCAGACACAATGTAATGTGTAGAAATTACAATTAAAAATCAAATGAGCATTCAAAGATAACTCATAACCTGCTATTTTTAATTTGTTCATTGATTGGTTCCACACATGATCAGAACTGGAAGAGTTGGTGGCACGATTATGATTAAAGACCCAAATTAATGAAATTCTTCAAAAAACAGCTGATGTGAAGACTGGAATAACGGTTGCTGAAAATTCAGCTTTTATAAATCTATAGATAGGCAAACAATTTATCAGCCTGTGTCTAGTCTAATATCAGGGTAGTCTTGTGCTTGTCCTGCCAAAACGTCCACACAGAGCACTTTGAGCTTCGACTCCCAAGTTCTCACTCCGCACCCCCTCAGCTGGCCCATCCTACCCCACCCCCTTTTACTGGTTTAACCTATGACAGAACACATTCCTCACATACCAAAGCACATCGCTGCCAGACACCAGAGAGTGGACACAGACACAAAGGAAAAACCTTCCAAAGCTAGGGCTACAGTCCCTTTCACATCAGTAACATAGGACGCACAAACATTCATCTCGTGGCCACGTACACCCTGTAAAGCTTCAGAATTGACAACTGCATTTAAACCCTAAATGATCGTTCCATGAGTGCAGGACACGACTCACTCCAGAAACTGCGAGGTAACCATAGCAATGTTCTGGCGTCTCACGTGTTTATTATACACTACTCTGACCAAAGAAATATTACAGCAACGAAAGACTCGTTACATTCAGCAATTTTAACTAAAGCAGTCGACGGAGGCGTCGTGTTTTGTTAAAAGACTACTTCACAGAGCGCACCCTTGCAGTGTTGCCATGTCCACTTATTAAAACCGCATTTGGACTTCTTGTTTCAGCTTGGCTCATACAGCGATCAAGTTTATGGAGTTATTAAAGTGAGCAAGTGCAGGTCACGATATTTCAGTCTTATTTTCAGTATAAAGCATTCCAATTTATTTCATTTTTTTATTGGCTTGTCCTTGTTCACTGATTTGCTTGCATGATCTGGTAACAAGAATGAGTCAGACGAGACATGCACGTTAAAATGTGCATTTTTAATTATATGAGAGATGACAGACGAGAGATCCATCTCTGATGCCTCTCGTCTTGCGTCATAAACAACTAGTTCTTCAGTTCGGTTCTGTACACACTGGGTAGAATTTGTATAAATGCAGTTGTCACTACCTGCATTTTTTATGGGAGTTAATTCAGTTGCGAATGCGATTGTCACTCCCATATAATACTAATCTGTGTGTGTACAGAATGGGTTTAAGCACTGAAAGGTGAAGTAACAACTGAATTTAGCTGCAGTGTGCACCCTGTACTGTGAGCCAGGGCTAATAAAACTGAGCTGCTGGACACAAAACACACTGAACCCCTTGCTTCACAACTGGTTGTTAAAAAAATACAGTTTATTGCAAAATATCATGGCAGGACTGAAATATGGCACAGTTTTTGGGAACGGCACAAAGTATGAAAAAAGTTTAATGCACAATGTTGCTTGCATAGAATTGAACAACTTAAATTACTAAGGATTTTGGATCAATTGCAGTTGACTAAACAGGCAATTCAAACAAACAAAGCATCTTGTGTCTTTTTGTACTTCAGCTAAAATTGGTTCAACACATCAGAAACCAGTTTTGACGCAGGGATTTGATCAATACATAAAAAAAGAAGATCCTCAATGTTCACTGTGCCTCCAATCAAGCCATAAATAAGCACAGGCGGAAGAAATGACGGCAGAGATAAAAACAAACTGTAATATTGGATGCCAAAAGGGCTGCCGATAGTTTCTTCTAGATCAGCATAAGGGTAGGTAAATATTTTGATAATGCATCAATTTTCAATGCGTGTTGATGATGGTTCTAAATTTGAATTTACAATGAGTGTGTGTTTTCAAACCGATCAGACAATCAAGTCCATTTCACCCATAATGGTGATGCAGAGAGGCAGTAAAGTGCAAAGTAAACAAAGCCTGTCAGAATGACTTCTCTGGAAGATGATACAATACTAAACGATAATAGACAGAAGGTCTGGCACTCTAGACCTGTATGGCTAAAATGTTTATCTGGCCTAAATGCAAGGAAAAATGTTATTTGACTGGTCTTACAGTGAACATCATTGACAAAGAGTAGCCAATATGGCAAAAATATTATATCGCAATTTTTTTCCTAGTAGGATCTTGATACACAATCTTATCAGGATTCTTCTTCATCGTGTTCTTCATTTCAGCTGGAGTGGGGGATATGGGTAATATTTCATGATAATATTTGATATATAATATGAGTATTTCATGAGATAATTATTTCATAAAATAACAGAGATAAAAGATAAAATGTATATTACATACATGCATATAGCGCTTTAAGTTTCTCCCAAGTACAGTAGGTCTATTTACAGGAGCATTCAAGTGAGAAATACCACAGAAAGTGAATGATCAAATGTAAAATAAAACATTGCATAGTCTTCACAGTATAAATTAAATATACACTGATTCTTATTAAAGCTACAATAGTTATTCAGTCAACAGCAGTGAGTAATTTTGTCTTTATCTTTTGTTGTTTGATTAACATTAAGTTAACGGAAAGCAGCAGGTTTATACGGCTGCTGTCACTAAGACCTAATGCAAGTTATCTAATATAGATACACTTGTACAAGTGTACACGGGTATATAGCCTACATATACAGGTAACATCTTTACAATAAGTTTCCATTAGTTAAGTTATTAGTTAACATGAACTAACAATGAAAAATAGTTCTAGCTAATGTTAATTTCAACATTGACTAATACAGTATTAAAATCAAAAGTTGGACCTGTTAATATTTTATAATAGATCAGAGTTAACACTAATTTGAAAAAGTAGTATTTTTATTAACTAACATTAACATAGATTATTAAATACTGTTACAAATGTTTTGTCCATTGTTAGATAACGCAAGCCACCCAATGACTGCTCGGCCAAATACAGCCAAATCTAACAAAGTACAATTAATGCATGAAAGAGAATTGAATTTGGATATGAAGCAAATGACAATGGCAAAATTAAACGGATAAGACACTTGAGCTCATAGACAAAAAAATAATCCAGTCTGAGAGAATCATTTGTATGAACTGCAGTACAAAAGAGCCAAGCAACAAGAGGGCAACGACAAGCATCCGCAACAGAATAAACAGCCCATCTGCTGCAACTGCTGTCCGCAGGAATTTCCCATGTAGCTGTTGGAGATGATGAGCCCGTCAGTCACACAGAGAAATATGACTCACTAGAGACTCAGTGAGCCGAGCCAGATATGGCCTGATCAGAGGTGACAATAATACTGGAGACTGCAGTTCTATTACACAGACACAATCAAACATCTACAGACCTTCAAACTACACACACTCCAATTAAAACAAATATTGTGCAATTTAATTGTATGTCCTAACTAACTACATTACTGACATTCCCACTAGGTGGCTAAAATAGAATCTACAAGTGCAATAATTTATAGACAGGAGAAAGAAGAAATGAAATCCTTGCTGAAATTCAATGATAAACTGTATCATGGTATCAGCTGATGTTTAGCAAACTAAGAATATCTCATGTGCTTTGTCAGAGGCTCTGTAGCCATGTTGTGTTGAAGGGGTGTGTTCAGCAGTGTGTGCGGCCAGACTCAGAGTACTAAAAAAACAAACACCTCAAAGGTCACGGCTGTCGGACAAACAACCCTGGAGCCTCGTGCTATGTGGATGTCCAAAAAAACACTAACCTAAAGCATTATTTATACATGAAATAAATAATACTCAACATAGTGTGGTTCTGTATGGAATAGATACTGAACATAAAACAAACCATTACCCTAAACAAACAAGCAAAAAAAATGAGAGAATAAAAACACTTTAAATTCAAAACATCAGACATAGTGACGGCTCTTAAACTATTTTTATTTTAATTCCCTCTCAGAATTTTATTTGACACTTTATAGTTCAGTGATTTTGGCACACATGTAGTTTCATAATTGTCAGTTGTATCACAGTACCTTTACACATACCAAAAACTGAACTTGACAACATCAAGTCCAGAAACTATGATTAGTAATATTGATATACAGACATATTTAAAAACTTCCTCTCAAAATTGAATGTTTTAGCTATAGAGCTCAGTCTGAATATAACTTAACTCAAACAAGCAAGATTTTAAAAGGATGAAAAATTCCAGATGCTGCATGAGAAGGTAAAGTAATATTTATGTATCCATGCACAGTATCGCTTGTTAACCTGTCTGAGACGCACTGAAGAAAACACAGCTGATCTGAAACAGGTACAAAAATGTTTTTGAGCTCCCCTCGGAATGCCTTTGAAACAGAGTCTCTGGTCACCATAATCTACCCAAGATCTTTATGTTCCAGTAGGCTCAAGACAGATGAGATCTGTCTGCAACCACCTGGACCGAGTTCAAAAGGACAGTGTCATGAAACGCATTACCGCTTATTACATATGTATTGGAAACAGGTGGGTCAAAAACTCCCAAGCTCCCCAGAAAACAGTAACTAATCTTGGCACAAAACCCATTCCATCCCATCCCATGCCTAACTGATAAGTTGGGGGGCTTGACATCTCTTATCATAATTGAAATTAAAGTGTGCCCGCGCACTGGGTAAATGTGGTTGTGAGATTGCATTTTCAAAGGTTGTAATTATGTTTCAAACATAGCTTTCCTGTCAGTAACCGTGTTTAGATTTCATTGCTTCCATATGCCTTGAAGAGAGACGGGTGCCACTGACATTCCTGCGCTCCAGTGGCTGTACTGACTGGGTCTTTTCCAAAAAAAAGTTATTGTTGAAGTGAAGATCAGCACTTCCAAAGTTTTCAAAGTTGTTAAAATTAGCCCTTTGTAAGCAAGTTCAGTCAACAGCCAGAGAGGGGGATTATGGCTGGTTTCTGACCGACTAATCAAAGACAGATGTGAATGAATGGATGTGTGTTTGGGTAAGTTAGTGTGTCCAGAAACTTATTTAACATTTAAAGCTGCATGTCGAAAAAACAATTATTCTCCTTTAATAGTGCAATATACCCAAATATAGAGCATTAAAATGACCTCATCTATAAGGCCTGGGTATTGACACAGATTTCAAAAATCAATTTCGATTCAATTCTGATTTCAATTCCATTAGATATTGATTCATATATATATATATATATATATATATATATATATATATATATATATATATATATATATATATATATATATATATATATATATATATATATATATATAAAATCAACTGCTATTAATTTTAAGATATAATAACAAGCACTCAAATAAAAAAAATAAAAAAAATGTTGTATAAAAAATAGGGATGTTAACGATTAATCGACGATCGATTAATTGTCGATAATACATTTAATCGCTAAAACGTATCGATCATCGATTAAGCAGGTTCATGCGCGTGCGTGCTGCTCAACTGCAAAACATGTATAGCGAGCACGCCGGAGTTATGATTGGGACCATTTTACACCTTCATCATGACTATAAATTTGCGTGTGCATTCGCAGCCTTTTGTTTTGTGCAAATGTAAGTTGTAATGTTGTGTTTATTTTGTGTAGGCCTAACGTACCTATATCTGATTTATCTCATATAGGATGCATTTGGTTAAGAATTAATGTAGTAAAGCTTACGGTGATCCTCTTCAGTTTCAGCGCGCGCAGCTCAAACGGCAATGCACGACTAATAATGACTATTGGACTGTCATATTACATAACATTATAAAGAGAACAATATTGTAATAAAATATTGTGAATTATTTGGGTTTAGTTGCCATAGTCGCGTTCTCCAGAAATAAAGTGTCCACAACATGAGTCATTCTGAATGGCACGTAACTTAGTTCAAGTTCACTTGTGCATTCGCTTCATTTTGTGCAGATATCATTTGTAATATTATGTTTATTTTGTATAAATCTGATTAATCTCATATAGGATGCGTTTCTTTGAGTTAAATAACGCGCTAGCAAAGTGCTCCAGTTTAACGGTATTCATTCAGCGCGCAGCTCAAACAGCAATGCACGGTTAATAATAAATTAACTATGATTAGGACTGTCATATTACATAACATGAGAACACTGTTTTATTAAATCGTTGTGAATTAATTGGGTTTTGTTGCCATTTTCAGCGCGTTGTTCCAGGAAGAGCACGTCCACAAGTCACATATTCCAAGCACGCATCTGAGGCGTTGGTGACACTTTTCATTAGTCGTTATATTTGATTATTAAATAATTAATTTAATTAAATGATCAATCACATTGAAACATTTTAAAATCCTAGTAGCCCTTTATTTAGATTAAAAACCATTCTCATTCATTTGGTGAGGAACATAGCGTTTTGTGCAGTATTTGCACACCCTGTCATGCTGTTGGCCATTTGCCACTGCAGCAGACTTATAATGCAGTGTTACAGCTAACAATCAATCAATTAATTGATCGTTAATTTAAACGACGATCGATCATGGGAATTTGTTAAAATTGACATCCCTAATAAAAAACATTTAAATTGCACATAAGGCAGTTTATGTTTCTACTCCAATTTATGACTGTGGCTGTCATAATTTCTGTCTTTTTTTTCATTTATTCAAACTACCATGGTGCAGCAGAGGGAAGAGTTAAGGCATGGACCTAAAGTGCAGCAAAAATTTAACAAAACAAGAAAATAATTCTAGAAGATGAAGGTAACTATCAAATGAGGGGAACAACTGAAACAATAACCAACAAGAAACTTTGATCAAATCTTGAACAGTTTTGGCACTCTGATAAAAGAGTGTAAAAGAGTGGTTTCCAGCCATAAAACCATAAGTGCGCTTGGACAAAACTGGAACGGAGCCATGGAGAAGGAAATATCTCAGAGGAAAAATAAACAACTTTGTTCCACTGCCGTAATCCCTGCAGATCTAATGAGACTGGCGTGTGCAGCATTGTTGGGGGTGTTTCCTCCAAAGGCAGACACTAGGGTCCATGTGTCCCGGCCAAACTTGACCCAGTACGTCACAGTTCGTACTGCCTGCCCCCCCCCCCCCCCCCCAACCATCGCCACACAAAGGCGACATTGTACCCCACAATGCAGGTCAGCCTCTCCTCCAGCCTGGGACGGCTCTTGTTCCCTGGCCACTGACAGATCAGAACAACTGGTCAGTCCTTGTATGTAAGAGAGCGGTTTGGTAGAGAATTCAGCATTGCATTCATGCCAAATGCTTCTCCGTTTCCTGGATTAACTTCTTTGATTCCAAGTTTGGATGATTGTTCACGACTAACAAATTCACCAATTAAAGGACTCGTAAAATGAATGAAATGTAATGTACATGAGATATATATATTTTTTTTTTACACTACTTTTCAAAGAGATTGGGGTCAGTAAGTTATTTTTTTATTTTTTATAATGCACATGAAATTCATCAAAAGTGTCAGTAAAGACTTTTACATTGTTGAAAAAAATATTTTTTTCTTTTAAACTTTAAAATTCATCAATTATAAAAACATTTTTAAATATTAAGCCGTACAACTGTCTTCAACGCTGATAATAAGAAATGTCTCTTGAGCAGCAAATCAGCATATTAGAATGATCATGTGACACTGAGAGAACTGGAGTAATGATGCTGAAAATTCAGCTTTGCATCACAGGAATAAAATTTTCAAATTTGAATAATATGTCGCAATATTAGTTTTACTGTATTTTTGATCAAATAAATACAGCCTTGGAGAGCATAAAGACTTCTTTCAAAAAAATAATTAATATCTTACTGACCCCAAACTTTTGAATAATAGTGTAAATTTCATTATTAAAATTGTACATATAAAAGTAATTTTGGCAATCACAAATGCTATAAACATGATTTAAAATACATGAACTCCGATACACACTGAGGAAGTGCTGAGCTGGTACAGCCTACAATCAAATACGAATCCCATATTACATAATACAGCTCCAATTATCCTAATCAAAAGTGTGCAGACTGTTTGTCCTGACTACATTTGCTGTTCATTGATTGTATAAACTCCTCTAAACACCTCTAAAATGCAGTGAAAATTAAATTGAGAGTGGAAAGATTAAATTAATTCAGTTGTAATGGAACACACTAACATCATCTTAATCTGTGACACAGTTACCCACTCCATTATCCAACTGCCCCAGATTTACTAAGAGATGGTTTAAAGATTATGACAGCAGTACAAAAAACATCATGGTTGACCAAAATCACAGAATTACATCTCCTGATCTCGCCTTGCACAATCAGCCACGACCGATCCGCTTCATTGAGTAGAGAACCAGAATGAAAACAGTCTGAAAAAGCTCCAGTTGTCCAAGAGGAGGAGCGATGGACCTTACTTTGTATGATCTCCTGCTGTGATGGACAGAGGCTTAGTATTCACAGCTAATGACATATGATGAAGAACAGAGTGTTGTATTCAAAAGCTTGACTCTCTAAAACTTCTTTAGTAACCTTGTAGTTTATCAGTGACCGATAGAGAAGTTTCTGATACGCATTATCTTACACTTCTCACTTCAATATGCACAGACCCACAGCTGAGACAAGAAAAACTCAATATGAAAAGAAAAAAATAATCCAGCCCTTTTTTCTCTCCATTCTCTGGGCTTATCTGAGGACACCAGATAAAATTAATTTATCTCTAGGGGTGAAAAACAAACTGAAATATAATAGATACCATAGGAAATAGTGATCATTTAATTTCCGTCTGAGTCACATGATACAATGAAACACAAAGCACAGCCAATAACATGAAAGGTTGGCTGAAACTGCTAGTAATTTCAAATTCTGCTTTATGGTTAAGGAAATCTTGAACTGCTTAAAATAACAAGAGGAGAATTTGTCTGCTTAATAACACCTGGTGGTCTTCTCCTCATCTAGCAGCAAGTGCTGAACAAAGATTCAATAGACACAAAACACCCTCTTTATTTTTGCTGCAATATCCTCCGTGGAAATCCAGAATTATTTAGCCAGAGGTGTTATTTGGGCTTAACATGATGAACTGACTGAGAACAGAAGGAATATTTGATATTTACGGTCTTACCTTGAAGCATGCATCTGTAGGCCGATTCAGAAATGGCGTAGATATGAGGTGGCATTTCATGCCTCTTCTTGCCCCTGTACATCTCGATGATGTTCTCGGAGTATATGGGGAGGTTTTTGTATGGATTTATGACCACACAGAAGAGTCCTGAGTACGTCTGCACAGAGACAACAACACAAACAAAAGATGGAAGAAAATGTAATACTTAACTGATACTTGAATTATGTATTAAATCATTCACATTAAATAGTTAATTTATTAACGAAATCTATGACAAAAATTTTTTGACATCAAAAAATTTATTAAACGATAACTGTGCTATACATGCTATATCGTTGATTTAAAAAAAAAGACGAGACTAAAATGTAGTTAAAAAATAAAAACTTTACCAAAACCTTCTAGGCTGACGAGTTTAGTTTAGCGATCTTCGTTTCAGATATTCTGCTTAAATGAAAGTGTCATTCAGTCGGTTGTTTGCTGCGAACCTTCTCGCAGATGAACTGTAATAAATCCAAACATGGATTTCAAGACTATATTTGCGACTGCTGTTGCTGAATAAATGCACTAACTCTGTGTGACAATACAAAGTATTTTTTGCTGTTGTTTTAATAGAAAAACATTAATGTAATTTGCAATTATTGGAATTACTATTAGGAATGAATTATACTTTGGGCGTTTTCACACCTGAAAGTCCGCACCAAGGTCTGAACCAAAGTTCATGTTTTGATACATTTTATACATTCGGTAAGTTTTGGTTTGGTTTCATATTGCAATTATGCGAGCGCACTAAAGAACTTTACATGACATATTTGCGTCCTGTCGTCATCATCTATGTGGGCTGCATCTTGACATTGATTGGTTTGTAAACGGACGTCAGTGTGTAGTCAATTCGGCGGGTAACTTTGACAAGAATGAAAAAAAAAAATCTTGACAAGAATGAATGAACAGACGCATATTGTTGCCACTTCACTGTTATTATTACACCATTACTACCTGCAGCACCAACTATCCTCGAGGCTAAAAGAACGTCCTCGTTGTGTGAACATTTTATCGTCGCCGGCAGGAAAGGAGCAGAAGACTGCAAGCAATCCTGCGAGAACCACCAGAACTCAGTCTGAAAGTCCGAACCATACAGAAAATGCTTTCACGCTAGAAACTAACCAAACCTTTGTTCAGTTTGATCCGGACTGAGACTACCTATTTTCGTCTGACCAAATTTCGTCTGTTTGGTCCGGACCGTGGTCCGGGGGAGGTTTCACACCTGTAATTTTGATTCGGATCAAACTGAAAAGTCTGAAAATGCGAACCAAACAAGGTAGGTGTGAAAGGGCCCATAGACAAGCGTTATGATATAATGCCAACAGAATTCTTTTTTTAATTTCAGAACAATTAAATAATGTAATGAGATCAAATACAGATTATTGTTTATCATGAATTTAAGATATTTTTCAAGAAGGGGCAGTGAAAACGGAAAAATACTGATATCTGCATTAAGTGTACAGAATGAAACACAACAAAGGTGTTTTTCTTGAGAAATGCTGGTATGCTTTCAGTGCCAGTGCAGCTGTCCTGCAGTATGCACTTCATTACAGAAGACATTTACAAGTTTTATTCATGCTGTTCCACATACGAGATTATAACTGAGAGCATCTTGTGTTTGTTTGAATGTCTTTGGCCACTGCTGTGTGATCCAGACACAAGTCAGGGGAGAGGTAATCCCCGTCTGCTGAAGGGTCTTTCTATTGGCTGAGCTTGTGTTAATTTATATGGGTGTGCATTCAGGACAGTTGAGTCTACATCCCACTCCCAATTCCCCACTAGACAAAGCAATCCTGCCAAACTAGATCTCAGGCCAGAACAACAGACTTGGGACTCAAGAGACTTGTGGCTGGAAATTTGTTTTTCTCCAGCATCATTCTCCCATGTTTGTCAGGCTATATATGGAAGAAAACTGCTTCCCATTTATGAGATATGCACAACTGCAATCATTAACAGTTTAACACTTCAGAACTAAAATGGAAATAAATGCTGTGATGTTATTTCCATCAAGAGGTGCATACTAGGGCTGTGCAATTAATTGAATTTTGATTTTGATTTCGGCTCCCAACGATCACCAAAATAGTACAATCGAGTAAAACCGATTATTTTGCCATGTTCTGTTTTGAAAGAACGCTCTAATTTTGTCTTGTGCTCTGAATGACACGCACACTTCCGCCCCTCGAGAAGCCATAAACTCTCTCAGCTTGAATGTTTAAACTGATAAGACTTAAAAAGAAGTGAAAATGATCAACTTTAGTTACGATGCAATGCTGGCCCGATTGTGCAAGTGACAATTCCGTCATGTCCCGACTCCTAAACGCGAGAGTGTAGTTTCGACGCTTGCTTTGTCCAACCCATTTTGAGAGACAGAGAGAGAGAAGACGCAGCACCGCTGAACACTCACAAGGTTTGTGAAATTGAGTCCTTGCAAAAGTTTTAAAATGATAGATATGATTTTAGAATCTGTGTGGATTAATTTAGGCTACTCATACAATCTACATGCTAAAGTGAATCAATGTTTGCGGGGGAATTTTCCGCATTATAAGCGGTAGACCTGCGGGGATTATTAAAATACTCATTGAGGTATAATCTGTTATATTATTTATTTTAATAATTCAAAAAGTACAATCAATGTTCAAATTTCGATTTTTTTAAGAATTGTTGAAAGGTGTCTTTTTAATAAATGCAACACGTTCCCAAAGTCGTGTGAAATAATCGTGTTACATAATCGTGATTTCAATACTGACCAAAATAATAAATAATAATCGTGATTTTTTCCATAATCGAGCAGCCCTAGTACATCAATTTTTTGTCAAGATCTTGTACTGACAATGCAAGAGTCAAGCACTCTGTAAAGTCTCCTCCAGCACATCCAAAGACTTTGACTTAGAGGAGCCAATTCATGTGTTAAAATGATACTTCATGCTCCCTCCCAACCATTCTTTCACAATTTGAGCCTGATGAATCTTGACATTGTCATCCTTGAATATGGCCATGATGTGTCTTCCTACATGGTTGTTTAAGAGATGAAAATCTACACACTCCATCAATTACAGTTAGAAGAACTGTTGCCAAACATATAACATGCTAGAAACATAATAATCACTGCAATAGTGATCCAATCAGAGACTCGTAACCATTTGCCTATTTAGGCTACATCTACATTAATCCAGATACATTTGAAAACGCTGTTTTCATTTCAAAATGCTCTCAGTCTACACTAGCAATTTTCAAATTCACCATACTGCGCATGCATAAAACATTAAAAACTCACTGAGATGATACAGAGGGAACAGACATAATAAAGTTCTCATGCTATTCTTCTGGCAGGATCATTTTATTTAGCAAAATATCTCTCACCATTCACTAATGCGTCCAGGTCGCACTCGGTCACCATTATATGTTTGATCTAAAACGCAATGTTTTGCCACAAGACAGCAATTGAGAATAGGCCTACATTTTCTGTCATCTTTGCAGGACTTTGATATGAAGAGTGTACAAGGTAACATATCTTTAGCAACAGTGTGAAAGTGAACAGCACACAACAGGCACAATAGCGGTATAACATGCATCCATAGTGATAGATGATTTTTACATTTGAGCCCCTGAGAAACTCTGCACAGCCATATTTACATTAGATTGATTTTAATCACTTTAATGTACTCAAAGCGTTTACCAAGGCAAGCACTAGTAAATACAAGTATCGGATCGGGACACGGTTTCAGCAGATACTCAATATTCAATGACTTGGATTGGGAGCACACACAAAAAAAACTTGATCGGGATATCTCTACTGATTTGTTTGTCTACAAGGTGGCAACATTGGCCCAGGCCGCTGCTTCAAAGGGCATATACCAGGTCACTTCATGCATTTTCTCTAATGTAAGGCCATCCTCAAAAATATTATTGTTTGCCGTAACCCGACTGACCCTGTCAATTTAGGACCGACCCAATTATTTATTTATTTTTCCTTTTAGTCCGACCGACTTGCCGGTTGTAAACTTGCGTTAAGACCGACCGATTTTTTTTTACTCTTCAAACAGCTAATACAAATGCAATAAAATAATATTAATTATATTTTAGTAAGTATTGTGAATATAAAATTGCCTAGGCCTACAAACAAACGTAGGCTACGTTCTTTCTTTTAAATAAAAACCTGTGGCATCATCTATGATTATGTTTACGCATGTCACACTATGGCCTGTACGTTCGCTTCGTTTCATTCACTGTCAATGGTTCGCGCTTGGTAATGATGGCTACGGCTGCGGTAAATAAAATGTTTGCGGTCACTGTTCAAAGTCGTTCGGATTCAGGCACCATAATACAACTAAAAAATGCATTAAAACATCTCGACAACGCTTTAACTTTGCTTAAAGATGACATAGTTTGGCCAGAGCAATGGTCAAAGGGATGTCATGTTAACAGGGTTCTTACACATTCCATGACATATTTGTTTAATGGATGTAAACAACCCAAATGTAACACATTAAAATGTTTTCTCATAGGTATTACATTGCATGTTAATGCAATTAACTGTTATTTTGTGAATTCTAAAGTCATTTTAATTTATTTGTTTCCCTCTGAAAATCCACTTTCATTGAAATCTAGTGGCTTCTTTTTTTTCTTGATTCTGCCTAATTTTTTTCCCAAATGAACGCAGCTGGAATTAATGCAATAAACATGTTTTTTGACAAAGATTTCAAACTGTTTGTGGTCTACGTAACCTGCATCAGAATGAGGTTTGCAATGATGCGCCCGAAGGCACGGGTTGAAGACCCAGTTAGTGACGTCACGATATGCAAATTGGTTGTTTTTTTTTACATTGAATCTTAAAAAAAAAAAAAAATAGACCGACCTTTTTTTTCTTTTTTTTGCTGTTACTGCAAACCAAAATATTTGTAAGGATGGCCTAATGGAAGTAGATAGAAGTACATTCGAGTGTAACAACCAGATTATCAAAAAAAAGAGAAAAATATAGTGTTGTAGTGTGGGGACTTTGTTCTGTGCATCTCCCATCATGCTATTCAGGAACACAGGGGCGTGGGAAGGCAGAGAGGAACGCAGCAGCTCCACGGCTCTGCCCACACAGCAGATATGAGAGCACATACCACACACACCAGCCTGAAGTCTGGTCACTATCCACACACACAAAAGAATAGATAACCTTTAAAGGCACAGTATGAAAGTTTCACCAAGAGAGGTCGCTTATTAAAAAAAAAATTAAGTTGTCATCTTTACCTCAACAGCTGATGGGCAGAAATCAAGTTCCTGGATGAGCTGATGTATTAAAGTTTTATTAACGTTACTGTGGTATGAAGCAGGGCGGGGGCACATTTTACATTGATATTTTTATTATGCTTGTTGGCCGCAGTCAGCCTCTGTCGCTTCTTTTTTTTTTTTTCTTTTTTTTTTTACAATTAAAGTTGTTTAACATCCATCTCCTTCTTCCCTGAACTTGAACATTGCTACAGTTATGTTTGATCAGTTAAATTCACATTATTTTATTTCATTCTAATGAAATAGCTGCAATTGACCCTTCGCTAAGCCACGCCCGAAAACCGCCACAGGCCAATCGTGGCTTAGCAACCGTAACTAGGCGCGGGAGGTCTGGCAAGCTTTCGAGCGAGAGGGAAACATGCCGCGTTGTGCGTATGGATTGTGCAAATCTGATACCCGGTATCCTAAAAGTTTGGACGGGGTGGTGGATTTTGTTCCCTTCCCGAAACCTAAAACTCAAGGGGAGAAATGCCGGGCGTCATCTTCATTTATATAGCGCTTTTAACAATGTAGATTGTTCCAAAGCAGCTTTACATTGATAATAGGAAATTAAAGTAAAGTGTTTTGGCTTTATAGCAGCTCTAGAATAAAGTTTTTGTCCAGCTCGTGGATCAAGCAGTGTGATTAAAGGCAAGACGGAGGCTCACTGACATAATTTAACGTTACTTAAAAATATATTTCAGCATTTTGTTAATCGACGGCCAAACTAGTAACGTTACCCCGTCCCCAATCCGATCGCAACTCTCCCAGTGTTAGTTCTAGTAAAAGTAAAAGGTAGTTAGTAAAAGGAGGGAACATCACGGGGCTTGCCGGAGATCTCCAAGGAAAAGTTTGGTATGCAAACTTAATCAGTTCATAACAGTAGTCACTATGTGACCCACGACGTGTGAGCAGTAACGTTAGCCTGGCGCACTACAAATATAAGCGGGAGAATGTTATCATTGCAAAGTGGTCAGGCTAATGTCTTGTGTTTATTCCACGATACATATGGATAAGCTGTTTGATTTATAAATATTAGAATATTTTCACATTTCATTTACCCTGCTGGGCATGCACATAGCTGTTCCTCTATTTGTGTGTTTCCCATTTGAATGGTCAGCGTATGAGGCGGCTGCTGCTTGCGCTGAGACCAAACGTTATAGACTTTAGGTTCAATTTTGATGAAATTATTCTCTAATCGTTTGCATATTATGTCGTGAATATAGCCCTCGAATGCATACTGCAGTCTTGCTCTCTCATATTTTCACCTGTCCGCTAAAAATGACTAATTATCTCCTTAGGAATGTCTGAAACCAGTGCATAGCCTACATACTGTAATAGACGTGCCAGGCGCAAAAGCTTGACAGGCGTAGCAACAGTAACTAAGGAGGGCGGGGCTTAGCGAAGGGTCAATTGCTGAATTACTACTTACTCATACAGGTCAATTTATTTGATGGAATAAAATTGTGGGGTAAGTATGTTGAAAGTTGTTAACGTTACGCTGCGCGTTAGCTTTGTGGCTGGTATGAGACACTTGTTGCACACTGCAGTAAGCTAGATCAATATTAGAATATCATATTTAAAAAAGCTGGATGACTTGTGTTGCTAAATGGCATGGAATTAATTAAAATATATACTGTATGGTGGAGAAAATTCTGTATTACAGTTACAACAAATTAAAGTTCTCTCTGATTATGCTATGTTAGCAATTACTTGCTTTTGATACTTTATGTAAACCAATTATTATTGCCTCGTTGTTATTATGCATTTTAAGTAATTTTAAAGGGTATTCACTTAGGTCTATTTTATTACCACAAAAAAACTATCCGATTATTCATTACTAATTGTCAAAATAATTGACCATTTGCTCAATTACCAAAATAATTGCTAGTGAAAGCCCTGGATTAGTTAAATGATAAGTAAAATGCACCTGCAATGTTTTGCATTTTGTGAATTTCAGTCAAATAAAAGACTTTTTTTAAAAGATAAAAGATTTTGTCATTGAAGATTTCTTAAATATAGTGTTTCTTAAAAAAATAATTCTCATGAACCCAATATTGTGTATCGTCTCATGAGCTAAGTGTATCTTCATACCCCTAGTCAACAATAATTAGCCAATTAACTGAGGTACGCTGAGATATGCAGGGGTTGTCAACAGTCAGTCTGACATCTTGACATCTCGCAGATATTACGAGCCAGTTGTAACTCAATGCCAAACAAAGGTCCTGTTATTAAACTTCAGCTTTGGCTAGGCCAAGCATGGGCCTCCAGAGCTAATTACTGCAGCCTATAGGGAGGGAGCACAGCAGCCACAGAAACAGGCTTAAATCACAAGGCAGCAGGGAGCAGGCCTTAGAATCCAGCCGGACCGTCTTCAACTCTGATGAGCGGGTTTGGGAGAATATGGGAGTGTAATATGAATGACAACATAGCCTGCTTTCATAACGTCTTCATAAAGTGCAGCCAGTCGAGATGATTTCAGTTACCAACGACCAGAAAAAGCTTTCAATGATGGGAAATTAAAAGTTGAACTGGATAAACTCGATCCAGTGTTTTTTTTGTTTTTTTTAAGTGGTGACAAGTGGTCCCCCTCATTGAGATTCCATAATGACCTCATAGGGAAATAAAGGAAATGATGGGGCTAAAACACCAAACAGCTTGCTTCACACTCTCTCTCTCTCTCCTGAACAATAAAAGTCCCCCAGTTTCTCTCTCTGAGTGCATGCTGTAAAGTGGTTCAGGACCACATGGTACTTATGAACTCAAACTAGGGCTGCAACAACTATGCCTAATCGATAAAATCGAAAATGAAAATAATCAATTATTGAATTATGACTTTATCATGCCTGTGCACAGAAAACATCCTCCAGTCACGCCACTTTACGGTAGTGAAAAACGTACGACTATGAACATAACACATCTGAAATATAGAGGACAATGACTCCTGAAACTGTGAAAAAAGTGCATTAACTAAGTTATCCAAAACATGAGATGCTTTAAAGTTTATATCATGCGCTTTAAACTCGTAAGTTTGCTTAACTCGTATTAAGCAATAAGCATTCAGTTTAATGCGGCTTGCCCTGTCAGGCATACCATGTCAGATGTGTGTGCTGTTTAAAGTGTTTGGAGATGTGCCTTCTACACACAAATTACATTTTACTGTTATATCCTTATCTGTGAATGTTAAAAGTAGAATATACCACAAGCATTTACATTTTGTACAAAGGTTTGTCCTGACAGCAAGCGAGTCTCTGTTAAACTTCACAGACTTCATTGAACGAGCACCCATGTACATGTGTGTGTATATATATATACACACATTAGACACACAGATTTTTATCCAATGAATCAACAATTAAAATAATCATTAGAAGCAGCCCTATCCCTACACTCTCAAAGAAGCCTATATACTCCTATAAAAAAAATGAAAAATACCTCAAAAAACAAAGTAGAAAAAGACTTCAACTTGAAAGCAAAAAAGAAAGCAAACACCATCACTTCACACTTACGTATATGAGCCCAGAGTAGTAACGATCCTTCAGGTTGTGTAAAACCGACGCTTCATTCAGGCAGGTGAGCTCCGCCATATCCTCCACTTTGCTGAACTTGGGTGGGTTCATCTTCTGGATGTCATCTTTGTTCACCAGGGCCTTTTTGCCATTTTCAGCCAGCTCAACAAGCACCTCCTCTCCTCGTTCCTCTCGAATGCTGGCCGCCTCGAATCCATGCCGCTCGGAAGGAACCCACACCAGCTTCTTGGCCGTCCAGTCTGCCTGTGAAGCTGGGTTGTAGACCACGGCCCGATCCACAAAGAGGTACCGCTCAGGGTCCTCTTGCCCGCTCCGCTGCGCCATCTCCGGCATGAGGAACTAAAAATAGGCCACCTGGAAAAAGAGTTAGAGGGAGTTAGTAATGGAAGAGCAGAGACTCACTCTGATACCAGACAGCATAGGCACAGGAGTATGAACAGTCAAATATTATATTGGATTTACATGGATATAGCCAATAACGCAGATACATTATTAAGCAACATGCATTTAATCTATAATAAATGGTTAGTATTTTAAAATAGTTCTTATCATAATAATAAAATAGTTGTAGTCATTTTGCTTGCTTAAATTCTCTGAATACAAAGACAATAAACTACTGAATTAATTTAAGTGTGTGGATTTATTCCGCACACCTCACTGTTAGATGATGAATACTTAAATACTGCATACTGAACATGAGCAAAGCTCATATTTTCAGTAAACAGTTGCTTGTAAAACAGTTTACACATAGCAGATAATATAGGTTTAATATCTCTATACCACTGGACCACCTCAAAGATGCATTATGGGGGGGGGGAGGCAATAGAAGCAGAAGCCAGATGGTCTGGCCTACAACTGGACTAAGAGTTACTGTAATTCTCAAAGAGGAAAAGAAAAGAAAAAAGGCTACAACTAGGCAAGCAGGGCAAAGAAAATGGGTCGTGCCTGTTATTTCACAGATAAGAGCCGTTATACGCGTGATGAATCCCCTGTAAAAAGCGGGACTTCAGGGCCAGTCCTTCAAAATTCATTCAATGATAAACCCCGTCCAACCAACTTTCTAACGGTCACGGTCTTACAAATAGTTTGATATTATAGTTATGGTACATATATAAACCATGCGACGAGACCGTTAATAAATAATATTTTCTCCTGCACTGGCTAAAGTTTTTGCGGCCGTCTAGCTCGTGCTCGTGCTCATTCCTCGCGCCTGCAAACCGGGAGCTGAACGCGCCTTCTCCTCCGCATCATCATCATCATCATCATCTCCCGGTATATGGCCTGTGGCGAGGCGGACAAACGTTTTATTAGTGTATTAGCCAACATAATGCTGATCGTGGCTGCCCAAAGGCAAAGGATCCTACAAATTAAACATGTATTTATCTGCTTTTAAAGGTACCGCAATAACAAGCTCGCTAACATGGGTTAGCGCGCGAGCTTAGCGCGAGCTCTCTCCGTTGCTTGAAAAGTAATGCAAAAAATAATCCGTTATACGGCAACGGGAAAAAAACGGGGCCAAAATTAAAAGACGCATGAACTTACCAAGGGCTGTCAGCGATGAGACCTACGTGCACGAAGAGATGAATGAGTTGCAATCCAGCGCGTCCAGTTTTTATTATCCAGTTATTTTGAAAGTCGGCCAAATATTCCCTTGTTTCGCCCCTTCTCAGTTCTCACTGATGCCACTGTCCGCAGCCCTGCCTCTCTCTGAACTCCTCCTCAACCGAACTCAGCATCGCACGCTCTTGCGCCCGCCTCTCCGGTCACACCCACCGGGGCCCTTGTGGAACGGGGATTGGATTGTACCGGACCTTGACCACAAGCTATTGGTTTATTAGCATTACACCCCCCAACAAAACTGATTGTTCATGCAAGCTTTCTTTCTTCCAACGGGAGCTAGCTTGTATCATATTGGTTTCAAGGCCGTGAGCGTGAAATATTTACCAAAGAGGGCAGGGTACTTTATTTAATTTACAAAATAGCCTAGAGCAAAAAAAAAAAAAAAAAAAGTTACAAATATTTAATTAAAATTTAATATAACAAAATAAAAATGTAAAGCATGGAAAGTCTACCCATCTTGACATTTACAACCTCGTAGATGTCTAACATTTTGCGACTCATTTCCGATCGATTCTTTCGATCAGTTCGTTTCAAAATAACTTGTATTCGAAACAGATAAAAATATCGAAAACGTCATCACCTAACTTACATTGGTGAATCGTTTTAAAAACATGTTGATAAAACTGTAAAACGTAAGCTGTAAATATATTCACTACGTTGTATTTGCAACATTTCTGCTATCGGGCTATTGTAACTTACTTTTTATTTAAAAAAATACCACAAATTTACTTCAAATAAAAAATACAATAAAAACATGGTTACAGTTAAACCATGCTAACCACAAATTAACCATGGTTTTGCTGCACTAACCATAAATTAGCCATGGTATTTGTTGTAAAATTGTGGTTACAAATGGTAATCAATCCGTCAAAAAACAACAAAACAAAACATGGTTACTTCTCTTTTACTATAATAAAACCATGGTTAATTTTCGTAAGGGGACAGTCCCAAGCTCTCGGTTCGAATCCAGTTGTTCAGAATCATTGATTCGTTTAAAAGATACAACTCCAAACTATGATTCGTTTAAAAAAAAAAAAAAAGTATCAGGCATTTTTAAGGATAAATGTATCAATACATTTCCTCACTGACATTTTAATTGCAAATTACTAAATCCAAGATGTATCTCATGTCAAAGATAAAACATTTTTTTTTAAATAGTCTATCTCTGGTATTTATCGATTTTGATGTTTCTGTCCCTATTAAACAAAGTTGTTTTGGACCAAGGATCTAAAAGTGAACATGAGCATGGATCTGAATCATCTGATAGTCTGGCCCGCACAGCGCCCCCTGTTGCCATGTATATAAATAAATCACCATTCAAAGTTTCCACTTTTCTTTTGGCTGGAGATTGTTAAATCGGTAGATATGTAATTACCTGGTTTATATATAGTACATCGACACAAACCTCCCAAAAGTTCCTGTTATTTTATCTTAGAGCTATTACATTCACTTACTGCTATTGAACATAAATTCAATATTGTTCATCCAAAAATGTAAAAAGCTGTACGAGTTTCCACAGTTGACGGCACCCATTGACTTCCATACTATTTTATTCCTACTTTGGAAGTCATTGGGTGCTGTCAACTGTCTGGTTACCATGATTCTTTAAAATATCTTCTTTTGTGTTTAACAGAAGAAAGAAACTCGTACAGGTTTGGAACAACATAAGGGTGAGTAAATGATGACAGAATTTTCCTTTTTTGGGTGAACTTTCCATTTAAATGTCTTATAACTTTCCATATAAGTTGCAATTCAAATGAAACAATCCTAGTACACCAACGATGCAAAGGCATGGCATAGTCTAATTTCTTACAATGATGACAATCTTAAAGAAATTCTATTCAAAGTTATGTTTTATTTCATTAGTTGTAAAATAGTCCCATATGATGGTTCGTACTACAAAAACAAGATTGTGTCGATTCCAAACCTCCAACCTCCTCTCCCACATAAACCTTTACAATCTGGAAACAGAACAAAAAGTCACAATAACCAACATTTCAAAAGATCTACTGAGCCAACCTCAACTAAACCCCAAATAACAGGGCTGATCCAGAAATGCTCTAGAGCTGCTTCATTGACTCTCTTGAAATAACTGCACTGACAGGATTGTAAGATAATGCTTGGAAAGCTTCTCAATCTGGTCCGAGCCTAGTTTTGAAACAGACACTCTATTGCTTTGTAGAAGTAAAGATAAAGTGATGATGGCCCTTAGCAAGTGGAAGTTATAACCCGTTTCAGTGGGTAGAAGTAGCTTTAGTGTATTTTGGATCAGACCTTCAACCAAACCCCTAATAAATCGAACTTTTTAATATTAATTTGAATACATCTTAAAATTTGTTTGGAAAATCTCCCTGCATCAACAAAAGATAATTAAACACACCAAACCGTGAATAAAAGGACATGAACAAAAAATTCCCTAATGTTTAAAGTCTCGTCTTCAGATGCACATACGAAGCAGGAAATGTTAGGGATGGCAGTTAGAAAAAATACATGATCTTCCCTTTTGTGAGACACAATACTTAGGAATTCTGTACATCGAATTCCAATTCTAAAGCCACGGCAAGCCATGAAATTCTCCATGGATGTGCTCTCAATCCTATTTGTACAATCCTACTTCTCAGATAAGGGAGATTTCGTTTTTTTCTTCGGAACCCTGAGAAATATCTGCAAATCGAATTCGTTTATTTCTCCAAACCACTTAATCTAATCTAGTGTAATGCAGTTTCAAATGAACCTTTGGGCCAAACAAAGCATTTCAAACAGTCGTGTGTATTTCAATTCAGTACATGTGAAAAACGCAACTCTACAAAAGAATTGCGAAGTTTTTTTAATTACATTTTGAAAAAGGCATTGCGTTCCAGTTGAAATGTAAATTGAGTGCTTCAAAAGAGTAAATAGATTCATTATGAAAGTACAAATTTGTTGCACTCGCTTGGAGTCCAAATCTAATTTCTCCAATACAGGGGAAAGCAAAAATGTTTAAACAAGGCTTCAACGCCGACTCTTGATTAAACATTTGTTAAAGAAGAGGTTAAAACAGTAGGGCAAGAGTGAAATGTTGAAGTTTTTGCTCTTCGGGGTTTCATGAGAGAGTGAAGTTGTGTCGCCTCTATTTGGCTGCAACTTCATTCTCAGCTGGTTGGCCTGTAGCAGTTTCTGCAGTTTTAGAGGCCTGTAACAGACAATACAGCAGACAGAGAAGTGAATCAAGAGACAATTGACTGATGATATAGTCAGTTATGTAAACTAACCAAAATGCTCTAACAAAAAGGTTACAGTGCACCCATAAAATTCAAGTCGCTTTATTATACCGACATGGCTGTCGTTCCTTTGTGCAGGCTGATGCTATTTTCACATAATTAAAATGAATGGGGACAGTCAGCTCCGTAATGACAAAAGCATCATAAGGCTAAAGGCCGGTTCACATCAATGACAATAACTGTAACGATAAACTATAACATTATATTTGACATTAACACCCGCTGCTTGAATTTCGACATGGGATTGCGCATCATTTTACTCATTCACACAGATTTTGCGCTCAAAGTGCGCGCACCTAAAAGCCGCCTCTCAGTACTAAACTGAGTTTGTTTTTGCCGCTTATTGCGCTTAAACAGTCAAATACACACAAAATAATTTCAAAAAGCCGGTCTTGGCGAGTATTCAGTCAGTTATGTTTTAAGTGAACATAAATAGTTGGGAAAGAAAATGCATGTGTAACAGTATAATGGATCAGTGCGTCAGGTCTTAAAGTCAGTCCCTCCAGTTTTTCGCGATTGCTGAATACAACGCAAAATGTCGCTTTTTTTTGCAATCCTGCATAATTTGTCATTTCAAAAATGATTTTAATCACAAAAATAATTGATAATATTATCTATATATGTATTTATTTAAAGCTGTAATGCATTATTTTCACGAGGATACAGACGTTGTGCATGTACATCATGGTCTGTGTGAAATATAGCAAAAGATTTCTGACTTGCTGTCTCCCATAAATGCCAAGGAACAGGCAGAAATTACTCAAGATGGATGAATGACCAAATAAGAAGTATGATATTCCTGATAGCAAAAAAAAAAAAAAAGGTTAATAAAAGCACTGCATACACGAACTCAATTCGGTAGTGACACACTGACCGAAGTCAGACTGGCTGCGGATTCTGTGCGTGTGTTTTCCGCCTGTCAGCGCTCGCACTAGTATACCGAAATCAATGTGTTTCTATTTCTAGACTTATTGTTATTGCCCATGAACAATCAAATACACGCATAAAAAAGGTTATGTCTTGAGTGAAAAGGTTTGGGACATGTGTCAGTACTGGATCCATGTATTAGCCTAGGTCTTAAAGTGAAAGCAACCTAATATATAGGGTAGGTAGGATTTTTCAAATTTGTTTAAACTGTCTTTATTATACCAATACATAATTAAAATGTAAGTGCTCTGAAAAAGAGAGTATAAAAATCGAGTGACTGTAGACCTTTTAATCTGCCATAAACACAGCTCATTATTTCCATTCGGGACGAAACAATTGATTGGTTTGGGCGACTGTCACTCTCTCTCGCAACCAATGGCAACCACCCCTGTTGCTACAAGATCTGCCCATATGCGCGCGCACCCGTTTGATTTGAGGAGTGCAAGAGAGGCGCGGAAGTATAGCTCGTTACCGAATCAAACAAAATATATTTTAAACTTTACCAGTATCGATATGCTAGCTTGATAGTGAGTATCTTATTTGTTTACATTTATAGTGATAAAGTTAGGTATTTTATTACATGTGATTCTGACATGATGTCACTGCATGCACTGCGCTCCTTCCTCTCCACTCGTCTCAGGTAAATAAATGCGTCTTCCAGCTGAGCCTGAGCGTTCATGTGTTTTGGGGGCGTGGCTTTGGAAGGAGCTCAGAAGGGAGGGGGTGGAGTGAATGGAAATAATTATAATAATCTACAGACACTCGATTTTTATACTCTCTTTTTCAGAGTACTTACATTTTAATTATGTATTGGTATATAAAGACAGTTTAAACAAATTTGGAATGTTTTTTTTTTAGAAAAATCCTACCTACCCTGCCTTTAATGTCAATCTAACAACAACAACGGGGAAAAACTACCAGTAGCCTACTTAAACTTAAAGCACTGTTTGCATCTGTATCTTTTGTTTGTTTGTTTATTTAAGCTTATATGCCCTGTTGTAGTTTGTTTATTAGTTCTAATTTTATTACTGACTGTTTACTTGATTACTTAAAGGGATAGTTCACCCAAAA
This sequence comes from Abramis brama, assembly GCF_963993115.1. NCBI lineage: Eukaryota > Metazoa > Chordata > Actinopteri > Cypriniformes > Leuciscidae > Abramis > Abramis brama. Next base: position 35,319,215 of record NC_139973.1, read on the forward strand.
ATGAAAATTAGCCCATGATTTACTCACCCTGAAGCCATCCTAGGTGTATATGACATTTTTCTCAGACGAATACAATCAGAGTTATATTAAAAAATGTCCTGGCTCTTCCATGCTTGATAATGAGAGTGTACTCCGATTGTATTCGTCTGAAAGAAGAACGTCATATACACCTAGGATGGCTTCAGGGTGAGTAAATCATGGGCTAATTTTCATTTTTGGGTGAACTATTTCTTTAATTATTTGAGAATATTTTACTTATATTAGGTAGTTTCTTATTGCTGTGGTTTACTGGTAAGATTTTGGTCATATTTCCCACATTATTGCCTTAATCCAGTGTTTCTCAATTGGTGGGTCGCAGTCAAAGACTTTTATTTTTAAAGATGTTCATGATGACACTTCTGTCAGAGAAAAACGTGCCTGATTTTTATCTGCGGTCAGATTAGATGTTATATGTCAGTGTCATTATTCTAACGTTATTTTCGTAACTTGTTACGAAATAAAAGTCTCTCACCTCAGAAAAGTGAAAACTTTCCTGTCCTGTCAGCCGTTATACTGTGCTCGTAGCGCGCACGCTCTTCAATTGCACGCGCAAATGTGGTGGCACGCGCTGTATATCACTTCACTATAAATAAAGCGCAAAAGAAATTACGAGCATGCAACGTCGTAGTTATGTTGTCAATTAGCAAGTCATGAAATGATCAAAAAGTACCAATAAATTATAAATTGTACTTCGTTTGTTAGCTGGAAAGATTTGCATGCAGGTACTGTATTCATCAGGAGCAGTTTCCATATGTTTCATTAACAATTCATGTTAGTATTGTGCATTTATTTACCATGGTAACTGTTGTTTCCGTAACCCAAAAATGTCCATTTATTTTCACAGTGTTATTTTGTTTATTTTTAAATGACTGTGGTGGCTCGTAACAACTTACTAACTTTACTGTATTAACAAAAAATATTTTGGGACTGCTATTTAATAGCCTTACCATACACTGCTTGTTCATCAGTATTAGTCATATTCTTACAATTTATGTGTATGTTAAGTAAAGTGGGATGTAGTTGTGTGTCAACCATTTTTGTGAAATAAATTGGCTTGGTTTTTAAAAAAGCAAATCTTTTATATTTAAAAAATAGATATTATTAAAAATTTATATTTTTTTAAGGAGTTAAAAAATGGCTTATGACCATAGGAAAATATGTGTCCCATGGCCAAGCCAGTTGAGAACCACTGCCTTAATCCATAAATTGCAGGCCATATTCATATTCATAAGTTACATGAAGCCATATAATAGCTTTGTGGGGGAAACAATGAAATAAGTTAATTGCTGAAAATTCCTGTGTATGTTATACCCAGTTTTTTGCAGAAGTGATCTAGTATGATCTGTAGATCTAGAACAGACGTGGAGATTGTCGATGTATAAACATCTTTTAAATGTTTGTTTTGTTCCTCAAAGCTTCCATACAGCTGTTGTCTGGCTTCTAAAGATTTGTAATACAGCACACAAGACATCTGGACTACCTTTATGGAGCTTTAATGGTGCATTTTTGGCTCTTGACAGCATCTGTCCCCATTCATTTTTCATTGTATTGAAAAGAGCATTTAGGACATATTACTAAAGACAAATTCATGTTTGGAAACATGATGAGGCCTCACCTTCTTTTTCTTCTTCTTCTGTGCTTTGCGACTTGCAGAACTCTGGATCAGAGACTGAAAATGACAGAGAAGATACCAAAACATCAAGCTAGGAGAAACCTATTTAATATACATTTTAAACAGATTATATTGGTCTAACATACCTTCAGTTCAGGATCTTGAACATCCTGTTCAGACTTGTAGAGTTCTGGTTCAAATGGTCCACTGGTGATTCTCAAAGGCCCATTGGCCATCAGCAGCACTGTGAACTTAAACTGAGCCACGAATTCACCTAAATAGAGAGTGGAGAGTTAGACACCTAAAGTGGAAAGAGGGATTTATCATTTGAGCAGGTAAAGAAAAGGGATAAAGCAGGGGAAAAAAATGGTGCAATGATAATGAGACTGACCTTCTTTTTCATTCAGTACAGTAAAAGGCTGCAGAAGCTCATGTTTAGCGCACTCTACCACTCCCAAACGAGCTTTCCCTTCATCCTCAAATGCCCTGTCGGACACAAAGAAGACTTTACAACCAAATTGCCATGAATTCTTAACCATTGATCTATCCACTAAGTTTTAAAGTCATTCTTCTAGCATTCTCATGTGCCAACACAATTACAAATATAGAGCACATTATCAAAAACTCCAGAACATCGTTCCCGAAAGTTCTCACAGCGTTCTGTACATCGCCTGCTTCATTCATTTAGGAACAGACTATCTAATGCAGGTGCACCTCTTTGCTAACAACATGATTTAGCCAAGTTATGAACCTAAGGACTGAAGAATGGTTTTGCCCACCTAAGAGTGAAGGGCATAGCGTCAAAGCGTCTCTCCACCTCACTGAAGAACATTCTGGAGGTCTTCATCTTCAGCCCATACTGCTTACTGGGGTCCCGTTTGTAGATGGTTGTCCTCTGACCTCCATCTCTTGCCTATGGGAAAGAGATCATTCAGACTAAATGTCCATTTGTCTCCATTGTTTGAGATCTATGGGATTATGATCAAGATTTACAATGGCAGGTGTCGTTCGTATAGTGTGGGTATCACTTACCTTCCCCTCTCCTGTGCTGATCAGCACATCCACGGCATAAACTTCATGAACCTCAAACTCTGCCTTCTCATGGTCCTTCCTGTTATGAGACAAACATGTGCTTGCAAATGTTGCTGCAAAAAGTTCTGAGTGGCATTTAATTTGTTGCTATGTGGTTGCTTGCTTTCTTAAGTCAAAAGAGCCTAGCACGAAACTTTGTCCACAAGATTTCATGCAACAGGCAAAAATCTTACAGATAAACAGCAATTTTTAATAATACTAAAATACTTATCCCACCTTTACAAGCTGATACTGCAAGTAAACCATTTGTTGATCAATTTTCCCCAAAAAATTAAACATTATGTCTCTGTGGTGGCATAAACACCTGCTTAATTGAGAAAATAAAGGAACAATATTCTGTTTTGTTTTATACCGTTGTTGATCTGTAGGGTTCTGGATAATGGTCTTCTCTCCATCAATAACATGTTGCTTTAGTTGATGGGACAGCATACCTATCCATGAGCAAAAGAGGAAAACTGTGAATAATGGCACATGCTTCAATGAACAATGGGCAGATCACAGTCAGATATTCATATTGGCTTCTGCAGGTACTTTGAATTGCTTGGCTTTCATGTTTTGTGTGATTAAATGTGATTAACGGGTTAGTTCAGCAAAAAATGAAACATGTTTGAACTTCCATTTATAATATCTGATGTGCTCTATTGTATGCATGTTGATCAATGTTTATATGTGAATAAAAGCCTAAATTAAATCTGTTCATCAATTGTGTGTTCAGAAGACTTGGATTAACCTCTCAATTCATATGGATTACTTTTATGATCTCTTTATGAACTTTTTGAAGCATCAAGTTATGGATGTGTGGCAAATTTTTTAAAAATCCCAGGTTTCATTAACTACACAATTTAGACTACATGATATCAGGCTGATTTTGGCACCATCCATTTGTCGTGGTGATTCGTAAAACGACAATGGGCATGATCATTTTAACTCGTATAGTGTCATAGTGGATGACATCCGACGCCACGTCTGCAACACTTTACAGCGTCCCAACAGAAAGACTAGTATGCGAGATCCGTCACATCTGTGGCACTGACAATAGAGTGGTGCAGGTATGACGTCACTTCGTAGGCCAACCGGCAGTTAGCATCACACTGGTTCCCTTGACAAAAACCCAATAGGATTTTACCAAAGGCTTTTGGATTATCGCTAAATTAAAATTTGTTCAACAAAATTGTATGATACTTACACGTTTTGTCCGAGATAAATATCACAGATGAACACAACTTTTAAGAATTTTGAAGCCTAAATGCCATCGCCAGAAGTAAAAAGCTAAAGGTAGTCTATAAACGAACTACACCACGGTCCCACAACTTCAACGCCACCATCACTAAGCTTCTGACAACTCTTTCAGTTTTTATCTAAAAACATTTTCCCAGAAAGTTTAAGTTAGAATAGTTCAAAAGAGCTCAGTTATAAGCATAACGAGACTGTAAAAGTGGACTGAGTTTACCAGTTCGGCGTGGTGACGTTTAATCTCCTCGACAGCCTCTGTAGTCCCATTTAGCCACTTGTTAGCAACCGCCTTTTTCAAGACACATAACAGTTTAAAAAGAATCACGAGTGGGGTAATACTGATGTATTTTATGTCGTAGAATAAAACGTGAAAGTGTCTTGAGCTTGTGTTCACCACAGACTTTTTTCAGCCATTTAATCAAAACCCCATTCAAAAAACCCATTGACTTCAGGACGATGGAGCCGGAAGTGCTAAACGCTAACTCGCTTCCACGTTTTGGCCAACAAAGTGATGTCATACATGCACCGCTCTATAATAGCACAGAAGCTCTTCCGTACACCGCTTTCAAACATGGCGAAACTAAAGAGAGACGATGGTATTGGTGCTCTTAGGTGGAATTATTCAATAGAGGAAAGGTTCATGGAGCTATGGCAAACATCACTCCTGCCTTTATGATGTTTCTTTGAGGGACTACCACGACAGAGTGAAAAAGGATAAATGCTGGTAAACGATAGCGGAGGACCTTCAGCAAACCCGGTGAGTACCGGAATTAGTCTGTTTTAGACTGGAATTAGTCTGGAACTGGTCTGTTTAATTGTGGTGGGTCTGTCCCAAATGAAATAATTGCAATAACTCACCCTCAATTGGATTGCACTTGAATGAATGGGCAATCTTGTTCCAGGCCTCAGTTACTTGATTGTTCTTCAAAAAGTAAATGGGGCAGATGGAGAAGATACAAGACTTTGTATTAGAAACAAACCATCACTATATTTGAATAAAAGACATACTGGCTATTCTCTACGATCTTGTGTTGAGGGGCTTGCTAATGGCTAACAGCTAATGGTCTCAGATGTTAAAGAGTTCCAACCTTATCTATTTTCCACTTTAATAGAGTGAAGTATGTACTAACCTGGTTGCCTGGTTTGACGAGACGCAAAGCTGCTTCGGCACACAGGTGTGCTGCTTTGAGGACATCAGCTTTCCTTCCTGTCACAGGTGCTTCCTAAAAGAAATCAAAATGTTATCACAGAATTAGGGGATAAAGAACAATCAACCGAAAAGTCACTTGTTTTGTGTCTGGGTTTATGTTGCAATTATCATGACATTTCTTACATGGATATGACATTTTTATTGAATCATTCTATTAAGCAGTAGAGGAAACAACACTACGAGTGAAATAAACTAGTATATCCATGTAGGAATGAGGAAATTGGCTGCCTGGGAAGGGACATTTTAAAAACTTGGACCATTAAGGGACTGACCAATCAGAAATATTCCAGAGAGGCTTGTTATACTTTATAATTTCACTTTAAGAAGTCCATGAAACTTTATAAAATTAAAAATGTAGAAACAGTGGGGGAAAAAAAGTATATATGCGTGCACACACACCTTGGTAGCTCCAATAACAAAGCTATGTGCCACGTTGGAGATGAAGCCATCAACATGTACTCCTAAATCACTGTTGAGAGAATAAGAGATATTTATGAGGGAACAGAAACCTGAGCAAAGTCATTAAACTCCTATGTGTTTTCAGAGAGCATAAAAAAATGAACATAATAAATCTAGTAAAGGTTCTAATATATATATATATATATATATATATATATATATATATATATATATATATATATATATATATATATATAAATGTACATCTATAACACTAAAATGCGTTTTATTATCTTGGCATTAAACTTCAGAAAACTAGTTAACAGCGCTCTGTTAAAACTAATCAAGGGACTGATGGCTTAAAAAAATCGTTCTCTCTTCTGACCACTTTAATCGATCTCTCGCTATTTTTTTCCTCCTTTGGAAAGCCGTAGAAACGCTATTGTGGATTTATTTTTCTATTGCTAATTGAGCAAATGTGAATGCAAAAAATACATTTGTAGTAATTTCCATTCACCACTACAAAAGTTTACCCAACTATGACCCTGGAAATGTGAAAATGCCCATTGCTGTAAACCTTTGAGCATCTCCAAATGAATACAATAAAAAAAGGCCATTTTTAAAATGGCATGGTCTGTTATGGCCACTTCAATGTTTCATTTTAATTTTTGAATTTCACCCCGAATTATGATACATATTCATTTATTTGCATCGTTTTTGTATTATTTACTTGTTTATTTCATGTATATTTATATGTGCTTATTGCTATTGAACTGTACTATTGGCACCCCCTTTAGTGACATATTTAACTAGTGACAGGATATGACACTGAACCAGTTTTCAACAGCAATGTAAATGTGCGGGTGTATGCCTTACAAAGCAAATAAGAAAACAAACTGTTTTTTTCAAAGATGAATTAAAGGACTGCTTGTTGATACTAAGTCAAAGCTTAAAGGGATAGTTCACCCAAAAATTAAAATTGTCATCACCAAAGCCGGGTGCACACTGTACAATATATACAGTAATAGTCCTTTACAATTGTTGCGTGTCAGACTGTACGAACATGATCCTCGCTGTAAGCCATGTCACACTGTAAGATCTCAGCTGTCATTAATGTCAGACTGTACGACAGTCAAGACGAGTTCAAATCAGACGCACACAAGAAAACTCGTCTGGAGTTTTACATCAATCAATGACACGTTCTGTGACCGTGAGATGCATCACATGCGGGACTGAAAGAAATCTCTAACGTTAATTTTGGTCATGGCTTGTCTTGAAAAACAATGACAATTTGACGGTCGTCGTAAGAGAAGTCACACAGCAGGACTGTGAGGCAAATCTTCTGACACTGCCAGAATTTTGTTGGAGGTAAAATATGATCACAATGCTCATTAATGGGCTGTCGGTGAACATGCCTAACGATCAAAGTCTTCAGATTGTAGCCTAGGATCAGAGGAATCTTTTAGGATTTGCAAAATTTGTCTCAGACAGACAAATCATGGCCAGCTTAACTCACCCTCAAACTGTTCCAAACCTGTACCAGAAAGTGTTTTTCTTCTGTTGAACACAAAAGAAGATATTTTAAAGAATGTTGGTAATCAAACAGTTGACGGTAGCCATTGACTTCCACAGTAGGAAAAATACTATGGCTACCGTCAAGTGTCTGGATAACAACAATCTTTAAAATAACTTCTTTTGTGCTCAACAGAAGAAAAAAACGTGTACAGGTTTGGAACAACTTGAGGGTGAGTAAATTATGACAACATTTTCATTTTTGGGTGAACTAACCCTTTAATGGTCCAATGCTTCTACAAGGTCTATAAAAGAGATTTCATAACAATTGTGTTGCAGAATCTACATAAAACACTTTATTAAAAACGATTAAGTGTGACATTAACGTGCAGAGTGAAACACAGAAAACAAGGGAACAAGCAGGAAGACACAATCGGAAGGGGCAGAGACGGCACTGGGATGTCACTGAGGGATAGAGTGGAGAACACTGCAGACAAGATGGGCAGAGGAAGGAAAAGACATGAGGAGGTCAGACAGACGCAGACGAACTGGAGAGGGGGTTTGCCTACATTTTCACCAAATCTCCATCTTTCATCGTGTAGTCTGGGTCGCTCTTCAGGGGAGAGAAGTGGCAGACACAGTTATTGACTGACACACTGGTGGGGAACGCAATGCCTGCAAGAAAGGACAACCACCAATCCTCAACAAAATAAAAGTTCTGCATAATTTGTGAGGAGAGAAATATTTCAAATTAGACCAGCAGATTTCTCTGAAGGAGACTAAACCTGGACCGATCTATTCTGAATGGGCTCAATAGGACGTCTCTTTATTTAAAGCCCACTCACTCTCTTACTAAACCACAAGCGTTTAGCAACATCTACCTTTCTTCATGTCCTTCTCCTTCTTAAAGATCTTCCCAGTCTCTGCCATGATGAAAGCATCTCCTTTCTCACAGAGGCTGAGAACTGATACTCCTGGTTTGGCTGCCTCGATGACCACCCTCAACGCCTCTAAAGAGAGAAGAACATAAATAGAGACTAAAGGTGTGGTACAAAAATTTCGGCGAAATTTCAAGGGCAATTTTTTTTTTTTTTATTAATCTATTGTCAATAGTGTACCAATTTATGAAGCACGGCTCACAAAGAAGTTACTTTGCGAATCCATGCGACCAACTTGAACCTGCTGTGAAATTTGTGCGGGGAAAATCTTTCGCTCTCACTGGAAATTCCCAATAGTCTGGATCCCTACTAAAATAGCTGGATTCCATACGAGAAAATTTCACGATGCTAAGACTACATTTGGATTTACTTGGTTAAAAACCTTTTCAAAAGTATATACAGACTAAAACAAGTTTCTCAAAGGGGTAGAAGTATTACAGTCCAGCAAAATATGTTTAATGGACATTGGATTCTGACAAGATGAACCCTTTGGTGAATTTTCTCCTGATAGTAAAAATTTCGTATTAACTTTTAAAAGGGAGAAGAAACATTTCTCATATATTTTGATGTTGATGCCAAAGGCTGTTCATTAAATCAAACTGTACAGTATTTTGGTGCAAGTCTACTGCAGCATATTTTTTAAAAACATAAATTCAACATTTAAAAAAAATAAGCGGGCGGTCACACTACAGTTTTTGTTCCATTGACTTCTATTCATATGCATGCAGGAGACAGGAAACACAAGCTCATGCAAAGTTTGGTGAATATATCATATCAGGTGAAGACATGTGACCAAAAAAAAATGTATACATCACGGCGTGATTTCTTAGCTGAATAAAGGGGGGGGGGGGGGGGGGGACTGTGAAAAAGGTGCTGTATGTAATTTTTTTAATGTACTAAAGCATTAAAATACCAGAATTATTTTTTGCAGAAAAAAATTGTGTTGGTAACCAGACAGTTGACGGTAGCCATTGACTTCTATAGTAGAAAAAAAAAATACAATGGAAGTCAATTTGGTGCCGTCAACTGTATGGTTACCAATATTCTTTGGTTCAACTTGAAGGTGAATAAATGATGACAGAATTTTAATTTTTGGGTGAACTATCCCTTTAATACTTTTTAACATCAGATTTAAGGACATTGTTTACTTAACAAAAAAAATTGAAAACTGTTCTTGTAGTGTGTTGGGACGCCACTTGAAAACAAAGTCCTGAAAAAAAGAAGTTGAGAACCACTTATCAAGGACGTCACACTTTTCATTCTATTGACTTCCATTCATACCATAGACTGTAAAAAAATATGGACGTAGTGTCCGTGACGTCACCCGTAGGTTTCTGGAGAGCATTTTTGAAGCCTAAAGTGGGCGGAGCCGTCCGTCGCCATCTTGGCCTTGCGTCACTCCCGGATAACAGAAAATAGGCAAACAGTGCGTGAGTGGAGCTGAGGAGCCTGGCTATAGATATGAGCCTGGCTATCTGAAATCACCTAGCTCGACGTGATCGAGTTAGCTGATGATGTAAAGCCAATTAAAAGTTCCTGTTTTTGCCCTTCGAAATATTATAATAGTTAAAATACATGGCTACAAGTGAGACTGTGTATTACTTCGAGAGTGTTTGTGTGTGACAGTGATTTATGTGCATACATGTCAGTCACTCTTTCATGGTCCGTCAGCGCGGCATCGCTCAAGTTCGTAGAGAGCTTATTCAGTCCATTTTAAATTCTGATTTCGGCCGCCTCTCAAATGGGTTAAACCGTTAAACCATAGATATATTGCCTTTGAAGTGCAAGTAACGTTAAATGCGCTAGAAAATCCGCGCTCATTCATGGATGTGCATTTATTGCATGAACGGAGAAAGCGCCGACGCCTGCATGATTTCATCTGACGGTACATAAGCATATAATCCATCTGTTCCGTGAGAGCAGAACGAACGAGCCTTTATTGACGTTTTAAATTTGAAAACCCCAAAAAGCAACGAAATTGTCAGACATCCATTAGTGCATGTTCACAGAGGAAAACAACTGAAATACAGCGCTGGTTGTTCTCTCAAACGATACTCGACGACAACGACTGAATCCAAAGACGTGGGCTTTGTACCCAAGTATTAAATTGTATGAAATAATCCCGAAAAAAAGCACAAACACTGCAGAGAAGGCAAGTTCAGCAGCTAACATTTGCTGAGGTGAAGTGACGGCTATAGTAACAGCAGACAAACGGCTAGCATTGACATCAGCGGGAATCCACCTGTCACTCAAGTGGCCACACCCTTAAATTTAAATATTAATCAACTAAACGGATGAGTTATAAAAAAATTCACCCCCCTCACAGTTGTTATGAAGGGCAAAATTAGCTGTATAGACCAAAGCCACAGAGAGAACCAGGCTGTAAACATGTTTTTTTCTGCTGTAAAGTTGGTAATTTTAACATGAGGGAGATACAGATTTGACTCACTTCTGCAGCCAGGCCAAGCGGCCAGTTAATGAATTGCAGTTTAACTCACTTCCGTGTTGGTTTCAAGAGAGAGACGGGGAGGTTGCCGCTTGATTCATACACATGCAAATGCGCGATAATCAAGATAATGTGAATTTCACTGTTTAAATGTTCAAGTTTGTTGAACTCTGACATGGTGATTCATATCACATGACGATGTGTGACCAACAGAAGAGCGTTAGCAGGCCCGGTTCTACGGGGGTGCTTGAGGGTGCTAAGCACCCTCAAATAAAAGTGAAAGCACCCTCAGATGAAAAATTATTAATAGCACACATAAACGAGATTTTGCCGAAAATAAAACACAGACGGATTTCACACTCTTGCCTATAATAGGATAGCCTACACAAAATAAATAAATTAATAAAATTAAACAAATATATATATATTAAATAAATTATTTCGTTATGCTTTCATGTTTAATGCATTGTAGTTGTCCTTTCGTGATCGCGATACGCAAAAGGTGAAGCTGTCTCTTTAATTGCCCACTTTGCTTGCGTGCGTGCTTCCCGCTCAGAAATTTTGTTAGCTGACTTTCTGAGACGGGGCTTTAGGTAACGTAAAAATAAGTGTCCATTTTTAATCATCATGGACATAAGAAAATGGCTCAAGCAAGCCGTTTGAAGGAAGGTTACAGTACTGAATATATTTGGATTAGCTTCTTCCTCCTCCTCCGAATCACAACCTGTTAGCATTATTATTAATAATTGTAGCATGCTCAATAAGTATTTTGTGTAACGTTATGTGTGTTGTGTAACGTTAAGCTAGCGCAGCTTCTTGGTCTTTTGCTGTCAATTGTTTTGAACTGCTTGTCGTTGTTATTGGAGTTGTCATAAAGAATATAGCAGCAATACCTTGGTGTAATAACGTTACTGCTGCAGTGCTTTATCAATATGTTTATGCATAACGCTAACAATGAATGACTGATTGGGTGTTGATGTGTTGTCATGGTTGTCATATTGTACAGACCCGGCAGTCAGCGCTAGTGCATTATGGGTAATTGTTTGTTGGGAGTTGATTTATGCGTTATTACAGCAATATGGTTGGGGTTTGTGTTAGTAAAGTTACGTGTGTTTATGTTCAAGTTAGGTTGGATGTTCTTGGTACATTTTCTGCCTTGTTATGTAAAAATGTGTCTCTCACCGTCATGGAGAGAGACGTGTGTAAGGCAGTGACTTTTGGCCATTCTAGGAGTGTTCAATTGAAGTTGAAGCCGGTTACAACAAGGGAATTACCACAGTGTAGGTAGGCTATGTGTGGCATGTTTTAATGTTTTGCAAAGTGAAGATGGCTGCTTGTTTACATGCTATTCTATAATTTACTGCCAGATCGTATATTGTTTAACATAACAGCAATTACAGTAGTATTGTTGTATACAACATCCCCAATTTTGAGATACTATGTTTCAGACTGATGACATCTGAGCTATTTCCTACGATTATGTAAGCAGCACCCTCACTATATTCAGAAGCACCCTCAGTGATTTGGTTCTAGAACCGGGCCTGAGCGTTAGTATTACAACAGTCGCAGTGTCCATAGAAATTGTGTGTGCTCGAAGTCTACGTGGCTGAGGCTTAAAGGGATAGTTCACCCAAAAATGAAAATTCTGTCATTAATTACTAACCCTCGTGTCGTTCCAAACCTGAAAGACTTTCGTTCATCTTTGGAACACAAATGAAGATATTTTTGATGAAATCTGAGAGCTTTCTGCCCCTCCATAGACAGCTACGCAACTACCATTATGACGCTTCAAAACTTTCATAAAGAGATTGTAAAACTAACTTATATTAATTGAACTAATCCATGAGACTCGATCACTTTATATGATGAACAGATTTAATTTAGGCTTTTATTCACATATAAATATTGATCAGCAAACATAAACAGAAGCTCAACCGAACCTGCTTGAAGCTCGAAACAAACCTCGAGAACAAGCTCAAACGCCCTGCGTAACACAAGAATGAACCTCATTGGTTCTCACACTTCAAGCAAACATGTTTGAGTTTCCGTTTACCACAACTGATGTGCGCATTGATGAATGTTTATATGTGAATAAAAGCCTAAATTCAATCTGTTCATCATATAAATCGATCAAGTCTCTTCAGAAAATTTGGACTAAACCACTCGATTCATATGGATTAGTTTTACGATCTCTTTATGAACTTTTTGAAGTGTCAAAGTGATAGATGCATAGCTGAGTACAGAAAGGTCTTAGATTTCATTAAAAGATCTTTATTTGTTTTCCGAAAAAGAACGAAAATCTTACCGGTTTGGAACGACATGAGTAATTAATGACAGAATATATTACTGGGTGAACTATCCCTTTAACTCGAAGATATGCAGATAACAGGTGCTTGAGCTTATATGATGGAATGAACTTCACAACACATATTAATTTATTTTCAGCAAAGACGACAAATGTGGCAAAACTCCAAATCACAGAGTCAACAATGGAGCTCAGTGGAGTAGTGCACTACCATTCAAGTTCACTGTGCAAAAAAATACAATGACCTATAGTCATTGACACCAACTGCTCTGGAGCGATAATGTCAAAAGCCCCGTCCAGCATCCCCTCAACATCTTCATGAAGTTCACTGCCTGTGTAAGCAATGCTGACAGATAGGATGTGAAAGCTCTCAAGGCATTGATCTGCAATAGTGGACATATACATGTAGAAATCTCACAAATATGCCATGCCTTTGAGGACTAACCTCTAACAGCTGGCAATGCGAGAGCCACAAGTGCCCACTGACATGCACTGAGGGCTAATGCTAGCTAGCATTAGCTCCAGAAAGAGTCCCTCCATACTGTAGCACTGCAAAAAGTGCACAAGCTTTATAGACGTGCACTGGAGGAACAGCCATGCATTTAAAACAGGTCTTAAGCGGCTGCATATTGCATAAGGTCAGAGCGCTGGGATCTGGTGTCCCACGCTGCTCGTCTCGTCCTAACACATGGCATGCACGAGAGAGCAGCGTGGAGGCCCGTGTCACCGACCCAACACCTCCATCACTCATAACGTCAAACTCACGGTTGGCGATGTCACCGCCCATCTTGTATTTGGTAACGACCAAGTCCTCGGCGATGGTCTGCTCTTGCTGTTCGTCGTCGGACATAGTTGCACCGGCTCTCTATGCGTCTCTCTGTCAATACGTCGTTGAGCGGACAGCAGAAATCAGTCACGCTACCACAGCGACTCGCAGTCCGTCAGGCTCCGCCCACAACCTCCACGCACAGCGTAGCCACGCCCACTACGCAGCCACAACTGAGGTGTCGTCATATACGATGGCGCCAAAAGCCAACCGAGGCTTTTGGATATTTTCCAAAAAGGTCACAAATATATTGTTTTCTTACATTTGTTCTATCTATCTATCTATCTATCTATACACAATAAGATTTCACAGTATTAAAGACTTTTCACAGATTTCACGGTTTAAAACCTTTACGCTTTAGGGGGTTAATCAGTATCTATGGCCGAGTCCGACTGCATGTAATTTAGAGAGTTTTAAGGCACTCCTCTTTTTCGGTTGATTTAAGGATTGAAAATGCCACAAAACATTAACAAATCTACATTTATGTAAATAAAAATGACATATAATCAAATATATTATAGGCTATAATATATATAAATATAACAATAAGTTTAATTTGTCAACATAAGAGTACTTTTCTTTTCAATTGAAATCTATTATATAAAAATTAATCATAAAAAGGCTTGTATCTGCAAGAATATGCATTTTATTCTGTTGTAAATTACTTAATCATAGGCTACAGTATAATACAGTCAGTGGCATCTGTGAAAATTAGACTAGTTCATGGGAACCATAAAGATCAGATGAATTACTCACCCACTAATAGGTTCTCCACCTATGACCATTTGAAACACATAAACACACAGAGCATGAATCTGTCTGGCTGTTCAGGAATTGTCTTTATAGTTCTTATAGCTATAAACTCATATTAAAATACGTGTTGAGAAACTACCACACCAAAACACAGAAAGCAGAGCAAAGGTTTCAAAAGTTTAGTTCAGGTTTATATAGAAACATTTTTATTAAAAGTGTAAGACAACAGGTTTCAAATAGTAAATATAAAATCATTTCAAACTGTTACAAAGTTGAGAAAATACTTTAGTTCGATATGTTTGTACAAAACTATAGTTTCACTGTAAAAGCTTGTTTACTGGCCATTTCATTTGAAACATAATACAAGTACTTCATTATGATTTGTTCATAAGGCATGCACAACACCTTTCAAAGAAAAACAACTTCACCCAAATTCAATCAATATGCTATTTTACTGACATTATCAAATAATTATTTTATAAATTCCAAATGTAAATACCCCAGATTTGACATTGGGGGATAATTTGAGTGCAATCTGAATGGTATGGCACAGATGCACAGTGGTATGGCAGTAACAGCTATTGACTGAATTGGGCACTTCATGAACACACTAGATAACATATATTTAAGAAGAACACTCACTCTCAAAAGCACAAACAGCAAACTTATGGCTTCACTCAATGAGTTACACAAACTTGGCATTAACAGAACATTTTAAGTAACCACACACTTACATACCGTACATACACATCAAGATGTAATGTAAAAATCAGTGCTTTCAATGTGAAGCTCATTAATCTGGTAATTCTGGCACCTCCACCATACACTCTTAAAAAATAAAGGTTCTAAAAGAGGGTTTTCACAGTAATGCCACAGAACAGGGGTGTCCGATCCTGGAGATCAAACACACCTAACTATTCAGCTGCTTCAGTTGGGTTTGATCAGGGCTGGAGCTGAACTTTGCAAGGAGGTACATCTCCAGGTACAGGATTGGGCATCCTTGCCATAGAAGAACCATTTTGGGTTCCCTAAAGCCAATTCACACTGCACTGACAGACGCCGACCAATGACAACAGATACTTCGTCAGGTTTGGTTGGATCCGTGTGTTACCCCTGTTGCTGTCGGTCGGCTTTTGTTTTTGCCGATCGATCGTGTTTAATTGGCATTTGTTGGGTTGTGGAATGTATAAAAATTGGCGTAATGTAATCTGGTGATTGTCTGTGTTAGTCGGCGTCTGTCGGTGCAGTGTGAATTGGCCTCTAAAAAACCTTTCAGTGACTTACAAGAATAATTTTTTTCTTAGTTGTGAAAGAACCTTTTATTCTAAAGCACTTTTATAGTTTCCGCTATTGAGAACGTTTTGTGGAATGGAAAGGTTCCATTAATGTGAAAGGTTCTTTATAGAACCATCAATGCCAATAAAGAACCTTTCCTTTTAAGACTTTATATTAAAAAAGAACAAAGCTGCTCTGGCTTAAAGATATTTAAACCACTTAATGGCACATTTTTTTTACATCAAGAATACATTTTACATCAAAATACATTTATTTTGTCATGGTTGTATCAGTTTTATCATGTATGTGTGCCAATAGAGTGCATTATTGAATAATATCCTGAACATTGGTCACGGAAGACGGTTCAACCTGCATTTGTTCATTTGCATCAAGTTCCTTCAATCCATTCTCCGCCTCTATGTGCGGACAGCACTGGTTTTATGAAACGACCTGCTGTGCCAGTAGTCAGGATTATCAAAAGCTTTATGTTCCATCCCTGCACGCACTTTTACATAGGCTCCAGACCCCGGTCCCCCTGAACACTCTCCGTCCCTCAGTCCAACACTCTCCTCGTCTTCTCCCTCCATGTTCTGGTATTCAGCTTCCGAGGCTCCACCGGCAGCCAACGAGTCCATATCCTCATATTCATACACTTCTCCTTCCCCTTCCATTAACCCCTGCACCCTGAGCGAATTCCTCAGCCGAGGCTGGCTGTTCGTGTACTGATAGTCATCCTCCACATACTCGTCTTCATCGTCTTGTGGCGATCTTTTGAGAAGAGGGTGGGAAACTGGTCTTGGGAGGTGAAGTTTGACAACCATGTTGGTTGGTGGTGCTCCTCCTCCTCCTCCAGCACGGATGTCCATGTACTCGTACTGAACCTCCTGAAGATCTAGATCAGCATCCATGTACTCGGCTTCACTGGACAGGAAATCGCCATCGCTGTGACTCCTTTGGTCAGTCGAGGACTGGGAGAGACCTCCGCTACTTTCTGAGCCCTCGATTGATGATCTCTTACTGGGTCTGCCGGACCCTTGAGGTTTGTGATTGCTGTACAACCCTGCAGGGTTGAAGGAGGCACTGCGGTTTCGTGGCGGTCGCTGATTGTAATCTTTAAGCTGCCCTGGTATATGGCTGAGTGAGAGAGTCTGGTTGTTCATATACTCGTATTCTTCACCTGGCCCGTTGCGGGCTTCTAAAAAGTCGCCCGAATGACCTCTTGACAGTCTCCTTTGAGAACGTGTTGAACGTGATGATGGTAATAGAAGAGTTTCTGAAGAAAATCATAAAACAAGAGATGTGTTAACACGAGAACTCATGAATATGAAAGTCAATGTCCACCTCCGATAAAAAAAATGTAAAAGAAATTGCGATTGCGACTTTATTTCTTAGCTTTTTCAGCAGCGTTGGTTCCGGAAGTATTTTATCCATTCATTTTTCCCATAGGGATGTTAAAAAAAGTCTTGGTTAAAGTGCCATGAACCAAGCCAACCAGCTATGATGTGAACCACAACATAATCAAAACAATTATTTGAAGCAAAAAAGTATTTGAAAATCAGACAAAAAGACAAAAGTACAAGACTTAATGACTTTAATGAGGGAAAGAATTACAATCCCATTAAGCATTGTGAACAACATAATCGAATTAAAAACGATGGAGAAATATAAAACTATTCATTTAAAGTTCTTGATATATATGAAGTATAATAAGTATAAGTGTTTTGAGAATATAGGGAGACCGACTCGATTACGTTATTTGCAGTGCTTTATGGGAGTGGGTGGAGCTAAGGAGCTCTTTTTAAAGTTGTTATTTTTGTTTGTTTGTGCGCACAAAAAGTATTTTCGTCGCTTGATATACTTAAGATTGAGCCACTGTAGTCACTTGGACTATATTAACGATCTCTTTAATAACTTTTCTGGGCCAGCAAGTTTCGGTCACCTAGCAGCCTATGGAGAAGTGATCCAGCACTCAGATTTCATCAAAAATATCTTAATTTATGTTCCGAAGATGAACGAAGGTCTTACGCGGTTGGAACAACATGAGGGTGAGTAGTTACTGACAGAATTTTCATTTTTGGGTGAACTAACCCTTTAATACCATCGATTAACAACCTCAGAGCTCACAACAGGTCTGTCACAACAACAATCATTATCAATTTCCTATGGAGAAAATGAATGGAGTATTTACTTCCAGAACCCAACTGTTGCACTCTATTCTGAATTTAACGTAATTGACCTGTCAGGTTAGGCACGATATTGAATTTAAGGGATGAGAGGGATGGACTTATGGACAGTCTTTACAATGGCATGTACTGTATTAAGGTACTAGAAAGTCAAAACTTTCAAAACAGAGATTTTGTCTTCTGAAAGTTTTTTCAGAATGGCGTATTGTCCGCTGAACAATCAGTATATTGTTAAACAACAGTACAATAGTTTGAGTGTACTTGTCCAAAATAAAAAAACAGTGCAACCCTGAATAACATTCATTGTGACTTCATATGTCATAATTATATATTTATATTTCAGTGTAATTTTATATCTCACAACGTAAATGTATTTCTTATTTTAAACATTATCTCACAATCATTTTTTTACTCTAAAGTCAGAAATGGGCTTCCGCAGATATTTCATTATGGCTTCACAGGACCTTAAAAAGTTGACACATCAACATTTTGTAGAAATGAATTGATAAAGGTTACACGCACACATGTCTCTCTAATTTGCTTATCCTCACCTTTCTCTGGACTTTCACCAAATCCAGGCAACACATATTCACTTTGGTCCTCTTCTCCTTGAGTGCCTGTGGAGGTTGTTTCCGGAGGCCCTGATAGGCTGTCCCGCTGCGACATGTAAGCGCTGTCCTCGCGATGTGTGACCCTCCTCATGTTGCCAACTAATGAGAAGTCATCGTTCATTTCCAGTTCCACTGCAGTTCCCTGTCCCTCCGAGCTCACAGAAACAGTGCACGCAGAGTCCAGTCGGGAACGAGAAGCCCATCCCGTCTACAGCAAAATGAGGTGGACAATATGTTGAGCTATCATAAGTGGTGTTAAGACATATGCTGTAAGATATGTGCAAGTCCATTATATGGATAGTCTCAGCCTAAAACTATTGTACTGAAATGAGCTTTAGACATGATTGTGAAACACTGACCTGTACAGAGCTCTCCACACCAGGGGTCATTGGTAGATATCCAGCAATATTGGAGGGAGTCAGACTTGACTGGTGTAATAATAAAAAGAAAAGTGTCAAAGTTATGCTGTTTAATTTGCTATTCTAACAGCCTCCACAAATCAGTTTTTGAAAGTGTGTTTTTGAAAAAAAGTATGACTTTTATTCAGCAAGCATGCATTGAATAGATCAAAAGTGACAATAAAAACACTATCAAAGAATCCTGGAAAAAAATGTGTACTGGTTTCCACAAAAATATTAAGCAGCACAACAGCAAATCATCATATCAGAATGATTTCTGATGGATCATGTGACACTGAAGACTGGAGTAATGATGCTGAAATTTCAGCTTTGCCATCACAGGAATAAATTACATTGAACATATATTAAAATAGAAAACAGTCCATGTAAATAGTAATAATATTTCACAATGTTCCTGTTTTCACTGTATTTTTGAGTTAAAAAAAATGCAGCCTTACTGTGCATAAGAATCTTCTTTCAAAAACATTCAAAAATCTTATCCCACGTTTTTGAACAGTAGTGTATATTAGTCAATTTTCAAACCATTATGTATCGATCATGGTCAATATTATATAACGTACCCGATAGGAATCTAAACGCAGTCTAGAGATGTTTCTAGATGGTGTTACATAGCGTGGCATGTCTATGGTATCTTCCAAGACTTCATCTTCCTGGTCCTCCAGGGCCACCCCTAGAATGTCCATCTCAGTTCCTCTCTGATGGGACTCATCCGAGGCCGAGTCAGGAGCTCTGAACTCCTCCTAGTGGAGGAACATCAATCAACAACAGTCATCCAAACACTTCCAAGTTCTGACATGACCAGAAAACAATGAGGTACTCTGTTCGTTTGCCTTACTCTGATGACAAGATACCGAGAAGGGTCTCTGGCCATTCGGGTAAACTCATTGGCTAGCTCCTTAAAAGTTGGCCGAACATTTTCATCAATCATCCAACCTGTTGAAACATTTGCATTAGGAATGCACTGATATATAAATATTCTGAATGATACAGATAATTATCTTCAAGTTATGGCCAATAGCCAATAGATGGAAGTTCAAAAATGTCTTGAGCACCACATAAGCATATTAGAAGGATCATGTGACACTGAAGACTAGAGTAAAGATGCTGAAAATTCAGCTTAGCCATCACAGGAATAAATAACATTTAAAATATAAATCAAATGTTTAAATAATATTTCACAATATTACTGTTTTTACTACATTTACTTTATTTTACTATATTTAAGAGACTTCTGTCAAAAATGTTTGAATGGTAAATTCTATAATATTTTGTCAAAATCCATTTTAAAAAAAAGCAATAATTTTAAATGCTACAAGTGAATTGAGAATAACAAAATTATAATGTATAGTATGAAAATGGATTACATTTCAAAATGTTATTTAATAATTAGTGTTTTTAAAAATTCACGTTAAGTGTGCATGAGATGACGTCAAATGTAAAAATAGCGGAAATGAGCATGCACACTTAAATGTTCCACACTGGCCAATACAGATTTGGCACTGATATATTGTGCATCCCTAATTTGTATTTACAATCTTTCCAGAAGCTTTCGTGCAAACATGCCCTGCTAGATGATATATGAGATATGAGTTATGGGCTATAAGAAGACTCACATTTGACCATGACCATGTAGACATCGATGGTGCAGATCTGAGGTTGAGAAAGCCGTTCCCCTTTCTCTAACAGATCAGGTACTTCTTGTGGTCGCATAGCAGAGTATGGCTCTGCCCCATATGACATCATTTCCCAGACTGTCACGCCTAGAGATAGAGAGGGCTTTTATTGAATCTCCAGCTCCAAAGTGCAGTATTTTACAGTACCGTTTTATCTTGCAACACACAGACTCACCGTAGCTCCATACATCACTCTGGTGTGTGTATCTGCGGAACAAGATGCTTTCAAGAGCCATCCACTTAATTGGCGTCTAGGATTTAAAAACATTAGGAAAAATGTCAGAGACACAGAGTAGAGATTACTGGTTCAGGAACTGATTGGAATATGGTAGCAGTACATATACACTACATATACACTAAGATTTTTTAAATGTTGTTAAAAGAAGTCTCTTCTGCTCACCAGGGCTGCATTTATTTAATCAAAAATAGAGTAAACACAGTAATATTGTAAAACTGTTTTCTATTGTTATATATTTTAAAATGTCATTTATTTCTGTGATGTAAAAACGAATTTTCAGCATCATTACTCCAGTCTTCAGTGTCACATGATCCTTCAGAAATCATTCTAATATGCTGATTTGATACTCAAGAAACATTTCTGATTATCATCAATGTTGAAAACAGTTGTGGTGCTTCATATTTTTGTGGAAATTGTGATTTATATATTTTTTCAGGATTCTTTGATGAACAGAAAGTTCATAAGAACAGCATTTATTTGCAATAGAAATCTTTTGTAACATTATAAATTCCTTTTGATCAATTTAATGCATTCATGCTGAATAAAAGTATTAGTTTTTTAATCTTACTTACCCCAAACTTTTGAATGGTAGTGTATTATGGTTCCACAAAAAAATTAAGGAGCACAATTGTTTTCAACATTGATAATAAAAAGAAATGTTTCTTTAGAAATTTTCTTTTTAAAAAAAAATTGTAATAATACTTCACAATATTGCTGTTTCACTGTATTTTTGATCAAATAAATGCAGCCTTGGTGACCATAAGACTTTAAAAAATCTTTATTATTCCAAACTTTTGACCGGCAGTGTAACTTGTAAGTCTGCTTTACCTTAATTTCATTGAAGAAGTATTTCTTGTCGTCAGGGTAAAGGAGGTCAGCGATGCCATAATCAGCTATTTGAACTATAAAGTCACTCTTGAGCAGAATGTTACGGGCAGCCAGGTTCCTGTGGACCATCCTCTGCTCCTCTAGATAGTACATACCCTAGCAGGGAGCAAGTGACGAAAGACTTTAGTTTGTTTAAGTGGGCTTGAAATGATCTGAATACCTGAATACCTCAAAACACATAGCCAGACTTTCTGACCCTCTCACCTTGGCAATCTGCACACACCAGTTGAGCAGTCTCTGAGGGTTGAGGCTGTCTCTGCGCTGGCGGATGTGCTCCAGCAACGACCCCTGTGGACTGAGCTGAGTGACCAGCTGCAGACTGGGTCCCGGACAGATGCCCAAGAGCCGCACTATATACGGGTGGTCCAAACTCCCCATAGCCAACATATGCTGCAAGACAACAGAAATCATTCAGAATGTCATTTTGTGTGTACGCTGTTTTTTAATGTTTTTATTTTGTTGTCTTGCAAAAGGTATTAATGAATGGTTACCGTATAGTAATACGTATTAATAGTCTTATAAATGTCTTATATATGTCACTATGAACAAATAAAAATAAAAATTAAATTAACATGAATTGTGTTCATTTATTAATCACAGTGCAACCCATTCAAAAGTTTGGGGTTGGTATGATTTTTAAATGTTTTTGAATTAAGTCTCGTAATACTCAACAAACTGCATTTATGTGATCAAAAATACAGTAGATCTGATAGAGAATTATATTTTAAAATGAAATAAAATAATTAACATTTTAATAATATTTCAAATATTGTACAATTTAAATTGTTTTCTAATTTAAAAAAAAAAATGTAATTTACTTTAAAATTAAAAACAGTTCAGCATCATTAGTCTTCAGTCTTCAGTCTTCAGTGTCACATGATTCTTCAGAAATCATACTAATATGCTGATTTGTTGCTCAAGAATCATTTCTTACAATTATCAATTTTGAAAACTTTTTCAATTTTTTTCAGAATTCTTTGATGAATAGAAAATTCAAAACAGTAGCATTTATTATAAATAGAAAGTTTTTGTAACATTGTAAATGTTTTTATTGTCACTTCTGGTCAATTTAATGCATCTTTGCTGAATTAAGAAAAAAAAGAAAACAGAAGCGTATATAGGCTATGTGTGTGTTTGTGTGTGTGTTGTAGTATTATTTG
The DNA here is from genome assembly GCF_963993115.1 of Abramis brama. NCBI lineage: Eukaryota > Metazoa > Chordata > Actinopteri > Cypriniformes > Leuciscidae > Abramis > Abramis brama. Next base: position 35,342,027 of record NC_139973.1, read on the forward strand.
CTCTCTCACTCTTTCCTTGCTCATTTTTTTCACTTCTGTCTGTTGATTTTTAAATGCACTTGTAATAAATAGAAGATTGCCAGTATCTCGGCGTGTAATCCTTTTTTTGAATATGCAGCAAATGAATTTCAAGTACTGAGGTTTTTTTTTACACTTTTTGGAATGATTTGTGTGTGTGTGTGTGTGTGTGTGTGTGTGTGTGTGTGTGTGTGTGTGTCTGTGTGTGTGTGTGTCTTACATCTGTAACTTCCTGAAAGGTCTGTCGTCCTGTACGGTCTTGGATAGTCTTGATAGCCACTGGAATCTTTACTGTGTCTCCTTCTGGTATCCAAACTCCCTGTGAAGACACAAAGGAAAAAGGAGAACTATACAAGGAGCCAAAATAAGGAAGAAAACAATGTATTAGGAAAACACCTGGAGGAAATGGTTCAGTAACTTATACGAGTTATTGTCAGGTTTCAGTATGAGCTCATGTAATGACATCAGAGTGTGTAAGTACCTTGTGCACAGAGCCAAACACTCCAGAGCCGAGAAGTTTGATCTTTCGTAGTTCAGACCCTCTCAAAATCCGAGCGTGAACTTTCACGCCTTTTTCTCCGGGTTCCAGTGGTTCAAAACTCTAAATGCATTTTTAAACATTAGAAAACCTTATATACAACACTTCAATAATTAAATTTGTTGAATTCATTTTGACTATACGTGTCTCTGCACACACCTCTCCACTCTGCAGATATCTCCTCATGGCACGTTTTTGGCGGATGGCAACACTTCTGCGATACAGAACACTCAGCACAAACACTGAGAATGCGACCATCACCCCGAATATAACGCTCAGCACTATTGCTGTCACCGGCAGACTGCAACACAACATGTTTACACAATTACATGCCGGCTGGCAACTGCAGGTGATACATCGATCGCACCAGCAGAGGGAGACACTTACACAGCAGCCGACCTGGATGAATCCACACAATCATTCTGACCTGGACCCAAACATCTGAGACAGGAAATATACAGAATTATAGTTACAATGACATGCACAACATGTATTTTATTGCACTTTAATTGGCATTCTGAGCCTCCTCACCCCAGGGTGCAGTTGGCATGGCATGGTTGGCATTTGTGCTGGCCACTGGAGAACTTATAAATGATGAGCCCATTTTCCCCCTGAACCCCCTCTGGACACGAGGACACGCAGTACGGCCCGTCCTGCAAATGCACACATGCTTCACACTCATCAGCACCCTGCAGGACAAATGAGATGGAGAGATTATGTAATAAATCAAACAATCCATGCAAACAGCGAGTGACATTCTACCAAAGAACAAAAGATTACCGGTCCTCTGCAGGTGTGTTTGTAGTGCTGCACCGCACACTCCTGGTGACACGGCATACACTCTCCTTTAGGTCCTGCAAACTCTCGTTTTTCACTGTGGAGAGGTTCAGAAAATCTATTTTCTCACAGCAATGAATCATATATTGTTTTCTTATCTACAATACACACATCGAAAGGACCCTTTTGGAGTGTCTCAATCCACTCTCTAGTTGACTGAGTTTCAATGCCAAAATCACTGAAATGTTCATTCCAGAGAAATTCCTGTGAGCACTGATTTCTCAATAGACTGGAAATATCATAACCCCTTATGGCTCTTTGTCATCAGAAATGGTTATGAATGCATATGTCATACATTTTTAACAGTTACAATGAAGATGCATGCTAAACAATACAATACTAGTGAAATATGGTGCCGAATGTGAGATACTGACCCTGACATGAAGTTGCAGTGTGGTACACATGTTCCTCCTCTGCTGTAGTTCTTGCAAGACAGACACTGATCGGGTCCCGGACCCCAGCAGCCCTCAGATGAACACAGGGGATCACACACATGGCCTTCTTCAACTACGAACACACAGCAATACTGAATTTGAGATTTTCTTTTCAGTAGTCAGCAATGATTTGATTAGTAATACAGTTATTTAAAGGGTTAATTCACCCAAAAATTCTGTCATTAATTATTCACCCTCATGTCATTCCAAACCTGTAAGACTTTCGTTCATCTTCGTAGCACAAATGAAGGTCATTTTTGATGAAATCTGAGAGATTTCTGTCCCTTCATTGACAGCAACGCAACTACCACTTTGACGCTTCAAAAAGTTCATAAAGAGATCGTAAAACTAATCCATAAATTGAGCGGTTTAGTCAAAGTTTTCTGAAGAGACTCGATCACTTGATTGAATTTAGACTTTTATTCACATTTAAACATTGATCAGGGAACATAAACAGAAGCTCAACCGAACCGGCTTGAGAACAAACCTCTTGCAGAAGCTCAAACGTGCTGCGAGAATGAATGAGAATGAACACGAGAATGAACCTCATTGGTTCTCGCACGTCAAGCGAACATGCTTGAGCTTCCGTTTACCACAACTGATGTGTAAGTTGATCAATGTTTATATGTGAATAAAAGCCTAAATTCAATCTGTTCATTATATAAAGCGATCGAGTCTCCTCTGAAAATGTAGTCTAAACCGCTTAATTCATACAGATTCCTTTTACGATCTCCTCTATGATCTTTTTGAAGTGTCAAAGTGGTAGTTGCGTTGACTGTCAATGGAGGGACAGAAAACTCAGATTTCATCAAAAAGAACTATCCCTTTAATATTTAATATTCATTAATATATATTAAATTCTAAATCATGTATTTAATATTTTTAGGACACTGTCAGACTTAAAGTCGCCATAAAACAAAAGTTGCAATAGTCTTTTCTTCCCTATTGTGGCATATATACGAGTGAATTGGCTTCTTAAACGAGAAAATTTTTTTGGGTGGGACTTGATTTTGTCCGTCGGGAATTGATCGGATCGTTGTGGTTTGCTATTGGTCGATCTCATGTGAGTGACAGGTTGCCCCGCCCTCACACCAGTAAACACATCATCAGAGAAGAGAAGAGAAGTCGTTGCAAGGAGAGAGGGAAGTTATTTTGATTAAAGATTATGAGGGCACATTAATTAAAAAAAAAAGATGTGCATGGATAAATCATTTATATTATATACTGCAATATTCCATTAAAAAAAATAATTTAAATAATTTTATGGTGAATTTAAAACCACTTCCCAATGATTAACTAGTCATTCAGACAAACCACAACTAGTCGATAGTGAAAAACTAATTTTGGTAATACGCCACAGGTACTCACTGCACAGCTCTTGTGGGTGGTTCTCTTTGATGTCGAGGGACTTCTGGCGGCGCGCGGCTCTGGCGCCGCTCCCGAAGAGACGTGTCCAGTTCACTGTGTGGTGATAGCACAGCTGCTTGTTTCCTGTAATGTAGATGCCTCCGTCACCGATTCGTTTGAGAGAGCGAAGACCCAGGGACGTCAATGTGGGAATCTTCATCACCAAAAGCGAGTAACCTCTGAGAAAGAGCAAGTGGAAATGTCATTTAAAAGATAAACGAGAAATAAAATGACATGGTACTTAAAGTCAACATGAAATTAACTGACCCTATTTACTTGCTTAATACAAGTTGCTGGTTTTATTATGCACAATTTATCGGTGCACATTATTCTAAAGCAGAAATGCAAAAGTCCATAGACCCCCAATATAGAAAATCAAGTCTAATTGAATATCCTGTGTATGTCAGTTAGGGAGTTTGAGTTATTCTGTCTTTTTTTTTTTTTTTTTTTTTTTTGCTTTAATGATTTCATTCAGACATACACTACTGTTTAAAAGTTTGGGGTCGGTGTGATTTTTTTTATGCATGACATTTTATGATTTTTTAAAAATGTTTTATTATTATTTATTTTTTATTTATATTGTATTTAAAAACAGTAAAAACTAATAAAAAATTTATCAAATACAGTAAAAACAGCAATATTCTGAAATATTATTATTTGATGAATAGAAAGTTTAAATAACCCATTTATTTGAAATATAACTATTTTGTTTCATTATAAATGTATTTACTGTCACTTTTGATCAATTTACTGCATCCATGCTGAATAAAAGTATTACTTTCTTTAAAAAAATATATATTTTACTGACCCCAAACTTTTGAATAGTAATGTATGTCAGATAAGGAATTAAAATGGGTTGCGAACAGCATTTCATGTTGACTTTAAGACTCTTAAAAAACAAATACAAAACTGCTGCAATGCGATAGCTGGGGATCAACTATCAAAAAATAACATTGCTCCCATGTACTGTACTTTCATGAAGACTCTACACATATTATTTAAACAACGTCTTCAGAGCTTCAATCCTGGTGATTAGGTGAAATCAACATTGTAAATGAGTTTTTTATGATAAGTAGAAAACTTTCCATGTTCTCCATGCAAGATTTCCCACCACCAATCTTTCCCACCACCGTTAAAGCACGTTTAAGCAATGCACAATGTGATATTTTAACCTTTTGTATATGAATATACAGAACAATAAAGTATAGAGAAAAAAGGGGTACAAGCTGGACACACAATCCTACCTCTTAGAGCTTACTCCTCTGGAGGGAGAACAAGACAGGAGCATGAAAATTAATAATGTATATAACACAACTTCTAGAAATATCAGGCATCAATTATTATGTTATTGTAATATTAACAATATTTTTTATTATTCATATCATTGCTTCTAAATGGCTGCTAGGCTGCCATTTACATCTTCATCCCAGTCAAAAAAGCACACCAATATATCCTGATCCAAACCTAATACAGTACATATCCTACCACTTTAAATGTAATTAAGGGATTTTTATTTAAACGGTTTAATTATTGGCTAGCTAAATCCAATCTCTGTGAAAGGTTATAGCACACCTCTCCACAACAATTTGAAGTACATTGTTGTTCATAGCACAAACAGTGCACATGCTACTAGTAATAACATTAATACTCTGTTTACGCTGATGCATTCATATGTGTTAAGAAATAAGGAGACAGGTCAATTATTTTTTTCAGGCTGTATGCTCACCTGTACAGCGTTCGTCCTTGTATTGTTGCTAGATTTGAGAAGACAGAAAGATCTTCCAACTCTTCAGGCCAAGACTGAATACTCAGAATGTCTATCAAGCGGACAGAAGGGTTAGTTAGATGGTAGAAATGGCAAAAGTACACACACACACACACACATGTCTGGTGCACTATCTTTGTGAGGACTCTCCATAGACGTAATGGTTTTTATACTGTACAAACTGTATATTCTATCCCCTTACACTGCCCCTATCCCTAAACCTACCCATCACAGGAGACATTCTGCATTTTTACATTTTCAAAAAAACTAATTCTGTATGATTTATAAGCTTTTGTACCCATGGGGACCTCAATTTAGGTCCCCACGGTGACACGAGTCCCCATGAGTCTGTGTGCATTCAGGTTTAAGTCCCCACCGGTGTAGAAAAACATGTCCACACATACACACACACACACACACACACACACACACACACACACACCTGTGATTTCTCTGACAGTGTTGAAGATCTTCAGTTTCTTTGGATCAAGAGCACTAATATTTTTGTAACTGTCTCTGTGGAGGAAAGAGAGACACATGAAAGGTTGGATGAACCCTTTCCCAACACCTTCAACTATGGACACTGGCCTTGTGAACCTTTAGAAAATAAACTCCTTTCACAAGCTTATGTGCCCATATCATCTTAGCGTATAAGTGATAAACAGATTTGGCTTGCTGTCTATTATAGAGGGGCTTGTAGAGGATATTCTACTCGAGCTCAGATTGACCCCTATTACACATAGGCAAAAAACATAAAGGAGGAGAAGAGGAGGAGGGATGCCAAGGAAGTGGTAAGAGGCTGTTTCTACACCCTGGTAACAATTAGAAGATTAGATGGGCGTACTCCTCCTGAAATTACGTTTAATAACTTCACATAAAAACACCCTTCACACTCTCACTTGTTTATTTAATTTGTCCACTATTTCCAGCAGGGGATACGAAAGGAGAACTCATTTTTGTCATGAACATTTCAACCACCCGGCTTTTCAAATGATGTATTGTTTAATAGCATTCTGTGGTGGAAATGTATATGATGGCATTTTAAACATTTTCTTTGTGAGGTTAATTTCTTAGCTAGCATACTCTAAGTATTCTTAATAAACACAATGAAACACTATTTTCTAATTTGATCAAATTACAGCATGTTTAGAAATGGTGCACAGTAAAATAACAGCTTACAACTGATTTAAAATGAAAATTTACTCATATTTAATTTCAGCAGATTTATTGTAAATAAGAATTTTCTTCCACTCACCCTCTAATTCCTGTTACAAGGAAATGCAGGCTGCCCTGAATCTTAGTGCAGTTTATGAAGCTGTCGATGTTCTGTGAGTCTACGGTCTGTCTGGAAGGTGTACCAGTGCCAACACATGCTGCACAAAGAGAAGAAACAAACAAGAAACACGGTTATGATTGAGAACACACTAAGATGGACATAAAGGAGATTTTATTTACTTTATTTTACAGTCCTGTTCCCTATGTACATACTATGTACTGTACTAAATCTAACCCATGTAGTTACCGTATATTACCCAATACTTTCTTAAGTTCACTGTAAGTACACGTAAGTGCACATACTGTAAATGCAGATAATTTTGCTTATTTCTCAATGAACAGTGATGCAACTTTCAATAAAAATTCCATATGACATAAATCTATGAACAGGAGTGCCATACATTTTTGCTTGTGTTTTTTCCCAGAAATGCAAAATGCTTTTTAAGGGTTGGGTTTGAGCTAGTCTGTAGTCATTTTGATTAGGTTTACATACAGTACAGGTCGAAAGTTTGGAATAATAAAGACTTATTTATGGTTTTGAAATGGTTCTGTCCTTTACAGTAAGCTCCCTAAGGCTGCATTTATTTCATAAATAAATAGCCTACTGTAAAAACAGTTTTATTGTGAAAAAGAACATTATTATTACAGAGTAAAAGAATAGTTTTTCATTTTAATATATTTTAAAATGTAATTTATTCCTGTGATGCAAAGCTGAATTTTTATCATTACTCAATCTCATTTTTATCATTACATTTCTTCTTCTTATTACAATTACTAATGCTTTTAGGATTCTATGATGAATAGAAAGCATTTATAAAATTTTGTAACATTTTAAATGTCTTTACTGTGACTATTAATTAATTTAATACACCCTTACTTAATAATAATAAGAAGAATGATTATAATAAGAAATGTTATGAGTAATGATTGTGGTAGATTTTTCCCTAAACCTAACTATCTGCAGCGTCTACAAATCGACACCCAATACCTTTATAGTCTAGCTCTTGCGTCTTCAGTCGACAACTGGCCGAGTTTCTAACTAACTTGCTTCCCTAAACTTCCTAAACTAGCTACCTGCGCAGGAATAAATCGACAAACAGACCTGCAAATGTCCTTTAAATGCTTTAATCACGGCCAGGAGATCTTCCCAAGCAGTTCTCAGGGAATCTCTCCCAAGAAGCAAGGCCGGAGGATCTCAGACAAATTCCATTGAGAATCCCACCGGAAAATACGGATACAACAGTATTTATAGAATCGAGAAAACACATAAGACTAACATGTCACCTTCAATATGATTGGTTCAATTGGTTCAAAAGCCCCAACCTTTTCCCTCTGTCACTGGCACAAGCAAACTCTGTTTTTGTGATTAATTATTACAAGGTTTGAGAACTAGTCATCTGTCTAGTTTCACTTCCCCTTTCTGTTATTTATACACACACACACACACACACACACTCAAAGTCACAAGTTTTCCCCAAAGAGTTTGGAAACATTAAAAGCATATGAATGTTGTTCCTGCAAGAAAAACAAATGTTAGTTGATTAATTAAAGTTGATTAATTAAAATCCATCACATGATGCAAACAAATTCAGCTTTGCATCACAGGAATGAATGTCATTTTAAAATATATTACAATAGAATACAATTCTTTTAAATTGTGATAATATTTCACAATATTTCTGTATTTTTGATCAAAAATATTTGTGAGCATAAGAGACTTCTGTCAAAAACATTCAACTATTCCAAACTTCTGGAGTCGATATGTTCCCATTGAAGATAACTAGGTAAATAAAAGTGTGCATGTTACCTTTTGGACAGAGTCCCCCACACGGCTCACATCTTTTCATCCCCTTTTTATCCACCTCCATCTTGTTTGCTGGACAGCTGCTAACACATGAACTGCCATCTACAAGAAAGTTAGCTGAAGTACAAGAGAACAGAAATCAAACAATTAGATTACACCATAAATCCTTCAAAAAGCCTATTCAGGTTTCGAGACTCGAAAGTGTGGGATATTCAGTTGACATCATAACCTATAGGCTGCAGGTAAATGCACTCCGTAACCCATAACCCATGAAATGACATAGCAATCACTTACTTGGACAATGTGATACACACATTGTGCCGAACTGGTATTTCGCATTAGGATTCGGTTCCAATTTGAACGTCACTTTATTATAGATGAGAGCCTGGGGACACTGCGGCACACACGACCCTGAGTTGTTAAAATTTCTGCAGGCCTGTGAACACATACATAGTCAAATCAAAGCAAGCAAGGCTTGATTCATAAAGTTGTTATGTTAGCCTAGAGTGGTGCATGTTGAAGAACTGGTGTGAGTTTATTGAACATACAAAGCAGTTGGTGTCGAGGGGTCCGGTGCAGCCCCCGGCACACTCTATGTGACAGCACTCGCTGGGGCTGCGTCCAAAACAGCGGCCGTTACACTGCGGTGCACACACTGTCTTCGTCACTGAGAGCGGGAGAGAAACAGAGTGAGTAGTGTGTGTGTGTGAGATACAGAAAGCTGAGCAACATGTGTGTGTGTGTGTGTGTTTATGTGTGTGTGTGTGTGTGTAACTACTTAACCATATTTTGGGGACAAATTTGTACCCAGAAACGAGCTAAACCTGATAAAACCTCATTTTCGGGATGTCCTTATTTGTAAAACAGCATAAAAATAAAGCAAATAAAGTTGTTATAAACTGTAAAAATGCAGAATTTTTTCAGTTAGAGTTAGTGTGTGGGTTAGGTTATAGTATTTATTGCTACAGTATATATGAAGAGTTCAGATGCAAAAGCCTGCCATCTGAAATTGTCTTCTAGAATGATCATTTTTATCAAGCTTGTATATTTAAGTTTAGTAATTTCACTTAAATGGCAATGCAGATTACCTATTAATTGTCATTTAAGTGAAATTACTGAACTTAAATATACAAGCTTTATAAAAATGATCATTCTAGAAGAAAATTTCAGATGGCACTTAGAGGCTTTTGCATCTGAACTCTTCATATAAAAACAATACAAGATAGCTAGCTAAGTAAATTGCTGTGTCCCAATTCCGAGGCTGAATACGAAGGCTGATTGCGTCACCGCTGTGCGACGAAGGCTGTCCCAATTCGAAGGCTCCTTCAAATGCAGCCTATAAATGCAGCCTTCGTTTCCCGTAAAATGAAGAATTCAACAGATAGAACCTTCGCAGCCCAGAATTCATTGCGCGCCAGTGACGACAGGATTTTTTTTAGAGAAATCGCAGAATTACACTTTTAATGTATTGGGTTTCAGTTTACTCAAATATCTAATGACGCAAATGTAAAAATATATTTTTTAAAGCGGTTCAAATGTTGACATATGGTAATTAGATGCGATTATATATAGTTTATACTCTTTATTATACAGAAATGGACAATGGCGAACATATTTGGACAATGGCGAACATATTTAGACAGTTTGTGAAACCTGATTTGTTTTTAGACCGTTTAATATAACCTTCAAAAAAGTCCAGTACACTGAAAAAAATGATTTGTTGAATTTAATAAAAAAAAAATTATCGTAAGTGGTTGCACACAATTGATTTTAGCTACATTTAAACAAATGCATTAAGTTGAACTAAAATTGATTAAGTTCAACTTAATGCATTTGTTTAAATGTAGCTAAAATCAATTGTGTGCAACTACTTACGATCATTTTTTAAAATTAAATTCAACAAGTCATTTTTTTCAGTGTACAAACGTTACTGCCACTCATCAACGGCAGCTGCCACATTTGCTAGGCGACAAGAACAATCTTCTGTAGGCTTTGACTGTCCCATTTAAAAATGCTCGGCCTGACCTTCACGGCCTTCGAAAGATGCAGCCTCTGAATTGGGACACAGCTAACGTGTGTTTGTGTGTGTGTGTGTGTGCGTGTGTGTGTGTGTGTGGTCCAGGTAAACCATACGTTATGAGGACAAAATGTCCCCACAAATGGCAATATCCAAAATCCTTGTCCTCGTGGTGAAATTTTTTTGTTCCCATGAGGGAAACAGCCTATTAATCAGACTAAATTATATTTTTTGAAAATGTAAAAATGCTGAAAGTTTTCTGTGATGTATAGGGTTAGGGGTAGGTATAGGTTTAGGGGATAGAATATACAGTATAAAAATCATCATGTCTATGGAACGTCCCCATAAAACATGAAAAGATAACATGAGTGTGAGTGAGACTTACAGATTTGACAAGTGTCATTTCCTGGACCCCAACACCGGGCGCTACAAGACTCATGACAGGGAACTAAACAGAAAATGCATTATAATTTATACATTTCCATAAGATCATCAGACCAAATTAAAAGTGTTTATATCTGTTTTGCTACAATATTAAGCCCTCTAAACTATTTAATATCAACCTTTGATCCTCTGATAACATTTATTTAGTAAAATGTATTGATAAATATTCATTTAAATATAGTTATCTATTAAAAATATATACACTACCATTCTAAAGGTTGTGGTCAATAAGTATTTTGTTTTGAAAGAAATGTATACTTAAAAAAAAAAGTTGTGCATATATTATTGTCTCCTTACGTTCTGGTCCATTGTCTTGGATGATGACTTCTGCTCCACTGTCTTTCACAATATCTAACCAGTTAATCTGCGGTGCATAACTCAAGAATTTATTCTGGATGATCTGCACTCCCCCCTCCAGGATCTCTGTAGATCATAATGAATTTGAGAAATATAGAAATATCAGAATCAAATACCTTGTCTCAAAACATGTTTTCTGAACTCTCAAAAGAAATTAAACCATATTAAAGAGTTTTTACGAAGGATAGAATTTTTTTTTTTCTCAGGATTTTAAGATTTACTGAAGACAATTTGAGTGTATCTTCAAAAGTCACAGCCGCAATACAAGGGTTTTATGAATGTTTGCTAAGTTTTTGTTAGGGGATTGTTAGGGTGTTCAAGGTGGTTGCACACCTCTGCTCAACAAGCCACATTAGAGGAATCATTTAAGTTCGTAGCACAAACCGTACAGAACATTATGTGCTTATAGAGATTTTGAATAATCAAACATTACAAAGATATGTACAACTGTGCTCGGTTTTAAAAATAAGTAACATTCATATTGATTCTACACTTTGAGTCAGGAATTAGTAAGAGGTTAAAGGAAGGGCATTTTAAAGGATGACAAACATGTTCATTGATTCACACACTCAGAGAAACACAATGGAAAGATAAAAGCACATGGATTGTATTTCACATTAGACATGTCGTGTTTGCTGAAGCAGGTCGGGACATGCTCTAGCCTAACTGTAGCCATCTAACGTCAATCTCCTGGAATTTTTCATGAGGAGCAACATCATAAAGGATTTTTCTATACACTACAAGGTACTCAAGGCAGTCACAAGTATGCGTCAGTCCAGGTTTGGGTTCATGATGGGAGAGTGCTCATTTATGGTAGAACTATTTCTTTAATAAACCACGCACAAAAAATCGTTCTTCTGTCCGTTGACTCATTCTTCCATACCACACCCTCCAGAGTGTCTTGTTGCCATGAAAACTGTGTGGGTGTTTTGACAGAATGGGTTTCTGTGGGTGAGAATGTGTCACCTGTCACGTATGTGTTAGCGCACCTGTCAAGTGTGTGAGGCCCAGCTCCTTTAGTCCATACACTCCATCCTTCTGGTAGTTGACGAGGACGGCCAGAGCAAACCGATCTTCGTACAGCGACGTCCCTCGGATGACTCGCAACTGTTCCAGCGGTAAACGCCTGAACTGGTTTATAGCGATGAGGATGTACCCTGTTACCTCACGGATAGACTGTGAAGAGACACATCCATAAAATGAAACATATACAACACACTCAGACATGGGCCCACACATGTGAATCAGGTTGGACTGATTTGGCTTTATTCATGTCATAGCAGATCTGTTGTTAAATCCTTTAAATCCTACAAACGTCGTCTCTTTTCCCCACCTGTAGGAATGAGAAATCACGGTTGTGCTCCATCTGTGTGATCTCTAGGTTTCCTATGACAATCTGGCAGCCCGTGTACATCTCCTTCATGAGCTTGTACTGGACCTCAGAGGTTCCTGTCACACTCAACAAGTTCTGAGTGCCGGTGCACATCGCCACTGTAGAGAGAGAGAGAGAGAGAGAGAGAGAGAGATAAAAAATAATTTGAATATATTTTAAAATGTCATTTATTCCTGTGGTGGCAAAACAGTCACATGACCTTCAGAAATATTTCTAATATGCTGATTTACTGCTCAAGAAACATTGTTATCAATGTTTAAAACAGTAGTGCTGCCTAATATTTTTCAATATTATTTGAAATATAAATATTTTTTATATGTATTTACTATCACTTTTGATCAATTTAATGGATCTTTGATGAATAAAACGATTACATTCTTTAAAAAATAAAATAGAATAAAAAAATCGTACTGTCCTAACACTTTTAAATGGTTGTGTATATAATACATTTCTATTTAAAAGAAATATGTATGTTAAAATATTTCTGTATAATGATTGCTATAGTGCATAATGTCTATCGCAATACTCCCAGCTAATATTTAACATGCACATTTATATATTTATGTGGTAAGAAGCCTTGTAATTAGGTGGATAATGACCAGTGAGGGGTCATTTTTAAAATAATAACTGATTGACAGCACAATATGACTTATTTACTGCAAAAAAAAATCTTAAAATGTGCATCAGCTGATGATAAAGCTGATACAGCTTTTGTAATTTTTCTTGCATTGTTGTTCATTTAGTGACATCAGGAAAGACTGAGGTAGTTTGAGGTGAAGCTGTTTTGCATTTCAAATTTTGCCCTTGGTTCTGTCACGGTCAAAACAAGGCATTACCGAGTGGGAGTCAAAGAATATTCCCGCTAATACTCCAATAGTTACTCAGAAAAGGCCCCAGGAGTTTTTACAAATTAAAACTCAAAGAAACAGAGTTCTTAGGAAACCGGTCCAATTATGATGCATTAGGATCAGAATGCAGGTTAAATAATAAAGCATTTGATATAGCAGAATCACTCGTCGATGATGGCAGGTGTGTAAAAATGTTTTGGTTAGAGCTATGGTGTAACTTTGCCATCAATCTCACATTTATATGACCAGTATCTACAATAAAAAAAACAGTGTTGGTGGAAACACATTACAAGTAATGCGGGTTACAAAATCAGATTACTTTTTCAAAGTAACTAGTAAAGTAACGCTATACTTTTAAATGTACAACAAAATATCTAAGTTACTTTTTCAAATAATTAATGCAAGTGTTTCCATGTATTGGCTTATTCATTTAACTTTTGATGTGAAAGGGCCTTTACGTTTACAAAATAGGATTTTTGTCATTAAAAACAAGCAAGAAAGCCCAGCCCAGGTGAGAAAAAGTATCACAAAAGTAATAAATATAAAGTAACTAAGTAACACAATTAGTTACTTTTTAGGGAGTAATGCAATATTGTAACGATTATTACTTTTAAAAGTAACTTTCCCCAACACTTTCTATATTTCTAATCTCATGAATAAAGCAATACATCTCTTCATTTCATAGGAACTGAGAAACACAGACACTTACTGATAACTCATAAACTGTTAACAGCATTACAGAGTCCAACAAATGAACCTGAAAATCTCTTGTGAAATGCAAACAGGTGTTCAGTCCACGAAGGTGTGATGTGTGGGTCAGACATCGCACTGATATAATGCTTTTCAGAAAGAATTCCCAGTCCAGGCTCGGAAACCTTTTAGCTCTTATCAAACTTCTCCTTTTGTAAACGCAGTGAATGTTTCACACAGACATACACCCATACACACAACACAGTGCAAACACAATTCACAGCAGTGTTATACTAATTTGTTAATATTTTAAATTAGATTTTATGTTTATAATTTCTGTTTTCACTTTAATTTTGGTTAGTAATTTTGTGGTGTTTTAAAAAAAAAAAACTTCATTTATTAGTTTTAGTTTATTTAGTTTTAGTTATTTTAGTACTTCAAGTTAAACTAAAAAAGAAATGTTTTCTTGGCAACTAGCTGAAATAAAATAAGTGTAATTTTCTTTTTATCTTTTATTTTATTTCAGTTAACCTTTATATTGTTTCAAATAACAAAAATGTTTTAATTGTAATATTAGTTAACAATAACAACCTTGAATCAGAGAACACTGAGATACTGAAATTAATATTATGGTCTTAAATGTATCTTTCCACTGGGTACAAAAATACATGTTAAAACAAATTCAGTATTTCCTTTAACACATCTTCCTATGTGAGCTGAGAACCTGAAACGATAAGATCTTGAGTTAAAGCTCAAACTTTAGGGTGATATGGCCAACAATGGGCCAGTAATGTCAGAAACAGCTTCAAACCATCAATCAAACCAGACGTTTGCATTTTTAAAGTTAAAAAACGTATTGAACTTTTGCTTGCTCAGATTATCTTGAGGAAAACGACGTCTCCTCTGAAGTTTCAGAACATAAAGAGTTACACACTGTGCTCAGATCTCCCAAAACACTAAAGTCTGTAATCAGAAGTCTTCAATATGAAACTTGTCATCATATCGAAGCTATGCTATTCCCATCGATGTATGCCAACATTTGTTTACATTTTTTTTTCCCTTAAGGAACTTTAGGAGGAACATTTGTCGCTACCTAAATGAAACACAACTGTCCAAACTCCATTACGTCTCTTGCGTTATGAAATAGCAATTCTCCTTTAAGTTCACAGAAACCATTCAATGGAAGCAGCAACACTGCATTCCACCTGTAATGGTCCAAAGCACAGCACAGGACAATAAAATGAACAGCTTTGAGTCAAAGATCATTTCATAACTCCCCTGGTGAAAAAGAAGTTGACTTGCAAATTAGACTTGCAGATAATATAATATTAATGAAATAAAAGTCCACTTAAAGAAAAAGTAATCATTTAAAAGTTTTACTTTAAAGTACTTTTTAAATCAATATGTTTAATATTTTGTCAGGCTTTTAACTGTAATTTTAACTAATTTTAACTGTAGTGTATTGTTAAATTTTAAAGTCAATGCATTTTAAATTCACATTCATTACAAATGTGTTACAATTACAAATATATTTAAGTACATAATATATAAGGTTCATAAATAGAAAGTTTTACCATAAATGCTTGTCAGTACAGTACATTTGAACTATATTTCAAAGACAATAGTAGTAATTTAAAGATGTACTTAAGTTCTACTTAAGTTAGTCAAACAAGTTCAACTATAACTGCATTTTATATACATTTAAAGTATAATGTATTTTCATTTAACTGTAAATAACATGCAATTAGTGTCAGAAAATATTACATTCAGTTTGCACTTAAGTATTAATTTAACATACAGGCTAATATTTCCATAATAAGCACTCTTTTTAACAGAAAGCATACTTCTTTTTCACAGGGATCTTTATCAGTTACATAATGAATTTTTGCCTTAATGCTTCATTGTTTTCAATTGTTTTTGTAAATTTCCAGCAGACCAGGGGTGTCCAATCCTCCTCCTGGCGGGCCAGAGTTTAAGATGCGTTCATGCCATGTTCTAATTACAGTAACTACGAAATTTCAACTTGTAAAAAGCATTCACGTCCTCGTTGAACTCGTAATTACAACTCATAATAAGAGTTCCTACTTGTACCACGTGACCGCTGCAGATTCATTTAGGTGTTGACAGGGTTGATAGAAATGCATGATTACCAGTCCGAAGATGTGAACAGCTCCAAGAACGTCACGTGTTGCCATCTCGAAATTATGTTAATTACGCCATGACATCAACCCCAGTTAAACACACCTGAACCAGCTAATCAAGGTCTTACCCTAGTGCAGTGGACACCAGTGTACTGTGTCTGGACCATGAATTCACCATTTTTAAGACGGTATGCTAACAGCAGAAAGAAGGTTAAAAGAAGTCCAAATTAAAAAAAAAAACGTATGCAAACTTTTCCAATGTGCTATGTTAAACGCAAGAATGTGTTCGTTTGAACGGCCCCGGTGTCCTATGTGCACTCAAGTGTGCACACAATGATACAATGCTCCCATTCAACCAGAGCGCGAAAACAAGTGTATAACCCGCCAAAACTCAAACAAACGCACACAAAACACACACGCTACACTATCAGGTTTACACACAGGTACAGAGACAGGTACGAAAAACAAAAGCCAGGGGAGGTCTGAAGCTGCACACAACAGACAAGACTTAGCTGCCTGGTAAACAGAAACTTGGCTATGATCACAAAGGGATTATGAAAACCTGACAGATTGGTTCTCATGTGCATAAATACACATAAATATACACACTAATGTGTGAATCATTTATTGTCATTACTGGGTCAGCCAACAAACAACACATAGGCATGCACACACACAGAACCATGCCTAGCTTAATGACTTTGTTTTGCACCTAAAAGTCATTTTAAGTCACAGGTTACTCCTGTTCCCCAGGCAAGAGAAGGCGTTGTGATTTTTCAGACACGTGTTTAGGTATGTGAGTATTTGAGTTAAAGTATTGTAAAAAAAACAAGTTGCTATAGCTTATTGATCATTGTAAATTATACAATTTTCTGGTGTTGATCAGCTCTAATGAATACTGGTCACTGAAATATGCTGCCTCACACAATAATTAGCAGTTAAAAACAAATTACAATATTGTCTTATTTGTTTCATTATTAATGCATTAGTTACCATGAACTAACTATGAGCAATATATTTTTTACAGTTTTTATTAACCTTTGTTAATGTTAGTTAAAGGGTTAGTTCACCCAAAAATGAAAATTCTGTCAGTAATTACTCACCCTCATGTTGTTCCAACCGCGTAAGACCTTCGTCCATCTTCGGAACATAAATTAAGATATTTTTGATGAAATCTGAGAGCTGGATCACTTCTCCATAGGCTGCTAGGTGACCGAAACTTGCTGGCCCAGAAAAGTTATTAAAGAGAACGTTAATATAGTCCAAGTGACTACAGTGGCTCAATCTTAAGTATATCAAGCGACGAAAATACTTTTTGTGCGCAAAAACAAACAAAAATAACGACTTTATTCCACTATTCATTTCCTTCTCTCTGGGCCTCGTAGTGTTTTTGCGCTGCGCGTCTGTGTTGCACGTCAACACGCATCACACACATGACCAGCGTCGGCCAATTGTGAGCCTACGTGGTGACGTGTAACACAGACGCGCTGCGCAAAAACACTACGTGAACCAACTAGAGGCCCAGAGAGAAGGAAATGAATAGTGGAATAAAGTCGTTATTTTTGTTTGTTTTTGCGCACAAAAAGTATTCTCGTCGCTTGATATACTTAAGATTGAGCCACTGTAGTCACTTGGACTATATTAACGATCTCTTTAATAACTTTTCTGGGCCAGCAAGTTTCGGTCACCTAGCAGCCTATGGAGGAGTGATCCAGCACTCAGATTTCATCAAAAATATAAATTTTTGGGTGAACTAACCCTTTAATAAACAAATACAGTTGTTCATCGTTTGTTCGTGTTTGTTCACAGTAAATTAACTAATGTTAACACGTACAACTTTTGATTTTAAAAACATATTAGTATTAGTAAAT